>NC_141144.1:64504172-65114172 GCF_053477565.2 Lygodium microphyllum | reverse complement strand
TCCTAAGCTACCTCCAGCTTGAGTTTGATGCCAGATGATCGTGTTTTTGGGTTGATGTAGCAGAAAAATCAGTCAGGGTGAAAACCCTAATTGTGGGACACCATAGCTTTTTGAGCTCAAGCTCCTCTCTCACTTCACCTTCTCTCTCCTGCCACTTAAATCCTGGAGGGGAGATCTCACTAAGCTACTAAATTTCTCAACAAGACAAGCATCAAATCAAGGAGGGGAGATCTGTGAAGCATTTTTGAACAACCATTGAAGATTTGAAGACTCAAGGAAGAAGATACAAACATAGTGTCCAGTGACACTCATCTAGTACTCTTAGCACTTGTGTCTTGTGACACAACCAACTTTGCTGCAAACTGAGAATTTTTGAAAACTGATTTGCTACTGATCTTGCAACCTCAACATGGGAAAAGACTCCCCAAATGCTCGATTCAAAGGAGTCGGGTTCCACACTTGGCAAACCCGCATGAAGCTCATCCTGATGAAGAAGGGTCTTTGGGCCATCACAAATGGCAAAGAGAAGAAACCTCGAGATGCGGACCTTGCAGTTACTTGGCAGAAGAATGATGACAAGGCACAAGTCATCATCAAACTGGAATTGGACGATAGCTACATTCATCATGTGGATGCCTGTGACACGTCCCATGACACTTGGGATAAATTGGATACCCTATTTGGAGCACAGTCAAAGTCGTCTAAATATGGTCTATTAATTGAATTTTTCTGACTTGATATGAAGCCTCATACATCCCTGGCATCCCATCTGAACTACATGGAAAGCCTGCTTACTCAACTTGCAGGAATAAAGCTAAAAATTGATGAAGATGTTTGTATTGGCGTCTTGCTAAAAAGTCTGCCTCCTGCCTATGATAATGTATCAACCACTCTAACCAATATGCCTAATCCTCAACTTGTTGATATTAAAGCCTCTCTGTTAGAAGAAGAAAATAAACTTAAAAGCAAAGAAGAGCCCAACACTTCAAAGGATGAACAAATGTTATATGTAAACAACAGATACAAAGGTAAAAAGGAACCACTCTTCTGCGACTTCTGCAAAAGGATCGGACATACTGAGAAGTTCTGTCATGCTAGGAAGAGGTCCCAAAAGGCCTATCTTGCAGCTGTGAAAGAAGAAGAAGACCATGGACCAAAAGATGAAGAAGAAGATGAAGATGAAGACCACCAGGATTGGAAGGACAAGACTCATCAGTCCTTCTACTCTCATTACTCTGATAGATTGTTTTAAAAGCCTGTGTCCATCATGTTTTGGTGCCCACACTTAGCCTTTTCTGCGACAGCCTCTGGTGTCTACCATGTTTGTGGTGTGCCCACACTTTGCAGGTGGTTCTCATTACAACCTCTACACACATTGTGCCTTTCTAGTTGTGATTGAGGAGGGGTGTTGAGATTGAGCAATCACACTCACTAAACAGCCTCTTTGTATGGACCTTCAGGGCCAAGGACATGCAGGCTAACCTATCCCATATGCACAGTGGTGCCTACTACAGTTTCCTACTTTCCTATAAAGCATTGTACTTGCTTCCTTTTCTTAATGGCAATGATAGTACTCTTTTCTTTTCAGTGAAGTGTCAATGTCATTGTCCACATACACAAGATTGTGTTTATGAGTCCAAGTCTCAATCTTGGAACCTAATTCACTTGTGTAACAAACAGTGTCTTTGTCCTCTCCATCATGAGTCCACACTTCTCCTTTCATCCACCATAACTCACTGCCATGTCCAAGATCCTACTCATTCTGACATGTTTGGGCCGATAGGTGTGTGCAACTCTCTTGGGTTGACGCGTAGAGGGGTTGGATGACTGGGGTTCTGGAGAGTACTACGGCCCATGGTCTTGAGGCTTCAGGGGGCATGGGCTGATCAGACTTGAGGTTGGCGTAGGACTAGTGCTTTTGGCAGTAGGGACCTTAGGGATCCATGTTGAGATATCGAGCTCCACTCGTGATACGCCAGGGTGACCGTTGTGTATTTATGTCACCGACTTGTCAGTTGCGGACGCGGTTGGTACATCGCCCATGAATAATAGCTACATGACAGCTATCCTTATCTACTCTAGTTCGTGGCTCAGTTAGTATGCCACCTTAGTTAGTTGAGTTTGGTTTGAGACCCATATATAGGGTTCTTCTATTTCTTTGTACTTGAGTTCTTTTGGCTTCCACAACTAAGAAGAGGAAAACTATTTTCAGCCTCCACCCTTGTGTGTATTCCCCCATTGTGCAAGCAAGAAAGCTACAAGTGAGACTCCTTCCTTCTCTCCCACAATCTTGACATGGTATCAGAGCCTTGTTCGTGGTAAGGAGCTCAAGAAAGCAAGCCAAGATCGCGGTGTTCTGGTAAGAGGAGAAGTGTTGCTTTCATTTTCTGTTTTGGGAGCAGATCTCTGCAGGTAGCACAGCCGGAAAGTGCAGGAGTGCATTGTCTCAGGTTGAGACGCCCTTCGCGATGAAGCAAAGGGAAGTATATGCTACGGGAAAGGGCTTTAGCCCATGGCGACCTTGTTTTTTTTATTTGAGGCCATTTCGGGGCCTGTTTTGGAGGCGGAAGTTTTCTGCACGCACTCAAGAAAAGGCCTAGTTTTATGCTGTGTAGCCACTGTTCTACAGGTCGGTGAAAAGTTATTGTAGAAATTGCATCGTATGCTTGTACGCAGAGACATTGGGAGTTACAGAATCATCCCTGTTGCCTATTGATGCAAAATCGTCACTAGGAAGTGACTGTGTGGTCAAATACCACTTTCGCCAGTTTTGCAGATTTTCCCTTGTGAGGGTGAAGCTATGTTTTTTGCAGTGACAGAATTTTTTACAGTCTTCTGTAATGGCATCTGATTCTCTTTCACAGATTGTCATGAAAAGCTTGACAAGAACAACTTCCAAGCATGGAAGTTTAGAATGACGAATTTCCTTATGGGAAAAGGATATTGGGAATTTGTTGCAGGAAATGAAGAAGAACCAGTTCTTCCTGATGTTCCCAATCAGCAGCAAATGCAGGCATTTAAAGCATGGCATGAGAGAGCCAGGAAAGTTATGTACTGGCTGTCTATTAGCATTTCAGACTCTATGATTGTGCATATTCAAGATGCAAGTACGCCAAAGGAGGCATGGGATACTTTGTCAAAAATGTATAGCACAAATACGCAAGCTAGGAAAATGCAGCTCAAGCAAGAGTTGCACAATGTGCAAAGAGAAAGTATGAGCATCAATGACTACCACATGAAGGTGAATGATGGACCAAAAAGCGGGCCGGCACTGGCTCATGCACTAGCCGGACCTCGTCACTACACACAAGACAACCCCTCGGCCTCACGGCCAGGAGCGTCTATCAAAATCTCTGCCTTCCTAAACATTGCGTTTGTAATACGTTGTAGTCCAACTGATCCTAGCCCACTACTCCTTAGAGGGAGTCCCTTTCACATAGCCAAAGGGCTCGAATCACATACACATGGGGTTCCTCCTACGGCTGAATGCCATCAACCCTCTGCGACTCTCCTACACCTTGGGGATTGGCCCCTCGATGCGTCGCTCAACATTTAGACATTTCGCACAAACGTCGCTCAAGGTACCAAATAAGCGTGTCCAGGAATGTACCATTGTCCTTACTTGATTTCCCCTTTAGGATCCCACGACTAGCCTACAACATGGGTATCTCACTGCCTCTCAACGTAGGGTCAAAGTCCTAATACAAGCAAGTGCAATGCATGTCCAGGAGCTGATCACTGGTACTTTTAAATTCTTTTTCATGCTCCATGCATTTCGTGGATGTCCAGTGCTCAAACATTTAGTAAAATAGTATCGTGCACAAGTGCAAAAACATCCTTTTAATGGTTTCTTTCTAACGATTGTATGCTTCGTTGCATGGCATTTTACGGCTTTTCCCCTTATTTTTCATATCAAAAGCGGACAAAACCGAACTAAAACACGGAAGCAAGGCTAATCTGAAGCAAATCTTCATGCCTCAGCCTCACTATACATTCACGGACATTACTCATAATTTTCCCCATTTTTCGAAGCCCAACATAAAAAATTTCCTCTATTTTTTGGGTTTTTCCACCATTTTCTTGCAATTTTTCCCATTTTCTCCCATTTTTTAATTGCAGAAAATAAAGTTCAGCTTATGGGTTGTGGCCCTTAGTTCATTTCAGCAGAAAAAGAATTTTAGTAGGTGTGGATTAATTTATTGCATCATTTTTAGCCCAAAAAACCCTATTTTCCTTTATTTTTATGGTTTTTCGTGTCTCGGTTTTCTATTTTCTGCTATCCCACACATGTTTTTCTGATTTTTAAATGATGAACAGCCAAAAAACAACTCAAAGCACGACATACTCAAAACTCAATCCATATGAACACATTTTTATCAACCAAATTTGCATCAAAAGGCCATTTTCTTTGTAAAAATAATTATTACCGTGTCTTACGGGTTTTCCATTAAATTTGGCACGTCCCACGATTAATTTCCAGCCATGAATTCTGCTTGGAATAAGCAATCTACAATGATTTGGCATTGCCCTCCAGTCTCGTCAAGAATCGGCATCCATCCGGCCATCCATTTCCATTCTACTCTTCCACGCACGAACGGGGGTTAAGAGGAGAGAGAGGGAGGAGAGAGAAATACTGATTTTCTCTCTCTCCAACCAGGCCACCATTGCGGGAGTGGAGACCGGCGATGCGGAGCGTAGCCTTGATGTAGGAGCCCGGCCTGATCATCTTCATTGCTTATGTTTCAATCTTCATCATGATTGGGGGGGGGGGGGGGGGCGCGATTTTTTCGGCGGCTGAAAAAACAGCCCCCCCCCATAATCACGATTTTTGGAGGGGGGGTGCCAAAAGGCACCCCCCCTCCCTTACACCTCTTGGGATTTCCCAAATTGGGCCCCCCTTTGGGCACCCCGGCCGGTTTCGGGCCATCTTGCGCGTACGGACTCCGATCGTCCCTCTGAAATTTTCTATGAACTCATCTCGACATCCCGCACTGACCGGTAGCTCCACTGACTAGCACAGGCGCAGGGAAAAATTATGAAAATTCTCAGAGTGTCGTACGGGCGCCCGTCAAGCACTTGACGCTTAAAATCGTCCTAGGTCGACGAGTTGCCGCCTTCGTGGTCAAGCATTTTCCCTCGCATTTCCACATTTTTCTCCTATTTTTAGGCACATTCCGGGGCCTAAAATCCATCCTTCAGTGAAGAAGATTGCAGATGCACTTGCTTCCATTGGGTCGCCAGTGGAAGATGATGATTTAGTTTCTGTGACCTTGAATGGTCTAGGAAAGGATTATGCACAGTTTCAGACATCCATTTCAATTCGTGAAAGATTTCCTGATTTTGAGGAGTTGATTGCTCTTCTAATTTCTGAGGAGCAGAGAAATGGTGGTGTATCTTCTTCAGGAGGAACTTCAAAAGAAGCTGTCTTCTACTCAAATGCTGGAAGAGGTAGAGGCAGAGGTAGAGGAGACCGATTTGGAGGCCGTGGCAGAAATTAGAATATGCAGCAAACTCAAGAAAACCAGTCCTATGGAGGAGGACGTGGTAACTCTAGAGGCAGGGGGAGCCAAAGAGGTCGTGGTGGATGGCAAAGAGGCCAAAATGCAAACAGTAATGTTGAATGCTACTACTGTGGCAAATGTGGGCATATGGCTAAAGACTACTATAAAAAGCAGAATGACATCATGAATGGAAAACTGCAACAAGGGAATTATGCATCTTCTAGTAGACAGGGTGATGATAGAAATGAGCATTTGTTTATGGTGCAGCACATGAACAATTCTGTGACAAGTGCAAAAGAAAGCAATGATGTATGGTATGTTGACTAAGGTGCATCAAACCACATGACAGGTCATGCAGAATGGATGGAAGATGCAAGGAAAATGGAAAAACCAAGATTTGTCGAGACTGGTGATGATACTGCACATCCTATTGTGCACATTGGAAAATTTCCTTTGTCTATGCAGGATGGGAAAAAGAAATACCTGTCCGATGTATTTCATGTTCCCAATATCACCAAGAATCTGGTTTCTGTTGGTCAAATGGTTGAGCAGGGCTTGTAGGTCAGATTTAATCCTCATGGATGCTTTGTTGAGGATATAAAAATAAAGGTCGCTTGATAGCAAAAGGAAAGAAGAAGGGCAGAATGTTTACATTGGATGTAGACATGCCTGAATTAAGTGCAGCAATGTTTGCACATGGGACCGGTGTAGTTGCAGATATTGATATCTGGCATAAACGCATTGGTCATGTTAATGTGCAGCGACTTAAATCAATGCAGGCCCAAAATATTGTTGCAGGATTGCCCAAATTCAAGATTGCAGAAATGCATAGGGTATGTGAAGCCTGTCAGTTTGGAAAACAGGCAAGGAAACCATTTCCTAGACATGTTCAAGAGAGTAAGAAGCCATTGGAATTAATCCACTCTGATGTGTGGACTACTAAAGCTGCATCTCTTGGAGACTGTCATTATTTTGTCAGTTTTATTGATGACTATAGCAGAAAAGTTTGGGTGTATTTTATGAAAAAGAAAAGTGAAGTGTTTGGGCATTTCAAAACCCTTAAAGCTATGGTTGAAAAAGAAACAGGCCTGCAAATAAAATGCCTAAGGTCAGATGGAGGGGGAGAGTACCTCTCAAATGAGTTTGCAAGGTTCCTGCAAGAGCGTGGCATAAAGCAGCAATATTCATGCAGTCATACCCCACAACATTGCAGAAAGGAAAAACAGGCATATTGGAGAGGTATCTCGTGCCATGCTCAATGAAAAAGACTTGCCACATTTTTATTGGGCTGAAGCAGTTGCTACAGCAGTCTACATAATGAACAGGACTCCCACTGCAGCAATACATGGAATGACTCCAGAGGAGAGGTATACTGGTAGGAAACCAGATATTTCTCATTTGAAAATTTTTGGTTGCATTGCCTATGTACATGTGCCAGATGAGTTGAGATCCAAGTTGGATCCAAAAGCTGAGAAGTGCATCTTTATTGGTTACTCTTTGCAGCAAAAAGGGTGTAGATGCTATAACCCTTCTACTCGTAAGTTTACAGTGAGCAGAGATGTTGTTTTTGATGAGATGAGTAGCTGGTATAAACCAGTAAATTTGATTGATGATGTAGATGCACAAAATGGTAATGCTGCACAGAATTCACTACAGCAATCACAAAATATTAGTGGACCTGGAGCGTCCTCTAGCAGTGGTTCACATTCTTCGCCATGGACAGGCAGATTGAGATCATGAGAATCTTCTCAAAACAATGCAGATAGTGGTATGCAGGTATCACGAAAAGGAAAAGAGAAGGTTGATCACCCCATGTTTGATGTGAATGCAGGTCACTCTTATGTGGATGGTGAATCCAGTGGCTTAGAACAGAGCATTGATGATGAGTTGGGTATTCCTTCTATTGTTACACCTGGAGTAAGGAAGACCAGGGATGTTTTGAGAGCTCCTGGGAGTGAACCTACTTTGCACAGGTCTACGAGAGCTAGGTATCCTGTGGATAGGCTGAAATATGATGGATTTACAACCATTCACTATGCATATATGGTCAAAGTGATACAGGAACCAGAACCCACTTCTTTTGAGCAAGCCATGGGAAAAGAAAAATGGGAGAAATCCATGGATGAAAAAATGGATGCCTTGGAAGCAAATGCTACATGGGAATTGGTACCTTTGCCTAAAGGTAAAAATGCAATTGGCTGTAAGTGGGTTTATAAGGTGAAGCACAATGCAGATGGTTCTGTGAATAGATACAAGGCAAGATTAGTAGTCAAGGGGTATGCACAAACATATGGCATTGACTATGAAGAAACATTCAGTCCGGTTGCAAGGATGGCAACCGTAAGAGCAGTCATTGCTATGGCTGCATCAAAGGGATGGTCTTTACATCAGATGGATGTAAAGAATGCCTTCTTGCATGGTGATTTGCAAGAAGAGGTCTATATGGAGCAGCCACCAGGTTATGTGCATGTTGTTCATCCTGAGTTTGTTTGCAGGTTGAAGAAAGCCTTGTATGGCTTGAAGCAAGCACCTAGAGCATGGTCTGACAAGATAGGACAATATCTTGTCACTATTGGCTTTCAGATTTCCAAGGCAGATTTCTCACTTTATGTGAGAAAAACAGAGAAATGTATTATGCTACTTGTCATTTATGTTGATGATTTGATTATGACAGGTGACAGTGATGAAGATATCCTTCATGTGAAAATGCTATTGAAGCAAAAGTTTGAGATGAAGGATTTGGGAGAGCTGCATTATTTCTTGGGCATTGAGGTGATTAGATCACCAAGTGGGATATAGCTCTTGCAGAGGCAGTATGGATTGGACATGCTGTCCAAATATGGGATGACAGGCTGTAAGCCTATTTCAGTTCCTTTGGAGCAGAATGTGAAGCTGAGCACAGATGCAGGTGAGCTTCTAGAAGACCCTACTATGTACAGACGCATAGTAGGAAGTTTGATTTATATGACTATTACCAAGCCAGATTTGAGCTATGTTGTTGGATTGCTAAGTCAGTTTATGCAGGCTCCAAGGAAACCACATTTGGATGCGGCTAGACGCATACTCAGGTATGTGAAGTCCACATTGCAGTATGGACTATTTTATGAGACTGGGGTTCAGATACAGTTGCATGGATACACTGATGCTGATTGGGCTACTAGTATTTCTGATAGACGATCTACTAGTGGATATGTGTTCTCTTTTGGGAGTGGTGCAGTCACTTGGAGCAGCAAGAAACAGCCTACAGTTGCCTTGTCAAGCACAGAGACTGAGTACATGGGTGCAGCAATGGCTGCATGTGAGGTAGCTTGGTTGCATAAGCTACTTTATGATATGCATCAGTCTACAGATGGGCCATTTGTCATTTATTGTGACAACATGAGTAGTATACACTTGGCAAATAACCTAGTCTATCATTCTAGAACAAAGCACATTGAGGTGCATTATCACTATGTGCGAGAGAGGGTTTTACTAGGTCTTATTGATCTAGTTTATGTCAGCACAGAGAATCAGGTAGCTGACATATTCACGAAGGCATTGGGCGTAGAGAAGTTGCGCAAGTTCAGAGACCTGCTTGATGTGCAGGAATTGGGATTGAGCTCGAGGGGGAGTGTTGAGATATCGAGCTCCACTCGTGATACGCCAGGGTGACCGTTGTGTACTTATGTCACCGACTTGTCGGTTGCAGACGCGGTTGGTACACCGCCCATGAATAATAGCTCCATGAGAGCTATCCTTATCTACTCTAGTTTGTGGCTCAATTAGTATGCCACCTTAGTTAGTTGAGTTTGGTTTGAGACCCATATATAGGGTTCTTCTATTTCTTTGTACTTGGGTTCTTTTGGCTTCCACAACTAAGAAGAGGAAAACTATTTTCAGCCTCCACCCTTGTGTGTATTCCCCCATTGTGCAAGCAAGAAAGCTACAAGTGAGACTCCTTCCTTCTCTCCCACAATCTTGACAATCCACAGCGAGGCATTCCCCTCATAGTAGCCTTACGCATGCAGGAGGATTTTAGGGGCCCATATTTGTTTAATCACGCGGCGCTTGCGGTGATGGCGTCTTGGTTTCCTAGATTTAGATTTGTAGGTCTTATGCAGACATGCGCATCTAGTCCTAGACAGTTCTCGAGGCTATTTAGGTACCCATTGCAAGCGAGGCTGTTGGGGTTTTGCTTTGGTTGCTACGGCCTACGGTTTATGGGGATCTGGGAGCGGCAGAGATGCATTATCCCCCTCCTTAGTCTTACCTACGGCTGTTTCTATCGGTGGCCCTGTGAACGGTGATGGTGTTACGAGGCCCTTGCTGAAAGCTGTGACAACGTGCACGTTGCCGATCGCTAAGTGGATGCACTGTGACTCATAATCAACATTGCAGTGAGTCTGCTTTTTAAAAATTTGCCCGAGCAATGACTCTGTGCTTGCATCCGTGGTACTTGGCAATACGTAAAACAGCCTGGGGACAGTTTCAGACTCGATAGAAATGACGACTCTGCATGTGCCGAGAAGCGCGTAGGATTGAGCCCCGTATGGGCTTAATTTGGCCATTGTGGGATGAAGTAGTGGTTTTCCGAGTTGGATCCAATGCTTGTGCGTTAAGACATTAAAATCTGCCCCCTCATCAATCAAGGCGTTGAAGGAGCAGGTTTGCTTGGCAGTGACCGTGACACGGAGGTAGGTGGGTTCTACAGGCTCCTCATTCTCGTAGATTTCAACAATTGTGACTACTCGTATTTTGACAGGCAATTATACCATTGGTGGCTCATGCAAAGGATGTGTGGGAGGGTAGTACTTCTTGACACGGCTGCCATTGAAGAAGCCTATTCCTTCACCATCTAGTGTCTCAAGCTCGACATTACCAGTTTGGCTGATTGCTCGAACCTTGAAGGGTCCGAGACCTCTGAATTTCATCTTTTGCTTATGTCCTTTAACTGAGTAGAGGAGCACTAGGTCACCCTGCTCAAAGTCCCATTGCTTGACATGTTTGTCAAACCAGCTCTTGCATCGTGCTTTCTCGCAGATAAGTGCCTAGGTGGCTAGAAGACGAGTCTCTGATAGGCGTTCCAGCTCGACCAAGCGTTGCATCCATGCTTCCTTCCCTTCCCATCGTTCTTGGAGTACTATTCTTAGGCTAGGGACGAAGAATTCTAAT
This sequence comes from Lygodium microphyllum, assembly GCF_053477565.2. Lineage (NCBI taxonomy): Eukaryota > Viridiplantae > Streptophyta > Polypodiopsida > Schizaeales > Lygodiaceae > Lygodium > Lygodium microphyllum. The sequence continues at coordinate 65,103,520 of NC_141144.1, read as the reverse complement.
GGGAAAATGGCTTCAATCCCATAGGTCAGCCTAAAAGGTGTTTGACCAACGGCCGTTTTATAAGCTGTTCGGTAGGCCCACAAGGTTGCCATCAACTTGTTATCCTAGTCGCTTTGTGAGGCTGAGAATACTTTAGTCAAGGCGTTGATGAGAATTTTGTTGGTTGATTCCGCCTGGCCATTAGCCTGAGGGTATTATGCCGAGGATTTGCAATGGATGATAAGAAAGGCGGATAGGAGATGGGCTATCACTTCGTTGATGAAGTGTGTTCCTTGGTCGCTAACGAGCTCGATGGGGCAACTGAAGCGCTAGATCACTTGCTCCCATAAGAACTTGGCAGTCTTCCTAGCATCGTTTTTTCGTGTGACTCTCGCCTCTGCCCATTTGGTGAGGTAATCTGTGGCCACCACGATGTACTTGGCTTGTGAGTATTATGCCGCGGGATTGATTGGTCCTATGAAGTCAATCCCCCATTTTTCAAAGGGTTGGCGAGCAATAACAGGGGTTAACTCCATCTGATCCTCATGAATTGGGACTTTTGTCTATTGGCACTCATCACAATGCTTGACGAATTGCCTAGCATCACGGAAAAATGTGGGCCACCATAGCTGGGACTGTAGCACCTTCCGTGTTGTCATGTCTCCACTAAAGTGTCCTCCTGCAGTGCCGCTGTGCACCTCTGAGAGCACATCATGCATCTCATGCTCACACATGCACCTACGCAGCAATCCGTCTTGCCCCAGCCTATAGAAGTGGCCTGCAATTAGCTGGTAGGGTTGGATTTTCAGGATCAAGTGCCTAAGCGTGCCCATTCCATTGGTCGTTCGGGTAGTCCATGCTCAATCACTTGGACTATGTCGTCTGCCTAGTATGGTGTCAGATCGGCCCTGAATAGGTCTTTTTCATCGGATAGATGGAATAAGTGGCTGTCAGGTAACTCGTCCATGATGCCTTGTCCAGCGGCTTCTCCTGTGGGTATACGGGACATATGATCAACTATGTAATGTTGTTTTCCCTTCCGTACCACCACGGAGAAATCGAACTCTAGGAGCACGAGAAGCCATCGAGCTATACGTCTTGTAGCACAAGGTTTGTTCACTAAATAGAGCAGGGCTTGATGGTCCACAAAGAAGGTGAAGGGGGTGGCCAACAGATAATGCCGGTCTTCACAGCGAACACCATGGCTAATCCCTCCCTTTCCGTTGTCAAATAATTCATCTCCGTCTCAGTGAGTTGCCTGCTAGCAAAACTCACTGGGTAATCTAGGTTATGCTCACCAGGTTGGCACAACACTGCCCCCACGACAAACTTAGAGGCGTCAATGTGTACATGGAAGGTAATGGTCCAGTCCAGGGCTCGTAGAATCGATGTAGTTGTTAGAGCCTTTTTCAATTCTACGTATGCCCATTGGCATGCTTCGGTCCACTCGAAGACAATTAGCAGCTTGTACAATAGCCTAGTAATCAACGCATAGTTTAGTACAAACTGCCGATAGGATCCTGTGTGACCTAAGAAGCATTGAACTCCCTTGTAATTACTTGGGGGTGGAAGGTCAACGATAACCCTGACCTTTGAGAAGTCTGTGGCAATGCCGTTCTTTGACACCAAGTGTCCTAAGATGCATCTGTGCTTCACCCAAAACTGACATTTCAAGGGGTTCAGGGAGAGACGATATAAGCAACACCGTTCAAAGACCGTGCGGAGTTTGTCTAGGTGTTCAATCCAGGTCTAATGGACACACAAGTCATCGACAAAGACCTCTAACTCCTTGCAAAGCATGTCCTTGAATATGGTGCACATGAGGCATTGAAAGGTGGCAGGGGCATCGGTCAACCCGAAGGGCATGACTACGTATGCAAAGACGCCCCACTCAGTGGCAAAGGTGGTCTTGTGCCTGTCTGTAGGATGCACTTGCACCTAGTTGTACCCTGAGAAGCCATCCAGAAAACTGTAGGCTTCCTTGCCTGCCACTCTCTCAAGCATGTGCTCGGTGTACGACAAGGGATAATTGTCTCTCTTTGTAGCAGCGTTCACCTTTTTGTAATTGACGCAAACTCGGATCTTGTCGTTCTTCTTCATCACAATGACTATGGGTGATACCTAGTATGTGTGCTCAATTTCATAAATGAATCCAGCTCTCATTAGCTTGTCAATTTCCTCCTTGATAGCATGGGCGTTTTTTGGATTCATGGGATACGGTCGCTGCTTGACTGGCGTTGCGTCCAATGTCATGGGTATATTGTGAGTCACAACACTTGGATCTACCCCCCATAGCTCTTCTAAGGACCAGACAAATACGTCCATGTACTCCCGCAAGAGAGGGACAAGACTCAACTCTTCCTTACTAGTTAAGTCATCGACAATGAACACTGGTCGGGGTGTCTCCCCTTCCAGGGCTAGGTTAACCTCCTTGACCTTGGCTGGTCCTTCGATAAGTTCGCTTGTCTGCCCTTGACGCTTGGCACCTAACAGAACCACTACCCTATCCCCTTTTTTGAATTTAGTGAATCGCTTAGGGAGGTCCTGCGGCTTCCGCTGCTCTTCTGATCATGTATCTTTGGGGTGCTTTGCCCTATCCTGGTGTGACCGTCTGCGTCTCAGGTGGATGGGTAAGTCCCCCTTGGTGCGTTTGGTCATGGGCGGCCTAGGGATCTCTGGGTCACTATCCAAAGTAACTTCCGATTCAGAGTCAAACCCTCCATCTTCGCTGGAAGAGGTGGTGTTCCCTGGTGGAAGCAATTCGGATGGCGATTCGGTTCTAAGTATTGATGTCGTTCCTGCTTGAGCTAGGCCTGCTTGCTCCAAGTCTATGGCCCCCATACATTCCAACCACACACGATCACATTCCATGCGCATGACTCCTTGCTCCAGTCTAAGGGCCTGCCTTTTCTGTGGCTTGGCGTTTGCTCATATCTGCTCAATTTCGAGTCCATCCATGTCGTACTTTATGGTATCCACTTCACCCTCGCTCTCACCACTGAAAGATTGGCAGTCTTCGTATTCATCGCAGGAATCTTTGTCGTTCAACTGCCCATCGTCTCCTAGGGCTTGGAATGCCCCATCTCGTTGGTCTGGAATTAGGGCCCAGTTATACATGAGCTTCACCTCGTGCACTCTGGTCTAGTGCCACTTAGGATCCTCTAAGAGATCCTGGAGCAGTTTGAAGTTGGCAACAGGGTCACCTGCTAGCTGGTCTGCTAGATATTCCAGTACCCCCTGGAGTTCCCTTTTGTTGGATGGTACTTGAAAGGTGACAGGCTTAGGCCCTTCATGGAGGCTTGCTGCCATCATGTAGATGGGTGTAGAGAGTGCTTGGTTTGTCTTGCCAATTGTTTTGATAGCCTGCTCGTATGCCTCATGGTCTGAGAATGGCAGGTCAAGTGTAGCGAGAATGTGCATCCAATCCCGCTCGTCCTTTGGGCATGTGATATACTTAGTTAAGGACCCATAGGGTTCCTTGACCTGAGTGTTTCCTTTGAGCATAGCAGAGATGGCGTCTAGGTCAACTGGTGAGGTTTTCCAAGTGTCCATCTCTATTCTTACGGCATGAGTTCGATTGCCAAGGAAGATCAGGCTATTACCCCAATCTTCGATGACTATAGCATTGTGCATCCAGGGTTGACCCAATAGGATATCATAGTCCACTCCCTTCATGACTATAAAGTTGAGAGAGAACTGGACTCCTGAAATCTTTACTGGCCAATTCTTCAAGACCCTGAATGACTTTACTCTCATACCGTTTGCTAGCATGACATTAAACTGAGCAGCTTTGACAGGTGGGTTTCCCCAAGTCTACAGCAATGTGTGGCTAAGCACACTAACCCCGTCTCCCGTATCTACAATTCCCTTCCTTGTTGTGTCACCCAGGGCTAGGATCGGCAGGACTACATGCATCTCAAAGCCCTCCCAAAAGGCATTGATGTGCAAGGATTTAGGCACAGAGTGTAGCGTCAGACTTGGCAATTATGTTTCCGCATCCTGGTCTTGAGGATCTGTTGTGGCCTACTCTTGCAATCCCTCGACCCACTGCTTGAGGTCTTTCCATAGGGCAGGGTGCTGCTTAAGAAGGTCCCCCAGGCTAAGTGTTACACGCATGGTCACCAACATGGTCAAGAGGTTGTCGAACACTCGTCCTTCTCTTAGCCCAGACTGTCCTGGCCACTGGCTGCAGCTATTTTGCAGTTCTGTTGCGTCTAGACATGGTCTCAGCGGCACTGTTGGTGGCGCAATGGCTTCGGCCGACTTAGGTTGAGGTGGCAACATTGGCGTGCTCATGCTGGAGAGATCATCGATCTTGTCCTCTATGATGGGTTCAGCATCATTGAGATGCTGCAGAGCCTCCCTCACCCATTCCTTCACCTTTTCTATGGCCTCTAATTGCTGCTTGGGGTGCGGGTATTCCCCTATCTTAGCGCTTCCCTTTTGGGCTATTTTAGGGGCTAAAGTCTCTGCCTCTGCATCTGAGACCTTCTTCCCATTAGGTAAGGTCGTAATACTATCGGTCTTTAGTGTGACCTTAGCTTCCGCTCTCTTCTTTCTCTGCCTACGGCTTTTCTTTCCTACTGAGGTCGCGTCAAGATTGCTAGGTCCTAGCAGAGAGATATCGGCCTGCTTCGTTTGGGCTCGGGTCATAACTCGCAAGGGAATAGGTATGGCCTCCCCATCGGGGTTTTCAACACCAAACAACCCCAATGGGACGGACGGCAAATTAGTTAAACTGGAGGACAACTTCCGCTTTGGGCAATCTATGAAAAGATGGGTGATTCTGCATTCTGCGCACCTTTGGTCAGCTTTGTCCCTGTTTTGTTGCTCTCTTTCCGGGCAGTGCGATGAGACATGACCAGGATGTCTGCAAGTCCAACAAGTGACCAAATCCTGTGGCTGCCCTCTTAGGCCTCTATCCCATCCTCCTCCTAACGCCATCACTGGCACGGGTCGATAATCCATGAGGACCGCGTTGCCCTCGTCGTCATGTGAGACGTAAGGGTATATGTAGGTCTCTTCGTCACTAGGCTCCTCCACGTAGCATACGGGAGCGTCACTAGGTGGGTGGGTCACATAGGGACCAAGCGTCTAGGAATTCCGGTAGGATTTATGTCCATTCTAGGGATAGTTGGTTTCATATCGTTAGGCATGCGTAGGGCTAACGGGGCTCCCCTTTCGAAGAATGGCTACGGCTTGTTAGCCAGATAAGGCTGGTCGTAGGGTTGCGCGTATGGTAGTCTTCGTGGTAGTCTGCAGTGTGCGGCATCTTGGCCGAACCTATCGCAGTTAGCGCAAGGTCTTGACCTAGGGTCTTGACACTCTGCTGGCAGGTGGTTTCCGCCACAGTACACGCACTGGATGTGCAAGCGCGTTGGTCATCTCAACATGTCTTGTATTTTGGCTAATTCCATCTTGACCTCAGCCAAGCCTTGGTCCGTCTCGGTGGTCTTCCCCTTATCTTGGGATGATGGGTTTGACCACTCACTAGAGGTTGATGTTCGATCTACGCTTCGCGGGTTAGTCTCTTCCAGAGTTGAGCTTCACTCTTTCAGCTGGTCATCGACTTTGATGGCTTCCTCAAAAACTCTAGCCACCACATCTCGCTGCAAGCTTGAATTGCCTGCCAATGCCTTATATAACTCCTCATCTCTAATTCTGCTAATGAATATAGTTGAAACTGCTTTGTCAGTCGGTTGCTCGCCCAAGGAGATTCTCTTAAAGAGACTTCTCACGTGGGTCACATAGTCGCGGATGTCCTCCTTCTCCTTCTGTTTGACATTCATCAAACGTACTAGCAGGTTGTCAGAGTATCTGGGCGCGGCGAACCTCTTGACGAAGAGATCCTTGAGATTATTGAAGTTGGCTCGTTCCACGGCATCCAGGCTTGTATACCACGTCCTACCCTTATCGCTTAAGCAAAGTCCAAATGCTTGTGAGTGTTGAGCCTGGTCGTTGAGGCCGTTGGCTTCGCAGACTTGCTCAAACTGCTCAACAAAGCTGTACCGATCGTCATGCGGTTGGTACTTGTCGAGTTTCTTGGCAACAATCGGTATTTGGCCTAGCTCTTTGAGCCTTGGTTTTCCCCTGATGGGACCTAAAACGGGCCGGCACTGGCTCATGCACTAGCCGGACCTCTATCATGCGCTCAACAACCCCATGGCCTCGCAGCCAGGAGCGTGGATGACACATGCATCATCTTCCTAACCATCCTGCGTTTGTATCACGTCTCGTAGTCCAACTCTAACCCAATTAACACTCCTCACAGGGAGTCCCAACACATTCCAAATAGCGCGAAGTACAAACATAGAAGGTCCTCCCACGGCTAACTGCCGCTACCTCACTGCGACTGTCCTACACCTTGGGGATTGGCCCCTCGATGCATTGCTTAATATATATAACACAATATCGCACATATTCCCACTCAAGGTACCAATTGATCGTATCCAGGAATGTACCATATCTCACTTTCTTTCCCCTAGACCCAAAGCCTAGCCGACAGCTTAGACAACCTCACTCACTCAACATTGGTCCCGATCCTCTAAAAAGCAAGTGCCATGCATCCAGGAGATATTGTCTGATACCTTTAAATTTCATGCTTCATGCAAATTGTGAATGTCCATGTGCTCAAACAATTAAGAAAATCAGCATTGGTGCACATGTGGAAAACATTTCTTTCAATGATTTTGACTATTGCTCGTATGCGGCATTGCATGAATCTAGCACCGAGAAACCCTCCTGCTACTAGGTCCTTAATTTTTTATTATCGACCATCCTAAATGGTATGCATAAAAACCAGCAAGCTTTTCATCGTTTCATTCAGTATTTAAACACTTTTCATACACTCTACCCCCTCACCCGTTTAGGTTGTGCATGGTGTTCGGCACTCAAAATCCATTTTTCCCCTATTTTCCCTATTTTTCTTGTATTTTTTTACAATATTAAATGACTAAAAATTCAAAATGAGTTATGGGCTGTGGCCCTTAGGTTCATTTGCAGAAAAAACACAAGTTTAGTCGGTGTGTCTTATTATATTTTCCATTGATATCTCAAAAACACCTAATTTTCCCATATTTTGTGTATTTTACGGGTTTTACACTACTAATTTCATCCACAACACTTATGATTTTCTAATTTTCTGAGCATAAACTGATCAAACTCATAGCAAACAATAACATAATGCATAATCATCCCATGGGAACAAGTATTCATGAAGCAACTTGCATAAACTATCAATTTTCTTTGTAAAAATGAGATTACCGTTCTTTGCGGGTTGTGGGTTTTTATTTGCCATATTTCGGGACTGATTTCCAGCCACCATTAATGCTCATGACAATCCACAATCAGCAATCTTCCTTCCTCTTGAACCACGGAGCAATCCGGTCTTCATTGGACAAGCATCCGTCATCCATTCTTCTTCTTCTTCTTCACCACATGAATCTGCCTTTAGGGGAGAGAGAGGGAGGAGAGAGAAATACTGAAATCAGAATTCTTCACAGAGACCACCATTGGAGGAGTGAAGCACAGCGATAGAGTCAGCATCCAGGGGGGATTGAAGCCCCATGATCAATTGGGGGGATTGTTTGCAGCAGGCCATGATGCCTCCTCCATCCAAGAAGTGCAATTTTCGGGCGCCATCTTCCTCCACGTTTTTTCACTCATATGCATGAAAAGTTTCATGCTACATTTAAATTTTGGGCTCCCAAGGGTCACTTGCCCATTTTGGCCAAATTTTGTCCACCTCTTTGCATCTTGACCGGTTTCTTGGCTCCTTTCCCGTCCGGACTCCGAATTGAGCTCTGAAAAGTCCTGGGCATCCAGCTTGGCATCTAGCATTGGCCGGTAACTCTTGTCAACTCACACAACAATTTGAAAATTTATGAAAAATCAACAAGTGTCGCTCGGGCGCCTTTAAAGCACTTTGCCGCTTAAAATCGTCCTAGATTGAGCCGCCGCCTTCGACGTTGAATATTTTTCCCTTGATATTCGTAATTTTTAGCTATTTTTAAGCACTTCTCGGCACCAAAATTCCACTCTCATTGGTGACCACGGGATAGGGCGACTCAGCCCGTCGAATCCACGAACATATCTGCACATAAACAACCAAAGGGAGCATCAAGCTGATACAAAATAAATAGGTACTAAACACAGCACAACGCTCACCCTACCCCCTGACAGAACCAAGGCATGACATCCACAAGGAGTAGGCCTAGCATAATCCGATAAAAGGTCCGAAGCTATCACTGACCAACTGCTCCAACATGGCCAAACGACAAAGAACTATCAAAGAGGTTGCCCTAAGTGGTGGTCTGAACTACCTACCTAACTAAGGACAACACAACCAGGAGCTCCTACTAGGCAAGGACTCCTATAGCCTAATCAATAAGTATTTTCTTTTGGTACATTTCTTCTTTTAGGGTTTTTATTTATTCCATACTCGGGCATGTAAAAATGAGGGAGCTGAGCGTAGTGACCCAAGGAGAACATGGCATCGGCCTCAGGTCCTGTCTCGGTACCCAAGAGCCTACCAAGCCCTCGCAAGGCGACACTTAATCCTTTTCTAACGCTCACTTTTATTTTCGCTCCAACCTTCCTTATTTTCTTTTTCCAGCAAGAAGCCACCCCTAGGAAGACAATGCATCGACCCCGGGTTTGATTCGGCCCCACAGGAACCTACCAGGCCTTCGCTAGGCAATGATCAACTGCATACACATTTTCATTTCTTTCCTTTTCTTTTCTATTTTTATAGGGGATTAGAACCCCTTTTTACACACCTCTGTATATATTTATTTTCTTTAAGATATTCAGGGTTTTTTTTCCTCTATCATCATTATTTTTCTTCTGGCAGGCTTCTCTAGTGGCCTCACAACTAACAGGAACTCCTAGAATGGCTGCCTAGCAGGCTAGTAGAACAGGGTCACCATGATTCCCTTCTAAAACAGGTCTTTCAATGCCTGACAATGTCTTTACAGGAGGCAATGACTACTTGATCTCGCTCAAACATACTGGACCGAAACCTCAGGACTTCATGCCTTGGACGCCGGTCCCCAACAAGAAAAGAAAACCCCCCTTAACAAGTACACGAATACATATAGTATAAAAACCACAGTACTCATAAAGGAAAGATATCACATTTCCCTTAATATTCTTACATTCCCTCAATTTGCTACACTAGTCTAACGAACTCAATGCAAACTTATCCCTATGGCCAAATGGCCTCATATGCTTATGACCTTTGTGAAGCACAGGTGGACTTTTAGCATTTTTCATCCTCTTTACAAAAGATGCCTTTACTTGTTTATGTCCATACTGCAAATTTTTTCCCATAAGAACCGTGCTTTCACTGAAGGGAACAACATCCACCCGAAAGCATGATTCCGACACCAAAGGTCTCTCAAGAGCCTTACTAGCAACAAAATTAGAACCACACATAGAATGCTTATCAACACTCACATGTCCATTGGTTCTATCCATGTTTCCATCACAACCACTTCTCGTGAAAGTGTTGCAAGCCCTAATGGGACTTACATGGCTTGGCACTTGTTCAGTGAGAGGCATGCCATTACTACTCATAGGATGGCCATTTTCTGCTTTGAGTTTTTGGCCACCAAGGTTCCCCTCATAGGCTGCCTTGGTATCAACAAGTGAGCTGTCTCCTTGCAAAAATGATTGGAAGCTAGGATGCGCTTGTACTAAGCGGGGAAAACTCCAAAAGTTTTGCCAACATCTCTGAATATGACCCTCATAATCAATGGCATGCATTTTTGCTTCCCTTAACGACTTAGGATTCTGCAGTTCCACTTGGATTTGCGTATTAATCTCTAAGCCATTCAGAAAGAGCTCACATAGCACATCATCCGGTAGTGCATTGGCTCTTCTTGGCCAAAGCCTAAGAGTGCTATCAAAGGCTCTAGCATACTCTTTAACAGAAAGATAAGACTCCTGTCTAAACTGCATAAGGTGCCCTAAGACCTGAATCATAGGGAGCTCCTTTTCATACTCATCTAGAAATCTATCACAAGTCTCCTCAAATGATTTGATCGACCCTCTTGGGAGGCTCCAGTACCATTTCCTTGCCTCTCCCTTTAAGGTACTTGGGAATACGAGCATCCAATGTATATCGTCAAACCCGCTTGCAATACAAGTTAGGTCATATTCTCTTAAATGAATCATCGAATCCTCATTTTCCAACCCATAAAACACTGGGAGATCCCTATAAAGAGGAGGACATTTAGTCCTCTCCTTTGGGATCAAGACTGGGTCATCAAAATCTTCCTATTCCTCTTGACCTAATACCAGTGTGTTAGGGTCTTTAATCTCTTCCATTTCCACCTTTACTGGTGTGGAAGAGTCACTAATTCCATGAAATTCCCTTTCCACCAACTCACAAAGTGGTTTAGGGAGTCCAACATTATGCAATAGGGAATCTATCCCATCATCTGCTAGTGGTGTTCTAGTAAGCCTATTCTCATCTGCCACCACTTTGCTAGAACTTAGGATAGGTCCTAATGAAGTCTTCCTTACTAACAATGGTTTTCCACACACATGGACATCATCCAATGCTTTATGGATCTTGGCAATCACACTACACTACCCAACTGCATCGAGCACTAGCATCAGATGTATCTTTAGATCATAATCATCATGTCCTCCTATGTGCATATTAACCATCATTGTCGTAGTCTTTTCTATGACATTATCATCATGAACGAACATAGATGATAGTGTCATCTTAGCACTGCTTTCACTTTCCCTTTTCTCTAATCTCCATGGGCTATTAATCTTAGAGGTAGCTCCATGGGTATTTTCCCATAGTGACCCAAACTCAAGCATAGTATCACTTTCAGGGCAAAGGGTAAAATAGTCAATCACCAGACGTGTCAAAGATCCCACTAGGCTGTTCAAGATAGACAAAGTATCCTTTGGGTGTTGGGGATTTCTTGGATTGACCGTCATACAGATGACCAAGGTTTTTATCAGACGAACTTGATATCCACCACTTCAAGGCGGCTATCGACCAATAGAATAAAGCTAATAGGTCCCTTATGAGACCAAGATTTGGAAATCGCCACTTATCGGCAGCTCCCAGCAGACGCACCACTGATGGGACCTAAAACGGGCCGACACTGGCTCATGCACTAGCCGGACCTCTATCATGCGCTCAACAACCCCACGGCCTCACGGCCAGGAGCGTGGATGACACATACATCATCTTCCTAAACATCTTGCATTTGTATCACCTCTCGTAGTCCAACTCTAACCCAATTAACACTCCTCAGAGGGAGTCCCAACACATTGCCAAATAGCGCAAAGTACAAACATAGGAGGTCCTCCCACGGCTAATTGCCGCTACCTCACTGTGACTCTCCTACATCTTGGGAATTGGCCCCTCGATGCGTCGCTAAACATATATAACACAATATCGCACATATTCCCACTCAAGGTACCAATTGATCATATCCAGGAATGTACCATACCTCACTTTCTTTCCCCTAGACCCAACGCCTAGCCTACAGCTTAGACAACCTCACTCACTCAACGTTGGTCACAATCCTCTAGAAAGCAAGTGCCATGCATCCAGGAGATATTGTCTGATACCTTTAAATTTCATGCTTCATGCAAATTGTAAATGTCCATGTGCTCAAACAATTAAGAAAATCAGCATTGGTGCACAAGTGGAAAACATTTCTTTCAATGATTTTGACTATTGCTCGTATGCAGCGTTGCATGAACCTAGCACCGAGAAACCCTCGTGCTACTAGGTCCTTAATTTTTAATTATCGACCATCCTAAATTGTATGCATAAAAACCAGCAAGATTTTCATCATTTCATTCAGCATTTAAACACTTTTTATACACTCTACCCCCTCACCCGTTTAGGTTGTGCATGGTGTTTAGCACTCAAAATCCATTTTTCCCCTATTTTTCTCCATTTTTCCTATTTTTCTTATATTTTTTGCAATATTAAATGATTGAAAATTCAAAATGAGTTATGGGCTATGGCCCTTAGGTTCATTTGTAGAAAAAACACAAGTTTAGTTGGTATGTCTTATTGTATTTTCCATTGATATCTCAAAAACACCCAATTTTCCCATATTTTGTGTATTTTACGGGTTTTACACTACTAATTTCATCCACAACACTTATGATTTTCTGATTTTCTGAGCATTAACTGATCAAACTCATAGCAAACAACAACATAATGCATTATCATCCCATGGGAACAAGTATTCATGAAGCAACTTGCATAAACCATCAATTTTCTTTGTAAAAATGAGATTACCGTTCTTTGCGGGTTGCGAGTTTTTATTTTCCATATCTCGGGACTAATTTCCAACCACCATTAATGCTCATGATAGTCCACAATCAGCAATCTTCCTTCCTCTTGAACCACGGAGCAATCCGGTCTTCATTGGACAAGCATCCGTCATCCATTCTTCTTCTTCTTCTTCACCACATGAATCTGCATTTAGGGGAAAGAGAGGAAGGAGAGAGAAACACTAAAATCAGAATTATTCACAGAGACCACCATTGGAGGAGCAAAGCACGGCGATAGAGTCAGCATCCAGGGGGGATTGAAGCCCCATGATCAATTGCGGGGGTTGTTTGCAGCAGCCATGATGCCTCCTCCATCCAAGAAGCACAATTTTCGAGCGCCATCTTCCTCCACATTTTTTCCACGTTTTTTCACTCATATGCATGAAAAGTTTCATGCTACATTTAAATTTTGGGCTCCCAAGGGTCACTTGCCCATTTTGGCCAAATTTTGTCCACCTCTTCGCATCTTGACCGGTTTCTTGGCTCCTTCCCCGTCCGGACTCCGAATTGAGCTCTGAGAAATCCTGGGCATCCGGCTTGGCATCCTGCATTGGCTGGCAACTCTTGTCAACCCGCACAACAGTCTAAAAAATTATAAAAAATCAACAAGTGTTGCTCGGGTGCCTTTAAAGCACTTTGCCGCTTAAGATCGTCCTAGATCGAGCCGCCGCCTTCGATGTTGAATATTTTTCCCTTAATATTCGTAATTTGTAGCTATTTTTAAGCACTTCTCGGCACCAAAATTCCGCTCTCAGCCCCTAATCCTGCAAGCAGAGACGTCGCTAGTGCAGTGGCACTCTGCTCTACTGAGGTGTTATCGAGCAGTCGTTTCATGAGGAGGTCGCTCAGCGTCAGGTCTCCCTCTAGTGCTCTCTCATGGTCTGTTCGGTTTCGGCCAGCCAAGTTCAGCACTCGCTGCACCTCATTGTAGCTCCATGCTTTGCCTTAGGCTCCTAGCTTGTTGATCCCTATTATACTCAGCTATGCCTTGCAATGCCCTACGGGCTAGCCTTCTCTCCTCCTCTAGGTCTGCAATGATTGCATCTGTCGTCCTACCACGATACTCGTACCGGGCGTGTGCATCGTAACTGCTCACCATCTACTGTATAGCATCTGGGAATCCACTCACATCAAGCTCCTCGGTAGACTAATGGTCTGAGCTTTCTTCCGTCATGGTTGAATTCTTGCGCCTCGCTGCGCCCTCGATCAGGTTAACTAGTCGTGACGGATCCTTGTCATCGACGCTCCTTGCTTGGTTCTATCTTGCGCTTCGCGCGTTTGTCTATATCTTGGATCCTCTCCTATTGGTGGGTTTTTTGAGTGATTTATTTGAGTGAGTTGCTTTAATCACTGAATACAGCTCTCAACTTATGGCCACTCGTGAGTGTGTTGTCCTTGTGCACTTGTGCTCAATCAGGCTTTCAGCTTTCCCAAGTGTACTTCAAGTGTAAAAATTCAACATGAGTGCTGCAAGCAATTTCCCGGCGTCTTACTCACTCTTGCTCGTTTCGGGCCTGATAGGCTTTGTTAGTCAAGTCCTGGCCATTCTAATGGGTTCTAGGGTCTGTGCTGCTTCTCGTTGTTCACTAGAGGGTAGGTCATTGGGGAATGCTCCAGTGTGTCCCTTGGTGGGTCAAGTTTTGATGTTTCCCCTTTTTTCTTTTTGAAAATCGAATGTCCGATTTACCAGTGGTCTGATTCTGGGAATCGGACCAGGTGTGTCAGGGTTGAGTGGCAATCTCAGAGTCTAAGTGTCTGATTCTCAGAAGTCGGACGGGCAAGTGTTCAATGAATCAAACAAGGGTGGTCCGGTCCGATTTTGGGTGGTCTGATTCGTCCGAATGGTGGGAGCCTTCACTCAACCGCCAAGACCCACGGACTGCCTATTGTTTCAGGTATTTCAAGCGAGCTCTAATGGCTATCTCTCACCTAGCCGCCATCGATCCTACGAGTGTTGTGAGTTTACCTTGATGCCCGATCGAGTACCCTCCTCTCTCTTGCACTCCGGTAGCTCCACGACTCTTGATGCTAGCTCAAGCATCCTCAAGCATCCTCCATCTCCAAGCTTCATCCTCCATAGCCGCACGTGCAAGAGAAAAAGAGAGAAGAGAAGAGAAGAAGAGGAGAGGAGATGGTGAAGAGCTTCACCCTCTTGATCCCTCACTCTCCCACACACTCACTCCCTCTCTCAAGAGCACAAACAAGCAAGGAGGAGAGAAGAAGAGAGGAAGAAGAAGACTCTTTTTGCCACACACCAAAGAATGAGCTTCTCATTCACTTTTCAACTTTATATACATGCCCTAATTTCCACGGGCGGTCATCCCCCTTTTTTACATGGCCGACCATTAGTCTAGGCCCCTTTTCTCATTGTTCTTCTATCTTCCTAGCTTCCTTTCCACCGCATGTTTACATTTACAAATTGTACGGGTGAGAGCCCGGCGCTCTTTTACAATATTTCAAGGTGCGCCTTTTTATTTTAAAATGCACATTTTTCCCCTTTTGCATTTGCCTTGGACTTTTAAGGTTGCCCTTGCGCTTTTGGTCTTCTTTCCTCTTCTTTCTTTAGTTGGGCTACCTTTTTTCCACCTTTGCCCTGCGTCTTTCCCACTTTCTTTTGCTTTCTTCATGTTGGGGTTAACACTCTACCTTAGGGAGAGCTACTTAGGGAGAACCTAGTACTATGGCAAGTGTTGAAGCAGTGGGTAGAAGGACCTGACAAACTTGAGCTTGCCTAACTACAATGGTGTAGCACTGTAATTACCAAGCTTAAATCTAAACTAAGTTTCTAAGTTCTTGCACATAAATGCTTTTTGGAAAGGCATAAAAATGCACACAATCTTACCTATCATAGCATTAGGAAATGCCACAAGAAAGGGAATTATAGATTTAGTAGTAGGAGTCAATGTGCTTAGCCATATAGTCCTACAAGCCTGAGATAACCCACCTATGGAGACTACAAGGTTTAATATCATGGTTCCTAATGGAATGAAGGTTAGACCATTTGGAGTACTGAAACATTAGCCCTTGAAGATAGTAGGAGTTCAGTTCTCAGTGAACTTCATAGTCATGAAGGAAGTGGACTACAATATCCTACTAGGCCAACCCTGGATGTGAAACGCATGAGTAATAGAAGATTAGGGTAATAGTATAATGTCCATAGACAATAGATCGAAAGCTGTAAGAGTCAAGATGGACATTTATAAGACCACATTAGTCAACCTAGATGCCATCTCTGCCATCTTGAAAGGAGAACACAAATCACAAATTCCTACCAACCATTAACAAAGTATATCCCTTGCAACGAGAAGGAGGAAGATTGGATGCATGTGCCAACCACTATTGATATGCTATTCTTAGATAATGAGGAGGATTATAAGCAAGCTATAAGGTGTAATATTCCCGCAATATCTCTTCATATCAAGAAACAAATTCAGGCTTAAGGCGTTGTCAAGCGTTTTTGTGAAAACTAAAAATCCCTAGTCAAACTGTAGTTAGATTTGATTTCTGCTAGCTTAGTTGTTTGCATGACAGTTTGTTTTGTTGTTTCGTAGTTGGATTTCTTGTGTTTGTCTAGCTTAGGATTTGTTTCCAACATTTTGTTTGATTTGTTGAGTGTGAAACTTGATAGCCTTGGTCGAGCTTGGTATTTTTTTGGAAAGTTGAAGGTGGAGTTTGCTAGTAGCTGTCAAACATTATGGAGCAAGGTTTGTTTTATTGTCGAGACTCTTGCACATCACGGGGACTATGGCTTCACGAGCACTTCATATTGCACTTGTTGATGCATTGCACTCAGGGGTCATCCCCTAATTTTCACAAATACTTCCATGCCATGGGTTGGGATTATGCACATTTTGCACCATCGTTGAGCATGAGCACCGCATGAGTCCCATTGCAGCTATATGCAGTAAATCTTAGATGCACGCGCACATGAGAGAGCACATGTCATTGATCACACACATTTCTTACACGTACGATATTTGGGATGTTCATTACAAAGTTAGGAACCTTTGGTTGAGTGTGTAAGGTGGTTGGGTGAGTTAAAGGGTCGTGATGGACACCCCCAATTGTGAGATGGGTTGTTCGTATCTGGTCAACATCTTGAGGACCATCATTTCTTGAGTGATTGTGAGAATCTAGGAGGAGCGGAGATTGATATTTTATTAATGAGAGTTGAGAGGTGAGTATAAGGAATTTTAAATTAACAAGCAATTTTATTTGCATTTTTCATGATGCACAATTACATGTAGATAGACTAGGCACAATTTCTTCAATGCATAAATTATTTTTGTGTATAGCATCGATTAATTGGTTGCATATCATGGATCCAACATTGCATATTTTTCCAAATCATGAATGATTGGGCACGAAGTTCATTTAAAAAACCATATTCTTGCTAAGACACACTGCATTAAAAAAAACAGGTTCATATCCAAAGAATATTTATTTTGAAGACTCAATGATCAAAGAAAAAGGTCGTAAGTTTTACATCGTCAACGAGTATTTCTTGAAGAAAAAGAGGACATGTATGATGAAAGTGTATGGAATCATAACAAAAATAGGCCAAGAAAGGGAATAAGTCGTCCAAGATAAAAGATGGAGAAAAATGGGCAGATTTACAAAAATCAATATTTTTGCCCATTTTTAATGGATTTTTGTAATTCTGCATGCGGTAGTGGCCTGTCAACCATATGTGTTCGATCGTTTTAAGTACCCAAATGACTATATTCGGAGTTCAAATGATGAAGTTATGATCCAAACAAGTTGCAAACAGGCATAAGGCAAAAAAAAACGAAAATAATGAAAAGCAGTAGAAAATCAAAAGCCAAAAGCAGAAAGCAAAAAGCCTAGTGTATGTGAGTGTGGATATAAAACTATATAAGGAGATGAGATTGAAGAGTTAAGGGCCTTCCCCATTGATTAAAATTGTATTTTGTGATAGAGGAGAGTGGAGGGTCACATGCTAGAGTGAGCTCTTATCATGCAATTTGGAAGTTAAAGAATTAGGATTTGTGGTGTCGAGGCATCGACTCAAGGTTGTTAAGGTATGAGAATATATTTCACTTGGTTTGTTTTCAAATTGTTGGTATTTTTGCTGTGTTGTGATTGTGTGTTCCTCTCCCCGAATTTGGGTTTTAGTTGTTTGAGCTACAAGAGGCATTGTTCATTGTGTGTTGTCTTGTTTTCGTGTGTGACTTGTGGTGTATTGTCGAATATTTGAATTTTTCAAGTTGTGTTATGCATCCGACAAAGTCAATTATCCCAACCAACACTCCTTAACGTCTCGTTATCGAGTTGTGAGTGAGGCTTTCTCTCCATCACCGCTCCTGTAACAGTATTTTAAAAATTACTTGTTGAGTTGTCACATAAGTGACTGCAAGTAATTTTCCTGATATCGAGTCTCACATTAAATCAATTCCACAATCCGACATGAGAAGACATCTCAATGTTTTAAACCAACAAAAGGAAAATATGCCTCGTAGATAATATTATGACAGCTTGATCATATAATTTTTCACACATTATATTTGATTTGGCATTCCCAATTCCATATGGAGCTAGCTGATGTATTGAGATCTCACTTATTATCAAATTAGGACCCCAAGCTTGCAAGTTGATCCTTATGGTGCTCAAGGCTTGCACGCTATCATCTATCTCTAGTAGAAAAACTCAAGACAAGGCTGTGGAGCCTATACAATCTATGGAGTATCAGGGACGTAGGCCACTAAAGCATCAGCCAAAACTACTGCAAGCTACCTAGCTGGCTGTACAGTAGTAGGAGGCTCCTCTTGAAATATCACCCTGTGTACCTCTATGGCATGCTCGTGTTTCTTATGAATTTTCTCATCTTCATGAAAAAAAACATCAAGGCTATGGATAACCTCTAAGCCTACAAATCCTATTAGCAATAGCCCCATCTCACCTTCATCCCCATAACCAAGAAAGATACATTTTCCAAATTTAGAATCTAGCTTATTGTGCTTATCTTTGGGTACATGGCTGAAATCCTTATAACCAAAGATGTGCAAATGAGCATATGATGGAGGTTTTCCAAACCATATCTCCTTTGCAACTTGATAATCAAGAATAGTACATGGGGGTTGATTGATCAAGTGTATAGTAGTAGTAACTATCTCAGCCCAAAAATGTTGTGGTAAGCTTGCTTAGCTAAGCATATTGCAAACTCGCTCTCCTGAATTGTCCTATTTATGTGCTCAAACATACCATTTTGAGGTGGGATGTATGGGGCAATCAACTCACACTTAATACCCCTCTCGTCACAAAACTACTCAAGGGATTTAGAGATATATTCACCCCCATTAATCCAATCTTAAGTATTTCAACCTATACCCACAAACTCATTCTTAACCAAAGCTAGCCAATACTAAAATGTAGCCAAGACTTTCTGTTTTTACTTAATAGGATATGACCAGACCTTATGTATATATTCATCATTGAAAGTAATAAAACACTTTGCACCACCTAATGACTTGCAAGGCATGGGACCACATACATCCAAATGAACAAGAGCCAAAGCCTCACCCATGCATATCATACCAGGATTTTTATGCATATTGTATGTCTGCTTGCCATAAAATAATTATCACAAGACTCAAAACATTTATATTCAAGGGACAGAAGATGTTGCAAATGGGTAAGCATTTTTATTCCTTTCAAGGACATATGTCTAAGGCAAAGATGCCATAAAGATACATGTTGAACTACATCTGGTGCCAAAATATGGTCAATTGACCCAGATATAAGCAAGGGATAAAGAGTGTTGGACTTAACACCACCTGTAATGACAAGATTCCCACAAGTAATCTTCCATGATCAATCATGTCATGACCAAAAATGGGACACTAGCTCTCTAGCACTAGCCGGGGACACACAAGACAACCCCACATGGCCTTACGGCCAGGAGTGTCTACTAAAAGATACACTACACTAAAATCTAATATCGATTTTGCATTTGTAATAGGACACAGTCCAACATTTTCCCTCTCCTACTCCTCAGAGGGAGATCCCATAACATATAGGTATAATATACCACATATCACATACATAGGAGGCAACCTCTCGGTTGAGTGCCATGACCCCACTCCAGCTCTCCAACATCTCGGGGATTGGCCCCTTGATGCACTACTCTAACATAGAGAACAAATGTGCAAGCTCCACTCTTTGATTTATTGAATGATATAGGATTTGATATTTCCTCACTAAGCTTACCCCAAGGAACCACTCGTCTGCCTTACCGCCTATAGGAATCCTCATACACTCCACGTTGGTCATTATTAGGCAATCAAGTGCTATGCATCCAGGTTTTATACCATGTGGCATGAAAAATACAGACGTGCATGACCATTATGCAAAAACATTCTATGATTAGAAATCAATCACGTGGTGTGCAAGACAATCCTTTAATGATTTTCGACCTACTCATTGTTGCTACGTTGCTAGAGACTAGCACCGAGTTTCCTTGTGCTACTAGTCTCCTTAAATTTAAATTTTTATCGGCCTATATACTATACATAAAACAAATGAATCAAAATTTTATTTATTTCTAGCAATCTCTCACTTTTACAATCTCTTTTCCCCCTAACCGGTTAGGTTTTGCCACGTTGCATAGGTTTAAGGTTCATTTGTATGCCATTTTTTCATATGAAAAGCAATAAAAACGCACTAAAACATAAAAACAAGGATGAGTGAGGCTTAATACTCATGCATCAACCTTGTTACACATCAACAAATACTAATAATATATTTTCCTAATTATTTGATCGTGAAAAATCTAAATTTTTTCATTTTCTCTATTTATTCCTATTTATTTTCTTCAAAAAATATGAAAAATTAGACTTATGAGCTCCCATGATCAAAAGCACCCAGCCCCATTTTTATATTCATTTTTTACTCCATGGGAACTCAAAACACTCACGAAAACCCCCAATTTCCATGATTTCATAAAAAATCACACTTTGCGTGTTTTACATGTTTTGAGGAATGACGGACCAAAAAACGGGCCGGCACTGGCTCATGCACTAGCCGGACCTCGTCATTACGCACAAGACAACCCCTCGGCCTCACGGCCAGGAGCGTCTATCAAAATCTCTGCCTTCCTAAACATTGCGTTTGTAATACGTTGTAGTCCAACTGATCCTAACCCAATATTACTCCTCAGAGGGAGTCCCTTTCACATAGCCAAAAGGCTCAAATCACATACACATGGGGTTCCTCCTACGGCTGAATGTCGTCAACCCTCTGCGACTCTCCTACACATTGGGGATTGGCCCCTCGATGCGTCGCTCAACATTTAGACATTCCGCACAAACATCGCTCAAGGTACCCAATAAGTGTGTCCAGGAATGTACCATTGTCCTTACTTGATTTCCCCTTTAGGATCCCACGGCTAGCCTACAGCATGGGTATCTCACTGCCTCTCAACGTAGGTCATGTCCTCATAAACCAATTGCAATGCATGTCCGGGAGCTGATCACTGATACTTTTAAATTTTTTTCATGCTCTATGCATTTCGTGGATGTCCAGTGCTCAAACATTTAGTAAAATAGTATCGTGCACAAGTGCAAAAACATCCTTTTAATGGTTTCTTTCTAAGGATTGTATGCTTTGTTGCATGGCATTTTACGGCTTTTTCCCTTATTTTTCATATCAAACGCGGACAAAACCGAACTAAAACACGGAAGCAAGGCTGATCTAAAGCAAATCTTCATGCCTCAGCCTCACTATACATTCACAGACATTACTCATAATTTTCCCCATTTTCCGAAGCCCAAAATATAAATTTTCCCCTATTTTTAGGGTTTTTCCACCATTTTCTTGCAAATTTTCCCATTTTCTCCCATTTTTTAATTGCAGAAAATTAAGTTCAGCTTATGGGCTGTGGCCCTTAGTTCATTTCAGCAGAAAAAGAATTTTAGTAGGTGTGGATTAATTTATTGCATCATTTTTAGCCCAAAAAACCCTATTTTCCTTCATTTTTATAGTTTTTCGTGTCTCGGTTTTCTATTTTCTGCTATCCCGCACATGTTTTCTAATTTTTAAATGATGAACAGCCAGAAAACAACTCAAAGCACGACATACTCAAAACTCAATCCATATGAACACATTTTTATCAACCAAATTTGCATCAAAAGGCCATTTTCTTTGAAAAATAATTATTACGGTGTCTTGCGGGTTTTCCATTAAATTTGGCACGTCCCACGATTGATTTCCAGCCATGAATTCTACTTGGAATCAGCAATCTACAATGATTTGGCATTGCCCTTCAATCTCGTCAAGAATCGGCATCCATCCGGCCATCCATTTCCATTCTACTCTTCCACGCACGAACGGGGGTTAAGAGGAGAGAGAGGGAGGAGAGAGAAAGACTGATTTTCTCTCTCTCCAACCAAGCCACCATCTTGCGCGCGAGAGGAGGCGATACGATCAGCACGATGTAGGAGACTTCATGTAGGCTTCCAATTCATGGCTTCTTTGCAGCCACAACATCTCGATTTGGGGGGGGGGGGGGGGGGGGGGCGCTGTTTTTTCTGCGCGCTGATCAGCGCGAGTACATGCCGCCCTCCTTTTTTTAAAAAATTGGGGGGGTGCCCCCTTTGAAGGGCACCCCTTCAATCCTCAAGTGGCCACCCTTTCATTTCTGGCCCTTTTTCGGGCACCCTCCCGGGTTTTGCCATATTTCCCGTGTCCGATATCCGATTCGAGCCCAGAAAAATCCTGCGCGACCGTCTTGTGACCACAAACTGACCGGCAAATTCCGTCACTTGCACAGGCGCATGAAAAAATTATGAAAATTCTCGGGGTGTCGTACGGGCGCCCGTCAAACACTTGACGCTTAAAATCGTCCTAGGTCGAGCCGCCGCCTTCGTGGTTGAGCATTTTCCCCTGCATTTCCACATTTTTCTCCTATTTTTAGGCACGTTCCGGGGCCTAAAATCCATCTTTCATTGGCGACCACGGGATAGGACGACTCAGTCCGTCGAACTCACGAACATAGCTGCACATAAACAACCAAAGAAGCATCAAACTGATACAAAACAAATATATAATAAAACTCAGCACAATGCTCCCCCTACCCCTGGATAGAACCAAGGCATGACAGCCACAAGGAATAGGCCTAGCATCATCTAATAGAAGATCCGAAGTGAGTCACTAACCAACTGCGCCAACACAGCCAAACTAAAAATAAATGTCAAAGAGGTTGCCCTAAGTGGTAGTCTGAACTACTTACCAACTAAAGACAACACAACCAGGAGCTCCTACAAGGCGAGGACTCCTATAGCCTGATCAAAGAGTATCTTCTTTCAGTACATTTCTTCTTTTAGGGTTTTTATTGGATGATCATACTTAGGCATGTAAAAAGGGGGGAGCTGAGCGTAGTGACCCAAGGAGAACAGGGCATCGGTCTCAGGACCTGTCTCGGCACCCAAGAACCTACCAAGCCCTCGCAAGGCGACACTTAATCCTTTTCTAACGCTCACTTTTATTTTCGCTCCAACCTTCCTTGTTTTGGTATTTCATTTGGTTTGCAGTAAGAAGCCACCCCTAGGAAGACAAGGTATTGGCCCCGGGTCTGACTCGTCCCCAGGAACCTACCAGGCCCTTGCAAGGCAATGATCAATTGCTTATATATTTTCATTCCTTTTCTTTGCTTTGATAGGGGTTAGAACCCCTTTTTACACACCTTCGTATTTATAGTCATCTTTTAGGATATACAAAGTTTCTGGGCATCATCATTATTATCTTTTGGCAGGCTTCTCTAACTGCCTCACTACTAACAAGAACTCCTAGAACGGCTGCCTAGTAGGCTAGCAGGACAAGGCCACTAGGACTTCCTTCTAAAACAGGTCTGTCAATGTCTAACAATGTTGTTGCAGGAGGCAATGACTACTTCGACCTCCCTCAAACATACTTAGCCTAAACTTGGGACTTCATGCCTTGGTTGCTGGTCCCCAACAAAAATATATCCCCTCGACAAGTACAAATACACATATAACAGGAAAGAAAGGTACTCGTAAAGGAGAGATATCACCTGGATTGGCCACAAGAAGCTTCCATCGCAGCAAAGGTTCCGCCAGGCTCCACCAAAGTCCATGAACCACGAAATCTATCCAGCACAACACTAAAACAAAAACCCAATTAAACGCACCTGCACTAGACAGGGAAATGGCCCTCTTGGCCTAATGAAATCAAACACTTCACTACAAAACTGCATCGGCCCTCTTGGCCTAATGAAATAAAACCATACTATGCATAACATCCTCCTGGAAACAACTATGATAGACAGCAAAGCGTACTATTCCCAGGGGAACAGAGGCTCGTAGCCCTAAACTAGGTGCATTAAATTATGACCTATCCCTCCTGCGTATATCGCAAGAGGTGTTCGCATCACATGTCGTCTAACCAGTCTGTGGGTCCAAGATAATAAAGGCAGATGAGTCTTGCTTACCCTCTGCATCACCCAAATCAACCATCGTTTGCCAAAGAGGGCATGTTCGGAAAGCATACCCCACAAGCGACCAGGTCCTGTCTCACCATCAATAGATATATCGGGACAAGGGCCACAATTAAAGAAGAGGTCCTCTTCATACGCAAGATTAGCCAAAGAATCGACAAACTGATTCCAATTCTATGGAATCAGCTGAAAAGACACTCTATCGAATTCGTCTAGCAGGGCTATGGCAGTATGATGGTACATACAAAGGATAGGGTTTCGTACCATATACGTCCCATTGAGTTGATTTAAAACCAACTGAGAGTCCCCTTTCACCAATAACTGACGGATACCACCCTTCTTTGCAATATTCAAACCCATTATCAGGGCTTTGTATTCTGCCATATTATTGGTAAATTTCACCCCGAGATAAGCAGCTAACTTCATGACAATGCGTCGTCGGGGGTCTCGGATGACAGCTCCTACACTTCCTTTTTTGCATGGACCCCTGGACGCCCCATCAAAGTACAAGGTGTACGTCCATAAAGGGTTTACATATCCTGCCATCCTAAACTCTACTCGTAATTATGGTAATCGAAATTCAGCATATTCAACGGGTGGACTGTAGGCTGGCAGAAGACCTTGATCTCCCAAATAAATGTCCCGCCTTCTTGCTCAAGCACCTTGTATCCTTTGCTCCACCAAATGAGCTTTCCCTGATGATACCTCTGTTCTAAATATGGGTGTTCTAAATAAGGGATCAGACGACCCATCAACCTCTATCACGATTTCCTTGCAGATGTTTGATCGATCTCGCTTAGACCTGCAAGGCAGTCATAGCATTAGTGCAGTCAGAAATAATAAGGTTTAATCTTATTAAGATTAACCTTATTTTTAAATTCTATCCCCTCAAGGTCAGCTAACAACACTGTAGATTTATTCTTTCCTATTCTAACGATCCTATAGGGCCCATCCCATTTGGGTTCTAGCTTGCCTGGAAATAATTCTCGTCGTGCGTCATAATACAGAACAAGCTGTCCTTTCTTAAGGTGTATTTCTTGGATTTGAGGTCGTGTAGCTGCTTCATTCGGCGCTTCGCCACTTCTTGGTGCAATAAGCTCTACAACTTAAGCTCATCTAAATGTGCCAGTGTCGTCAAGCGCTCAAAAAGTGCGTCTTTATCGCTCAAAGAATGATTGATGGCAAACCGAATAGTTGGCAGCTCAATCTCTAAAGGCAAGACACACTCCTCCCCATATACTAACTTGAACGGGGTATGGCCAGTGGCTCGTTTGAAAGTCGTATTATAGGCTCACACTGCCACGTATAACTTTTTATCCCAATCCCGTTTCTTTTCTGACACAATTTTGGACAGGATGCCCACAAGCTGCTTGTTGGTGCTTTCAACTTGCCCATTGGCTTGCGGATTATATGGGGTTGTCTTGTTATGCTTGATTTGCCACATCTCTGTCAAACCTTTGATCACCTTATTCACGAAATGGGTTCCGCGGTCTGACACTAATTCTTTCGACGGACCAAACCGGCATATTATCTGCTCTAAAAGGAAACTAGCAGTTTCTTTAGCATCATCTTTCCTTGTTGCACGTGCTTCTGACCACTTTGTGAAGTAGTCAGTTGCGACAATGATGTACCTCTTTTGCGT
Organism: Lygodium microphyllum; assembly: GCF_053477565.2. NCBI lineage: Eukaryota > Viridiplantae > Streptophyta > Polypodiopsida > Schizaeales > Lygodiaceae > Lygodium > Lygodium microphyllum. The sequence goes on along the minus strand of NC_141144.1, from coordinate 65,078,108 downwards.
AGTCGACGACGGAGTAATAGGACCCACAAAGTCTATTCCCCACTTCTCAAATGGAAGTATCGCCATAATAGGGGTGAGTGGTCGTTTCCTATTCTCTCGACTATCATGTCGTTGACAAATATCGCATCGCTTAGCATACGCAAACGCATCCTGGAAGATGGCATGCCATCAATAACCTGCTCTTAAAGCCTTTTGTGTTGTAAGCCGCCCAGTAAAATGGCCACCGCAAGCAGAATCATGGCACTCTTCCAAAATGAATGGCACCTCGCCAGGCATCACACACCGGTGATAGATATCATCAACCCCTTGCCGATATAATGTACTTGCGATCAAGGCAAACTTTAACGCTTCCTGCTTAATTTTTCTTCTCTCAGCTTTAGATAATTCGGATCCCACCTCTCCTGTTGATAAATAATGTGTTATTGCAGCATACCAGGAGGGAATAGATGCCGTATCTATTTTAAATAACAACTCCATGTCACTACCTTCAGCCACAGATTCTTTCGGCTCCCCAAAGTCCACAAGACATTCCACGATGCCTTGCAACCTTGGTGGCTTACTCTTGATTTCATAATCAAATTCCTGCAAAGTGAATAACCACTTCACTAAACGATCAGGCGGCTGTAACTTATTCATCAATAGTCGAAGTCCCTCCGCCTTCGTATAAAGCACGACTTTCTCATAGAGAATGTAATGCCTGAACTTCTTGGTCCCAAAGACCATCGCTAGACACAGCTTCTCCATGTAGGTGTAATTGATTTCGGATACCCCTAGCTTTCGACTAGCAAAAGCAATTGGGTGGTACCACTTCTCCTCCCAAATTTGGGCTAAACAGCAGCTGATACTATACATCGTGGCTGTTGAAAATATATAAAATACCTCACCTCTTTTAGGTGCTTTTAAGACGGGCACTCTTGCTAGCTCTTGTTTCACATCCTCAAATGCTACCTTACAAGGGTCACCCCATACAAACGAACAGCTAAAGGACAATAAATTTGTAAGCGGCAACGCTCTTTCTGCTAAGGCGTTGATGAATCTACGGTAGTAACCAATCGAAGACAGAAAGCTATGCACCTCCTTCGGAGTGCGTGGTGGACCCATGGCAACTATAACTTTAACCTTCTCGGGGTCTATCGCAATTCCTACCGAACTGACCACATGAACCAGCAATAGCCCATAAGGTACTCCAAAAACACACTTTCGTGGGTTTAGGGCGATGCAAAATTGTCTACAGCACTCAAAGCATTTTCTTAGAATGATCAACTGCCTTTCTCTCACGGTGGCAGCCCCTAAGTCATCAATAAACACCTTCAACTCTTCAGGGGATATGTCACCGAATGTCTTATCTGCTGTTCGTTGCCACGAACCAAGCGCATTGCATAAACCAAAGGCCATCACATGGTACGCAAAAGTACCAAATACAGTAATGAAAGTTGTTTTCAACTTGTCCTCTTCTGCAATTGCCATTTGGTTATATCCTGCAAAGCAATCCATAAACGAATATACCTCCCTACCTGCTAATTGATCCAAAATCTGGTCAATAAATGGCAACGGGTAGTAGTCCTTAACTGTCTGCTTGTTCAGCTCTCTAAAGTCTACACATAAACGGATTTGATTATTCTTTTTTTTTCTAATCACAACTGGCGAACACCATTCCGTGTGTTGCACATGAAAAATCAAACCCGCTTCTCGAAGCTTCTGTAACTCTTCAAACAGGCCGTCCCTCAATTCGAAAGGCATACGCCTTACTTTCTGCCGTACAGGACGACTGCCCTCTTTCAACGGAATTGTATGAACAGCAAGACTAGGAGGAATGCCTCTCAACTCATCATAACTCCAGGCAAAGATATCACGGAATTCCCGGATCAAGGCCACATAGTCCTCCCTTTCTACTGAGCTGAGCATAGAACCTAATTTGATCGGCCACGAATCATCAGGCGTACCAAGGTCTAGCTCGATAACATCTGCATCTCTTATACGATCTTGGCCCTCTATCAGCTCGTTCAAAGTAATCTGATAGATGTCCTCCGTGGTGGATCCCTCTTTGGACTCATCACTCGATGATGTCTCACTGGCAGATAAATCTTCTAATGTCTCCAATTCTGTAGAAGATAGAGGAGCTCTCTCACTCTGCGGGGACTCAGGATAAGCATCAACCACCACACGCTGGGCACCTCTGCCGAATATCAATCGACCGGCGGGTATATCTACTTGGCAGTCCGCTTGCAAGAACCAAGGTCGTCCGAGTAATACTTGGTAACTTGGCCGGCCTGCAAAACGAATCACCCTAAAGTCCAACATGCATTCTACATTTGCAACAGTAACATGGACCTTAGTAATGCAGCCTTCTGGCTGTCTCAAACTATCATCTGCCATTCTGAGAATTGTAGAGGTATCTTTCTGGATTGCAAGACCCAACCTTTCCATCAGTTCGGAACTCATAATGTTAACAGATGATCCCGTGTCGACAATGGCATAATCTACTAATATCCCATCGACATAGGCTGCAACCCTTGGGCAATGCTTCTCAGCATGCTCAAACCAGTCATCACCAACTCGTGCAATACCCAAAGGTTCTACAATATACCTAGTACGTAGGATCTTTCTAAATTCCTTGCGTACTCCTGGGGAAAGCTTAATAAGCTGTAAGAGGTTCACATCCGGCTTGACTTCGCAAAGAGAGCTCGCCAAATCGAATTCATGATAGTTTGATAGAGCTCGCTTTTCACGCCAAACCATCCGCTCTTTAGGTCGCTGAACTGGCTTTATTGCCTCTTTCTTAACTTTCACCTTCTTCTTTGGTGGTTCCTTATCGGCTTTACTTTCTACGGGCTTCAAAGGTCCCCTTTCCATGCCAGGATCCAAAACTTGCGTTCCTTTGTCACCTTGTTTAGGGTTTTTGTCGACAGGCTTATCCTTGTCGGCTTCTCTACCCTTTTGACCTCTTGTAAGAACGGCTCGTTAACACGTACAGCCTCAATCAAACTAACCCCACTACCACTTGGTAGCTCCTCCACTGTAGTCTTAGGTCGTTGAAGTATTTGTTTAGGCCCGTCCTCTCGCTGGGAATCATTTCCTGGGGCACGATGATTAACAGGCCTTGGTTGCCGACTTCCTCGCTGGAGGGAACTGATCTTACTCCAGCAAGTAGCTGCTAAATGGCCAGATTTTCCACAAATGTCGCACTTAACATTTGGGCAATTCCTTGGATAGTGCTGCCCACCACACCATTTGCAACTAAACCTCGACGGTGCACCCTCTTTTGGGTATCTACTTCCTATCAAATTTTGTTGTTTTTTAAGGAAGTTGACATCAACGGCTATTTGCCGATACTGCTCCGTAATCATGTCAGTATAATGCTTCATCATGTCCTTAACCTCGCCAAGAACATTGGAAGAACTGGACTCATAGCCTTGGTCATTACCATGTCGTTCCATCGGCCTAACAATTCGATTAGGCACTGGTTGTTGAGCCACAGACATGGTGTTAGAATTGACCGCCTGGCCTCCACCACTTGAAGCCATTTGACTGCCCGTAGGCATCGACATGCTAGGGGGAGCTGGTAATAAAGGGACATTCTGTATCATGTTCCCTCTCCCATTAGGGTTAGCCATTGCTATCCCTTGGCCATTACTGCCATTGGCCATTGCCATATTATTTCCCAATACCAAACCCATGTTCGAATTACCTCGAGAAGCATAGGCTGCTTATAGTCGGGATTCCACCTCTTGTGCTCGTGTAATGGCAGTATCTATATCCCCCAAGGGGATACTACTCAACTGCAATTGGATATTAAAGTCCAAACCATGTAGGAAATATTGCAATTGGGCAGCTGCGGGGATAGGAATAGAGGTGTCCAACTTACGGAAAACCTCTTTTATCTTCTTCGCATAAGCACGAATATCCTCGTGTGGATCTTGGTGGGTCACGTTGAGTACACGCAACCAATATTGCCCACCCCTTTCAGGGGCAAACTCCCTTCGAAAAGCTCCATAAAATGCATCAATGTTCAATATGGTTCCGGCTTCTAAACCATGATACCATATAGCGGCTCTTCCTTTGAGAGTCATGTTGAAGAACATCATTAAATGTCCTTCTTCTTGGATGCGACAATTAAACATCAGCTTTTGAAACTCCCTAATGTGGAGTTCCGCATCTTCCTCAACTAGCCCATTAAAAATGGGTAGTGGGTAACCTAGAGCCGGCAAATCCGTCGTTCCTGCTGGAATTGCAATAGGCTGCGCCATGACGAGGATTGGATTTGCACTAGGAATAGGGGACGGTGGGGTTACACCTCCCGTACTTAACGTGGACTGGCTTATCGAAGGAAGGGGAGCACTAGAGCTTCCACCTTCTCCTAACTTACTGCTTGTGGTACTAAGACCACTAGATCCACTCCCTCGTAAGGGTTCAGCACCGCTACGCTTAGGGGAATATCTCCTAAAAATTTCAGCACGTCGCCTAGCTCTTTCGTCTCTTTCTTGCTTTTGGATTTCTGCTAGACGATGCTTATCAATAAATAACGGATCAATCTCAGTATCCTTTGGCATAAACTGCTAGTTGGTCCCTAAACAACCAGGATTCGAGAACCGCCTCTTTTAAGCGGCTCCCAACAGACGCACCACTGACGGACCAAAAAACGGGCCGGCACTGGCTCATGCACTAGCCAGACCTCGTCACTACGCACAAGACAACCCCTCGGCCTCGCGGCCAGGAGCGTCTATCAAAATCTCTGCCTTCCTAAACATTGCGTTTGTAATACGTTGTAGTCCAACTGATCCTAACCCAATATTACTCCTCAGAGGGAGTCCCTTTCACATAGCCAAAAGGCTCGAATCACATACACATGGGGTTCCTCCTACGGCTGAATGCCGTCAACCCTCTGCGACTCTTCTACACCTTGGGGATTGGCCCCTCGATGCGTCGCTCAACATTTAGACATTCCGCACAAACGTCGCTCAAGGTACCCAATAAGCGTGTCCAGGAATGTACCATTGTCCTTACTTGATTTCCCCTTTAGGATCCCACGGCTAGCCTACAGCATGGGTATCTCACTGCCTCTCAACGTAGGTCATGTCCTCATAAACCAATTGCAATGCATGTCCAGGAGCTGATCACTGATACTTTTAAATTCTTTTCATGCTCTATGCATTTCGTGGATATCCACTGCTCAAACATTTAGTAAAATAGTATTGTGCACAAGTGCAAAAACATCCTTTTAATGGTTTTTTTCTAACGATTGTATGCTTCGTTGCATGGCATTTTAGGGCTTTTTCCCTTATTTTTCATATCAAAAGCGGACAAAACCGAACTAAAACACGGAAGCAAGGCTGATCTGAAGCAAATCTTCATGTCTCAGCCTCACTATACATTCACGGACATTACTCATAATTTTCCCCATTTTCCGAAGCCCAAAATATAAATTTTCCCCTATTTTTAGGGTTTTTCCACCATTTTCTTGCAATTTTTTCCATTTTCTCCCATTTTTAAATTGCATAAAATTAAGTTCAGCTTATGGGCTGTGGCCCTTAGTTCATTTCAGCATAAAAAGAATTTTAATAGGTGTGGATTAATTTATTGCATCATTTTTAGCCCAAAAAACCCTATTTTCCTTCATTTTTATGGTTTTTCGTGTCTCGGTTTTCTATTTTCTGCTATCCCGCACATGTTTTCTAATTTTTAAATGATGAACAGCCAGAAAACAACTCAAAGCACGACATACTCAAAACTCAATCCATATGAACACATTTTTATCAACCAAATTTGCATCAAAAGGCCATTTTCTTTGAAAAAATAATTATTACCGTGTCTTGCGGGTTTTCCATTAAATTTGGCATGTCCCATGATTGATTTCCAGCCATGAATTCTGCTTGGAATCAGCAATCTACAATGATTTGGCATTGCCCTTCAATCTCGTCAAGAATCGGCATCCATCCGGCCATCCATTTCCATTCTACTCTTCCACGCACGAACGGGGGTTAAGAGGAGAGAGAGGGAGGAGAGAGAAAGACTGATTTTCTCTCTCTCCAACCAGGCCACCATCTTGCGCGCGAGAGGAGGCGATACGATCGGCACGATGTAGGAGACTTCATGTAGGCTTCCAATTCATGGCTTCTTTGCAGCCACAACATCTCGATTTGGGGGGGGGGGGGGGGGGGGGGGGGCGCCGTTTTTTCTGCGCGCTGATCAGCGCGAGTACATGCCGCCCTCCTTTTTTTAAAAAATTGGGGGGGTGCCCCCTTTGAAGGGCACCCCTTCAATCCTCAAGTGGCAACCCTTTCATTTCTGGCCCTTTTTCGGGCACCCTCCCGGGTTTTGCCATATTTCCCGTGTCCGACGTCCGATTCGAGCCCAAAAAAATCCTGCGCGACCGTCTTGTGACCACAAACTGACCGGAAAATTCCGTCACTTGCACAGGCGCATGAAAAAATTATGAAAATTCTCGGGGTGTCGTACGGGCGCCCGTCAAACACTTAACGCTTAAAATCGTCCTAGGTCGAGCCGCCGCCTTCGTGGTTGAGCATTTTCCCCTGCATTTCCACATTTTTCTCCTATTTTTAGGCACGTTCCGGGGCCTAAAATGCATCCTTCAAGGAAAAACTATTATGTCATCAAAATTTCTTGTTTTTTCGTTCATTTCGGAGATAATTCAGCATATGCAACCAAGAACAATCATCATCAATCATTTCCTTCAATTATCTTTCATCAAATAAAGAAAAAAACCACTTACTCATAGAAACCAGCATATTCAAGGTGTGTATCCTGAGATTGAGAGGCCAATAACACTTCCCTCTTGCAATTGATGCACTCTCTAGTCTCGATCTATGTTCTCTACTGCTCCATCCGCATCGTTTGCTTCAAAATCATCATCACCTCCCTCCCCCTTCTCTCTTTCATTGATGCATATGAATAGCCGCTAAAAGGAGAGAGGAGAGAGGAGAGAGGAGAGAGAAAGACTAAAAAATTAGATTTTTAAATCCTCCATTAAAACGGGCAAGCTTACAGCCATCTCGTTCCTCTCTCTACCCAGATCGAGAATCTCTCTCTCTCTCTCTCCAAACGAATGTATATTGGAGAGGCATCGGGCAAATTTGAGGAGGCGTATTGATGCTTCCCTCTTTGTTTGACTATTTTTGCATTAATTTGAGGCTTCTTATTAAGCTTAAGGTTTAAAACATTAAAATAATTGATTCATCTTTTTGTGTTCAAACTGTCTCGCAAGTGGATATTTCAGTTTTGAGGGGGCAAACGGACTCCGATTTGTGATCCGATTGGACGGATGACTTCATGACATCAAAATCTATAAATTTAGGCCCCGCCATGCACTTTTCGATTCCTAGATCTAGTAGTTGCTTTAGAATGCGGTTTTCTTGGAGCCTGCATAAACCGACTTACCAATCCAATAGCATAGCTCAAATCTAGCTTGGTAATAGTCATATAATTTAAACTTCCTACTATGCGTCTGTACATAGTAGGGTCTTCGAGAAGCTCACTTGCATCTATGCTCAGCTTCTCATTCTGCTCCAAAGGAATTGAAATAGGTTTACAGCCTGTCATCCCATATTTGGACAGCATGTCCAATCTATACTGCCTCTGCAAGAGCCATATCCCACTTGGTGATCTAATCACCTCAATGCCCAAGAAATAATGCAACTCTCCCAAATCCTTCATCTCAAACTTCTGCTTCAATAGCATTTTCACATGAATGATATCTTCACCACTATCACCTGTGATAATCAAATCATCAACATAAATGACAAGCAGCATAATACCTTTCTCTGTTTTTCTCACATAAAGTGAGAAATCTGCTTTGGAAATCTGAAAGCCAATAGTGACAAGATACTATCCTCCACAATCCAAGCTCCATTTCTATGAGCAAGAGAAGAGAAGAGAAGAGAAGATGGAGAGCTTCTCCACCACAGTCCCTCACCCTTACACACTCACTTCCTCACACTCTCACACTCCCTCTCTCAAGCACAAGCTCAAGCAAGCAAGCAAGAAGAAGAAGAAGAAGAAGAAGAAGAAGAAGAAGAAGAGGAGAGCTACTTTTGGCCACACACAAGAATGAGCTTCTCATTCACTTTTCAACTTTATATACAAAACCCTAAATCCCTTTTGGGCGGTCATCCCCTTATCTCCTTTTTTACATGGCCTAGGCCCTTTTTCCTATTGTCCTTCTATCTTCCTTGCTTCCTTCTATCGCCCATCTAACTTTACAAATTGCATGGGTGAGAGCCCAGCGCTCTTAAATTGAATCATGGTGCGCCTTGTGCTCTTTTACAAAAGCATTGTCATGCACTTTTTCCTGTGCACCTTTCTCCTTGATTTAGGGCTTTTCTGCACTTCTTGTGTTTCCAGATTCGTACGCCTTCATCTCCCGTTTCACTTTTGCCTTGGTCTTATTTTCTGCTTTAGATTTTCCCAATTTTTCACCTTGTTCGTTTGAGGGTTAACATTACCCCCTCCTAAATGAGTGCCAGTCCCACATAACCTGGTGGCTGCTCCATATAGACCTCTTCTTGCAAATCACCATGCAAGAAGGCATTCTTTACATCCATCTGATGTAAAGACCATCCCTTTGATGCAGCCATAGCAATGACTACTCTTACGGTTGCCATCCTTGCAACCGAACTGAATGTTTCTTCATAATCAATGCCATATGTTTGTGCATACCCCTTGACTACTAATCTTGCCTTGTATCTATTCGCAGAACCATTTGCATTATGCTTCACCTTATAAACCCACTTACAACCGATTGCATTCTTATCTTTAGGCAAAGGTACCAATTCCCATGTAGCATTTGCTTCCAAGGCATCCATTTCTTCATCCATGGCTTTCTCCCATTTTTCTTTTCCCATGGCTTGCTCAAAATAAGTGGGTTCTGGTTCCTATATCACTTTGACTATATAGGCATAGTGAATGGCTATAAATCCATCATATTTTAGCCTATCCGCAGGATACCTAGCTCTAATAGACCTGCGCAAAGTAGTCTCACTTCCAGCTGCTCTCAAAACATCCCTGGTCTTCCTTACTCCAGGTGTAACAACAGAAGGAATACCCAACTCATCATCAATACTCTATTTTGAGCGACTGGATCCACAATTCACATAAGAGTGACCTGCATTCACATCAAACATGGGCTGATCTACCTTCTCTTTTCCTTTTTCCTGATACCTGCATACCACTATCTGCATTGCTTTGAGGAGATTCTCCTGATCTCAATCTGCCTGTCCATGGTGAAGAATGTGAACCACTGCTAGAGGACACTCCAGGTCCACTAATATCTATTGAGCTATAGACCACTTGATTTGGAGTTATAGTTTTCAAGTTATGATAAATCCAAAGATTTGACCATGTGCCCAAACTTATGGGAAATTCCCATATTCCCCAATATGGCGTTATTTTCTAGTTTATACCAGCTACTCATCTCATCAAAAACAACGTCCCTGCTCACTGTAAACTTACGAGTAGAAGGATTATAGCATCTATACCCTTTCTGCTGTAGAGAGTAACCAATAAAGATGCACTTCTCAGCTTTTGGATCCAACTTGGATCTCAACTCATCCGGCACATGAACATAGGCAATGCAACCAAAAATTTTCAAATGAGAAATATCTGGCTTCCTACCAGTATACCTCTCCTCTGGAGTCATGCCATGCATTGCTGCAGTGGGAGTCCTGTTCATTATGTAGACTGCTGTAGCAACTTCCTCAGCCCAGTAAAAATTCCAGTAAAAATCTGGCAAGTCTTTTTCATTGAGCATGGCACGAGATACCTCTCCAATATGCTTGTTTTTTTTTTCTGCAATTCCATTCTGCTGTGGGGTATGACTACATGAATATTGCTGCTTTATGCCATGCTCCTGCAAGAACCTTGCAAACTCATTTGAGAGGTACTCTCCCCCTCCATCTGACCTTGGCCATTTTATTTGCAGGCCTGTTTCTTTTTCAACCATAGCTTTAAGAGTTTTGAAATGCCCAAAAACTTCACTTTTCTTTTTCATAAAATACACCCAAACTTTTCTGCTATAGTCATTAATAAAAGTGACAAAATAATGGCAGCCTCTAAGAGATACAGCTTTAGTAGTCCACACATCAGAGTGGATTAATTCCAATGGCTTCTTACTCTCTTAAACATGTCTAGGAAATGGTTTCCTTGCCTGTTTTCCAAATTGACAGGCTTCACATACCTTATGCATTTCTGCAATCTTGAATCTAGGCAGTCATGCAACAATATTTTGGGCTTGCATTGATTTAAGTCGCTGTACATTAACATGACCAATGTGTTTATGCCAAATATCAATATTTGTAACTACACCGGTCCCATGTGCAAATATTGCTGCACTCAATTCAGGCATGTCTGCATCCAATGTAAACATTCTACCCTTCTTCTTTCCTTTTGCTATCAAGCGACCTTTATTTTTCATATCCTCAACAAAGCATCCATGAGGATTAAATCTGACCTGCAAGCCCTGCTCAACCATGTGACCAATAGAAACCAGGTTCTTGGTGATATTCGAGACATGAAATACATCCGACAGGTATTTCTTTTTCCCATCCTGCATAGACAAAGGAATTTTTCCAATCTGCACAATAGGATGTGCAGTATCATCACCAGTCTCTACAAATCCTGGTTTTTCCATTTTCCTTGCATCTTGCATCCATTCTGCATGACTTGTCATGTGGTTTGATGCACCTGAGTCAACATACCACACATTGTTGCTTTCTTCTACACTTGTCACAGAATTTGTCATGTGCTGCACCATAAACAAATGCTCATTCTGTCATCACCTTGTCTACTAGAAGATGCGTAATTCCCTTGTTGCAAATTTCCATTCATGATGTCATTCTGCTTTTTATATCAATCTTTAGCCATATGGCCCATTTTACCACAGTAGTAGCATTCAACATTGCTGTTTGCATTTTGGCCTCTTTGCCATCCACCACGCCTCTTTGGCTCCCCCTGCCTCTAGAGTTACCACATCCTCCTCCATAGGACTCATTTTCTTGAGTTTGTTGCATATTCTGATTTCTACCACGGCCTCCAGATCGGCATCCTCTACGTCTTCCAACATTTGAGTAGAAGACTGCTTCTTTTGAAGTTCCTCCTGAAGAAAATGCACCACCATTTCTCTGCTCCTCAGAAATTAGAAGAGCAATCAACTCCTCGAAATCAGGAAATCTTTCACGGATGGAAATGGATGTTTGGAATTGTGCATAATCCTTTGCTAGACCATTCAAGGTCACAGAAACTAAATCATCATCTTTCACTGGCGACCCAATGGAAGCAAGTGCATCTGCAATCTTCTTCACCTTCATGTGGTAGTCATTAATGCTCATACATTCTCTTTGCACATTGTGCAACTCTTGCTTGAGCTGCATTTTCCTGTCTTGCGTATTTATGCTATACATTTTTGACAAAGTATCCCATGCCTCCTTTGGCATACTTGTATCCTGAATATGCACAATCATAGAGTCTAAAATACTGATAGACAGTCAGTACATAACTTTTCTACCTCTCTCATGCCATCCTTTAAATGCCTGCATTTGCTATTGATTGGGAACATCAGGAAGAACTGGTTCTTCTTCATTTCCTGCAATGAGTTCCCAATATCCTTTTCCCATAAGGAAATTCGTCATTCTAAACTTCCATGCTTGAAAGTTGTTCTTGTCAAGCTTTTTAGTGACAATCTATAAATTAGACACTATTACAAAACACTGTAAAAAAAATTTTCACTGCAAAGAACACAACTTCAGCCTCACAAGGGCAAATTTGCAAAACTGACGAAAGTGGTATTCGACCACACAGTCACTTCCTAGTGACGATTTTGCATCAACAGACAACAAGGATGATTCTGTAGCTCCCAATGTCTCTGCGCACAAGCATATGATGCAATTTCTACGGTAACTTTTCACCGACCTGTAGAATAGTGGTCGCACAACAAAAAATAGGGTCTTTTCCTGAGTGCGTGCGGAAAACTTTCACCTCCAAAACAAGCCCCGAAATGGCCTCGAATCAAAAAAACAGGGCACAGTGGTCACTTTGGCATATCACGAGTGGAGCTGTGCTACTTGCCTCTTGCTACATTGCGAAGGGCGTCTCAATCTGAGACAATGCACTCTTGCACTTTTCGGCTGTGCTACTTGTAGAGACTTGCTCCCAAACTGGAAAAATAAAAGCAACACTAGTCCTCTTACCAGAACACCGCAAACTTGGTTTACTTTCTTGAGCTTCTTACCATGAACCAGGCTCTGATACCATGTCAAGATTGTGGGAGAGAAGGAAGGAGTCTCACTTGTATCTTTCTCACTTACACAATGGGGGAATACACACAAAGGTGGAGGCTGAAAACAAATTTTCTCTTCTTAGTTGTGTAAGCCAAAAATAACACTAGTACAGAGAAATAGAAGAACCCTATATATGGGTCTCAAACAAAACTCAACTAACTAAGGTGGCATACTAATTGAGCCATGAACTAGAGTAGATAAGGATAGCTATCATCTAGCTATTATTCATGGGCAGTGTACCAACCGCATCTGCAGCTAATAAGTCGGTGACATAAATGCACAACGATCACCCTGGCATATGACGAGTGGAGCTCGATATCTCAACACTTACTCCAAAAACGGCTTGAAATATTTCAGGCGCAGCTCAAAATTGGCTCCTAAAATCCAGCTCTCAGATCACCAAAAGAAAGTACATGGTCTACGTCATCCAATGTGCCAGTAGAGATAAGGCTCTTCATGAGAGCTATATTAGATGAATGCCTTATGTTTATCTTATATAAATGGTTTGTGTATCACAATTCTTTAAAATTGAATGGAAGGTCAATGTTAAATCATTATTGAAATAGAAAAATCCAATCATATGGTGATAGAAGTGAAACTACTCCCTGGAGGGGTCACATAAGGAAGCCCCTAAATCTACCAGCTAACATTGAGTATACCTTGACAAAGTATCAATCAACTATGAAGTATCAAGAGAAGAAGTTGCAATTATGAAATCATCATCACAATCAATCTATACAAATTTAATCTTTTCAATCTTAATGTTGGACTTGCTAGAAACAATGTTGCAATTATCATTGTTGTCATGTACTTTACCCTTGCCCTTTTCCTTACACTTGTCTTTATGCATTTTATGCACTGTGACCAAATACATTTTTCTTTCCTGTAGTAATGACAAGTCAATGAGGATTAATAACCACATGACTTATTGTGAGACTATCCACGTAACTGATAGCAAGGCTGTTGAGAGTCTCTCCTATGGCAGACATTATCGCATTTTCCATTATTACCTCTAAATGTCAAACCATTAGAGGTGCGGGAAGCATCAACATTCTTTTTGTTAACCTCTTTAGTCAAGAGTGCTCCCCCTACATCCCCTACAGCTGTATCTAATAGGCATGTTGGCACACATAGCAGTATGAAATGTATCCCATGATTTAGGTAGTGTAGGTAGGAAGAACAAGGGGAGTAGAGTATCCTTGAATTCAATCCCCTATAAAGATAAATGACTGATAATGGAATGAAACTCATTAAGTGAGCTGACATAGAAGTGCCCTCCTTCATGCAAAGATCCATGAGTTGCTTTAGCCACCAATACATCTGAGAAGCAAGACTTTTTTAGTCATAGACATTGGGAATCTTTTACCATAAGTTCCATGTAGACTACCCAACAGAGATAGTATTATAGAACACTTGCTTAGAGAGGAAAAATATGATGGTAGACTTACATAGCTCATCTAATTCAACCCAATCCTCTGTATCAATAGGTTTGAGCTTGTTACCCTTATGTTTCAAAGGCCTAACCTACATCTTTAACACTAAAATTTGCCAGATTTGGGCCTTCCAATACCTGTAGTTGGTGCCATCCATCTTGTCAATATTAAAGATAGCACTACCACTTGAGCTATTAGACATATAATGAAGGCAAACAAGTGCACAAATTATCAAATCAAACTACAGTAATTACTCAAACAACTCTATAACCACTACTAGATCAAGCTGAAAAAACAAGGGATATTGACCAAGTGATGAACTATCCACAAACTCAATGCAAAGAACTGTCAAGTGGAGATAATTACTTGCATAAACACTGCAATAAATTGCAATCACAGCATTGCTGCCATGAATCAAGGGGAGAACATCGTGTGACTGCGTGAGCTGGGAGAGGCTACGGAGGGTTCAAATGAAAGAGGAGAGGGAGAAGCCATCTCTGCATCGTGCCGCCGCAGTCCGCCTCCTGGCCATCGTAACACCGCCTGGGGGAGTCATTTTTCCCCCCATGTGCTCTTTCTTGGAAGCTCCTTGGAAGCTTCCAAGGGTGGGCTTCCTAAGCCCCCCTCCTATGGCCTTTAAGACTACCCCCCCCCCCCCCCCCCCCCCTTCAAATTCCCTCCTTAGGGCTCTATAAGCCCTTTCCCCCCCCTTAAATTTTCCTTGAAGCGCCTTTATGTTGCATCCTTAAGCCTTTTTCCACCCCCATGCAAAAATTTCCTCCTTAAGGCTCTTTAAGGCCTTTCCCCTTCTCACACAAAATAACCCTCTTCAAAGGTCTCATACACCCTTTCTTCCCCTTTGTTTCCCCCCTTTTTCCTTTCCACCCCCCCCCCTCCCCCCCCCCCCCCCGCGGGATTCAAAGCCCCTTCTCGTGCCCATTCGTAAATTTACCTTTCAATTATGTTGAAAGCCCAGTTACTCTGTGATTTAACCCCTCACTAGCGGGTTATACATTTTCCTTCCTTTTCCGATCCACTAAGACCATTTTAAACCTTTTCCGTGGTTTCTACCCTCCTCCACAGAAGTATCCCTTCAAAGAGCTTCTATGAAAGGAAGGAAAAGAAAACTCATAAAGGACGGTGGAATTTCAAAAAGGAGTTCACAAAGCCGCATCCAAGACAAAAAGGCTACATTCGCGATGGCTCCTAAGAAAGCCCAAGGCGCAGCCACAGGAGGATCATCTCCTAACATTTGCGTGGACATCTTGAGAGCGGAGTTTTGATGCCGAGAAGTGCTTAAAAATAGCTAAAAATTACGAATATCAAGGGAAAAATATTCAACGTCGAAGGTGGCGGCTCGACCTAGGAAGATTTTAAGCGTCAAAGTGCTTTAAAGGCGCCCGAGAGACACTTGTTGATTTTTGATAATTTTTTAGACTTCTGTGCGGGTTGTCAGGAGTTATTGGCCAATGCAGGATGTCAAGCCGGATGCCCAGGATTTTTCAGAGCTTAATTCGGAGTCCCAACGGGGAAATGGCCAAGAAACCGGTCAAGATTTGAAGAGGTGGACAAAAGTTTGGCCAAATGGGCAAGTGACCCTTGGGAGCCCAAACACTTAATGTAGCATGAAACTTCCATGCAAAGGGGAGGAAAAAAAACGTGGAGGAAGGCGTGGGCAGTATGGCGCCGAAAAATGCACTCCATGGCTTGATCATGAATCTCCAGCCTCAATGCAACCCCCCCCCCCCCCCCAATGATCATTGGCAGTGAATCCCCTCTGGATGCTGGTCTTATCGCCGCCCTTCGCCCGTCAAATGGTGGCCTCAATGGAAATCTTTGATTCTAGTCTTTCTCTCTCCTCCCTCTGTCTCCCTTAAGGGGTTGTTCTTGTGTGGAAGAAGAAAATGAAGAATGCTGAAGGAAAGCTTGTCCGGATGAGACCGGATTGCTTCTGGGTGGATGAAGACATGAAGAATGCTGATTTTGAAGATGTTGGACATTGAATGAGGGCTGACATGCAGTCCCATAGCAAACCCGAGATCCCGAGACACAAAGCCTAAGCGGTAATTCAATATTTATGAATAGAAAATGAGTTTTTATGCTATTTGGGTGATGAAATATTGTTCCCATGGGTTGATTATGCATCATGTTGTTGTTTGCTATGAGTTTGATCAGTTTATGCTCAGAAAATTAGAAAATCATAAGTGTTATGGCTGAAATTAATGGTATAAAACCCGTAAAACACACGTTTAAGAGGCAAAATGGGGTTTTTTTTGCAAAATAAAGCGGAAAAATGAGATATAACATCAATAAAACCTGAAATTTCACTGCCAAAGAACCTAAGGGCCACATCCCATAATTAATTTCAATTTCTAGTCATTTTTTATTGAAGAAAATAGAGAAAAAATACCAAAAAATGGTGGAAAATGGGTTTTAAATGGGAGAAAATTAGGAAACGATAAAAAGCAAATTCCAGAAAATTACACATGTTTGTGCAATGTATAACGAAGGTAGAGAACGAAGTTAGCCTCGATTTACCCTCGTTTCTATGTTTTTGTCCATATTTATTACTTTCTCTACAAAGAAATACACATAAAACGACTCTTACACCTATCAACGATTGCAAAACATTAAACGGTAGGGTGAGAGGGGAGTTTGAGCGTTAAAGTACAATCTTAAATCTGATTTATGTGTTGCATCATGGCTATAGGATGTTGTTTTAAAATAAAGGAAAAGGCAGCATGAGCGTAAGGCTCGGTGTCTCTCCTCATTTTAATACATAAACGTTAGCATGGAAATCATGAAAAGATTGGTTTCGCATGATACACCACGCTAATTTTCTATTGTTTGTGCACTAAACCATTCACATTATGCACTATGCATGGTTCATGGTATCGAAGGAAAATCTCCTAGACTGCATAGCAATTGTTTTCTTAGGACTTTGACCCACGATTGAGAGTGCGAGGTTATCCCTTGCCGTAGGATAGAGGGTCGGTTTCCTAAGGGACTGTGAAGTGAGTAAGCATGGTATATCTCCTGGAAATACGAGAAATATAAAACAGAGGAGTTTGTGCTCGTTTGTGTTATATGTTTAGCAGCGCATCAAAGGGCCAATCCCTGAGATGTAGGAGAGCTACAGTGGGGTTTCGACTATTAGTCGATGGAGTGCCTCCTATGTGTGTGTGATGAGGCGTTATGCCTATGTACTTTGGGTTCTCCCTCTAAGGAGTTTAAGGAAAACGTTGGACTATAAACTATAAACACAGGAATTAAGCTTTAGGGTAGTTTGTCCTTTAGCAGTAGATTGATGCTCTTGGTCCGTGAGGCCGTGAGGGTGTTTGTGTGTCATGAGCATGGGATCCGGCTAGTGCTATAGCCAATGCCTGCCCATTTCAGGTCCCATCAGTGGTGCGTCTGCCGGGAGCCACTTATAAGTGGTGGTTTTTGAATCTAGGCTTTCTAGGGACCAAAAGGAAGTTGGTTTATGTCCTCTAACAAGGACCGTCAAGCCGAAATCCAGAAAGCAGAACGTGTTGAGAGGGCTAGGCAGCGGTTAGAGATTGTAAGCCGTTATTCTCCTCAAAGGAGTAGCCCAGTACGTATACGAAGTAGTGGTCTTAGTCATTTGACTACTCCACCTATTCCATTAGGTGCAGGAGGAAGTGTAAGATCTTCCTCTCCTCTACCAAGTCTACCCACTTCAAGTGGGGGTGTGAATCTGTCAGTTCAATCTCCTATTGCTAATCCGATTGTCGCCATGGCACAACCTATTGCAATTCTTGCAGGGATGTCAGATTTACCAGCCTTAGGGGTTCCCTTGCCCATTTTTAATGGGTTAGCGGAAGAGGATGCAGAATTTCACGTTTGTGAATTTCAGAGATTGATGTTTAATTATCGCATCCAAGGCGAGGGACATCTCATGATGTTCTTCAATATGACATTAAAAGGAAGGGTTGCGGTATGGTATCACAGCATAGAGTCTGGAACCATAACCACCATTGATCAATTCTATGCAGCTTTCTGAGCAGAATATGCCCTTGAAAGAGGTGGCCAATATTGGTTGCGGGTCTTGAATGTAACACGTCAAGATCCTCACGAGAATGTAAAAGCATATGCCAAGAAGTTGAAGGAAGTATTTCGTAAGTTGCAAACTTACATTCCCATCCTGTCGACTGCCCAATTGCAATACTTTTTGCATGGGTTGGACTTTAATATCCAAGTACAATTGAGCAGTGTGGCCTTGGCAGATATAGACACTGCTATTACGCAGGCAGAGGGAGTAGAAGCACCATTACAAATGGCCTACTCCTCTCGAATGAATGTTAATGGGGGTTTAGTACCTAGTGGCAATCCAACATTGACGAATGGAAGTCAAGGGATGCCTACGACTAACCCTATTGGGAGAGGGAGTGTGGTTTAGAATGTACCTTTATTGCCAGCTCCTCCCAGTGTGACTATGCCCATGGAAATTCAGTTGGCTCCATCAAATGCTGGAGGCCAAGTTTCGAATTCTAATGTTGTTCCTGTGGGCCAACAGCCAATACCAAATCAGCTTGTTAGGCCAATGGAATGACGGATTGACAATCGAGGCTACAAGTCGAGTGCATCTAATGTCCTTGGCGAAGTTAAGGTCATGATGAAGCATTATACCGATATGATCTCCGAGCAATATTGACAAATAGCCGTCGACGTTAATTTCTTGAAGAAGCAACAAATTTTGATAGGGAGTCGACGCCCTGAAGAGGGTGGACCCTCTAGATTTAGTTGTAAATGGTGTGGTGGACAGCCCTAGAAACTGTCCAAATGTGAAATGTGACATTTGTGGGAAGTCGGGTCATTTAGCCGCTACCTGTTGGAGTAAGATTAGTTCTCTCCAACAAGGGAGTAAACAGCCGGGCCCAATGAATCATAACACAAGGAAATAACTTGTAGCCGAATGATGCATCAAGATAAATATTGCAGAGGGGAAAAACAACTATAGAAGAGTTGCCACAAGGCAACGGAATCAGCCTTATTGAGGCTGTGCGAGTCAATGATGCTGAAACCTCTAACTTAAGAGCCGTGACAAGAGGCCAAAAGGCTAAAGAGGTTGAAAAAGATAAAGAAAAACTAGTTGAGGCAAACCCTAAACAAGGGGATAAGGGGACGCAAGTCCAGAGTCCTAGCATTGAAGGGGGACCGCTAAGGTCGGTTGATAGGAAATGCGACCCTAAGAAGGATGAGGAAGTGCCAAGAAAGAAGGCAAGAGCTAAGAAAGAAGCACCAAAACCGATCCAAAGACCAAAAGAGAGGATGGTTTGGCGAGAAAAGAGAACTTTGGCTACTTATCATGACTTTGATTTAGCAAGTTCTCTCTGTGAAGTTAAACCAAATGTGAACCTCTTGCAATTGATAAAATTATCTCCAGGAGTACGCAAGGAATTTAAGAAGATCCTGCGTATTGGGTATATTGTGGAACCTCTCGGCATAGCACGAGTAGGGGAAGATTGGTTTGACCATGCTGAAAAGAACTGCCCTAGGGTTCCAGCTTATGTGGATGGAATATTAGTGGAACATGCCATTGTAGACACTGGATCCTCCGTCAATATCATGAGTTCAGAGTTGAAGGAGAGGTTGGGTCTAGGCATCCAGAAAGAGAGCTCCACCCTTCTAAGAATGGCTGATGATAGTCTAAGACAACCGGAAGGTTGCGTTTCTAAGGTCCATGTTACAGTTGCATGTGTAGAATGTTTCTTGGACTTTAGGGTGATAAGATTTGCAGGACATCCTAGCTATCGAGTTTTGCTGGGTAGGCCTTGGATCTTATGAACAGACTGTCAAGTCAATATACCCGCTGGTCGAGTGGTTCAAGGTTGAGGTGCTAATCGAGTAATAGTCGATGCTTATCCTAAGTCTCCTCAAAGTGAGAGAGCTCCTTTATCTTCTACTGAATTAGAAACAATAGACGATCCATCTGGTAGTGAGACATCATCCAGTGACGAATCTAAAGAGGGGTCCACTACAGAGGATATCTATCAAATAACTCTAAATGAGCCGATAAAACCACAAGATAGGATAAGAGATGCGGATGTGATTGAGTTAGAACTTGGCATGCCGAATGATTCGCAGCCAATTAAATTAGGTTCCATGCTCAGTTCAGTAGAAAGGGAGGACTATGTGCCCTTGATTCAAGAATTCCACGATATCTTTGCTTGGAGTTATGATGAGATGAGAGGCATTCCTCCCAGCCTAGCTGTTCATACTATTCCTGTAAAAGATGGCAGTCGTCCTGTGTGTTAGAAGGTAAGGCGTATGCCTTTTGGATTGAGGGACGGGCTGTTTGAGGAGTTGCAGAAGTTAAGGAAAGCTGGGTTAATCTTCCCTATACAACATACAGAATGGTGTTCACCCGTTGTTATCAGGAAGAAGAAAAATAACCAGATCCGTTTATGTGTAGATTTTAGAGAGCTGAATAAGTACACAGTTAAGGATTACTACCCGTTGCCGTTTATTGACCAAATTTTGGATCAATTAGCGGGTAGGGAGATATATTCATTCATGGATTGCTTTGCACGATATAACCAGATGGCAATTGCAAAGGAAGACAAGTTGAAAACAACTTTTATTACGGTCTTCGGTACTTTTACGTACCATGTGATGGCCTTTAGTTTATGCAATGCACCTGGATCGTGGCATTGAACAACAGACAAGACCTTTGGTGACATTTCCCCAAATGAGTTGAAAGTATTTATTGATGACCTGGGGGTAGCCACCGTAAGGGAAAGGATGTTGGTTATCTTAAGGAAATGCTTTGAGCATTGCAGACAATTTTGTATCGCTCTTAACCCACGGAAGTGTGTCTTCGGAGTGCCTTATGGGCTATTGCTAGGTAATGTGGTCAGTTCAGTGGGAATAGCAAAAAATGACCCTGAAAAGATCAAGGTCATAGTCGCTATGAGTCCAGCACGCACTCCCAAAGAGGTTCATAGCTTTCTATCTCATCGATAGGGTACTATCGGAGGTTTATAAATGCCTGGGCAAAAAGAACGTTGCCATTAACGAACTTATTATCCTTTAGCTATCTATTTGAATGGAGCGACCCTTGTAAGGTAGCTTTTGAGGATGTGAAACTAGAGCTAGTAAAAGCACCTGTTTTAAAGGCACCTAAAAGGGGTGAGATGTTTTATATATTTTCAGCAGCCACCATGCATGGTATAAGCTACTGTTTAGCCCAAATCTGGGAGGAAAAGTGGTATCATCTGATAGCTTTCGCTAGTCGAAAATTGGGCATTTCAGAGATCAATTATACCTATATGGAGAAGTTGTGTCTTGCGATGGTCTTTGGGACTAAGAAATTCAGGCACTACATCATCTATGAAAAGGTAGTGTTCTTCTATACGAAGGCGGAAGGGCTGAGATTGCTTATGAACAAGCTAGAGCCGCCTGATCATTTGGCAAAGTGGCTAATCACTTTGCAGGAGTTTGATTATGAGATTAAGAGTAAGCCACTGAGGTTGCAGGGTATTGTGGAATGCCTTGTGGATTTCAAGGAGCTGAAAGAGACTTTGGTTGAAGGAAGCAATATTGAGGAAATGTTTAAAATTGATATAGCTTCTATCCCATCTTGGTATGCTGCTATTACGCATTATCTATCAACAGGAGAGACGGGAGCTAATTTGTCAAAGTCTGAAAAGAGGAAGATCAAACAACAGGCATTGAAGTTTTCCTTGATCGCACGGACATTATATCGGCAGGGTGTTGATGATATCTACTGCCGATGCGTGATGCTTGACGAGGTTCCTTTTATCTTGGAAGAGTGTCATGACTCTGCATGTGGAGGGCACTTCGCGGGACGGTTGATGGCGCAGAAAGCATTACGAGTTGTATATTGGTGGTCGTCCATCTTCTAAGATTCTTTTGAGTATGTAAAGAGATGTGATACATGTCAAAGACATGAAAGTAGAGAGAATAGGAAATGTGCACTTACGCCTATTATGGCTATCCTTCCATTTGAGAAGTGGGGCATTGATTTTGTGGGTCCTATCACCCCATCGTCTACTACCCAAAAGAGGTATATTATAGTAGCTACTGATTATTTCACAAAATGGTCAGAAGCGCGGGCAACGAGGCAGGACAATGCAAAAGAGACTACAAGTTTCCTGTTAGAGCGGATTATCTACCGTTTCGGTCCCTCAAAGGAATTAGTGTCGGACCGTGGAACCCATTTTCTGAACAAAGTGATCAAAAGCTTGACTGAGGCTTGGCAAATCAAGCATAATAAAACGACTCCTTATAATCCACAAGCAAACAGACAAGTCGAAAGTACTAATAAATAGCTTGCAAGGATCTTGTCTAAGATAGTCTCTAAGAAGAAACGAGACTGGGACAGGAAGTTGTATGTGGCAGTATGGGTGTATAGTACAACGTTCAAGCGAGCTATTGGCCATACTCCATTTAAATTGGTTTATGGGGAAGAGTGTGTGTTACCCTTGAAATCAAATTGCCGACCATACGGTTTGCAATTAACCATTCTTTGGGAGATAAGGATTCCCTTTTTGAACGTTTCACGACCATAGCCCACTTGGATGAGCTGAAGTTACAGGGCTTATTACACCAGGAGGTAGCTAAATGTCAGATGAAGTGGTTGCATGACCTTAGGGCAAAGAAATATACCTTCAAAAAAGGGCAATTAGTCCTATATTACGATGCGCGTAGGGAGTTGTTTCTAAGGAAGCTGGAACCTAAATGGGATGGCCCCTACAAGATTGTCAGGTTAGGGAAAAATAGGTATATGGCCCTATTAGCTGATTTATAGAGAGTAGAGTTTAAAAATAAGGTTAATCTTAATAAGATTAAACCTTATTGTTTCTAAGTATGCTAATATAGAGAAATGCATTGCAGGTCCATGCTGGGGATGATCTTGAATCAACTAGATGTGACATACACAGTGCGGAATCGCATTCTTTGTATGTATCATCGGACTGCGACGACCCTACTTGAAGAGTTTGAGAGTGTGTCTTTTCAGCTGATTCCACGTTAGTGGAATCAGTTTGCAGATTCACTAGCAAATCTTGCTTATGAAGAAGACCTCTTCTTTAATTGTGGTCCTAGTTTGGATATTGTGATCACTGATGAAATAGGACCCCGTCGCTTGTGGGGTATGCTATCAGAGCATGCAATATATGGCAGACGATGGTTGATATGGGTGATGCAAAGAGTAGCCGAGACCAATCTACTGTTATTATCCTGGACCCATAGGTTGATTAGACAACATGTTCTACGTACACCTCTTGCTATATATACAGGAGGGATGGGTCATAACCTTATGCATTTAGTTTAGGGCTACGAGCCTGTTTTTCCTCCTTGGAAAGGACACTATTATTGTATATCTATGCTCTTTCAGGGAGGGAAGTGTATGTGCTATTTGGTTTTATTTCATTAGGCCAAGAGGGATGATTAAGTTTGGTAGTGAAGTGCTTTATTTCATTAGGCCAAGAGGGCCAGTTGTCTGTTTAGTGCAGGTGCGGTTAATGGTTTCTTGTTTTAGTTCTGTGCAAGACAGGTTTGGAAGAAGAGCTTGGAAGGAGCCTTTTGTTGCATGGAAGCTTCTCGTGGCCCTATCCAGGTGATATCCTTCCTTTACGAGTACTGTGGTTTTTCTGCTATATGTGTTTGTGTACTCGTTAAGGGTTTTTCATTTCTTATTGGGGACCGGCGTCAAGGCATGAATTTCCAGGTTTAGGTTCCGTATGTCTGAGGGAGGTTTGAATAGTTGTTGCCTCCTGTAAAGACATTGCCTGACATCAAAAGACCTGTTTTAGAAGGGAGTCCTAGTGACCCTATTCTGCTAGCCTGCTAGGTAGCCATTCTAGGAGTTCTTGTTAGTTGTGAGGTAGTTAGAGAAGCCTGTCGAAGAAAAAAAAAGATAATAGAAGGAAGAAACCCTGAATATCTTAAAGACAATAAATATATACATATGTGTGTAAAAACGGGTTCTAACCCCTATAAAAATAGAACAAAAAAGAAAGGAAATCTATAAGCAATTGATCATCGCCTAGCAGCAGGCCTGGTAGGTTCTTGGGGACGATTTAGACCCGGGGCCGATGCCTTGTCTTCCTAGAGGTGGCATCTTGCTGAAAAGGAAGAAATTAAGGAAGGTTGGAGCGAAAATAAAAGTGAGCGTCAGAAAAGGATTAAGTGTCGCCTTGTAAGGGCTTGGTAGGTTCTTGGGTATCGAGACAGGACCTGAGGCCGACGCCCTGTTCTCCTTGGGTCACTACGCTCAGCTCCCTTCTTTTAGGGTTTTTAATAAAATAAAAACCCTAAAAGAAAAAATGTGCTACAAGAAAATACTTCTTGATCAGGCTATAGGAGTCCTCCCCTAGTAGGAGCTCCTAGTTGTGTTGTCCTTAGTTAGGTAGGTAGTTCAGACCACCATTAGGGCAACCTCTTTGACAGTTTTTTTAGTTTGGCCGTGTTGGAGCTGTTGGTTAGTGACTAGCTTCGGACTTTTTATCAGATTATGCTAGGCCTACTCCTTGTGGATGTCATGCCTTGGTTTTGTCAGGGGTAGGGTGAGCATTGTGCTGTGTTTAGTATGTATTTCTTTTGTATCAGCTTGATGCTTCCTTTAGTTGTTTTGTGCAGATCTATTGCGGGATTCAACAGGCTGAGTCACCCTATCCCGTGGTCGCCAATGAGAGTGGAGTTTTAATGCCGAGAAGTGCTTAAAAATAGCTAAAAATTACGAATATCAAGGAAAAAATATTCAACGTCAAAGGTGGCGGCTCGACCTAAGACGATTTTAAGCGTCAAAGTGCTTTAAATGCGCCCGAGCGGCACTTGTTGATTTTTTATAAATTTTCAGACTTCCGTGCGGGCTGTTAGGAGTTATTGGCCAATGCGGGATGTCAAGCTGGACGCCTAGGTTTTTTTAGAGCTTAATTCGGAGTCTGGATGGGAAAATGGCCAAGAAATCGGTCAAGATTTGAAGAGGTGGACAAAAGTTTGGCCAAATGGGCAAGTGACCCTTGGGAGCCCAAATACTTAATGTAGTATGAAACTTTCATGCAAAGGGAAGGAAAAAAAACGTGGAGGAAGGCGTGGGCAGTATGGCGCTGAAAAATGTGCTCCATGGCTTGATCATGAATCTCCAGCCTCAATGCAACCCCCCCAATGATCATTGGCAGTGAATCCCCACTGGATGCTGGTCTTATCGCCGCTCTTCACCCGTCAAATGGTGGCCCCAATGGAAATATCTGATTCTAGTCTTTCTCTCTCCTCCCTCTCTCTCTCTTAAGGGGCTGTTCTTGTGCGGAAGAAGAAAATGAAGAATGCTGAAGGAAAGCTTGTCCGGATGAGATCGGATTGCTTTCGGGTGGATGAAGACATGAAGAATGCTGATTTTGAAGATGCTGGACATTGAATGAGGGTTGACACACAGTCCCATAGCAAAACTAAGATCCCGAGACACAAAGCCTAAGCGAAAATTCAATTTTTATGAAGAAAAAATGAGTTTTTATGTTATTTGGGTGATGAAATATTGTTCCCATGGGCTGATTATGCATTATGTTGTTGTTTGCTATGAGTTTGATCAGTTCATGCTCAAAAAATCAGAAAATCATAAGTGTTAGCTGAAATTAATGGTATAAAACCCGTAAAACATGCGTTTAAGAGGCAAAATGGGGTTTTTTTGCAAAATAAAGGGGAAACATGAGATATAACATCAATAAAACTTGAAATTTTGCTGTAAAAGAAACTAAGGGCCACAAACCATAATTAATTTCAATTTCTAGTCATTTTTTATTGAAGAAAATAGAGAAAAAATACCAAAAAATGGTGGAAAATGGGTTTTAAATGGGAGAAAATTAGGAAACGATAAAAAGAAAATTCCAAAAAACTACATAAGTGTTTGTGTAATGTATAATGAAGGTAGAGCATGAGGTTAGCCTGGGTTTACCCTCATTTCTATGTTTTTGTCCATATTTATTGCTTTCTCTACAAAGAAATACACATAAAATGGCTCTTACACCTATCAACGATTGCAAAACATTAAACGATAGGGTGAGAGGGGAGTTTGAGCGTTAAAGTACAATATTAAATCTGATTTATGTGTTGCATCATGGATATAGGATGTTGTTTTAAAATAAAGGAAAATGCAGCATGAGCGTCAGGCTCGGTGTCTCTCCTCGTTTCAATACATAAACGTTAGCATGGAAATCATGAAAAGATTGGTTTCACACAATATACCACACTGATTTTCTATTGTTTATGCACTAAACCATTCACATTATGCACTATGCATGGCTCATGGTATCGAAGGAAAATCTCCTGGACTGCATAGCAATTGTTTTCTTAGGACTTTGACCCACGATTGAGAGTGTGAGGTTATCCCTTGCCGTAGGATAGAGGGTCGGTTTCCTAAGGGACTGTGAAGTGAGGAAGCATGATATATCTCCTGGAAATACGAGAAATATAAAAGAGAGGAGTTTGTGCTTGTTTGTGTTATATGTTTCGCAGAGCATCAAAGGGCCAATCCCTGAGATGTAGGAGAGCTGCAGTGGGGCTCCGACTATTAGTTGGTGGAGTGCCTCCTATGTGTGTGTGACGAGGCATTATGCCTATGTACTTTGGGTTTTCCCTCTAAGGAGTTTAAGGGAAACGTTGGACTATAAACTATAAACGTAAGAATTAATCTTTAGGGCAGTTTGTCCTTTAGCAGTAGATTGACGCTCTTAGTCCACGAGGCCGTGAGGGTGTTTGTGTGTCATGAGCATGAGGTCCGGCTAGTGCTATAGCTAGTGCCGGCCCATTTCAGGTCCCATCAGATCTCACCCCAAGTCCAGGTTTTCCTTCCTTATTTTTATTTTTACATTGTTATAATTTTACATGCATGGATGATTTTTGGAGATAGAATGCATTTTTTGTCTTAAATATTTTGGTTAATTTAAAAGAATTATCTTACAACGAACAAGTTCAGTCATTAGTATTTTCAATAAAACGAACAAAAATAAAGTGAATAGAAAATTGATATGCATTTCTAGCAAGTAGTTTTTGTGCATTTCAATAAATTGAACTTAGATTAATGTCCATATTTACAAAACGGAATTAAGATAGTGCACTCCGTTTAGGCATGGAAGTATAAATTGCATGTCGCATTATTAGGACATATCTTCTTCTCAATAAGTCATTATGGAAAGTGCTAAGAATCCATAGGAAAGTGCAAGGCATGAAATGATTCTTAAGTTCAATAACTCTAGTCAATTGGTACAGATATCATTTTTCAACTGCATAATTATTAGAAAAGGCTGCATGTTTTAGCATGAATCTTGTTTGTAAGTTATAGGATGATTAATTGGAATTAGGCTATAACCTAACCTATGCTTGAACTTAAACTGAAAAGTTAGGATTTGAAAATCAACTTACGCATAGATAATAAGTCATGTGGTTATGGAAATGATAGCGTAATTATCTTCAAAATTAGATAGGTTAAATTGGCATAAACCTAAACCCGTAAACCCGCAGAGTACTCATTTTAGAAAGATTTAATTCAATTCCAAAGAACTAACTAGGATTTAATACGTGACCTAGTCGCACGTATTGCTAAAACTAAAACTCCTATACCCTAAATACTTGCCCACATTCACAGAATGCAGGGACAACAGAACATACTTGAGAAGTGATCTAGGGTTTTTCCCTAGGAATCTCTCACTTTAAAAAAATATGGAACTTGGAACCCTAGGACTGACAACGTCAGCCTAATGTAATCATGAACAGATTGTTTCATGACTCCATTCGAAGGGTAAATAGTCCCAGAGCTTGATGCAACACTTGTGCGACAAGTAGTAGAGTCGCACAAATCTTGTGAATTAATCACAAGGAAATGGCCAAATTCCTCGGAATGGGGTTGGCAGATTCTTACCCAAGTTATCTTGCAAGAGGATGAATAATTGTCGTAATATAGTATTTTCCTTGGGTAAAGATAATTGCTTGAAAGCAAGAGACCAAGCAATAAATTGGAATAACATATGAACCTAGGGTATTGACCAAGTCGGGTTAATAGGGTACGGCCCTAATTCAAGATATAGGTGATCTTGCCAAGTCGCAAGTAATCCCAGATCGAGTGCTGGATGCATTCGGAAAGAAGGATTCACTCCTTAGTAGTTGACCAACAATAATGACCAATGGAAATGATTGTGCTTGTTACAGATTTAAGAGCACTGTTTTTCTTTGTTTGATCAATGAATTAAAGGATAAATGGATATCTAATGCTTCAGGTTGAAGGCCTGAAGAGAGAGGCAGCTTCAGTTACCCCCGACTGCCTCCTTGACCCTAACCAAGGGGGTTGTTAACCGTGCCGAGAAGGTGGACTGAACCCACCACGAGAGTTCTCTCCATTAAGCGCTACTTGGAGCAGGAGGATACTTGGGTGCTAGGGGGGCTCTGGCTGTAAATCCCTCACCTTTCGGGTCCTACACAAGAGGCTAACGTGACTTGAGATTGGATTTCGAGGCCTGCATACTAGTCTACGTATGGAAACTTGGATTAGTGATCCCTGTGGATTGCTGGATAGCCTTTGGGCAGATTGTGGATAAGCCTACATGCTAGACTTTATGTATTTCAAAGATAAATATGATAACCTGTTAAAAAGGAACTTGTTTGACACTGCTTTTCTATGTCAAGTGCTATGATTACGTAAAAGAACCAGTGCCTAACGGGCTAATTAAGGAAGCTGATTGATACATGTCCAACTAAATGTGTTAGGTAATTAAATAACTAAAACAACTTGAGGAAAGTGCGGTGGATATGGCCATAGGTCCGTCCTATGGGTGGGTAGTCCTGGTTGGCCAGGAACTTTTCTCAAATCACGATGGACAGCCAGAAGATCATCAAAGAACACGAACAACAAAAACGTTGACCTAGAGTTATAATTGATCCCGATTTACGTTGTTTTAGGGGAACGGAATGGGACTATGCCTTATGGCAGAGAGGTTGAGCTTCGCATCCCTCTCATTTCCCATTCTCCTTGAACCAAGTGCAGTGTGAATCTGCTTCGGACTTGACGTTTCTGCATAAAGTAGTTCGCTTGGGTTCGACGCTAGTTGCCGTTAGGAAATGACCAATAGGGAAAACCCTAATTCAAGTTGGTCCTAAGTGGGAACGGCCGGAATACTTTCGCTACATGGCAGACACGGAGAGTCCTAGATCGCAAACCCCGTAACATTCCATGGGAGTGCCAGGTGAAGCTTTCTAGACATCCTTTTCGATGGACTGCTAAGACGTGTCCTGAAGATAACAGGTCGACACGTTACAGTTGGTATCAGAGCGAACCAACAACGGAATTTTTTTAATGAAATCTTAATAAGATGAAGTAAAGAAAATGTTGTTGTTCCAAACATTTCCTTACTTTCAATGCTGTCTTGCAGAATTACGAAGCATGGAACAAGTTATTAGTGTTCCGAGTCATGTTTATGACTGCAATGCATTCCCCGAATTATCGACAAAGGGTTGAGATGATGAACATCCTAGAGCGTATCTATAATCCATCACCTTTGTACATGGAACGAAGATGGACGGGTGCCTCAGGAATCTACTTTATAGCTGCCCACCAGTTTGCATACCTATAGACCAACCTAAAGAGGATCAAGTGGTTGGAAGACCTAAAAGTTGTGAAGCTGTTCATTTTTGTGGAAGCTCACGTAAATTCAACTTTACATATTTGAGGTCGGAGGGTTGAACTGAACTCATATGTATATGAGGAAGTGACTCGTGTAATCCCCACCAATAGGATTAAAGTGTTGGGGCGCCATGAGAAGAATGGGTTCCAAAGGAAAGGATACCCTGAACTTCCAATGATTTACCGATTCCTGAAGATCCATGACCCGAAACCATACTATTATCCAGTTCTTATAGATAAATATAATACAACATTATTCTCCCCAATCTAAATGTAAACAGTTGGCTTATCATCCCAAGACGTGTTGTATTCCGAAAGGGCTATGCCCATATAAATACAAATAAGACTTCTTTTTATCAATGTCTGATTGTGCATGAGAATTGATAAAAAGTTAAGTGGTAAGATTGCTTGGTTGATAGCAAAAATGGAGATGTAATATAAATCAATAACGATTATCGTGTAATAATGTTAGGAAACCTTTATCCAGGCACAACCGTAGGTACAGGTTCCCAGTTCGCCTCCTACATCAAGTACTATTGTAATCCAGGAGAAGAAGTTTCTTCTCAAGCAGATTAAGCCGCTTGAATTTGATGGGAGAGGCAGGTCCGTCCAAGCAGATGCTGAAATTTGGATTGAAACCATGGAGGATTACTTCGAAACAGCCGGTACTACACCTGCCAATCAGGCTATGCTCGCCAAGCTGAAGCTAACTGGCGAAGCCAGACTTTGGTGGAAGCAATGGTGCAAGGATCAAGGGATCGCGGAAGGATTCGTTACCTAGGAGAAGCTAAAGAAAGCCATGCAGGGAAGATACTTACCACCTGCATATCGCACGTAGAAAATGAATGAGTTCTATGAGCTAAAATAGGTGGGACTCACTCTTGACACATACTATTCCAAATTTGTCTCACTTCTTAAGTATGCGCCACAGATGGACATGACACAGCAGGTGTCAAAATTTTGTGCTGGTTTAAATCCACCAGTAAATACCCATCTCGAATCTACGTATCCATCAGATCTTCAAGACGCTCTCATTCGAGTTGCGGCTATAATTCATGAGGTGCAGGCTAGACCAAGAGGTAACAAAACTTGGTCTTATAATGACCAGAAAAGAGGAGAATTCAGGCCTCAAATGAATAGAGTTCAAGGTTAGAATCAGGGAAAAGAAAGAAAGCAAGGACTAATAACATCAACAACTTTGTCCCTACTTAAAGCAATGGCCGAAACCTCCGTTGTTTCCACTGCAACGAGCCCAGTCATTTCAAGAGGCAATGTCCCAAGCTTGGAGGAGGACATTGCCAAGCACCTTTCCAAGGAACGGGCCGTGGTCAAGAAGCTACTACCCGAGGCAGAGGAAGAACCGCCTGCATTGTCAATAGGAGAATGTGCGAAGAAGAAGAAGATCTGACCTTGGAAACAGAGTTTGAAAGGGCAACAGTCCATGCCGCTCTTCACAAGAAAGGGCTGAATCGCCAGTTCTCGGTGATTCAAACACTATTGGACTATCAAGGTA
This sequence comes from Lygodium microphyllum, assembly GCF_053477565.2. Classification (NCBI taxonomy): domain Eukaryota; kingdom Viridiplantae; phylum Streptophyta; class Polypodiopsida; order Schizaeales; family Lygodiaceae; genus Lygodium; species Lygodium microphyllum. Next base: position 65,047,220 of record NC_141144.1, on the reverse strand, counting down.
AAAGTTTCAAGACCTTGATTGTTTGTGGCAATACACATTCCTTTATCTCACTAGCTTGTGCAAAAAGATTAGGGATAGCCACAGTAGAAGCACCTATCTTGCTTGTGGAATTGGCAAATGGTCGTGAGGTTACTTATACCAGGCAAAAAAGGTGGAATTCTCTCTGGGAGGAAAGACGACTTTGGTCAAATTCAAAGTCATGAGTCTAGGTATCCATGAGTGTCTACTCGGAATGAATTGGCTTAAACATAATGATGCCCACATTCATTGTGGAAAGGGCCAAGTTTCCTTTCGAAACTTTGAAAGGGAATTGGTCACAACTCAAGGTGAGGCTGGAGTGCCAAAAATTCAATTGGCCAAGGCATCTCGAATTATAAAGGGAGTCAAAAAGGGACTACCTATCTACTTGATTAAGCTCAATAAATTAGATCAAAAGCAGGAATCTAGTGAAGGATCTTCTTGGCTTCTTGATCGTCTTCAGGGTGCAAAAATCTTCTCCAAGATTGATCTCAGGTCGGGTTACTATCAGATAAGGATCAAGAAAGAATATATCCCCAAGACAGCCTTCAATACAAGATATGGACACTTTGAGTTCCTAGTTATGTCATTCCGGGTTACGAATGCAGTTGCCACCTTCAACAGGTTAATGCAGCATATCTTTAGGCCATATCTTGATGATTTTGTGCTCATATTCTTTGACGACACTCTAGTCTATTCTAAAGAGGAAGAAGATCATGAACCCCAACTTCGGATTGTCCTTGAGACAATGAAATCACATAAGTTGTACGCCAAGATGAAGAAATGCACATTCTTCAAGCGTCAAATTAAATAACTGGGATTCATCGTATCAGCAGAAGGAATCTCAGTGGACCCAGTCAAGGTCAGAGATGTGCTAGAATGGCCAATACCAACATCTGTCAAAGAAATACGCAGCTTTCTTGGATTGACAAGATAGTATAGGGTCTTCATCAAAAACTACGCTTTGATTGCAACACCTCTGATGGACTTACTAAAGAAGCAAACATCCATTGCATGGTCAACTCCCGAACAAACTAGCTTCGACAGATTGAAGCAAAGTTTGGTATCAGCACCTATCCTAAAGCTTCCAGACCTCACTAAGGAGTTCGAGGTAGTAACTGATGCTAGCGCACTTGCCTTAGGATGTGTGCTCATGTAGGAAGGTCATCCTATAGCCTACTCTTCAAGGAAATTGAAGAGTCATGAGAAGAATTATGCTACCCATGATCTGGAATTATTAGCTGTCATCCATGCTCTAAAGCTTTGGAGACACTACCTGTTAGGTAACAAGTTTACTCTAGTGATTGATCATAAGAGTCTCAAGTGGATCTTTACCCAGAACGAGCTCAACATGAGGCAACGTCGATGGATTGAAGTGCTAGAAGAGTATGAATTTGAAATCAAGTACCGACCAGGAAAAGAGAATGTAGTTGTTGATGCACTTAGTCGCAAGGCATTCCTTAATTCTCTAATCTTGCAAACTCCATCAACAGCTAGATCTCTAGCCACAAAGGTATCTATGCCAAACAATCCAATACTTGAGTTAGCTAGAGAGGAAGCATGCCATGATCCAGCCTATCAAAAGATGCTTAGGGAAATCTCTATCAAGGATTAGGGCCAAAAGCTGTAGGCTAAGTATCATGAATTCTCTATCAATAGTGGACTTGTCTACTATAGAACGAGGCTATGTATACGGGCAAGCCAGTCACTTAAGCAGAAGATATGGTGGAAAGCTCATGATTCCCCTTTCTTAGGACATCCTCGCTATGCCAAGACTCTCAATGCAGTTAGGAAGAGCTACCATTGTGAGAGGCTTAAAAGTGACGTTCTCAAATATGTCACCGAGTGTTTGTCTTGTCAACGTATCAAAGCCGAACATGTCAAGATGCCAGGGAAGCTACAACCACTTGATATTCTCCAAATGAAATGGGAATTCATCAGTATCGACTTTGTTGTTGGCCTACCCCAAATTCAGGGAGGATACAACTCCATCATGGTTGTGGTTGACATGCTTACTAAGGTTGCACACCTTATTCCAGTAAAGACAAACTATAAAGCCTCAGACATTGCAAGATTGTTTTTCAAGGAGATATTCAAGCTACATGGGCTACCCAAAAAAATCATTAGTGATTGCAATTCTCTCTTCACATCACACTTTTAGAGAGTTATCTTTGAAGCCATTGGGACTCAACTCTATTTTAGCATAGCTTACCATCCCCAAACCGATGGTCAAACAGAGCGAGTCAATCAAGTTATCGAGGATATGCCTAGGACACACTGCTGTCGTGAGCCAAAAAGGTGGATTCAATACTTGCCTTTGGTTGAATTTTCCTACAATGCTTCTTACCAACAAAGCATTCAAATAACCCCTTTTCAAGCATTGTATGGCCATGACTGTCGAAGTTCCCTAAACTTCTAAGATCCAACCTTGAGGGTTGAAGATTCAAGGCAGATGTTGGAAGAGATGGATGACCAAATAAAGTTAATAAGACAGGACATCCAAGCTGCCAAGGATAGACAGTGTCAAGAATAGCGTGGTGGGGGGACTTGCTTAAGATGCTGCGCCGAATACACATAGAATGCAAAAGGAGAAGCTCACTCAAGAGACAAGAAGAGAGATGGAGGCCAAAACGTTTTCTTGCTAGTTTCTTCTTCTTCTTCACACTCTTTTCAATGTACACAAAGTATAGATAAGATACAACATAAAGGAAAGTGGCCTACTAAGTCAAACAATGCATAACTGACTACACTAATTGATGGGTGCTATAACTATGCCAGCTGTAAATAGGTGTAACAACCTGAATATAATAGCACTGGCCATGTGAGAGTCATAATGACCACCGACGTGCTAAGTGTAGACGTGTGGACCCATCTAACCAGGCGGTCCATCATCAATGTCCGCATGTGTTGAGCTTGTCATCTCAACACTCCCCCTCAAGCTCAACTACATCTCTACAACTCCAAGTAAGCTTTGAAACTTTTGAAGCTTCTTTGTACCCAATGCCTTCGTGAAGATGTCAGTTATCTGATCTTGTGTGCTGATATACACCAAGTCAATCTCACTAGCTAGTACCTTCTCTCTCACAAAGTGGTAGTGTACCTCAATATGTTTTGTCCTGGCATGGAACACAGGGTTCCTAGCCAACTGTATACTGCTTATGTTGTCACAATAAATGACAAGTGGACCTTCCACCTGCACATCCAAATCAGCCATTAACTTTTGTAGTCATACCACCTCACATGCTGCAACAGTAGCACCTCTATACTCAGCCTCTGTACTCAACAAAGCAACTGTAGATTGCTTTTTGCTGCTTCAAGCAACTGCTGCACTACCAAGAGAGAACATGTATCGGCTGGTAGATCTTCTATCAGACATACTACCAGCCCAATCTGCATCTGTGTATCCAAACACCTGTACATTTGTACCTGCCTCATAGAAGAGTCCATAATGTAATGTGGACTTCACATATCTCAATATGCGTCTGACTGCATCCAAATGTGGCTTTCTAGATACTTGCATAAACTGACTCACAAGACCAACGCAACAAAGCTCAAGTCTGGCCTTGTAATGGTCATGTAGATCAAACTCCCCACTATCCTCCTGAACATAGTAGGGTCTTCTATCTCATCCCCAACATCAGCACTCAACTTTACATTCTGCTCCAACGGGACTGAAAGTGATTTGCATGCTGTCATACTATACTTGGACAACATATCCAAGCCATATTGTCTTTGGGATAGCCATATACCATCATCACATCCGATCACCTCAATGCCAAGGAAGTAACTTAGCTCACCTAAATCCTTCATCTCAAACTTCTTCTTCAAAAAGTCCTTGACTTCAGCAATCCCACTATCACTATCACATCTAATAATCAAGTCATCCACATAGATGACTATGATGACCAAACCTGCATCTCCCTTTCTCACATAAAGTGAGTGATCAGCATCAGAAACATAAAAGCTAATATTGACAAGATACTCTCTGATCTTGTCAGACCATGCTCTAAGTGCTTGCTTGAACCCATAGAGCGCCTTCTTCAACCTGCACACATACGTGGGATGCTCTAAATCTTCATAGCCTACTGGCTGATCCATATACACTTCTTCTTGCAAATCACCATGCAAGAAGACATTCTTCACATCCATTTTGTGCAACCTCCAACCTTTGGCTACTGCCAAAGTAATCACACATCTGACAGTTGCCATCCTAGCAACTGGACTGAAGGTTCATCATAATCTATGCCATATGTCTGGGCATAGCCTTTTGCAACCAGCCTAGCTTTGTACCTACTAATAGAACCATTTGCATTGTGCTTAATCTTATAAACCCACTTACATCCAATAGCTTTCTTGCCCTTCGGCAATGATACTAGATCCTAAGTCTTGTTGGCCTCTAATGCAGCCATCTCCTCATCCATTGCTACATCCCAATGAGTATGACCATTAGCGTCCTCAAAACAAGTGGGCTCAAAATCCTCAACTAGTTTCACCATATAAGCATAATGGTGAGCTGCATAACCTTCAAAACCAAATCTTTTAATAGGGTATCTGGCCCTGCTAGATCTGCGTACCACTAGATCACTCAATGGAGCCTTTACATTATTATGAGCTCTCTGTACACCTGGTGTCCTCATTGAAGGAATGCCAAGCTCATCATCCAAGCTCTCTGAGCAACTGGAGTCTCCATCAAGAACTGCATCAATGCCTTCTGACACTTTGTTCTTTCCTTTATCTTTACATGTAGTGCTACTAGATGCACTTGAAGATGTAGAGCTACTCAGTCTCCCAGATAAAGGACTACCAAATGATGTCTCTGGTCCAATAAGAGTCCGTGATTCTTGCTTTTCAACCTGCACATGAGTGTCATGATCATCATCATCATCTAATGCATCACCACTACATGCATACCAACTGCTCATTTCATCAAAGATGGCATCCTTGCTCACTCTGAACTTACATGTGACAGGGTTATAACAACGATACCCTTTCTGCTCTAAAGAGTATCCAATAAATACACATTTTTTTGCCTTTGGATCAAGCTTCTTCCGTAGCTCATTTGGCACATGAACGTATGCAACACAGCCAAATACCTTCAAGTGCGATACATCAGGCTTCTTGCCAGTAAAGCATTCTTCAGGAGTCATCCCATGAACTGCAGCTGTGGGAGTTCTGTTCATAATATAAACAACAGTATGAATAGCCTCAGACCAAAAATGCTTAGGTATATTCTTTTCAGCCATCAAGGCGCGTGCAAATTCTGCAATGTGCCTGTTTCTCCTTTCTGCAACCCCATTTTTCTGTGGGGTATATTTACATGTGAACTGTCTCTTTATCCCATGAGACCTCAGAAAATCACTAAACTCATTCGAGAGGTACTCTCCCCCTCCATCTGACCTCAAGAACTTTACTTTCAAGCATGTTCTCTTTCAACTGCAGCCTTGAAAGTTCTAAAGTGCTCAAACACTTCACTCTTTTCCTTTATAAAATATACCCACAGCTTTCTAGAACAATCATCAATGAATGCAATAAAGTATGAACTGTCTCCAAGAGATACATTTTGTGTAGGCCCCCAAATGTCTATATGCACAACATCAAGGATATTTCTACTTACATCTCTGTCATGTGAAAAGGGTTTTCTTGCCTGCTTACCAAACTAACATGCTTCGCATACCTTATGAAATTCTGCAACTCTAAATGTAGGCAAACCTGTAACCAACCCTTTGGACTACATTAATTTCAACCTTTGTACATTTGCATGTCCAATGCGTTTGTGCCAAATGTCAATATTTACAACAACACCTTTTCCTTTAGCATACATAGCAGCATTCATAATAGGAATTCTAGCATCCAGAGTAAACATACGTCCAACTCTACTTCCCTTTGCTACCAACCTGCACTTGTCATTGAACTCTTCTACAAAGCAGCCCTTTGGATTAAATCTGATTTGCAACCCTTACTCTACCATTTAACCGACTGACACCAAGTTCTTTGTAATAGATGGCACATGTAATACATCTAAAAGACTCTTTGTCTTACCATCATGTAAGGACAAGGGAACTTTTCCAATGTGTGAAATTGGGTGGCATGAATCATCACCCATCTGCACATAACCTATATTTTGCAAATCCTGCATCTCTCCAAACCATTCTGCATGACTGGTCATATGATTGGATGCACCTGAATCAACATACCAAACATCATCATGTGTTCTCTTTCCTGTAACAGCATTCAGCATATGTTTCATAACAAACAGACGTTCATTTTTGTCTTCATTTTGTCATGAAGACGATGCATAGTTTCCTTTTTGCAACTTACCATTGCGAATATCATCTTTCTTAGTATAACATTGGGCTGCAATATGACCTGTTTTGCCATAGTAGTGACACACAATACCAGAGTTGTTAGAACCTCTATTTTGCCATCCACCTCTTCCTCTAAAGCTCCCCCTGCCTCTAAAGTTACCACGACCTCTTGAAACCTGCATATTGCCAAATTGCTGATTCAATATGTTTTGTTGGTTGTCACTACCACATCTTGTACCACGGCCTCTTGAAGAGAACCTGCCACATCTCCTTCCTGAACTGGAGTAGAAAGCTTGGACCTGTTCACCACTTCTTTCAGATGTCTCACTCTGCATGTTGATCTCTTCAGTGATCATAAGGAAGACCAACTCATCGAAATCTGGAAATGACTTTCTGACATATACGGAAGTCACAAAAGACTTCCAAGCCTTTTCATTGTTAAGTCCACCCAAGGTAGACGACACCAAATCATCATCATTGGGCATTGCATCAATCGTTGCCAATGCACCTACAATGCTCCTTACCTTCAGTGCATACTCATTGATAGGCATCTTCCCTTTCTTCAATGTATTCAACTCTCGCTTGAGTTGAATCTTTCGTGCCTTTGTATTTACGAAAAACATACTTTCAAGTATGGTCCAAGCTGCATATGAATTCTCTGCATTTCTAATATGTCCCAGCATATTATTGTCAATTACTGCAGATAGCTAATACATGAACTTCTTGTCTTTTTCATTCCATTCCTTCTGTGCCTTTGTCTCTTCTGCAGTTGGAGGATCACTCACCTCTGGCTCCTTTTTTTCACCTGAAACAAACTCGTAGAGGCATTTTCCAATAAGGAAGTTCGTGAGACAAAACTTCCATGAAGGGTAGTTTTTCTTGTCGAGCTTCTCAATGATGGGGCTTCCACTGTTCTCTGCCATTATCACAAAACTAATACCAAACAACAAGCAAATCTTTGCAACCCTCGACCTGTGGTGCACAGCAATACAACAGACAGTCTTTTTCACTATCTGCTCAACAATACATATAATCCGCAACCTGTTTGTAGATAAACCTTATGTTTGATTCCTGCAAACACCTCAAGAATTACAGATTCACAATCTGTAACCTGCGCACCCACTTTCGTTCAAAACAACCGAAATCATAGTGTACCCCGAAATTGCTGTCCGCAGCCTTGCGGCTCTAAAACGGAGCCTGAAATGGCCTCAGATGCCCAAAATAACTACGGGAAAGCCCTAAAGGGCCTAATCTATAGAATACATAGCGCTCTTCATGCACACCAAATCTCACTGCAATGTGAGATTTTTGCTCTGCCCTGCTTTCGGTGCCTCCACAGGCACTATCTAAGAGAAAGAGTGGAAGGATGGGAGAGCTTCTTACCCGTGGCTTGCTTGCTCGAACCTTGCTTCTTCTACTTCACTTTAGCCTTTGAAATTAGCCTCTCTCAGTGGTGCAGCTCTGATACCATGTCAAGAATCGCGTGATGGGGGGACTTGCTCAAGATGCTGTGCCGAACACACACAGAATGCACAAGGAGAAGCTCACTCAATAGACAAGAAGAGAGATGGAGGCCAAAACGTTTTCTTGCTGGTTTCTTCTTCTTCTTCACACTCTTTTCAATGTACACAAAGTACATATAAGATATAACATAAAGGAAAGTGGCCTACTAAGTCAAACAATGCATAACCGACTACACTAGTCGACTGACGCTATAACTATCCCAGCTGTAAATAGGTGTAACAAACTGAATATAATAAGTAATGAGTTAGTGGCCATGTGAGAGTCATAATGACCACCGACGTGCTAAGTTTAGACGTGTGTACCCATCTAACCAGGCGGTCCATCATCAATGTCCGCATGTGTTGAGCTTGTCATCTCAACAGACAGAAGGCATACACGGATTTGAAGCATCAAGATAGAATCTTCAAGGAAGGAGATATAGTCTTCATTTGCGTAAGTCCAAAGAAGAGTTCCCTATCCTTAGGAGATTGCAAAAAGCTAAGTCCAAGGTATTGTGGACCATACAAAATCCTCAAGTGCCTAGGAACTAACCCTTATAGACTACAACTCCCTGAGAACCTAAAGGTTCATAATGTATTCCATATCAGCCTATTGAAGAAATATGTACCTAATCCTAACCATGTACTTGATGATCAATAAGTTGTAATGCCTAGTCAAGGAGTCCTTGAACTAAGGCTTGACAGGATCTTAGATATTAGGGAGAGACAAGTGAGATCCAGAACCTTGAGAGAATGCCTCATCCAGTGGAAAGATTATTCTAAGGAGGATGCCACTTGGATTAATGAAAGCACTCTCAACCATCAATATCCCCAGTTTATCTCGAGATGAGGACATCTCAAATCCTCCAAGGGGGATAGAATGTAATATTTCTACCGAAAATATATATGGAGGCCATGAGAATTCTCGGCAAAATATAATGCCGGCATTGGATCCCGGACGGTACAAACTTAGATGCGATGTAACATTATCTCCTTTGGCAAAAATCGGGACTATGAATCTGCATATGTCGCATGAATTCCCTCTTGGGAAGAGGTCATAGGGATAATATTTTTGAATTGGGTAAATTTTTCTTAATTATTCCCTCCTTCCCCCAGCCGATTGTCATGCTGGGGGAGAGGGAGGGAAGGTGGGATGACTAAGCATCCTTGTTGGATGCTCTGGAGGGGACGTAGCCATGCCAAACGCCGCGTAGGGGAGGGAGGATCCCCTTCCCTCTCCCTATAAAAACCATACTTAAGGGAGCTGGAGGGGACGGCAAAAATGGTGATGCTGCCCAGAAGGCCTGAAGTCGCCCCGCTGCCGTGACACAAGGGGAGAACGTCGTGTGACTACATGAGATGGGAGAGGCTATGGAGGGTTGAGACGAAAGAGGAGAGGGAGAAGCCGTCTCTGCATCGTGCCGCCGTAGTCCGCCTCCTACCTCCTGGCCATCGTAACACCGCCTAGGGGAGTCATTTTTCCCCCACGTGCCCTTTCTTGGAAGCTCCTTGGAAGCTTCCAAGGGTGGGCTTCCTAAGCCCCCCTCCTGTGGCCTTTAAGACTACCCCCCCCCCCCCCCCCCCCTCAAATTCCCTCCTTAGGGCTCTATAAGCGCTTTTTCCCCCCCCTTAAATTTTCCTTGAAGCGCCTTTATGTGGCCTCCTTAAGCCTTTTTCCACCCCCATGCAAAAATTTCTGCCTAAAGGCTCTTTAAGGCCTTTCCCCTTCTCACACAAAATAACCCTGGTCTCATACACCCTTCCTTCCCCTTTGTTTCCCCCCTTTTTCCTTTCCACCAATAGCTATTTTCCTTCCCCCCTCCCCCCCCGGATTCAAAGCCCCTTCTCATGCCCATTCGTAATACCTTTCAAGTGGGTTGAAAGCCCAGTTACTTCGTGATTTAACCCCTCACTAGCGGGTTATACATTTTTCTTCCTTTCTTTTCCGATCCACTAAGACCGTTTTAAACCCTTTCCGTGGTTTCTACCCTCCTCCATAGAAATATCCCTTCAAAGAGCTTCTACGAAAGGAAGGAAAAGAAAACTCATAAAGGATGGTGGAATTTCAAAAAGGAGTTCGCAAAGCCGCATCCAAGATAGAAAGGCTACATTCGTGATGGCTTCTAAGAAAGCCCAAGGCGCAGGCGCAGGAGGATCATCTCCTAACATCCACGTGGACATCTCACCCCAAGTCTAGGTTTTCCTTCCTAATTTGATGCATTTTCAATCTTAAATATTTTGGTTAATTTAAAAGAATTATCTTACAACGAACAAGTTCAGTCATTAGTATTTTCAATAAAACGAACAAAAATAAAGTGAATAGAAAATTGATATGCATTTCTAGCAAGTAGTTTTTGTGCATTTCAATAAACTGAACTTAGATTAATGTCCATATTTACAAAATGGAATTAAGATAGTGCACTCCGTTTAGGCATGGAAGTATAAATTGCATGTCGCATTATTAGGACATATCTTCTTCTCAATAAGTCATTATGGAAAGTGCTAAGAATCCATAGGAAAGTGCAAGGCATGAAATGATTCTTAAGTTCAATAACTCTAGTCAATTGGTACAGATATCATTTTTCAACTGCATAATTATTAGAAAAGGCTGCATGTTTTAGCATGAATCTTGTTCGTAAGTTATAAGATGATTAATTGGAATTAGCTATAACCTAACCTATGCTTAAACTTAAACCGAAAAGTTAGGATTTGAAAATCAACTTACGCATAGATAATAAGTCATGTGGTTATGGAAATGATAGCGTAATTATCTTCAAAATTAGATAGGTTAAATTGGCATAAACCTAAACCCGTAAACCCGCAGAGTACTCATTTTAGAAAGATTTAATTCAATTCCAAAGAACTACTAGGATTTAATACGTGACCTAGTCGCACATATTGCTAAAACTGAAACTCCTATACCCTAAATACTTGCCCACATGCACAGAATGTAGGGACAGCGGAACATACTTGAGAAGTGATCTAAGGTTTTTCCCTAGGAATCTCTCGCTAAAAAAAAGATGGAACTTGGAACCCTAGGACTAACAACATCAGCCTAATGTAATCATGAACAGATTGTTTCGTGACTCCATTCGAAGGGTAAATAGTCCCAGATCTTGATGCAACACTTGTGTGACAAGTAGTAGAGTCGCACAAATCTTGTGAATTGATCACAAGGAAATGGCCAAATTACTCGAAATGGGGTTGGAAGATTCTTACGCAAGTTATCTTGCAAGAAGATGAATAATCGTCCTAATATAGTATTTTCCTTGGGTAAAGATAATTGCTTGAAAGCAAGAGACCAAGCAATAAATTGGAATAACATATGAATCTAAGGTATTGATCAAGTCGGGTTAATAGGTTACAGCCCTAACCCAGGATATAGGGGATCTTGCCAAGTCGCAAGTAATCCCAGATCGAGTGCTGGATGCATTCAGAAAGAAGGATTTACTCCTTAGCAGTTGACCAACAATAACGACCAATGGAAATGATTGTGCTTGTTACAGATTTAAGAGCACTGTTTTGCTTTGTTTGATCAATGAACTAAAGGATAAATGGATATCTAATGCTTCAAGTTGAAGGCCTGAAGGGAGAGGCAGCTTCAGTTACCCCCGACTGCCTGCCTGACCCTAACCAAGGGGGTTGTTAACCGTGCTGGGAAGGTGGACCGAACTCTCAGCTAGAGGTCTCTCCATTAAGCGCTACTTGGAGCAGGAGGACGCTTGGGTGCCAGGGGGGCTCTGGCCATAAATCCCTCGCCTTTCGGGCCTTGCACAAGAGGCTAACGTGACTCGGGATTGGATCTTGAGGCCCGCATACTAGTCTACGGGAAGAAACTTGGATTAGTGATCCCTGTGGAATGCTCGATAGCCTTCGGGAGGATTGTGGATAAGCCTACGGGCTGGAATTTATGTATTTCAAAGGTAAATATGATAACCTGTTAAAAAGGAACTTGTTTGACACTACTTTTCTATATCAAGTGCTATGATTACGTAAAAGAACCAGTGCCTAATGGGCTAATTAAGGAAGTTGATTGATACATGTTCAACTAAATGTGTTAGGTAATTAAATAACTAAAACAACTTGAGGAAAGTGCGGTGGATGTGGCCATAGGTCCATCCTACGGATGGGTGGTCCCGGTTGGTCGAGAACTTTTCTCAAATCACGATGGACAGCCAGAAGATTGTCAAAGAACAGAACAATAAAAGCATTGACCTAGAGTTATAATTGATCTTGATTTACATTGTTTTAGGGGAACAAAATGGAACTATGCCTTATGGCATAGAGGTTGAGCTTCGCATCCCTCTCGTTTCCCGTTCTCCTTGAACCAAGTGCAGTGTGAATCCGCTTCGGACCTGGCATTTCTGCATAAACTAGTTTGCTTGGGTTTGACGCTAGTTGCCATTAGGAAATGACCAATAGGAAAAACCCTAATTCAGGTCAGTCCTAAGTGGGAACGGCCGGAATACTTCCGCTATGTGCAGAAACGGTGAGTCCTAGATTGCAAAGCCCATAACATTCCATGGGAGTGCCGGGTGAAGCTTTCTAGACATCCTTTCGGATGGACTGCTAAGACGTGTCCTAAAGATAATAGGTGGACACGTTACAAGCTCACTGATCTTTCCAAGATCCCCCTCCACAAAGAGCTCCACTTCTCAGCCACAAGCCCTCTTCTCTAATTCAGTATAAATATGAGGCATGGGAGAGGCACAAGGAAGCATAAGGAGACCCCGAGAGGCTGCGAGAGATAGGTAGAGAGAAGGATATTCTCCAAGAGATTGTGAGAGAGATCTTGAGAGAGAGAGAAAGAGAGAGAGAGAGAGAGAGAGAGAAGAGTCACCTCGAGAGGCTACATAATTTCCTCTATCTCGATCCTCGACTTAACCATCTTCTCTTATGCTCTCCCATCTTGAATCTATTCTACCTTCTTAATCTCTTGAGTCTACTTGCGAGGACAATGGCCCCCAAGCGAAGAATGTTGCATGCGGATAATAATCCCATGACCAAAAATGAAGCTTTGGGCAAAGACATCACTGTCAATCCAATTGCGGTTGCGATCGTAAGTAATGTATTTTCAAATTGATAGATGCTTGCTTTGATTCTCATATGAGATACAGCCCCATACTATGATGCACGAGTATAGGTCATCGAAAAGGATAAATTTCATCTCACCTACTCAGAAGATGGAGTTTGTGAAGTGCATATATCAAGGGAAGATGATTGCACCTAGTTACATATGACTTATTTGCTGGTAGAGCAATTACAAGGAAGAATTAGTCAAGGGTTATGAATGGCATAGACGTCAAAAGAACGACATTAAAAGATTGTGCATACAAGTGCTAGATTAGAGCATAGTCAAGGGTTACAAATAGCATAATTACTAAAAGAATATGACATTGATAATCATGAATAGAAAGTACTAGTTTAAAGTTTAAATACTTCAAAAGTACTTAGCCTAAGAGCCCAAATATTAAGAAGAACTAGATTCTAGCTCAATGCAAGGCCTTGAAGTCTAATTACTTGAGATCATCTCGTAGTCATCTTATCAAGTATTTACACGATATGCCTATAACATGTTTGATATATGAGGATAATTTTCTAGTTGCCTCCTGACTTGACTAAGAGCTAGTATAAGAAATTAGTCATAAGGGTTAAAACTAAGATGTCTTGAGATCCGTCAGATAACGATGACTTTTGCCAATCCAAATTCAGGGTTGGGTTATCAATCAAGGTAAGTGACCTATAGAACTTACATCATGAATAGTGTTTGAACCCTTAACATATGCCCTAGCCAAAGGAAGGAAGTGTTAAGAAACATTTTTGCATAGTATTGCTCTTAGATCCCAAGGGGGAGAGAAAATATACAATGGAAATGTTATATCATCTACTCTTGCATTGTTTTGGAAAGAATACAATTGGTTTTTTATTGGTTGATCTAACAATATCCTAAATGCTTTTACATTCAACTGGTTGTTAGTTGTTGTTTGGATGATTGTTTCAAGTGATTGTGATTTATGCTAAATACATAGCAAGGGTCTGTGATGACAAGTTTCCATGGAAATAAAGCAATGTTTTCCTAGAAAATGATATTAGGGTTGACTGCCTTGTTTGTGCTTGATTCTTAAAGGATTTAATTAAGGAAGGATATATTGCACGGGTGGATCACCTCCATGATCGCAATGCGGATTAACCCGAGAGGGCACTGCTCGATTCATGGGCCAAAGGTCGAGTGGTGAAAAGGCCAACTGTGAGAATGATGTTTCTCTCCTAGATAGCTTGCGGGTTAGTTGGAGCTCTGGACACCCCTTGCTAGGTCTAGAATGGAGTTGAAGACCTCTGTGACCCCCAATGTCTGGGCATGTTGGGAGATCCTATTCTAGATAAAGGATTGAATTTGTGGTGCCATGTGAATTGGACAAATTACTTCTGCAGGGAAGAAGGGATACTTCTATTGGACAGAAGCAATACATAATTTCTCATGTATGGGTGGGAGACAGATTAATTTGAAGATAAGTTTAGGAACTTGTTTGAATCTTGTTTGTCAATAGATTGCTTTGCTTTGTTTTTGTGTCTATGCTATAAGTTATGTGAATGAATCATGTTCCCCAAAAGACTTAATTAATGAAGTTGACTTTAAGTGTCACACATAAATGTGGTAGGACCTAATTAGGAAACTAAAGCTATTAAGGGAAACGGGTAGGCGGAACCCCCGACGGGTCCGTCCTACGGCACGGTGGTCCCAAAAAATTGGGAGACTTCTCACAAGATTTTATCATCATTCGACCTTTAGGTATTGTTAGGTTAGAACTCAATTCATGCCATTTTAGGAGATCGGAATGGGACTATGCCCTATGAGCAGAGAGGTTGAGTAGCGCATCCCTCTCCTTTCCCATTCTCTTTGAACCAAGTGGGCATGGGTCTTCTTCGGATTGGGTATCTCTACGTAAAGTAGGATGTCTAAAACCCGATGCTAGAATGCTATCACAAGACCTTGACAACTAGGAACTTGAATTTCAGGTTGATCCTAGTGGGTTTGGCCGTGAACGTTCCGTTGCGAGGCGGATTCAGGAAACCCTAGGCAACAAAACTCGAAACATTCCATGGGAGTGCCGAGCAGCAATGCTTAGATTCGTTTCTCGATAGACCCCTAAAAGCCTGCCTGGAGAGCACCTCACACTACTCTAGGGTTTGTTGAGTTTGAGAATTCAAGAGGGCCATTTTCTCAATCTCCAAATTGATTTTAGAAAGAATTTGGTGATGGTTAGCAACCATGTCATTATCCATCTCCATGTGATGAAGCTCATGCCAATATAGAGTGTGATTGACCATACTATTGGGATCTATATCGAGTACTTTTTCTTGCATATCACCATGATAATCTTGTGCTGAGATAAGTTCATCATTCAGTGAGGTCCTCGACTCCCTAATCTCCCTCTGGATCTCCTCATGGGCATTGCTTTTACCTTTTTGTCCTACCATTTAAGTGTAGTCAATAGGATCCACTATCAGTAAAAGGGGCATAACTTCTAATAGGAAACTCCTATCAGTGAGGATTTTGATTCAAATCAAAGGGAACAAAGCTGTCTTTGAGATGAGCTATTAACATATGTGGTAGAAAATAATTAGAGGATTTTAAAATTACATTTCTATACTTGTCTTAGAGATGTGCACCTTGTCCATAATGACCTCAATGCACAAAAATGGCCATATCTTTTCGACTCGAGCTTTGATTAGGGATATTTTTAATTCCAATCAAAGGGGAAAAATCCTCTTCAAGACGAGCTATAGTGTTTACTCCCAAATATAATAAAAAATTTAGTGCCTGTGACTAAAACACTATCTATCCCAATTTCCACATGCACTTTATGGGTGGCTCATGGACTGAGGAGCCTAAGCATCATCATAAACAACATTCTAAGCATACTGATCATAATCCCAAGTACATTGATATATCCATTATCTTGAGCATTTTCTCTACCATTATTGCATAAGTAGGTTTTAGTATCATATTTATTACATTGACCACATACATGTTGTTAGAATATCAAGCTCACGTTACTCTTTAGTCAATCTATCTTTATGTGTGTGACCAACATTAGCTGGATAGAGCTGTACATGTGTGTGACATTCAATAAGTCGGTATAGTCAATGACTTAGTCTCGGTTAGTCATACCTATGTGTGTAAGTCTCTTTCAATTAGTATGGTGAAACAATAATGGAAGAAGAACAACAATGAGCTGAGGCTCATCTTCTGCTCCACTATGTCTCTCTCCCTCTCTTCCAACATGGTATTAGAGCTTGAACGCCTGAAGCTTGAAGGCTTGGCAGTGGCCATTTGACATTAAGATACTAGATATGAAGAAAACATCATCAAAGGAGATTGTGCCTGCATCCCGTATTTTTGCTGAAGCTATATCTTGCTATAGAAATGGTTTTGGGAGAAATGACCCACTTTTGTGACCGTGTCGACATGGTCTACAACTTTCAGAAGAACTTTTTTTCAAATTTCTCACAAATTTTCAGATATTCAGCACACACGTGTGTATATTGGCTGTTTATTGTAGAAAACAACAGGTGATTCCAGGGCACTAGTGGCTTTCATCCTTACAATGTATATGCCCTTATTATTATGCATTTGAGCATGATATTGGAGTGTTAAATGCTCAGTTTTGGAGCTTATTTGTAGGCTAGAAACAATGAGCTGGTCGTTGTCCTGAATTTGGAAACAGTATACCTACATGTTTGAAGTATCTGTGATGCTTATTTGCTACTAACAAATGCTTGGATCATACCACTTGAGTGGTTGATGATTTTTGGGATATTGTGAGTACTGAAAGTCCAAAGTTTGGACTGATTTGTTGCTTGTTATACCAAGGTATTGACTAGTTATTCTCTGCATGAAGGATACCTATCATCTTCACTTGACATACATGCAATATATTCTAATCGATTGGACAAGTATCAACTCCTTCATAGAGTGGCAACTGAATGAGATGTTTTGGGGCTGTTTTGAGGCCTGAATGCTCTTATTTTAACATAGAAAATACTACTGGTTATAGTAGTGGGCTGGCTGTATTTGATATTGCTGCTTGCATATAGTACAAACATTGATACTTGCATGGAGATAGTTTATTAGTGGGATGTTTTGTCACTACCATAGAATGTTTTGAACTTATTTGAGCTTGGTTTATGCTCAGTTGACTGTGTTTTTTCATTGTTGGAATATAGCTTACAGCAAGTAGGTTGTCAGGAAAACTGTCCTGAATTGTAGGAAACTGTCCTGAATAGTAGAAAACTGGTCGTGAACTATAGGAAAATGAGTCAGATACTTATAGGTTGTATACATCATTGAATACCTAAGCTGCAACTATGGAAAATGCGAAGGCATTGATAATATCACTCAAATTGTGGGAGAAAAGCTAGACAATAAAAATTTTGCTTTATGGAAGTTCCGTATGAAGAATTTTTTGGTTGGCAGAGGTTATTGGGACTTATGTACAGGTGATGAGGTTGAACCTAAAATACATGAAAAGAATCCGATAAATGATCAACAAATGATCAGAAAAGATAACTGGATGCAGTTCCCCAAAGGATGCATGGGACATACCCATGAAGAATTATGGAAATGTAACACATGCAAGAAAGATTCAGCTAAAGCAACAGTTTAATAACATGTCTAGGAATGGCATAAGCATTCAGGCCTACACTACAACAGAGATCAAGAACATAGCAGATCAGCATGCCACCATTGGATCTTCAGTGTCTGAGGATGATATGATTGCAGTAACATTGAATGGACTTGGCAAAGAGTATAAAGCATTTGATATGTCTATTTTTGTGAGAGTTGAATCCCTTGATTGGGATGAGCTAATTGGTTTAGCAGCATGAGGAAGCTAAGCTTAGGCTAAATATAGATTATAATATGTCTCAAAGCAGAGACACTGTTCTTTACTCTAGCCAGTGTGCTAGAGGCGGCAGAGGTTGTGGCTCTTTTTGAGGTTGAGGAGACACTCAAAATGCTTATGGATAGCATTTGCAAAATGCATGGCATGGCACAAATACACAAGGCGAGCGTGGATTTGGTGGCTTTAGAGGAAGGGGAAGATCACCCCATGGTAGAGGTGTAGATCTGGTTCATGGCAATCAGATGATTAGTCAAACAATGATAAGGAGTGTCATTACTGTGGCAAATATGGACACATTGCAAAGATTGTTTGCCATGCAGCATGTGTCTAAGAAAGCATCTAGGCAGAACAAAGATGAGAGATGGTATGTTGATTCAAGGGCTTCGAATCATATGACATCCCATGGAGAATGGTTTGATGAGATGGTTGCAGGTTCACATGGACATGTTTGTACTGGGGATGACAACCAACATACTATTCAACATAAAGGATTTGTACCTTTGTTGATGTGCCTGATGGCAACATAAAGGAGTTGTACCTTTGTTGATGTGCCTGATGGCAAGAAAAAGAGCTTGCATGATGTACTACATGTACCTACAATAACCAAGAATCTTTTGTCAGTTGGATAGATGGAAGAACACAATCTACACGTGAGATTTAATAGAGATGGATGCTTTGTTGATGAATATGGTAATGGCTACAAATTGATTGCTAGATGCCAAAGAGATGGCAGAATGTTTGCTCTTGATGCGTCAATTCTAGAATTGAAAGCAGCCATGTTTGCACATGATGGTGGTGCTATACGGGATGTTGAGATATGGCATAAGACGATTGGCCATGAGAATGTACAAAAGCTAAAATCTATTCAGGAAAAGGAAATTGTGCTTGGACTGCCTAAGTTCAAGTATCATGACTTTGGACATGTATGTGATTCATGTCAGTTTGAAAAGCAAGCACAATTTCCATTTATGAGACATGTACAGAATAGCTCACAACCCTTGCAGTTGGTACATTCATATGTATGGGGTCTATCTCATAATGCTTTGTTTGGTGGTGCTCGTTACTATGTATCCTTCATTGATGATTTTAGCAGGTATACTTAGCTTTACATACTGAAACATAAGGATGATGTGTTTGGTGCATTCAAGGACTTCAAGAAGCATGATAAAAATGAGTTGAGCTATAAAATTTCATGTTTTAGATTAGATGGAGGTGGATAATATGTCTCTAATTACTTTGACATGTACCTTGCTAAACATGGGATCAAAAGAAAATTAACTTGCAACTATATACCACAACAAAATGGTGTAGCAGAAAGGAAAAATAGGGTATTGATGGAATCGGCAAGAGCTATGCTGAATGAGAAGAGTTTGCCAAATGGTTATTGGGATGAAGTAGTAGTGACTACTATCTATGTGTTGAATAGAACCCCTAGAGCAGGGATTCATGATGTAACTCTATATGAGAAGTTGTATGGTCATAAGCTTGGCATTTCAAACTTGAAGGTATTTGGCAGCATTGCATATGTGCATGTTCCTGATGAAAAGAGGAAGAAATTGGATCCTAAAGCTATCAAGAGTGTGTTCCTTGGTTATGCACAAGACCGAAAAGCATACAAGTGTTATGTACCGTCTACACATGAGACATTGATTAGCATAGATGTTGTTTTTGATGAGTTGGCATTGTGGTATGGTAATCCGATTGTAGTGGCTACTGATGGATCAGCCAGCACTAGTAATGCTGAAAATACACCTATAGTGAGTACATCTACGAGTGGTCCTACACGTGATGGGCCACTTACAGTAAGTCCAAGATGCTTGCAGAGTTGTACTCCTACCTCCACTGACACGGATATGTCAATGATGAGGAGATTGGATAAGGGAAAATAAAAGATGCTTGAGGATGTGATAGGTCCACTTACATCAGATTATGAGTCATCTAGCAGTGACAGTTTGGATAGTGAGTTAGGAATCACATCTATTATGACGCGTGGAGCAAGGCAGAGTTGTTATATATGGCCTCATGAGAGGCAAGCTTAGAGTGAGCCACAGTTACGGAGATCTGAGAGAGTCAAAAAACCAGCTAATAATTTTACATACACTAGTTATTCAGCCTACCATTATGCATATATGGCTAGTGTGATAGGTTACAAAGAACCTACAAAGTTTGATGATGTAGTTATAGATGATAGCGTGTGCTGCCATGGATGAGGAGTATGCAACCCTAGCTGAAAATGAGACATGGGAATTAGTTGAGTTTCCTGAAGGAAAAGTCCCCATTGGCTGCAAATGGGTGTACAAGGTTAAGTGCAAGTCAGATTCTTTGTTAGAACGATATAAAGCCAAGCTGGTTGCAAAAGGGTATGTGCAGCAGTATGGCCTTGATTATGAGGAGACTTTCAGTCCGGTGGCTAAAATGGAAATAGTCAGAACTATAATTACTTTGGCAACATGCAAAGGCTAGAAATTATGGCAAGTAGATGTCAAGAATGCTTTCTTGAATGGTGATTTGGTTGAGGAAGTATATATGGAGCAACATGAAGGCTATGTTCACTCGGACTTTCATACACATGTATGTAAGCTAAAAAAGGATTTATATGGACTGAAACAGGTACCTAGAGCATGGAATGCTCAGATCAACAGTTATTTACAACAACATGGATTTAGATTGGGTGATGCAAATCACAGTCTATTCATGAAGAAGACAAATCATGGATATGTGTTTCTAGTGGTTTATGTAGATGATCTTATCATCATTGGAGATGATGAGGAGGGAATTGCTGAAATTAAATCATGTTTACAGGCTGAATTCAGAGTCAAAGACCTTGGTGAACTAAAATATTTTCTTGGGATTGAGGTAGTCTCTACGCCTCAAGGTATATGGCTGCAGAAGTAGTATGCTCATGACATGTTACAAAATTATGGTATGACTGAATGCAAGCCTATGGAGACACCTCTTGATCAAAATATCAAGCTGCAGATTGATATTGGGAATGACATAGATTATGTGACCATGTATCGACAGATGGTGGGTAGCTTGATATACTTCAGCCTGACTTATGTTATGCAGTGGGGCTGATTAGTTAGTTCATGCAAAAGCCTCGCAAACCACATTTAGATGCAATCATGAGGATCATGAGATATGTAAAGGGTACTAATTATGGGTTGTCTTATGCATATGGAAAATCTCTTGACTTGACAGGGTTTACTGATGCTGATTGCGCTGGTTGTGCCTATGATAGGAGGTCAACCTGTGGTTATGCATTTGGATTGGGCAGCAACATGATTAGTTGGCAGAGTAAAAAACAACCTATTGTTACATTGTCTAGTATAGAAGCTGAGTACAGAGGAGCTGCCTTAGTGGCTTGCGAAGCAGTTTGGTTGATGAAATTGCTAAAACACTTGGGAATATAGCTAGAAAGTAGAGTGAGATTGTATTGTGATAACCTCAGCAATGTTATGTTGGCTAGTGATCCTTTCTACCATGCTAGGTCCAAACATACTGAGGTTCACTACCATTTCATCAGAGAAATGGTTCTTACAGGGCACATTGACTTGATTCATGTGACTATTGAAGACTAGGTAGCAAATATATTTACCAAGTCTCTTGGTAAAGAAAAGTTCATATATTTCAGATAGCTACTTGGAGTTTATTAGATGGTTTGAACTTGAGGGGGAGTGTTAGAATATCAAACTCCCGTTACTCTTCAGTCAGTCTATCTTTATGTGTATGACTGACATTAGCTATATACAACTGTACACGTGTATGACATTCAATACGTCAGTGACTTAGTCTCAGTTAGTCATACCTATGTGTGTAAGTCTCTTTCAGTTAGTATGGTGGAAGAATAAAGGAAAAAAAACAACTACTCTGTCTCTCTCCCTCTATGTCAAGTGTCATACATGAGTACTTTGATCACTGAGAGTGACTCCAATTAGGGGGTATCTCATCTAAAATGGGTTGACCATGGAGTATACATATACTTACATACAAGTGTCAGGATTTGGATCACTAAGAGGTGGAAAAAATTCCCCTCCAGCTAGGTTGTGTACCTCTTTAAGGTTTTAAGTAGTAAAGGAGGGTCACCTCTATTTTGGCTTACCACCTTGCCTGGAATCAACCTTTTCCTCAAGTGGAGTATACATAGTAGATATTTTTAATCAACCAACCAACATAATATGCATTGGAAAATAAGCATTGGGTCTTTTCATGAGATGCAAGGATTGAACAAGAGCTTGAATGGGGCTTACCTTGGCCACCCACTTACCCTTTTACGATGGCTTATTGTCCACTTAGGATTAATTCAAGATACACATGTTTATATAAGTATTAGTATCAGTTTGAATAAATGATGGAGAGCTAATGTAATGCATTTGAAGGAAAATAGGAGCAAGTAGGTTACTAATTTCATGTGGGTAGCATGCATACAATGAAGGACTCGACCAAAGGGCAATGTGCATCCTAAATCTCTCCAACAAGAGATTAGGCTCAAAAAGTGGATTAAAATGAGAGATTAAGATTGAATCGGCATACCTCTTCAATGTTTGGAGTGGATGGATGAAGCATGATCCCACAATGATGCCAAGTTCTCTATTAAGTAATCTTGGATGAGTAGAGCACTCCAATGGATGAATTCTTCAAGGATTTGATGCTTCCTCTAACCTCTCTTGCTTGTTTCTGAGCTTGCTCTTCAAAAATAGAAAGCTTTAAGTGGTGCTTTCATGGTTTTCCACAAGAAATCCATGCATACTAAGCTCCATGTCTTGAATCCGGTGAATGAGGTCAAGAGTGTTTGAAGGGGCTCTTGGGGGCTGAAATTGGAGAGGTTTGGGAGCTCAAGATAAGCTTCAATGGCTGCCCCACATAGTTCATTGTTGTACATTAGGTTCTTAGCATGTGGGAGCTGAAATCTTGAAGAAAGGATGTCAAAACTTTAGTTAAGAACCTTAGTTAGTTGTTATTGGAGGAGTAGGAAAGCCATGGTAAAGGTTGATTACTACTAAAGAGGGGCAAGAGAAGAGTTGGGAAAATAGTGCAATTGCAATTTCTATTGCAAATTGTGAGGTTAACTTGGAGCACTCCACATGTCAAAGCCAACCTATATGCTGCTCTATTTGTTGCTAGAGATGCAAGGGATCAAGCTAAGGTGGTGATTGATGTCTTGGAAAGAGAAGGAATTGAAGCAAAAGGTAACTCTGGGGGTTTTGTCCTCCTCTAACTCCTAAGCCTCCAACTTTTGTACTAGGATCCCTAAAGTTATAACTATCTGAAAATTTATGAAAAATCAACAAGTGTCACTCGAGCACCTTTAAAGCACTTTGGCGCTTAAAATCGTCCTAGATCAAGCCGCCGCCTTTGACATTGAATATTTTTCCCTTGATATTCATAAATTTTAAGCTATTTTTAAGCACTTCTCAGCACCAAAATTCCGCTCTCATTGGCGATCATGGGATAGGGCGACTCAGCCCGTCAAATCCACGAATATATCTGCACATAAACAACCAAAGAAGCATCAAGCTGATACAAACCAAATATGCGATAAAACTCAGCACAACGCTCCCCCTACCCCCTCACAAACCAAGGCATGTCATCCACAAGGAGTAGGCCTTGCATCATCTAAGAGAAGATCCGAAGCGAGTCACTAACCAACTGCTCCAACACGGCCAAACTAAAAAGAACTGTCAAAGAGGTTGCCCTAAGTAGTGCTCTGAACTACCTACCTAACTAAGGACAACACAACTAGGAGATCCTACTAGGCGAGGACTCCTATAGCCTAATCAAGTAGTATTTTCTTTCAGCATATTTTTTCTTTTAGGGTTTCATTTTTCGATACTCGGGTATGTAAAAAGGAGGGAGCTGAGCGTAGTGACCCAAGGAGAATAGGGCATCGGCCTCAGGACCAGTCTCGGCACCCAAGAACCTACCAAGCCCTCACAAGGCGACACTTAATCCTTTTCTAATGCTCACTTTTATTTTCGCTCCAACCTTCCTTGTTTTGTTATTTTTTTTCCAGCAAGAAGCCACCCCTAGGAAGACAAGGTATCGGCCCCGGGTCTGACTCATCCTCAGGAACCTACCAGGCCTTCGCAAGGCAATGATCAACTGCTTATACATTTTCATTCCTTTTCTTTTCTTTGATAGGGGTTAGAACCCCTTTTTACACACCTTCGTATTTATATTCATCTTTTGGGATGTTCAGGGTTTCTTGGCATCATCATTATTATCTTCTGGTAGGCTTCTCTAACTGCCTCACAACTAACAAGAACTCCTAGAACGGCTGCCTAGCAGGCTAGCAGAACAGGGTCACTAGAACTCCCTTCTAAAACAGGTCTTTTGACGCTTAACAATGTCTTTACAGGAGGCAATGACTACTCCGACCTCCCTCAAACATACTAAACCGAAACCTCGGGACTTCATGCCTTAGACGCCGGTCCCCAACAAGAAACGAAAAACCCCTTACAAGTACTCAACCACATATAACAAACAACCACAGTACTCATAAAGGATAGATATCACGTGGATAGGGCCACGAGAAGTGTCGATGCCGCGACAAAGGCTCCCTCCAAGCTCTTCTTCAAACCTTTCTAGCACAGAACTCAAACAAGAAACCATTAACTGCACCCGCACTAAACAGACAACTGGCCCTCTTGGCCTAATGAAATAAAACACTTCACTACAAAGCTGAATCGGCCCTCTTGGCCTAATGAAATAAAACATAGTAACACCTACACATCCTTTCTTGGACTAGCACAAATATACAATCATAAGCTCCTTTCCAAGGAGGAAAAACAGGCTCGTAGCCCTAAACTAAATGCATGAGGTTATGACCCATCCCTGATGCATAGATAGCAAGAGGCGTACACATAATATGATGTCTAATCAACCTATGGGTCCTAGATAGTAACGGTAGATTGGTCTTGGCGACTCTCTGCATCATCCATATCAACCATTGTCTACCATATATTGCATGTTCTGATAACATACCCCACAAGCAGCCACGTTTTGTTTCATCGTTGATCACAATATCCAAACTAGGACCACAATTAAAGAAGAGGTCTTCTTCATAAGCTAGATTTGCTAATGAATCCGCAAACTGATTCTAGTAACGTGGAATCAGCTGAAAAGACACTCTCTCAAACTCCTCTAGTAGGGTCATCGCAGTCCGATGATACATACAAAGAATGGAATTCCGCACTGTGTATGTCCCATCTAGCTGATTCAGGATCAACTGGGAATCCCCTTTTACTAACAATTGATCAATACCACCTTGCTTGGCAATATGCAGTCCCATAATCAAGGCTTTATACTCCGCCATATTGTTAGTGAATCCTACCCCGAGATAAGTAGCTAACTTCATTGTCACTCTACGTCGGGGATCTCGGATTACTACTCCCACACTTCCTTTTCTATTAGGGCCCCTGGACGCTCCATCAAAATATAGTGTATACGTCCACAATGGGTTTACATAGCTGACCATCACAAACTCCTCTATTCGTAGTTATGATAATCAAAGTTTAGCATGTTGAGAGGATGAACTGACGGCTCCATCCCACCTTCTTCATTGAACTCAACAGGGATACTCGTCAACAGTCGTAGACAGTGATGGTAGAAGACTTTAATCTCCCACACAAAGGTTCCATCCTCTTTCTCAATCACCTTATATCCTTTGCTCCACCAAATGAGTTTCCCCTGATGGTATCTTTGCTCCAAATATGGGTGCTCCAAATAAGGGATTAATCGACCCATCAACCGTCTTTTAAGCTCTTTTCCGCAGGTCTCATATCATTCCTAGCATGGACCTGCAATGCATTTTCTTTGTATTAGCAGATTTAAAAATAGTAAGGTTTAATCTTATTAAGATTAACCTTATTCTTAAACTCCACTCCTTGTAAATCAGCTAATAGGGCTGTAGACTTATTCTTCCCTAACCTAACGATTTTGTAGGGTCAATCCCATTTAGGCTCCAATTTTCCTGGGAAAAGCTCCCTACGCGCATCATAATATAAAACCAATGGTCCCTTCTTAAAGGTGTATTTCTTCGCTTTTAGATCATGCAACTGTTTCATGCGACGTTTAGCCACCTCTTGGTGTAATAGGCTTTGCAACTTAAGTTCATCTAGGTGTGCTAAGGTCGTAAATTGCTCTAATAGGACATCCTCATTACCCAAAGAATGGTTTATTGCAAATCTAATGGTCGGCAACTCAATTTCCAAGGGTAAAACGCACTCTTCACCATAAACTAGTTTGAATGGCGTGTGGCCAGTGGCTCGCTTAAACGTGGTATTATATGCCCATACTGCCACATATAGCTTCTTATCCCAGTCGCGTTTCTTTTCAGATACGACTTTCGATAAGATACCCACAAGCTGCTTGTTGGTACTTTCAACCTGCCCATTTGCCTACAGATTATAAGGAGTCGTTTTGTTGTGCTTGATCTGCCAAGCCTCTATCAAGCTTCTGATCACCTTATTCAGAAAATGGGTTCCGCAGTCCGACACTAATTCTTTCGGCGGACCAAAACAGCATATTATCTGCTCTAAAAGGAAACTAGCAGTTTCTTTAGCATCATCTTTCCTTGTTGCATGTGCTTCTAACCACTTTGTGAAGTAGTCAGTTGCTACAATAATATACCTCTTTTGCGCAATTGACGACGGAGTAATAGGACCCACAAAGTCTATTCCCCACTTCTCAACTGGAAGTATCGCCATAATAGGGGTGAGTGGTCTTTTCCTATTCTCTCAACTATCATGTCGTTGACAAATATCGCATCTCTTAACATACGCAAACGCATCCTAGAAGATGGCAGGCCACCAGTAACCTGCTCTTAAAGCCTTTTGTGCTATAAGCCGTCTAGCAAAATGGCCTCCGCAAGCGGAATCATGGCACTCTTCCAAAATGAATGGCACCTCGTCAGGCATCACACATCGGCGATAGATGTCATCAACCCCTTGCCGATATAATGTACCTGCGATCAAGGCAAACTTTAATGCTTGCTGCTTAATTTTCCTTCTCTCAGCTTTAGATAATTCGGATCCAGCCTCTCCCGTCGATAAATAATGCGTTATTGCAGCATACCAGGAGGGAATAGACGCCGTATCTATTTTAAATAACAACTCCATGTCACTACCTTCAACCACAGATTCTTTCAGCTCCCCAAAGTCCACAAGACATTCCACGATACCTTGCAACCTTGGTGGCTTACTCCTGATCTCATAATCAAATTCTTGCAAAGTGATTAACCACTTTGCTAGACGATCAGGCGGCTGTAGCTTATTCATCAATAGTCGAAGCCCCTCCGCCTTCTTATAAAGCACGACTTTCTCATAGAGAATATAATGCTTGAATTTCTTGGTCCCAAAGACCATCGCCAGACACAACTTCTCCATGTAGGTATAATTGATTTCGGATACCCCCAGCTTCCAACTAGCAAAGGCTATCGGATGATACCACTTTGCTTCCCAAATTTGGGCTAAACAGCACAGCTGATACTATGCATGGTGGCTGCTGAGAATATATAGAACACCTCATCTCTTTTAGATGCTTTTAAAACGGGAGCTCTTGCTAGCTCCTATTTCACATCCTCGAATGCTACCTTACAAGGGTCACCCCATACAAACAACAGCTAAAGGACAATAGATTTGTAAGCGGCAATGTTCTTTCTGCCAAGGAGTTTATAAATCTGCGGTAATAACCAACCGAAGACACAAAGCTATGAACTTCTTTCGGAGTGCATGGTGGATCCATGGCAACTATAACTTTGACGTTCTCAGGATCTCTCGCAATTCCTACCGAGCTGACCACATGACCCAATAAGAGCCCATAAGGTACACCGAAAACACACTTCCGTGGGTTTAGAGCGATACAAAATTGTCTACAGCACTCAAAGCATTTTCTTAAAATGATCAACTGCCTTCCTCACGGTGGCGGCCTCTAAGTCATCAATAAACACCTTCAACTCTTCAAGGGATATGTCACCGAATGTCTTATTTGCTGTTCGTTGCCACGAACTAGGCGCGTTGCATAAACCAAAGGCCATCACATGGTACACAAAAGTACCAAAGACAGTAATAAAAGTTGTTTTCAACTTGTCCTCTTTTGCAATTGCCATCTGATTATATCCTGCAAAGCAATCCATAAACGAATATATCTCGCTACTCGCTAATTGATCCAAAATCTGGTCAATAAATGGCAATGGGTAGTAGTCCTTAACTGTCTGCTTATTCAGCTCTCTAAAGTCTACACATAATCGGATTTGATTATTTTTCTTCTTTCTGATCACAACAGGTGAACACCATTCCGTGTGTTGCACAGGAAAAATCAAACCCGCTTTCCGAAGCTTCTGTAACTCTTCAAACAGCCCGTCCCTCAATTCGAAAGGTATACGCCTTACTTTCTGTCGTACAGGACGATTGCCCTCTTTCAATGGAATTATATGAACAGCAAGACTAGGAGGAATGCCTCTCAGCTCATCATAACTCCAGGCAAAGATATTGCGGAATTCTTGAATCAAGGACACATAGTCCTCCCTTTCTGCTGTGCTAAGCATAGAACCTAATTTGATTGGTCGCGACTCATCAGGCGTACCAAGGTCTAGCTCGATAACATATGCATCTCTTATGCAATCTTGGGCCTCTATCGGCTCGTTCAAAGTGATCTGATAGACATCTTCCGTGGTGGATCCCTCTTTGGACTCATCACTTGATGATGTCTCACTGGCAGATAAATCCTCCAATGTCTCTAATTCTGTAGAAGATAGAGGAGCTCTCTCACTCTGCGGGGACTCAGGATAAGCATCAACCACCATGCACTGAGTACCTCTACCGAATATCAGCCGACCGGTGGGTATATCCACTTGGCAGTCCGCTTGCAAGATTCAAGGTCGCCCAAGTAATACTTGGTAACTTGGACGCCCTGCAAAACGAATCACCCTAAAGTCCAACATGCATTCTATATTTGCAACAGTGACATGGACCTTAGTAATGCAGCCTTCCAGCTGCCTCAAACTATCATCTGCCATTTTGAGAATTGTGGAGGTATCTTTCTGGATCGCAAGACCCAACCTTTCCATCAGTTCAAAAATCATAATGTTAACAAATGATCCCGTGTCGACAATGGCATAATCTACTAATATCCCATCGACATAGGCTGCAACCCTTGGGCAATGCTTCTCAGCATGCTC
Source organism: Lygodium microphyllum (assembly GCF_053477565.2). Taxonomy (NCBI): domain Eukaryota; kingdom Viridiplantae; phylum Streptophyta; class Polypodiopsida; order Schizaeales; family Lygodiaceae; genus Lygodium; species Lygodium microphyllum. Next base: position 65,018,311 of record NC_141144.1, on the reverse strand, counting down.
GAACCAGTCATCACCAACTCGTGCAATACCCAAAGGTTCTAGGATATACCCGGTACGCAAGATCTTTCTAAATTCCTTGCGTACTCCTGGGGAAAGCTTAATAAGCTGCAAAAGATTCACATCCGGCTTGACTTCGCAAAGAGAGCTCGCCAGATCGAATTCATGATAGTTCGATAGAGTTCGCTTTTCACGCCAAAGCATCCGCTCTTTAGGTCGTTGAACTGGCTTTATTGCCTCTTTTTTAACTTTCACCTTCTTCTTTGGTGGTTCCTTATCCTTCTTAACATCGGCTTTACTATCCACGGGCTTCAAACGTCCCCCTTCTATGGCAGGATCCAAAACTTGCGTTCCTTTGTCGCCTTGTTTAGGGTTTTCGTCGACAGGCTTATCCTTGTCGGCCTCTCTACCCTTTTGACCTCTTGTAAGGACAGCTCGCATATTAGAGGTTTCAACGTCATTAACGCGTACAACCTCAATGAAACTAACCCCACTACCACTAGGTAGCTCCTCCACTGTAGTCTTTGGTTGTTGGAGTATTTGTTTAGACCCATCTTCTCGATGGGAATCATTTCCTTGCGCACGATGATTAACAGGCCCTGGTTGCCGACTACCTTGCTGGAGGGAACTAATCTTACTCCAGCAAGTAGCTACTAAATGGCCGAATTTTCCACAGATGTCGCACTTAATATTTGGGCAATTTCTTGGATAGTGTTGCCCACCACACCATTTGCAACTAAACCTCGAAGGTGCACCCTCATCTGGGTATCTACTTCCTATCAAATTTTGTGTTTTTTAAGGAAGTTGACATCAACGGCTATTTGTCGATACTACTCCGTAATCACGTCGGTATAATGCTTCATCATGTCCTTAACCTCGCCAAGAACATTGGAAGCTCTCGACTCGTAGCCTTGATCATTACCCTATCATTCCATCGGCCTAACAATTCGATTAGGCACTGGTTGTTGAGCCACATGCATGGTATTAGAATTAACCGCCTGGCCTCCACCATTTGGAGCCATTTGACTGTCCGTAGGCATCGACATGCTAGGGGGAGCTGGTAATAAAGACACATTCTGCATCATGTTCCCTCTCCCATTAGGATTAGCCATCGCAATCCCTTGGCCACTACTGCCATTGGCCGTCGCCATATTGTTTCCCAATGCTAGACCCATATTCGAATTGCCTCAAGAAGCATAGGCTGCTTGTAGTCGGGATTCCACCTCTTGTGCTCGTGTAATGGCAGTATCTATATTCCCCAAGGGGACACTACTCAACTGCAATTGGATGTTAAAGTCCAAACCATGTAGGAAATATTGCAATTGGGCAGCTGCGAGGATAGGAATAGAGGTGTCCAACTTATGGAAAACCTCTTTTATTTTCTTTGAATAAGCACGAATATCCTCGTGTGGTTCTTGGTGGGTCACGTTGAGTACACGCAACCAATATTGCCCACCCCTTTTAGGGACAAACTCCTTTCGAAAAGCTCCATAAAATGAATCAATATTCAATATGGTTCCGGCTTCTAAACCATGATACCATATGGCAGGTCTTCCTTTGAGAGCCATGTTAAACAACATCATTAAATGTCCTTCTTCTTGGATGCGACAGTTAAACATCAACTTTTGAAACTCCCTAATGTGGAGTTCCGCATCTTCCTCAACTAGCCCATTAAAAATGGGTAGCGGGTAACCTAAAGCTGGCAAATCTGTCATTCCTGCAGGAATTGCAATAGGCTGCGCCATGACGAGAATTGGATTTGCACTAGGAATAGGGGACGGCGGGGTTGCACCTCCCGCACTTGATGTAGACTGGCTTATGGAAGAAAGGGGAGCACTAGAGCTTCCACCTTCTCCTAACTTACTGCTTGTGGCACCAAGACCACTAGATCCACTCCCTCGTAAGGGTTCAGCACCGCTATGCTTAGGGGAATATCTCCTAAAAATTTCAGCACGTCACCTAGCTCTTTCGTCTCTCTCTTGCTTTTCGATTTCTGCTAGACGACGCTTATCGATAAATAATGGATCAATCTCAGTATCCTTTGGCATAAACTGCTAACTGGTCCCTAGACAACTAGGATTCGAGGACTGCCACTTCTAAGCGGCTCCCGGTAGACGCACCACTAATGAGACCTAAAATTGGCCGGCACTGGCTCATGCACTAGCCGGACCTCTATCATGCACTCAACAACCCCACGCCCTCGCGGCCAGGAGCATGGATGACACATACATCATCTTCCTAAACATCTTGCGTTTGTATCACGTCTTGTAGTCCAACTCTAACCCAATCAACACTCCTCAGAGGGAGGGGCCCAACACATTGCCAAATAGCACGAAGCACGAACATAGGAGGTCCTCCAACAGTTGAATGCCGCTACCTCACTGCAACTCTCCTACACCTTGGGGATTGGCCCCTCGATGAGTCGCTAAACATATATAACACACACGGACACAAACTCCTCTCTTTTATGATTCGCATATTTCCAGGAGATATACCATGCTTTCTCACTTTACTTTCCCTTAGACCCAATGCCTAGCCTACAGCTTGGACAACCTTACTCACTCAACGTTGGTTATATTCCTCTAAAAAGCAATTGCTATGCATCCATGAGGTATTGTCTGATATTTTTAAATTTCATGCTTCATGCAAATTGTGAATGTCCATGTGCTCAAACAATTAGGAAAATCAGCTTTGGTGCTTAGTGCAAAAACATTCTTTCAATGGATTTCTCTATCACTCGTATGCATGAACCTAGCACCGAGAAACCCTCGTGCTACTAGGTCCTTAATCTTTAAATATCGTCCAATCTATATGGTATGCATTAAAAAACCAGCAAGCTTTTCATCACTCCATTCAACATTTACACACTTTTCATACACTCCAACCCCCTCACCCATTTAGGTAGTGCATGGTGCATAGGTTTAGGGTTCATTTTCCACATTCTTATTGCATAAAAAGCCATAAAACTTACTAAAACACAAAGGTAAGGCTGAACTGAGGCCAAACCCCATACTTCAGACCCCCCATACATCTACAAACATGGTTCTTATTTCTCCTTAATTTTCGGCACTCAAAATCTATTTTTCTCCTATTTTTACCCTTTCCTTAGGTTCATTTGCAGCAAAAAGACAAGTTTAGTTGGTGTGTCTTATGATATTTTTCATTGATATTTCAAAAACACCCAATTTCCTCATATTTTGCATATTTACGGGTTTTTCACGACTAATTTCATCCACAACACTTATGATTATCTGATTTTCTGAGCATAAACAGTTGAAAGACATTGAAGACAACATCATAATACATTATCATCTCATGGGAACAAGAATGCATCAAGCAAATTGCATAAAAACACCATTTTCCTTCATAAAAATGAGATTACCGTTCTTTTGCGGGTTGCAGGTTTTTATTTGCCATATTTCGGGACTGATTTCGAGCCACCATTACTGCTCATGACAGTCCACATCCAACAATCTTCAATCTTATTACACCGTGGAACAACCCGGTCTTCATTGGGCAAGGATCCATCACCCATTCTTCTTCTTCCTCTTCACCACATGAATCTGCCTTTAGGGGAGAGAGAGGGAGGAGAGAGAAAGACTGAAATTAGAGATTTTCATGGAGACCGCCAATGGAGGAGCGAAGACAGGCGATAGAGTCCACAGATAGAGGGGAATGAAGCCCCATAATCCATTAGGCAGGGTATGTGTAACAGCCATGATGCCCTCTCTCCATCCATGGCGCAAAAATCGGCGCCCTCTGTTGGTCACGCTTTCTTCTCCATCCCATGTTTTTTTTGATTCACAATGCATGCCTTTTGGTTGGGGGGTTAAAATTCCCCCAAAGGGCACCCCCCCTTTGGTCCATGTTGTGGCCACCCTTTCAAATCTTGACCAATTCTTAGCCATTTTCCCGTTCGAACTCGGAATTGAGCTTTGAAAATCCTGGGCATCCGGCTTGGCATCTCGCATCGGCCGGTTACACTTGCCAGCCCGCACGACTGTCTGAAAAATTATGAAAGATCAACAAGTGTTGCTCGGGAACCTTTAAAGCACTTTGGCACTTAAAATCGTCCTAGATCAAGCCGCCGCCTTTGACATTGAATATTTTTCCCTTGATATTCATAATTTTTAGCTATTTTTAAGCACTTCTCGGCACCAAAATTCCGCTCTCATTGGAAGAAGAATGGGTGATGGATGCTTGCCCAATGAAGACTGGGTTGTTCCATGGTGTAAGAAGATTGAAGATTGCTGAATGTGGACTGTCATGAGCAGTAATGTTGGCTAGAAATCAGTCCCGAAATATGGCAAAAAAAAACCCGCAACCCGCAAAAGAACGGTAATCTCATTTTTATGAAGGAAAATGGTGTTTTTATGCAATTTGCCTGATGCATTTTTGTTCCCATGAGATGACAATGTATTATGATGTTGTCTTGAATGTCTTTCAACTGTTTATGATCAGAAAATCAGAGAATCATAAGTGTTGTGGATGAAATTAGTAGTGAAAAACCCGTAAATATGCAAAATATGGAAAAATTGGGTGTTTTTGAGATATCAATGAAAAATATCATAAGACACACCAACTAAACTTGTCTTTTTACTACAAATGAACCTAAGGGCCACAGCCCATAACCCATTTTTAATTTTTAGTCATTAAATATTGGAAAAAATACAAGAAAAATAGGGAAAATAAGGGAAAAATAGGGGAAAAGTGGATTTTGAGTGCCAAAAATTAAGAAAAAATAAGACCCATGTTTGTGGATTTATGGGGGGTTTAAAGTATGAGGTTTAGCCTCAGTTCAGCCCTACCTTTATGTTATAGTGAGTTTTTATGGCTTTTTATGCAATAAAAATGTGAAAAATGAACCCTAAACCTATGCAATATTAAACGGGTGAGGGGGTGGAGTGTATAAAAAGCGTGTAAATGTTGAAGGAAATGATGAAAAGCTTGCTGGTTTTTTATGCATACCATATAGATTGGACGATATTTAAAGATTAAGAACCTAGTAGCACGAGGGTTTCTCGATGCTAGGTTCATGCAACGCTGCATACGAGTGATAGAGAAATCCATTGAAAGAAATGTTTTCCACATGTGCACCAATGCTGATTTTATTAATTGTTTGAGCACGTGGACATTCACAATTTGCATGAAGCATGAAATTCAAAATGTATCAGATAATACCTCCTGGATGCATAGCAATTGTTTTTAGAGGAATATGACCAACATTGAGTGAGTAAGGTTGTCCAAGCTGTAGGCTAGACGTTGGGTCTAAGGGAAAGTAAAGTGAGGAAGCATGGTATATCTCCTGGAAATATGCGAATCATAAAAGAGAGGAGTTTGTGTCCGTGTGTATTATATATGTTTAGCGACGCATCGAGGGGCCAATCCCCAAGGTGTAGGAGAGTCGCAGTGAGGTAGCGGCATTTAGCCGTTGGAGGACCTCCTATGTTTGTGCTTCGTGTTATTAGGATTATACCAACAGTTTGCATCAGTATGTCCCTGTTTCTGACAAGTGTTGCAATAGGGTCTCTCCTTTTTAGTGGAAGCAGAGATTCCCATACTCTTCAATGTTGTAGCAATCTGCTTGCTCAAATTTTGCACCTTGGCTTTGGACTTACCATTACCATTCTTATCCTTCCTTGTTTTGCTCATGCCTTTATGTTTGTGCTTCCTTTTCTTTTTCCTGCTTTTAGTCTTCATGTCCTCAGTATCATAACCCTCTGAATCTGAGTCAGAATCCTCATCTTCCAAATCTGTGTCTGAGTCAGTCTCTGAATCTGAATCTGACTCTGTATCTGAGTCTGAATCACTGTTAAGTTGTGGAATCAATCTTCTCTTTATCTTGCCTTTGCTGTTGTTATTGTAACATTTGGATTTGTTTTTGCTGAGTTTGCTGCAGTATGCGCAATAATTGTTGTAGAGTATCTCCTAAAGAATCCCTCATCTTGGAGTTCTCTTACACCAATGTCGTAGTGCATAGGGTTCACCAATGTCGGGTTCACCAATGTCGTAGTGCATAGGGTTGAAGGTTACCACAGGGGTTTGGCAAGAAAACTAGATGAGACAAATAGAGATGTGTCTTCGAGAGATAAGTAGATTACAATGAATGTTTAAAGGTTCAAGAGGTACTGCACAGTCAATCATAGGGGTTTGAGAGAAAATAATGTATGGGAGTTCAAGAGCTTAGACTCCGGAGAGATGGTAGAGATAAGAGAAGGGTTGAAGGTTTCAAGCCAAGTTCTTGAAGATGTTGATAGAGCTTTCGACTGCATGCTCTTAGCAAACATCACAAGAGTATTATCTCATAAGTTCTAACTCAAATCAAGCTTGTTTTCTTGACTATAAGAGCAATCACCAATTATAAAATCAAGTACAATATGCTATCATGTATCATAAACAACTCTACATCCCATCATTCATACATGATGCCCTAGCATGAATCAACTTTGCATGATTACATTCAATGTGGACTGTTAGGGACAAAAGCTTATGAGTCAATTAAAAGGCTTGTAGGGCAAAGAGACTTGCTTTAAGAGAGCTTCAAATTGAGTTGCTGATCAGGATAAGTTACCACGGACAATAAATAAGAGAAAAAGCTCCTCTTAATTCAACTCAAAGAATCTATGAATGATCTACAAACATTGCCCTGCCATAGGGACACATAATACTTGCATGTTTTGACAAGATGTCTTCTATAGAGTAAGAAAGGAATTAAAAGAACAATGCTGTAGCTAATTCTCTGCTAAAGATATTAGCCCCAAATCAGCCCAAATATCTTTTGAAATTCACCTCTGATGATAGCATAAACTTCCCTTAGCATAGTGTCGATGCATTTGGTGTCGAGAGTCCATCGCGGGGGTAAAAATACCTCTCTCTATGCTGCTCAGATTGCCAATCTGATGCTTCCATTGGCTCCAAAAGGGGGGTAAAATACCAACATACCTAGCTGAAATTCTGCCAGATAACTTCCTCTTCATCTTCCACTTTAGAGTGTTGTCCATTGCCTAAAAACAACAATCAGTCATCATGCGATTTTGCTAATCTTTCTTTTTACATAAATTCTCCCAAATTGGCTAAAAGCTACATGTTTTCTTTTACATGTCATCCTAATCTAGAAGTTTTCTATAGTTTTATGGATTTTTACAAGAGATAATATCTAAAATATCATAAATTGGCTAAAACTTGTCCAAACATCTAATATTTTTAACCATGGACACTAACACCAATGTCTAAAATGGCATTGGCTCTCTAAATGAATAAGAAAGCCATACTCTAGATTTTTTTAAACATGGTGTGCACATAGAGGCACGACACTATGGCAGTGATATACCTGCCTACTTTGTTTGTGCTCTGGTCATGACATACAGTGGAATGGGTGTGTCCTTGTTGTCGAATGTCTCAACTCCAAAAAACCCCAAAGACAATGATGGTATGATTGCTAAGCTAAAGGATTTCTTTTCTCTAGGGTGATCAGTGAAGAGATGAGTGATGCTACACTCAACGTATCTGAGGTCGGCTTTTTTCCTATTTGCTTATTCTATCTCTTGGTAGCATGATGAGATATAGCCCGAGTGACTGCAAGTCCAACACAAGATTGGATCTTGGGTTGGCCATGTAAATCTTCTACCCCTACATCTACCTAACACCATCACCAGTACTGGTCAATAGTCCATTAGGACTGGATTTCCCTCATCGTCATACAAGACATAAGGGTTCACATAGGCTTTGTCTTTGTTAAGATCCTCCATGTAATTGATTGGAGCATTGCTTGATGGATGGGTTACATAGGCACATGGTAGCCTAAGTATGTCTATCGAGTTGATCTCCATCCCAGGGATGGCTGGTTTCACATTGTTTGGTGTTGAGAGCACCAACTGGGCTGCTCTTTCAAAGGGATTTGATAGTCTGCTCCCTAGGTATGGTGGATTGTACTACTAGACATAGGGGAATCTCCTAGGCAACCTACATTGCATGGCATCATGGCCAAACCTACCACAATTCGCACAAGGCCTAGATCTAGGATCCTGGCACTTAGCTGATGCCACAATGCACACATTGGACATGCGGTCATACTGGTTTCCTCATCAAGTCCGATAGTTGTACTAGCTCTATTCTCACCTTGGCTAGATCTTGTTGGCCTTCATCTACACTCTTCCCCTTGTCCTACGTGCTAGGGGTTGATCTCTTGCTAGAGTTTGTGGTCCTCTTTGAGGTCCTCTAACTGGAGTTGTCACGGTTTGAACTTCGAGAGCTTCTCTCTCTAAGCTGGTCATCCATCCTGATTGCTTTGTCAAAGACCCTAACTAGCACGTCTTGATGCAAGCTGGAGTTTCTTGCTAAGGCTTTGTACAATTCCTTGTGGCTTTTGTGCACACTTGATGGTTACATCTGACATCCACTTGTTAAGCTCGTTGGGCTTTGAGGATCTACCCTTCGAATAGTCTCCTTTGGTTTCTTAATTTCAATCATGACGGCTCAGTCACTCCAATGTTTTTGATTCAAGACTTGTTTTTTCATTTAGATTTACTCATGCGCTTCTTCACTCTTGATACGTCTTGGCCTTCAACTAATAGAGGTGGTTTAGTAGGGGGTTTTGGTACCAAAATCCATCGATTACCTGCATAATACCCTTGAGCACATAGCAACGCTTTGGATATCCATCGAGGTGTTGTGCTGGCTCTCCATCGATACCTTCATCTACAAGGCTTGGGCTTCTTTTGTGGTCTTCTATGATAGTTTTAAGTCCAAATCCTATCCTTGGCATTATCTCCTAACCTTCTTATTTCGAGCATGGCCTCACTCACTGGCTCTCTCTATTCAACATGCACTTGTATCAACTCTTTCAACAAGTCCTTGCTCTCATCACTAGGCTTGCATGGCATGTCCTTGCCTTTTCCTCAAGATTTGGTGAGGTCATCCTTACTAAAGGTTATGATTATCCTCACACTCGGTAGTGTCAAGTGTATCCTCTGTGCTACATAGTCGGCCTCACACTTCATTGTCCTTTTGAAGGGTCGTCCTAGGAGGGTTTCCTTTCCACAATTAGCACTATTTGGAGGAACATGGAATAGGATAGGCAAGCTTTCAGTCTCAATAGCCACAAGGATTTTGCACTTCCCTATAAGTGCTTGTGGGTGTCCCCTATAAGGATTAAGAGTTGTATCAGTTGTCCTAGTAGGGTCCATGCCTCATAGGTCAAGATATTAAAGTCAGCTCTGGTTGGCCTAGTAGGGTCCATGCTCCATAGGTCAAGATATTAAAGTCGACTCCTTCATCGATGAGAGCATCGATACAGTGCTCCCTTTTTGCAGTGAGTTTGACCGTAAGATAAGCAGGCGGTACTATGTCTTCATCTTTTGTGTCTTGGCTTATAAATTTAAGCCTTCTCATACATACATTTGAGTCCCCAACTACACAACCAGATGTGGATTCTCCACTGATAGCTTGGGTCATCTATGTAGTGCCGTTTAAGATGCATCTATTGTGAAGACTGTCATGTCTAGTCATCCTCGCATTTGTAGCTTGATGTTGTTGCATTTCACTTTGACTAGATGTAGTTTGAATGCGACATATACATGTTTTTGTGGTGTGGCCTTTTTGCCCTTGTTGGCTAGATTGGCCAATTGAGGTTTTGGGGTCTCTGTTTGTCTTTGTTCGAGCATAGGCTTTTTTTTTGCTATTCTAAAAGTGAGAATATATGCTTGTGCAAAGCCATTACTACACTAGGATCTAATTTGGAGGATGTGTCATGGCATGCATTTTCTCTCTAGCCTACTTGGGGGAGGTGCAGAGGGGGCAGAGTCCCCCTCTGCGGGGGTTTGAGGGGGGGCAGTCATCACTGGCCTATAGGGCTGCCCCCGCTAAATACCATACATGATTGGAAGGACCATTTGTAGCCAAGTTTTAAACTACTTACTCTAGATCTCAGCCTAGTGATAGATCTATGATGTGCTTTTGGCTCTATATGGTCTCTAGGTCGGTTTCAGAATCCATAGGTTAAGAATATTTTAAAAAATCCAAATTCATCCCAATGGATCCAAATTGCAGGGGCTGAATGTCCAATTCGACCTATCCGAATGGTCGAGGGCCAAATGAGAAAGGGCCGATTGCAATTGGTCTGAATGTAGTTGTCGGAGAGCCAAATGGCTGAACGGTGGTGGGTTAAATCGATCGGGATGAGGGCTAAGTGGTTTGTCCAAATGGGTTTGGGCCAAACAATCAAGGGCGGAGTTAGGTGAGAGATGCATTTTAGAATTCGACTTTATCTAGAAGCGGTTTGAGCTCGTTTTAAAGCGGAAACATGGTCGGGACGAGTCAACAAGCCAATTTTCATGAAAAATCAAACAGTGGCAGATGGCTGAGTTGGAGTTTTCCTAGATGCATTTCGACATCAAGAATCCAATGCAAGTCTTGGTTTGTCAATCGGAGGTGGTTTGACCCCCCATTTAATCCTTGCAAGGTTCAGTTTTATAAAGCAGCTACCAGATCCGGAAGCCCTAAAGTGCATGGGAGAAGGCCAGGTTGATGGAGTTCGATGCCACGAAGTCGCCTGTCCAAATGGATTGCAAATCAAAGAATCCACTTGCAGGGCACTGTGAACACAAAATATGAACCAGTTATTTTAATGTTTTAAACCTTAGCCTTAATAAAAGCCTTTGAAACTAATGCAAAAACTGTTGAACAAAGAGAAGTGTCAATGCACCTCCTCATTTTTTCTCAATGCCTTTCCGATTCAAACCCGTTTGGAGAGAGAGAGGGAGATTCTCGATCACGGTAGAGAGAGGAACAAGATGGCTGTAAGCTTGCCCATTTTAATGGAGGATTTAAAAATCTCATTTTTTAGTCTTTCTCTCTCCTCCCTCTCTCTCCCCTCTATGCGTTGTTCATGCACATTATCTTGAAGGAAGAATTTGGAAGGAGATTGAAGCAAATGATGATTGAGATTAATGGAGATGCTGAAGCTTGATGTGTAGCATGGAATTGAGAGGAGTGGAGACTCCGTCCGCTGGTCACGCAATCATTTAATGTGTCTCGGGTTTTGTAGAAAGACGGTATGACTATTTTTTATGAAGGAAATGAAGTTTTTTGTGACATTTTATGATGAAAATGATGCTCTTATGTGATGAAAAATTGTTTGAGTGTTGGTTGCATCATATTTAATTGTTGTTTATTAGAAAATTCTGATCTCATTATGATTTACATGTGCTATTTAAATCCCGTAAAATCGAAAATACCATTTTTAAGGGTAAAATGATGGTTTTGTTGTTTCAGGTGGGTGAAATGTGTTTCCATAGGGAAAAATGGAAAAAAAAATTGACTTTCAATATGCTAAAATGATTAGTATAAGGAAAATAAAAAAATAATAGTGATTATTGATAAATAAATGTTAAAAATAAGCAAAAATAGAAAAAAAGTAAAAATACGCTTCATAAAAATAAAAATATATATAATGAGTATTTGCGAATGTATGGTAGTGGTAGAGCATGAGATTTAGCCTTAGTTTGCCCTATCTCTTTGTCAAAGTTCGTGATTTATCGCTTTTCATACATCAAAATGAACCCCTACAACCTATACAACGGAAGCACTACCTAAACGTAGGGGGTGGGGTGTTTGAATGATGACAAAATGAACCCCTACACCTATGCAACGGAAGCACTACCTAAACGTAGGGGGTGGGATGTTTGAATGCTACGATTTGGGTGTTGTTTATTGTTGATTTTGCTTATGCATATCATGATATAGAGCTCGTTGTATTTTAATTAAGAGGGTTGTAGCATGAGCATTGTCTCAATGCTATCCTTACATTATCGCAACGAGTTAGTCAATGAGCATTGGAAAGCCTGGTTTGAAAAGTATGTCGTTTCTGATTGTAAATTATGTTTGAGCACATTAGGATCATCCACTTTTTCATGTGCATATCAACCATGATATTGGAATATGAAGAGTTGGATCTCAAACATGGCTTTATTTGGTCCCATGGCAAGATTATCATGCCCCACACCTCTCCCTTCACACAAAATATCATGGAGGAGATGCATTCTTTGATGCCAGGAGGCATATTCCACGGTGGATTCTGTGAGGTTTTACAATGTATTCCGTAAACTTAGATGACCGGGGCTCATACACAAAGAGGATTCTTTGTGTGAGAAGTTGATGGGGACGCTTGTCCTTTTCGGGCGTTTCATTAATTTAGTGTGTACATGGGTGATTCCATAGCGGGTGATTCCACAAAATGCATATTAAATTAATAAACGTTTATGAGTTTAGAGTGCGCACTCGTAATAAATTAAGGTTAGGATTTATTTCTAACGAGTTGATTTATTTATGTAGCTAAAGACTGCTAGGTATCCACTTTTGTCGGTTTAATTGTATTATTTTACTAATGATTGTGAATGCTTCAGTTGATGTGTAGAGATAGCAGCAGTGGCGGAGGAAAGCATTGGAGTCTAGCGAGTATTCAACCTATGGATTATATTTTGATAGGCACCACGCCTATATTTTGTCATGTCTATTGAGGCATCGATTATTTATTATTATTTTGTATGCATCTATATGCACGGATATGTTATTTTTATTTGGACATTGAGATTGGGTGTGCCAGACTCTATGGGCACCGTCCATTAGCTTTATCTCCTATTTTTGTAAAAACAAACTCAAAAGCTAAAAGCTTGTCATATTTTTGTAAATTGGGCTATTATTGAGCATGAAGATGGAAATATACATAAAATACATACTTTGTGAAGCGCTCACACAAGGCATGGGGGGAGATTGAACCCAATTGGTCTCTTGCTCTTGTCGTTCATGCTTTTTACATTGTAATTTGTGCAAAAAGGTAGAGTTCATTGTTCTTGGGGACCTTCCGAGATTCACTACGTGAGCATACTGCGACCGATCTGCGCACCAATGGTATGAGTATGATGCCAGGAGGCATATTCCATGGTGGATTCCGTGAGGTTTTACGGTGGATTCCGTAAACTTAGATGACCGGGACTCATACACAAAGAGGATTCTTTGTGCGAGAAGTTGATGGGGACGCCTGTCCTTTTCGGGCGTTTCATTAATTTAGTGTGTACATGGGTGATTCCATAGCGGGTGATTCCGCAAAATGCATATTAAATTAATAAACGTTTATGAGTTTAGAGTGCGCACTCGTAATAAATTAAGGTTAGGATTTATTTCTAACCAGTTGATTTATTTATGTAGCTGAAGACTGCTAGGTATCCACTTTTGTCGGTTTAATTGTATTATTTTACTAACGATTGTGAATGCTTCAGTTGATGTGTAGAGATAGCAGCAGTGGCGGAGGAAAGCATTGGAGTCTAGCGAGTATTTGACCTATGGATTATATTTTGATAGGCGCCACGCCTATATTTTGTCATGTCTATTGAGGCATCGATTATTTATTATTATTTTGTATGCATCTATGCGCACGGATATGTTATTTTTATTTGGACATTGAGATTGGGCGTGCCAGACTCTATGGGCACCATCCATTAGCTTTATCTCGTATTTTTGTAAAAACAAACTCAAAAGCTAAAAGCTTGTCATATTTTTGTAAATTGGGCTATTATTAAGCATGAAGATGGAAATATACATAAAATACATGCTTTGTGAAGCACTCACACAAGGCATGGGGGGAGATTGAACCCAATTGGTCTCTTGCTCTTGTCGTTCATGCTTTTTACATTGTAATTTGTGCAAAAAGGTAGAGTTCATTGTTCTTGGGGACCTTCCAGGATTCACTACGAATACTACGACCGAACTGCGCACCAGTGGTATCAGTATGATGCCAGGAGGCATATTCCATGGTGGATTCCATGAGGTTTTACGGTGGATTCCGTAAACTTAGATGATCGGGGCTCATACACAAAGAGGATTCTTTGTGCGAGAAGTTGATGGGGACGCCTGTCCTTTTCGGGCATTTCATTAATTTAGTGTGTACATGGGTGATTCCATAGCGGGTGATTCCACAAAATGCATATTAAATTAATAAACGTTTATGAGTTTAGAGTGTGCACTTGTAATGAATTAAGGTTAGGATTTATTTCTAACCAGTTGATTTATTTATGTAGCTGAAGACTGCTAGGTATTCAATTTTGTCGGTTTAATTCTATTATTTTACTAACGATTGTGAATGCTTCAGTTGATGTGTAGAGATAGCAGCAGTGGTGGAGGAAAGCATTGGAGTCTAGCGAGTATTCGACTTATGGATTATATTTTGATAGGCGCCACGCCTATATTTTGTCATGTATATTGAGGCATCGATTATTTATTATTATTTTGTATGCGTCTATGCACACGGATATGTTATTTTTATTTGGACATTGAGATTGGGCGTGCTAGACTCTATGGGCACCGTCCATTAGCTTTATCTCCTATTTTTGTAAAAACAAACTCAAAAGCTAAAAGCTTGTCATATTTTTGTAAATTGGGCTATTATTGAGCATGAAGATGGAAATATACATAAAATACATGCTTTGTGAAGCGCTCACACAAGGCATGGGGGGAGATTGAACCCAATTGGCCTCTTGCTCTTGTCATTCATGCTTTTTACATTGTAATTTGTGCAAAAAGGTAGAGTTCATTGTTCTTGGGGACCTTCCGGGATTCACTATGTGAGCATACTGCGACCGATCTGCGCACCATTCTTGCCCCACTTCTAGTCATTTGGGTGTTTTCTAAAACTATGATAAGATTGCTAAGAGCTTTCATTGGAAATGTTTATGGAGAGATGTCAAGGATTATGTGTTCAAATGTGTTCCTTGCAAACAAAACAATGACAATATGATTAGACCCACTAGCCTCTTATAGTTCTTGCTTGTTTTTGAAGGAAAATGGGCATATATTCCCATGAATTTCATTATTACCTTCCCATTACCAACAAAGGATGGAATAGTATGTAAGTGGTAATCAACTGCCTCACCAAGGCTACCTACTTTAATCCAACTAAGACCCAATACACTACCTCTCAAGTGGCCACTTAGTTTATGGAGTATGTATTAAAGTTGCATGGATTGCGACAAGCCATACTGCATGATCGAGATGCAAGGTTTATGAGCAAATTTTGGCTAGTACTTTTCATGTCTATGGGCATTGCCATCCACTGTTTACCACGCACAAACAAATGGCCAAACCGAAAGGGTAAATAAATGGCTTGGGACATACCCACATTACTTTTTCCATGATGTACAACACAGTTAGGATATGTGGCTCCAGTTGGCTGAATTTGCATATAGCAACTCCACCCACTCTAGCATTGGGATTTCTCCTTTTGAGGCATTATATAAGTATAAGGTTCCCCTCCCTATAGTCTTGTTCAATGATAATATCAACCCCTAGAGTAAAGCCAAGTTGGAGTGTATGCAGACCTTGATTTAGCAATGCAAAGTGAATCTTTAGAAGGCACAAGATCAAACAAAGCTTTATGCCTATGATAAAAGAAGGCATTTGTAATTACAAGAGGGAGAGCTAGTCCATTTGAAAGTGTCTAAGTCTCGTTACTCCACTCTCTGTAATGTCCCCATTACTTAGTTCATTTTAATAAGCAATGTGCGTATACATTTGTGAGGTTTCCGCCAGTCTCAATCCATGGCACATCTTTTAGTAGTCCCTCATTAGGTTTTACAAAAATGATGTTGGCCAGCACTCCCTTGGAACATCATGGAGTTTGTCACTTAGGCCCTACTAAGTCTACTTTGCAATGAGATAGTTCTGACCGAACACACTAGGATCAACCTGAATTTAGGGTGATTAAATCAGATGGGTCTCTTAACAACCAACTAGCATCAATAATTCCGAGTTCCCACTTCCTATAGGATTACTTGAACTGAAGTGGACTTACCATTGCACTTGGTTCAAAGAGAATGGGAGACGAAGGGAAATGCAATTGTTACTAAATTGATTGCTTATTACACATTCTCTATTTAGTAAATTTATGTTAATAAATTAATGACTCACTTTTCTTTAAGTGTAAATGATGATCTAGCATGGCCATGAGACCATTTAGAGACCAATATTTCTAATGCATCACTTAATGGGGTGATCAAAAAACTCTGACGGGGATATTTGGTACAGACAGTACAAGTTATGAAGGGAGAATAAAGTTTTTTCCAAGGTAAGAGTGTACACAAGAACCAAGGAGTTACACATAAATGAAGATGGATTGAGTTCTAAGGAGAGGAAGTACATTAGCATTGTGTATATGTATTTATGTGTGCATCCAGGGACACCTCTTCTTTACAAGTTAAGGTTTAAGGTATTTTCTCTCTTACTGAATTAAGGAGAGAAGTAATTCTCTTACTAAGAAAGACAAGATATGTGATCCTCTGGAAGTGAGGAGAGAAGTGATTTTCCCTTTCTAAGGTCTAAGATAACACAAGCTTTTATGTAGAGGTCAATCTTAAGGTTGAGGCGCGCCCAACATGCAATCTAATGAACTCTCCTTATCTATGGCTCAAGGTGGTTGCATGGATCATAAGTTAAAAATTGAGTTTAAAAAGCTACTTTTCTTAAGATAGACATGGTGAGCCCATTTTTAAAATATCTCGTGATAGAAAGCCGATCTCTAAAAATGGCGTACACAGCTTATAAAAAATGATGAGATCTACAACTTTTGTGTTGGACACCATCTGAGCAACGCACAGAGAGATATTCCAAGTCACATCTTGCATGAAGATCAAACTTTCCAAACTTAGACTCAATTCTCTCTCCAAGAAGAGAAGCTCTTGGAGCCTATAAAAGGGAGGCTCTCCTTGGGTGTGGAGGAGGTGAAGGAAGCATCACTTTGTATGCATACAAGAGGAGGAGAGAAGCCGGTTCGAGTCTCAAAAAGTGTTGTGGAAGCTCTACTAAAATTAAGCTCCAAGAGGAGATCCCTACACATATTGTGGAAGAGCATGTGCAAGTGCTATGGAAGCTCTACTAAAATCAAGCTCTAAGAGGAGATCCCTACATATATTGTGTAGGAGAGAAGGTGCAAGTGCTGTAGAAGCTCTATTGAAATCCACCTCTAAGAGGAGATCCCTACACATATTATGTAGGAGAGACTCAAGAAGGATCAAAAGATGCCAACTTCCAAGTTATGCAAGTGTTAGCCAGTTGTATAGCATGCAAGGAACTATGATCTTGTTCCAAAGATCTATAAGTTAATAACTAGTTTATGTGTAATGAAGGAGCTTACTCCTTGTCAATAATATAACTCCACAAGGGGGGGGACTAGCCCATCTTCCAATCCATAGTGTGTTGTCAATCTCTCTATCTCTCTCTCTCTTTCTCTCTACATCTTTCTTTTCTCTCATCTATTCTCTCTCTAGACCAGCATAATATTCACTATATATCTTTTAAGTATATAAGAATGTCAAGTGTGTATCTCAGATCTTATAACAACAGTATACCAACCCTCCTTCCCATAAGGAAAAATCCCATTATGGCCCCCTAAAACAGTGCAAGCCAGTTCTACTTCACGACTAGTTTGTCGTCTTCCTATTTCTATTGTTGATTTAGTTTCATAGTATCATTGTTCTGATAATACCAGCTTCAAAAGGTTTTAATAGTATAGGTTGTGAAGAACACTCTGTCTACTAGCTTCCAGTGGGTTGATAATTGGACAATCACTACACCATGTGTCCCATGTATCTTGCTATTGTACATCCATGAACAAGTCCCAACTCTTTTCCTTCTTATTCTTATGAGTCTCCACTAACCACGACTCTTGAAGCTTCTTTACAATCTCCCACTTAATGATGTTTGGAAAATATTCAATGAATGCCAAATCTTCCATTGATACTCATTCTATCCATTTTTCTCTTTAGTTTTGTGGAAAATAATTGGCTATAGTGATACAACTTTCTATAGCTTCAAAAGACAATGGGATTAGTCTCTCATATAGAGCCCACATCAAGATAATGACATGTTTGTGCCATTCAGAAATGTAGTTCTTGTGAAAAGTGGCTTTAGCAATGAAGATCTCCAATTCTTCAACAGTAATAGCAGGATTTCTATCATCTTCCATTACTTTTCTTGTTATTTAACATTGCCACTACTTCCAATTTCAATCTCTATAGTGCTTGTTGATGGCAATTTTCTCGACTACATATAAAAAACATGGAGTCCCAAGAGGAGCACCAAGAAAATAGGAAAACTAATGTAAGAAAATTTATCTTGTTACACCAAGAAGGTTTTTTTAAATACTTTAATCAACCATAAGAGGAAAAAGAACACCAAGAATAACCAATCTTCACATATCATCATATAGTCGATCTCCCATGAGTCTATCACATTAAATCTTCAATATATTCTTCATATTATTCATAGAAACCATAAAAGAACCAAAATAATACAAAGAAATGATCAACTTTGAATGGAATTCATCACTAGTATTCATATTTCATAATCTTTATAGTTTTCAGTCTTTTTCTCAATCTTCCTAATGTAGACACAATGTTTTTTCATTGAAATTAGCTATCTCTCATACACTATCTCTCTCACATGTTCTCTCTCTACATACTAAATGATAATTTGAAAAATGATACTTAATAATCCTCTCTTTGTCCTAGATACCCCTCCCAAGAGGTATGCCTAATATAAAGGGGCACCAGAGCCACTACAACATTCTTTGAGAGCTCATCAATGTCATTGGTACTTTAGTTTTCAATTAAAGTCTTCATTAGCTACTTTTTTTTGCTTATCTGAGCTATTAAGAGCTTCCATTCTTCTCTTTCCAATATTAGAAAACGTCCACAAGCTAGCTACTTTTTTTTGCTTATCTAAGCTATTAAGAGCTTCCATTCTTCTCTTTCCAATATTAGAAAACGTCCACAAGCTAAGTATCCATTCATCAAAACAATTACTTCTATGCATAAGAATACACCAAAAGGCATACAGAAAAACAATACACTACAGAAGGTCTACAAAAGGCATAAAAACCATATAGAAGGTCTACAGAAGGCATAAAAACTATATAGCTCAAACCAAAACACACTCAAACCATAAAAACCCATCCAACCACTCTTAATATTTCCTTAAACCATTCATCTACAATCATAATCTCTCAAACATAAAGAAAATAGATCAGAACAAACCCATCAAAACCAAACTGACACAATACAGAACTAATCAAAACATCATAACTGAACTAAAAATCATCATGAGCTTCTCAAACCTACTCAATCCATTTCAAAAACTTAACACACTTTCAAGCCATCCAAAAATCAATCAATCAACCATAAAATCAAACAAAAACTAGCCAAAAATCCAATAAAAACTAACTAAAAATATAATCATGTCAGCACTTAATAAGAGAGTATGCATTAAAGTGCATTTAATCCACATTCAAATTTATGGGATTGGGGGGGAGAGAGAGAGAGAGAGAGAGAGAGGAGAACTAGTCATTAAGACTTAGGATATATAGCTAATCATTCTAATATATACTATTGATCCACAATGAGTGTGAGGCTCCTTGTGCTGTAGATTTAGTATAATCATTTCCTTGGGAACTGATTTGGTGAGGAATATACTATCTTCTTAAACAAATATTGTAAAGAGTGGACTTTGTGTGTATGTGTTATATGTTGAGATGGTGCACTAATCCCTAGGTATAGGAGATCTATAGTGGGCCCATAGTGATAACCTAGGGGGTGCTCCCTTTGTGTGTGTTTTGAGGTGCTAGGCACCTATATGTTTAGATACTCCCTCTTCTTGGAGTCGAGAAGGGCATCACGTTAGACAACGATCTAGAGATTATATCTACAAATGTATTCTTTTGATAAATCACTTCATAGTGTATATACCCTCCTGTCTCGCAAGGCTGTGGGGTTGTTTGGGTGAGTATAGGAGGCCTCGGCTAGAGCCTTAGAGCCAGTGTTAGGCCCATTTTTGGTCCCCACAACAGCATGATGTCTACTATTTGTGAGACCCTAACTATCAGCAAACTAGTGGCCAAACTCATACACTATCAACTTGTACATGTTGTAGATATCCCATATACATATATACATCCCAATTTCACATGAGATTGAGCTTTCCCATACATATATTACTCTTTGTAATGTTGAATAGAGTAGTTCTTTGTAATCCCACTATGAGCCACACCAATAAATCCTCTTTTTAATTTTTAGGGCAAAAACCTTAGGGGTCCAGAAGAAATGTAAAAAAGTGGGATAGATGGATAGGACACATGGTTAGCACAGAAATACCGAGTTACACTAAAATGGTATTTAAGGTGTTGAGAGACTCAATTAGGGTATTAGTCTCATCAATAACTAGCACTTTTTGAGGGATACCAAGTTTGCCTTAACCTACAAATTAGTACTTTTAGATTTGCCTTAGAATGCTAATTTATATCTATAATCGGCCAACATATCTTAAATAGCACAATTATTGCATCAAAGTATGCAAATACTTTCTATTTAGCACTTTATTGTATTTGAAGGTGTGAATTACCACTATTTTCTTTGCATTTTGCACTAATTCATATCTCTAATCTATTGTCATGTCCTAAATAACACTTTTTACATATAGTAGTAGGTGCTAATTAGCACATTATAGTATGTCAATATTTTATATTTAGCACTTTGGTACCTTCAATTCCTGATTAATAGTTTTTGATTTGCCTTTCTATGCTAATTAACACCTCCAATGTACTAGTATGTGTTAAATAGCACCTTGCAGGTGTAACAATAGATGTCAATTAGCACATTGGAGTATGAAAACACTTTTTGTTTAGCACTTTCTTGTGTGTGCAGGTGTTAATTGGCACTTTCTTGTGTGTGCAGGTGTTAATTAACACTTTCTAAATTTTATTTGCATACTAATTAACACCTCCAAGCTATCATCATGTGCTAATTAGCACATATCAGAAATTGGAGAAATCAAGCACATGGTATTGACAACCCTGCCTAAGAGGTCAAGGCCCACTTTGATACCAAATTTTGGATTTGGGACTAAGATACAAAAGTATACAAATTGGAGGAGAAGGAGCTTGAGAGAGTACAAAATTTATATTACTAAGTATTAATAGAGAAGACTTAGAAGACTAAGTATACCCTAGAAGTGAATAGCCATATATACAAGGCCATGATTAAAAAACCTCGTAAGGAGGTAAAAAAGTTTCCAACTAGTCACACATGTCACTACCAAAATATGGCAACATGTACTAATCTATTAATAGAGTTTGCCAATCCTAGAAGTCATCTACCTCTTATTCTCACTAAGATCTAGTTTATTCTCTAGCAGTCAATGCAAAGACAAAGAGTTCCACCTTTATTTTTCAAAAGAGGACCCAAAATCCCCATGTTGAATTTCTTGGCTGAATGTAGCCTTGATCCATCAATTTCTTATGTTGCTCTTAGCTCAATGGTCACTAGGATAGACATATGATAAGGTCTTTCTAACTATTGGACCTACTTTTTTGGCACTAGCTTAATTCCATGGTTGACTTCCTCCTTGGGTAGGATTTTAGTTAGTTCTTTTGAAAAGATGTCTGCAAACTTCTCTATCTAAGAATGTTCCTCTATCGACTTGTGGCCTTGATCCACCTTGTTGAATTTGATCAAATAAACATGCAATCCTTTTCTCATTTCTTGAGTGACATGCAAAACCTTAGCTAATTGTATTTTAGATTTTTCAACTTCTCCTTGAATTGTCACAAAATCCCCCTTTTGAGGACAAAAAGAGATTACCTTTTCCTCACTGGATGTGGGCATCATTGAGTATTAGCTAGTCTAGTCCCATTAGGCACTCATAGGTGCCCAAGTTTATGACTCAAAACCTTGTGCTGGTGGGTTCATCTCATAAGCTAAATTCCACATTCCTAGTTTAATGTGAACATACAATTTTCTTTTCATTTACTAATTCAACTTTGAGTTTAGATGCTAGTGCAACTGTTAAGCTTAACCCCTTTTGACATTTTGGGAAAATGAATGAATATGTGCTTTTACATTCAATCAAAACTTTGAAGAAATTACTTTAACAATTTGCATGTTTTTATCATTAAGAATTGAAAATTCGGTCCCTAGGGTTATGTGGATTATCCATGTTTTCATCTTGGCTTCCATTGTAGGTTCTTCATTGTCTTTTTATTTATAGGAATTGATTATAGTAGAGCCTCCTTTCCTTTTCCTACTACACTCTAGTTTCTCTAGAGAAATGTCTTTGCTAAGGTTTTTTAAAAATGCCAATGGCACTATCTCTTGAAATTTCCCATCCCATTGTAGTGGTAGAACCTTTGGTTTTCATTCAAGGGAGAAGCTTGAGTAAAGGCACGAGCAAGCAAAAGCAATGAAGGTGTTAGCTATGGTGGATGGAGTAAGAGAGTAAGAGAGAGACAAAGACTCAAGATGTGTGGACTCCAACGGTGACAATGCGTGAAGGGCCTCCCTTATTCTATTAGTTACTCAAAGAATAAAGAATGAAGTGGCAATGATGGGCATCTGCCACTTGTAGTGTCCATGAATGTAGATAGTATCAGTATAGTGAATACACAGATAGTGTAGATACATGTGTCTTTATCCCCAACACCCTCCCACTTAAAGGCAAATGTGTCTCTAGTAAAGGAGAGAACAAGGAAAAAGTGAGAAAGTACTAATGTACATAAAGTACAATGAATGAGGAAAGATGTCATCTCATCCAATGCCCATCATCTTTCTAAGGAAGACATAATGCTTTACCAAGATACTTTTAGTAAGCACATTTGTAAAATTTTGGTTAGTTATTGAGATATTGACAACCTTGATAAAAATTTCCTCAATGATCTCTTTGATAAATTGGTAATGCATCTCAATGTGCCTTATCTTTGTATAGAAGACCAAATTCTTGACTAACTAAATAGCATTTATAGAATTCAAATGCAGCCTAGGGACCATATCAGAAATACCAATGTCTACTACTAGAAAACAGTCTAACTAGAGACCCTCCTTGCAAGCCTCAATGGTTGCAACATACTCTACCTATGTAGTAGATAGGGCCATGCATTTTTGTACCCTAGACATCTAAGAAACATCACCCCTAACAAAGATGGAAGATATAGCTAGAGGTGGACTTCCTATTATCTGCATTTCTTGCATAATTAGCGTCAATGTACCCTATGACTCATGTATCCTTGCTACCATAAGTTATGCATATATCTCCAATGCCCTTTTTAAGGTACCTCATTAGGGGAGTTATGAGATCTAAAAAATGCCATGTAAGCAATCCTAGAGAGAGAACATATTTAGAAAATAAAATAATTTTTAAAAATTTTAAAAACTTTTATATTTTGGTAAGTAAATATATCAAAAATCATTAATAAGTCGTTATTGTGATATTCTTGTCATCACATCAGATCTAGAAATCTAGGTCGCCATAAAGGTGACAAAGGTCATCATAATGAAGGTCTTACTTATCCTCACTAAAGTAAAAACTAATATTTAATTTGAATTTTGTTTGACTTTTGATTACTTCCCTTTATTCTCACTCTCTTCTTTCTTTCCCCTCCTTACTAGTTTCTTCTTCATTTTCCTTCTTATTTCTAATTTACATAGTTTTTCAATCCAATCTTTTAGTCACATACTTAGCTATGGATTAATCATTGTTTACTGTAGAGCATAGGAAGCAAAAAAAGAGGCATCAAAAGGAAATAGTGCCTCGCAAGAGAGTGGGCCCAAAAAAAATCTAAAAGCATTGGAACAACCACCGAGAGTCCAAGGCACAACCATGGAAGCTACAAAAAAGCCAAAAGCAAGAAGGCGCACCTTTAAATATAAAGGTGCAGCCAAAATCTTTGTAAAAGAGTGCCATGCTCCCTCTTGTGCAATTTTTAACCATGAATAGGTGGTAAGACTAAGCCAGGAAGCTAGGGAAATGGGAAAAAGGACCTTGCCACAATGGCGGTCATGTAAAAAAGGGGATAGATACCCATGGGATCTTAGGACATGTATATAAAGTTCAAAAGGTGAATGAGAGATTATTCTTGGTGTGTGGAAAAAAGCTTCTTCTTCTTCTTCTCTTCTTCTTACCTTCTTGTGTGTGCTTGAGTGAGGGAGTGAGGGAGTGTGAGAGAGTGAGGGAGTGAGTGTGTGAGAGTAAGGGATCGAGGAGAAGAAGCTCCCCTTTTTGTCTCTTCATCTTCTTCTCTTGTCTTTTCTTGCACAACTATGGAGGATGGAGCTTAACGGAGAGGGATTGAGATTTCTCAAGCTTGCATCGAGGATCGTGGAGCTACCGGTGTACATGGGAGAGGAGGGTACTCTATTGGGCATCAAGGTAAGCTCACTACACCCCAGAGATAGGGAGAGCGCGTTGGCTATGTGAGAGGTAGCCATGGCCGCTCGACTTGAAAAGCTTGACCAATAAGCAATCCGGAGGTCTCAGGGGTTGACCGAGAGAGCTCCCTTCATTTGTTTCCATTACTAACGGATTCAAGCCTTGAGCACCATGTGCTTTAAATTGAGCATGGAAGTAGGGTTTTATCCCCAAACTTGTGCTTGAGGTAGATAGGAGATTTAGGAGTGTTAATCATCGAAAACAAGTAATTATTTTTGGGTATGAATGTATAGATGAGTAGGCTAAAGGAGATGAACATTATCTTGTAACTTTTGCTTGCATTAGGTAGGATATGATCAAAACAGTGTGAGCACATAGTAGGGTTTTTGCTGCTATATAACACATTGAAACATGAAAAAGAAGGGAAAAAAAATCAAATCTCAGGTTAAATGCTCATAAGAAGAGCAAGATTAAGGTGATTCCAGGACCTAGGCAAGGCAATAAGAGGCTAGGAGTGGCAAGAGACCTCATTTTGCATTTGAGAGATTAAGGGGAGCTTGAGAGTGAGAGAGAGAGACATGCTAATCACAAAGGAGATCATATGCTTTGATTCTGGTGTTTGTGCCTGATCCATACACATAAGAATCTTCTTTATATGCCATTGATGTGATCTGGAAGATATGATAGGGGGTCCTGTGTTCTAGTCTAGCTCCTGTCGACTATTGTGTCCTGGTTCGGCTCCCAGAATAATCGAAGAGTCGGACCATGTTAAACCTCAAACAAACAAGGTGGAAAAGCCAAAAAATCTAAAGCAAAAGACAAAGCCAAGGAAAAAGTGAAACAAAAGATGAAGGTGTGCCAAGAAGAATTTGGAAACACAAGAAGTGCAAAAAAGTCCTAAATCAAGGAGAAAGGCGCATGAGAAAAAGCGTATTTCAATACTCTTGTAAAAAAGCGCATGTGCACTATGATTTATTTTAAGAGTGTCAGACTTTCTAAGAGTGCCACGATCTCACCCGTGCAATTTATAGAGGTAGATGGGGAGTAGGAAAGAAGCCCAGGAAGATAGGAGGACAATGGGAAAAAGGGCCTACTAGGCCACGGCCGGCCATGTAAAAGAAGAGGATAAGGGGATGACCGCCTAAAAGGGATTTAGGGTTTTGTATATAAAGTTGAAAAGTGAATGAGAAGTTCATTCTCGTGTATGGCCAAAAGTTTCTCTCTCTTCTTCCTCTTCTTCTTCTTACTTACTTCTTACTTACTTGAGCTTGTGCTTAAGAGAGGGAGTGTGCGAGTTTGAGGGAGTGAGTGTATGAGGGTGAGGGACCAGGGTGGGGAAGCTCTCAATCTTCTCCTCTCTTCTTCTCTTCTCTTCTCTTCTCCTATGTTGCTTGTGGCAATGGAGCTTGGAGCATGGAGCTTAAGGATGGAGCTTGCTTGAAGCTTGCACTTGGATTATGGAGCTACTGGAGTGCTCGGGAGAGGAGGTAACTCAATCGGGTATGGAGGTAAGCTCACTACACCCATAGAGATGGATGGCACGTCGACTATGTGAGAGGTAGCCATTAGTGCTTAGCTTGGAATGCTTGAAAAAATAAGTGGTCCATAGGTCATGGGGGTTTAGTGTGAGCTCTCACATTTTGGTTCCATTTGCCGGGACCAACGGATTCAAGCCTTGAGCGCTTGTGCGCTTCGAATAATCAAGCATCAAAGTAGGGTTTTCCCCAACCGGTGCTTTAAGTAGATAGGTAGGATGCGAGGGAGTTTGAATAGGTATTCGATCTCCTTAGCAAGCAGGTTTTTGGTTTTTGGGTTTGGAAAAGCATGTTGGAGTAGTGTAGGTCTTTTTTTTTGTGATTTGGATGCATTAGGATAGGAAAAAACACACAAAAACAAAGAAAAAATAAGCAAGAGGGTTTTTGTTATCATAACAAGGCATGAGGGTGTGATTCATTTGCCGATTTGCATTTTCGAGTTTATTTGCTATTCCAGGTATATACAACTCTTTCCCTCCACCCATAGCTTTGATCTGGAGGTGCATGCGATAGGCTGTGACCTAAATCGTGTGATTTGAGTGATTTATTATTGTGTTAGTTAAAATTGCACCATGTTCGGTCCGCTGTCCAAGTGACCACGATTTTGGATTGAATTCCAGAATCGGCCCTCGGCCCTTGGCCCTACCAACTCGGCCCAACCCCACTTGAACAAGCTAACATTCGGCTCGATCGAATTCACCATTTAGACCAACTTGGCATTTGGCCCACGGGACCTAAAATGGGTTGGCACTAGCTATGGCACTAGTTGGATCTCATTGTAACGTGTCTCCCTATCTGCTTGTGGGACACGTCTTAGTAGCCCATCAGGAAGAGAGTCCAAAAAGCACCGCTCGGCACTCCCAAGGAATGTCACAGGGTTTGCGATCTAGGTCTTCCTGCTTCTGCCACAAAGTGGAAGCATTCGGTGTTCCCACTTAGGATTTAGAAAGGAGACTTGGCCCTTTCCACAATGAATGTGGGCATCATTGGATATTAGCCAATCCATACCAAGCAAACACTCGTGGATACCTAGGTTCATTACCCTGAATCTGACCGAAGTCAACTTTCCACCCAGTAGGAATTTCACCTTAGTAGTTTTCCTCGTACAAGAGACCTCATGACCATTTTCCAATTCCACAAGTAAGGTAGGTGCATCTTTTGTGGTTATTCCTAATCTTTTTGCACAGACTGGTGAAATGAAGGAATGAGTACTACCACAATCAATCAAGGTTTTGAAGCTTTTACCTTGATAATCAGATGGAGTTTGAATCACCAAGAATGGGCCATTCGTGCCTTTCTTGTGAAGAGTGGTGTGAACTATTGCCCTCTCAATGTCTGCTTCCATGGATGGGTCTTCTTCATCACACAGCTCCTTGTTGGCAACACTGGAGGTTCTTCCTCTGGCCATGACGCTGGCTCCTTGTCCATGGGCGGCTCCTTGGAATGGCCCTTGACGTTGTCCTCTGCTAAGCTTGGGACATTGCCTTTTAAAGTGACCAGGCTTGTTGCAATGGAAGCAACGAATATTGCGGCCATTACCTTGTGCATGAATGAAGTTGTTAGCAGCGTTCGCTCTAGTTTTCTTCCTTTGTTCCTGGTTTTGGCCCTGCGCTCTCTTGGTTTGAGACCTAAACATTCCCTTGTTCTGATCTATGTAAGACCAAGTCCTATTATTTCTTGGCTTGGACTGCACCTCCTGTATTATGGGTGCAGCTCGAATGAGTGCATCTTGTAGATCTGTTGGGCACATTGATTCCTGGCAGGTGTCTATGGGTGGGTTTAATTCAACACAAAACTTTGACACCTGTTGTGTCATATCCATTTGTGGCACGTACTTTAAAAGAGAGACGAATTTTGAATAGTATGCATCTAGGAATTGACCAAGCTGCTTCAGTTCATAGAATTCATTCATCTTGTGCATGTGGTAGGCAAGTGGTAAATATCTCCCTCACACAGCTCTTTTAAGCTTCTCCCAAGTAACTGTCCCTTCCAAGATCCCTTGGTCTCTGCACCATTGCTTCCACCAAATTCTTGCTTCACTGGTAAGCTTCAATTTGGTGAGCATCGCTTGGTTGGTAGGTGCAGTACCTGCTGCTTCAAAATAATCCTCCATAGATTCAATCCAGATCTCGACATCAGTTTGGATGGTCCTTCCCTTACCATCGAATTTAGGTGGCTTGATTTGTTTGAGAAGAAACTTCTTCTCTTGAATTACAGCTGTACTTGGTGTAGGGGTCAAACTAGGAATCTGCACTTGAGGTTGTGCCTGGGTAATAAGATTCTTTACGTTAAAAACTTGCTAAATGTTTCTCACATTTCATTACATGCCCAGTTCAGCTTTTAGCCAAGTGACCTAATCACTTAACTCTGCTACCAACACTTACAGCCATGATAGACAGTAATAGAAATCTTATTCATTCATGTGGGCATAGCCCATTCTGAGTACAATTATTTTTGGGAAGATGGAACAAGCTAATTGGAACATCAATTCGGGGAGAATAAGATTGTGTTACATTCAGCTACGGGAACTGAGTAATAATATGGAGTGGCGTCATGGATTTTCAGGACTCGGTAGGTCATAGGAAGCTTGGGGTATCCCTTCCTTTGATACCCATTCTTCTCATAACATCCCAACACCTTGATTCTATAGGCATGGATTATTCAAGTCACTTCCTCGTACACATACTTGTTCTGCTTAACCTTTGCATTTGCATGAGCCTCGACAAAGATGAATAGCTTCATGATTCTTAAGTCCTCCATTCACTTGATTCTCTTCAAGTTGGTCTAAAGGTATGCAAGTCGGTGGGTAGCTATGTAATAAATTCCTGAATCACCTATCCATCTCTGTTCCACGTACAGGGGTGAAGGGTTGTAGATACGATCTAGGATATTCATCATACTTAGCCTCCGTCGATAATCCGAAGCACGCATTGCTGTCATAAACATAACCTGAAACACCAAGAATTTGTTCCATGCTTCGCGACTTTGCAGGCTAGCATCCATAAGTAAGGAAATGTTCTTAACATTGCTCTATTTTCCCTCATTAAGTTTCCTTGTAAATATTAGATTCCGTTGGTTCGCTCTGATACCAACTGTAATGTGTCCCCCTGTCCGCTTGTGGGATACGTCTTAGCAACCCATCGGGAAGAGAGTCCAGAAAGCGCCGCTCAGAACTCCCAAGGAATGTCATGGGGTTTGCGATCTAGGTCTTCTCGAGTTTGCCACGAAGTGGAAGCATTCCGGCCATTTCCACTTAGGACCGACCTGAATCAGGGTTTTCCTGTCAAGATTGTGGGAGAGAAGGAAAGAGTCTCACCTGTAGCTTTCTTGCTTGCATAATGGGGGAATACACACAAAGGTGGAGGCTGAAAACAGTTTTCCTCTTCTTAGTTGTGTAAGCCAAAAGAACTCTCATACAAAGAAATAGAAGAACCCTATATATGGGTCTCAAACCAAACTCAACTAACTAAGGTGGCATACTAACTGAACCACGAACTAGACTAGATAAGGATAACTTTCATCTAGCTACTATTCATGGGTGGTGTACCAACCACATCTGCAACTAACAAGTTGGTGACATAAATGGACACCCTGGCATATCATGAATGGAGTTCGATATCTCAACACTCCCCCTTGAGCTCAATCCCAATTCCTACACACCAAGCAGGTCTCTGAACTTGCGCAGCTTCTCTACGCTCACCCAATGCTTTCATGAATATGTCAGCTACCTGATCCTCTGTGCTGTCATAAACAAGATCAATAAGACCTAGTAAAACCCTCTCCCGCAGATAGTGATAATGCACCTCAATGTGCTTTGTTCTAGCATGATATACTAGGTTATTTGCCAAGTGTATACTACTCATGTTGTCACAATAAATGACAACTGGCCCATTTGTAGGCTGATGCATATCATAAAGTAGCTTATGCAACCAAGCTACCTCACATGCAGCCATTGCTGGACCCCTCTACTCAGCCTCTGTGCTCGACAAGGCAACTATAGGCTATTTCTTGCTGCTCTAAGTGACTGCAGCACTTCCAAAAGAGAACACATATCCACTGGTAGATCGTCTATCAGAAATACTACCAGCCCAATCAGCACTAGTGTATCCATGCAACTGTATCTGAATCCCAGTCTCATAAAATAGTCCATATTGCAATGTGGACTTCACATACCTGAGTATGCGTCTAGCCGCATCCAAATGTGGTTTCCTTGGAGCTTGCATAAACTGACTTACCAATCCAAGAGCATAGCTCAAATCTGGCCTCGTAATAGTCATATAAATCAAACTTCCTACTATGCGCCTGTACATAGTAGGGTCTTCCAGAAGCTCACCTACATCTGCACTTAGCTTCACATTCTACTCCAAAGGAACTGAAATAGGCTTACAGCCTGTCATCCCATATTTGGACAGCATGTCCAATCCATACTGCCTCTGCAAGAGCCATATCCCACTTGGTGATCTTATCACCTCAATGCCCAAGAAATAACGTAGCTCTCCCAAATCCTTCATCTCAAACTTCTGCTTCAATAGCATTTTTACATGAAGGATATCTTCATCATTATCACCTATGATAATCAAATCATCAACATAAATGACAAGCAACATAATATCTTTCTCTATTTTTCTCACATAAAGTGAGAAAATTGCCTTAGAAATCTGAAAGCCAATAGTGACAAGATATTGTCCTATCTTGTGAGACCATGCTCTAGGTGCTTGTTTCAAGCCATACAAGGCTTTCTTCAACCTGCAAACAAACTCACGATGAACAATATGCACATAACCTGGTGGCTGCTCCATATAGACCTCTTCTTGCAAATCACCATGCAAGAAGGCATTCTTTACATCCATCTGATATAAAGACCATCCCTTTGATGCACCCATAGCAATGACTACTCTTACGGTTGCCATCCTTGCAAGCGGACTGAATGTTTCTTCATAATCAATGCCATATGTTTGTGCATACCCCTTGACTACTAATCTTGCCTTGTATTTGTTCACGGAACAATCTGCATTGTGCTTCCCCTTATAAACCCACTTACAACCAATTGCATTCTTATCTTTAGGCAAAGGTACCAATTCCCATGTAGCATTTTCTTCCAAGGCATCCATTTCTTCATCCATGGCTTTCTCCCATTTTTCTTTTCCCATGGCTTGCTCAAAAGAAGTGGGTTCTGGTTCTTGTATCACTTTGACTATACAGGCATAATGAATAGCTGTAAATCCATCATATTTCAGCCTATCCACAGGATACCTAGCTCTAGTAGACCTGCGCAAAGTAGGCTCACTTCCAGGTGCTCTCAAAACATCCCTGGTCTTCCTTACTCCAGGAGTAACAATAGAAGGAATACCCAACTCATGATCAATGCTCCGTTCTGAGCCACCGGATTCACCATCCACATAAGAGTGACCTGCATTCACATCAAACATGGGCTGATCTACCTTCTCTTTTCCTTTTCATGAAACCTGCATACCACTATCTGCATTGTTTTGAGGAGATTCTCCTGATCTCAATCTACCTGTCCATGGCAAAGAATGTGAACCACTGCTAGAGGACACTCCAGGTCCACTAATATTTTGTGATTGCTATTGTGAAATCTATGCAGCATTACCATTTTGTGCATCTACATCATCAATCACATTTACTGGTTTATACCAGCTACTTATCTCATCAAAAACAATATCTTTTCTCACTATAAACTTACGACTAGAAGGGTTATAGCATCTATACCCTTTCTGCTGCTGCAGAGAGTAGCCAATAAAGATACACGTCTCAGCTTTTGGATTCAACTTGGATCTCAACTCATCTCGCACATGAACATAGGCAACGCAACCAAAAATTTTCAAATGAGAAATATCTAGTTTCCTATCAGTATACCTCTCCTCTAGATGTTGAGATATTGAGCTCCACTCGTGATATGCCAGGGTGACCGTTGTGCATTTATGTCACCGACGTAGATGCGGTTGGTACACCGCCCATAAATAATAGCTAGACGACAGCTATCCTTATCTCCTCTAGTTTGTGGCTCAGTTAGTATGCCACCTTAGCTAGTTGAGTTTGGTTTGAGACCCATATATAGGGTTCTTCTATTTCTTTGTATTAGAGTTCATTTTGGCTTACACAACTAAGAAGAGGAAAACTGTTTTCAGCCTTCACCCTTGTGTGTATTCCCCCATTGTGCAAGCAAGAAAGCTACAAGTGAGACTCCTTCCTTCTCTCCCACAATCTTGACATGGTATCAGAGCCTTGTTTGTGGTAAGGAGCTCAAGAAAGCAAGCCAAGCTCGCGGTGTTCTGGTAAGAGGAGTAGTGTTGCTTTCATTTTCTGTTTTGGGAGCAGATCTCTACAGATAGCACAGCCGAAAAGTGCAGGAGTGCATTGTCTCAGGTTGAGACGCCCTTCGCGGTGAAGGAAAAGGGCAGTATATGCTGCGGGACAGGGCTTTAGGCCTTGGCGACCTTGTTTTTTTGATTTGAGGCCATTTTGGGGCCTGTTTTGGAGGCGGAAGTTTTCTGCACGCACTCAGGAAAAAGCCCAGTTTTATGCTGTGCAGCCACTGTTCTACAGGTCGGTGAAAAGTTACTGTAGAAATTGCATCGTATGCTTATGTGCAGAGACATTAGGAGTTACAGAATCATCCTTGGTTCCTGTTTATGCAAAATCGTCACTAGGAAGTGACTGTGTGGTCAAATACCACTTTCGCCAGTTTTGCAGATTTGCCCTTGTGAGGCTGAAGCTGTGTTCTTTGCAGTGACAGAACTTTTTGCAGTATTCTATAATGGCGTCTGATTCTCTCTCACAGATTGTCACTGAAAAGCTTGACAAGAACAACTTCCAAGCATGGAAGTTTAGAATGACGAATTTCCTTATGGGAAAAGGATATTGGGAGTTTGTTGCAGGAAATGAAGAAGAACCAGTTCTTCCTGATGTTTCCAATCAACAGCAAATGCAAGCATTCAAAGCATGGCATGAGAGAGCCAGGAAAGTTATGTACTGGCTGTCTATCAGCATTTCAGACTCTATGATTGTGCATATTCAGGATGCAAGTACGCCAAAGGAGGCATGGGATACTCTGTTAAAGATGTATAGCACAAATACGCAAGCCAGAAAAATGCAGCTCAAGCAAGAGTTACACAATGTGCAAAGAGAAAATATGAGCATCAATGACTACCACATGAAGGTGAAGAAGATTGCAGATGCACTTGCTTCCATTGGGTCGCCAGTGGAAGATGATGATTTAGTTTCTGTGACCTTGAATGGTCTAGGAAAGGATTATGCGCAGTTTCGGACATACATTTCCGTCCGTGAAAGATTTCCTGATTTTGAGGAGTTGATTGCTCTTCTAATTTCTGAGGAGCAAAGAAATGGTGGTGCATCTTCTTCAGGAGGAACTTCAAAAGAAACTGTCTTCTACTCAAATGCTGGAAGAGGTAGAGGCAGAAGTAGAGGAGGCCGATTTGGAGGCCGTGGTAGAAATCAGAATATGCAGCAAACTCAAGAAAACCAGTCCTATGGAGGAGGACGTGGTAACTCTAGAGGCAGGGGGAGCCAAAGAGGTCGTGGTGGATGGCAAAGAGGCCAAAATGCAAACAGTAATGTTGAATGCTACTATTGTGGTAAAATGGGTCATATGGCTAAAGACTGCTACAAAAAGCAGAATGACATCATGAATGGAAAACTGCAACAAGGAAATTATGCATCTTCTAGTAGACAGGGTGATGACAGAAATGAGCATTTGTTTATGGTGCAGCACATGAACAATTCTGTGACAAGTGCAGAAGAAAGAAATGATGTATGGTATGTTGACTCAGGTGCGTCAAACCACATGACAGGTCATGCAGAATGGATGGAGGATGCAAGGAAAATGAAAAAACCAGGATTTGTGGAGACTGGTGATGATACTGCGCATCCGATTGTGCAGATTGGAAAAATTCCTTTGTTTATTCAGGATGGGAAAAAGAAATACCTGTCCGATGTATTTCATGTTCCGAATATCACCAAGAATCTGGTTTCTGTTGGTCAAATGGTTGAGCAGGGCTTGCAAGTCAGATTTAATCCTCATGGATGCTTTGTTGAGGATATGAAAAATAAATGTCGCTTGATAGCAAAAGGAAAGAAGAAGGGCAGAATGTTTATGTTGGATGCAGACATGTCTGAATTGAGTGCAGCAATGTTTGCACATGGGACCGGTGTAGTTGCAGATATTGATATCTGGCATAAACGCATTGGTCATGTTAATGTACATCGACTTAAATCAATGGAGGCCCAAAATACTGTTGCACGATTGCCTAAATTCAAGGTTGCAGAAATGCATAAGGTATGTGAAGCCTGTCAGTTTGGAAAACAGGCAAGGAAACCATTTCCTAGACCTGTTCAAGAGAGTAAGAAGCCATTGGAATTAATCCACTCTGATGTTTGGACTACTAAAGCTGCATCTCTTGGAGGCTGTCATTATTTTGTCAGTTTTATTGATGACTATAGTAGAAAAGTTTGGGTGTATTTTATGAAAAAGAAAAGTGAAGTTTTTGGGCATTTCAAAACTCTTAAAGCTATGGTTGAAAAGAAAACAGGCCTGCAAATAAAATGCCTAAGGTTAGATGGAGGGGGAGAGTACCTCTCAAATGAGTTTGCAAGGTTCTTGCAGGAGCATGGCATAAAACAACAATATTCATGCAGTCATACCCCACAGCAAAATGGAATTGCAAAAAGAAAAAACAGACATATTGGAGAGGTGTCTCGTGCCATGCTCAATGAAAAAGACCTGCCAGATTTTTATTGGGCTGAAGCAGTTGCTATAGCAGTCTACATAATGAACAGGACTCCCACTGCAGCAATACATGGAATGACTCCAGAGGAGAGGTATACTGGTAGGAAACCAGATATTTCTCATTTGAAAATTTTTGGTTGCATTGCCTATGTACATGTGCCAGATGAGTTGAGATCCAAGTTGGATCCAAAAGCTGAGAAGTGCATCTTTATTGGTTACTCTCTGCAGCAAAAAGGGTATAGATGCTATAACCCTTCTACTCGTAAGTTTACAGTGAGCAGAGATGTTGTTTTTGATGAGATGAGTAGCTGGTATAAACCAGTAAATGTGATTGATGATGTAGATGCACAAAATGGTAATGCTGCACAGAATTCACAGCAGCAGTCACAAAATATTAGTGGACCTGGAGCGTCCTCTAGCAGTGGTTCACATTCTTCGCCATGGACAGGTAGATTGAGATCAGGAGAATCTTCTCAAAGTAATGCAGATAGTGGTATGCAGGTATCACGAAAAGGAAAAGAGAAGGTTGATCAGCCCATGTTTGATGTGAATGCAGGTCACTCTTATGTGGATGGTGAATCCAGTGGCTCAGAACAGAGCATTGATGATGAGTTGGGTATTCCTTCTATTGTTACACCTGGAGTAAGGAAGACCAGGGATGTTTTGAGAGAACCTGGGAGTGAACCCACTTTGCGCAGGTCTACCAAAGCTAGGTATCCTGTGGATAGGCTGAAATATGATGGATTTACAGCCATTCACTATGCATATATGGTCAAGGTGATACAGGAACCAGAACCCACTTCTTTTGAGCAAGCCATGGGAAAAGAAAAATGGGAGAAAGCCATGGATGAAGAAATGGATGCCTTGGAAGCAAATGCTACATGGGAATTGGTACCTTTGCCTAAAGGTAAGAATGCAATTGGCTGTAAGTGGGTTTATAAGGTGAAGCACAATGCAAATGGTTCTGTGAACAGATACAAGGCAAGATTAGTAGTCAAGGGGTATGCACAAACATATGGCATTGACTATGAAGAAACATTTAGTCTGGTTGCAAGGATGGCAACCGTAAGAGCAGTCATTGCTATGGCTGCATCAAAGGGATGGTCTTTACATCAGATGGATGTAAAGAATGCCTTCTTGCATGGTGATTTGCAAGAAGAGGTCTATATGGAGCAGCCACCAGGTTATGTGCATGCTGTTCATCCTGAGTTTGTTTGCAGGTTGAAGAAAGCTTTGTATGGCTTGAAGCAAGCACCTAGAGCATGGTCTGACAAGATAGGAAAGTATCTTGTCACTATTGGCTTTCAGATTTCCAAGGCAGATTTCTCACGTTATGTGAGAAAAACAGAGAAAGGTATTATGTTGCTTGCCATTTATGTTGATGATTTGATTATGACAGGTGACAGTGATGAAGATATCCTTCATGTGAAAATGCTATTGAAGCAAAAGTTTGAGATGAAGGATTTTGGAGAGCTGCGTTATTTCTTGGGCATTGAGGTGATTAGATCACCAAGTGGGATACAGCTCTTACAGAGGCAGTATGGATTGGACATGCTGTCCAAATATGGGATGACAGGTTGTAAGCCTATTTCAGTTCCTTTGGAGCAGAATGTGAAGCTGAGCGCAGATGCAGGTGAGCTTCTGGAAGACCCTACTATATACAGACGCATAGTAGGAAGCTTGATTTATATGACTATTACCAGGCCAGATTTGAGCTATGCTGTTGGGTTGGTAAGTCAATTTATGCAGGCTCCAAGGAAACCACATTTGGATGCGGTTAGACGCATACTTAGGTATGTGAAGTCCACATTGCAGTATGGACTATTTTATGAGACTGGGGTTCAGATACAGTTGTATGGATACACTGATGCTGATTGGGTTGGTAGCATTTCTGATAGAAGATCTACCAGTGGATATGTATTCTCTTTTGGGAGTGCTGCAGTCACTTGGAGCAGCAAGAAATAGCCCACAGTTTCCTTGTCGAGCACAGAGGCCGAGTACAGGGGTGCAGCAATGACTGCATGTGAGGTAGCTTGGTTGCATAAGCTACTTTATGATATGCATGAGCCTACAGATGGCCCAGTTGTCATTCATTGTGACAACATGAGCAGTATACACTTGGCAAATAACCCAGTCTATCATGCTAGAACAAAGCACATTGAGGTGCATTATCACTATGTGCGAGAGAGGGTTTTACTAGGTCTTATTGATCTAGTTTATATCAGCACAGAGGATCAGGTAGCTGACATATTCACGAAGGCATTGGGCGCAGAGAAGCTGCACAAGTTCAGAGACCTGCTTGGTGTACAGGAATTGGGATTGAGCTCGAGGGGGAGTGTTGAGATATCGAGCTCCACTCGTGATATGCCAGGGTGACCGTTGTGCATTTATGTCACCGACGTAGATGCGGTTGGTACACCGCCCATGAATAATAGCTAGATGACAGCTATCCTTATCTACTCTAGTTCGTGGCTCAATTAGTATGCCACCTTAGTTAGTTGAGTTTGGTTTGAGACCCATATATAGGGTTCTTCTATTTCTTTGTATTAGAGTTCATTTTGGCTTACACAACTAAGAAGAGGAAAACTGTTTTCAGCCTCCACCCTTGTGTGTATTCCCCATTGTGCAAGCAAGAAAGCTACAAGTGAGACTCCTTCCTTCTCTCCCACAATCTTGACACTAGAGTCATCCCGTGCATTGCTGCACTGGGAGTCTTGTTCATTATGTAGACTGTTGTAGCAACTACTTCAGCCCAGTAAAAATTTGGCAAGTCTTTTTCGTTGAGCATGGCATGAGATACCTCTCCAATATGCCTATTTTTCCTTTCTAAAATTCCATTTTGTTGTGGGGTATGACTGCATGAATATTACTGCTTTATGCCATGCTCCTGCAAGAACCTTGCGAACTCATTTGAGAGGTACTCTCCCCCTCCATCTGACCTTAAGCATTTTATTTGCAGGCCTGTTTCTTTTTCAACCATAGCTTTAAGAGTATTGAAATGCCCAAAAACTTCACTTTTCTTTTTCATAAAATAAACCCAAACTTTTCTGCATAGTCATCAATAAAAGTGACAAAATAATGAGAGCCTCCAATAGATGTAGCCTTAGTAGTCCACACATTAGAGTGGATTAATTCCAATGGCTTCTTACTCTCTTGAACATGTCTAGGAAATGATTTCCTTGCCTGTTTTCCAAATTGACAGGCTTCACATACGTTATGCATTTCTGCAACCTTGAATTTAGGCAATCCTACAACAATATTTTGGGCCTGCATTGATTTAAGTCATTGTACATTAATATGACCAATGCGTTTATGCCAGATATCAATATCTGCAACTACACCAGTCCCATGTGCAAACATTGCTGCACTCAATTCAGGCATGTCTGCATCCAATGTAAATATTCTGCCCTTATTCTTTCCTTTTGCTATCAAGCGACCTTTATTTTTCATATCCTCAACAAAGCATCCATGAGGATTAAATCTGACCTGCAAGCCCTGCTCAATCATTTGACCAACAGAAACTAGATTCTTGGTGATATTCGGGACATGAAATACATCTGACAGATATTTCTTTTTTCCATCCTGCATAGACAAATGAATTTTTCCAATCTACACAATAGGATGTGCAGTATCATCACCAGTCTTCAAAAATCCTAGTTTTTCCATTTTCCTTGCATCTTGCATCCATTCTGCATGAGCTGTCATGTGGTTTGACGCACCTAAGTCAACATACCACACTTCGTTGCTTTCTTCTGCACTGATCATAGAATTGTTCATATATTGTACCATAAATAAATGTTCATTTCTGTCATCACCCTATCTACTAGAAGATGCATAATTCCCTTGTTGCAATTTTTCATTCATGATGTCATTTTGCTTTTTATAGCAGTCTTTAGCCATATGACCCATTTTACCACAGTAGTAGTATTCAACATTGGTGTTTGCATTTTGGCCTCTTTGCCATCCACCATGACCTCTTTGGCTCCCCCTACCTCTAGAGTTACCACGTCCTCCTCCATAGGACTAGTTTTCTTGAGTTTGCTACATATTCTGATTTCTACCACCGCCTCCAAATCGGCCTCCTCTACCTCTACCTCTATCTCTTCCAGCATTTGAGTAGAATATAGTTTCTTTTGAAGTTCCTCCTGAAGAAGATGCACCACCATTTCTTTGCTCCTCAGAAATTAGAAGAGCAATCAACTCCTCAAAATCAGGAAATCTTTCATAGACGGAAATGGATCTTTGGAACTGTGCATCATCCTTTCCTAGACCATTCAAGGTCACAGAAACTAAATCATCATCTTCCACTGGTGACCCAATGGAAGCAAGTGCATCTGCAATCTTCTTCACCTTCATGTGGTAGTCATTCATGCTCATACTTTCTCTTTGCACATTGTGCAACTCTTGCTTGAGCTGCATTTTCCTGGCTTGCGTATTTGTGCTATACATTTTTGACAAATTATCCCATGCCTCCTTTGGTGTACTTGCATCGTGTTTATGCACAATCATAGAGTCTGAAATACTGATAGACAACCAGTACATAGCTTTTCTGGCTCTCTCATGCTATCCTTTAAATGCATGCATTTGCTATTGATTGGGAACATCAGGAAGAACTGGTTATTCTTCATTTCCTGGAACAAATTCCCAATATCCTTTTTCCATAAGGAAATTCATCATTCTAAACTTCCATGCTTGGAAGTTGTTCTTGTCAAGCTTTTCAGTGACAATTTGTGAAAGAGAATCAGACGCCATTACAGAACACTGCAAAAAATTATGTCAGTATAAAAACCACAGCTTCAGCCTCACAATGGCGAATTTGCAAAACTAACAAAAGTGGTATTTGACCACACAGTCACTTCCTAGTGATGATTTTTCATCAACAGGCAACAGGGATGATTCTCTAACTCCCAATGTCTCTGCGCACAAGCATACGATACAATTTCTACGGTAACTTTTCACCAACCTGTAGAACAATGATCGCACAGCATAAAACAGGGCCTTTTCCTGAGTGCGTGCAGAAAACTTCCGTCTCCAAAACAGGCCCCGAAATGGCCTCAAATAAAAAAAATAGGGCAACCAAGGGCTAAATCCCACTTCCACAGTATATACTGTCCTCTTGCTACACCGCAAAGGGCGTCTCAATCTGAGACAATGCACTCTTACACTTTCCGGTTGTGCTACCTGCAGAGACTTGCTCCCAAAATAGAGAAATGAAAGCAACACTGGTCCTCTTACTAGAACACTGCGAACTTGGTTTGCTTTCTTGAGCTCCGTACCACAAACAAGGCTCTGATACCATGTCAAGATTGTGGGAGAGAAGGAAGGAGTCTCACTTGTAGCTTTCTTGCTTGCACAATGGGGGAATACACATAAAGGTGGAGGCTGAAAACAATTTTCTCTTCTTAGTTGTGTAAGCCAAAAGAACTCTCATACAAAGAAATAGAAGAACCCTATATATGGGTCTCAAATCAAACTCAACTAACTAAGGTGGCATACTAACTGAACCACAAACTAGAGTAGATAAGGATAGCTCTCATCTAGCTATTATTCATGGGTGGTGTACCAATTGCATCTGCAACTAACAAGTCAGTGACATAAATGCACAACGGTCACCCTGGCATATCACGAGTGGATCTCGATATCTCAACATTCCCTAATGGTCAAGTTCCTAGAAGGTAACTAGCGTCGAACCCTAGATGAACTACTTTGCATAGAAATGTCAGGGTAGAAGTGGATTTATACTACACTTGGTTCAAGAAGAATGGGAAATGAGAGGGATGCAAAGCTCGACCTCTCTACCCGTAAGGCATAGTCCCATTCCATTCCCCTAAAACAGTATAAATCGGGACTCTACCTTTCTAATTCTAAGTTATTGTTACCTTGCTGTCAATTCCTTTGAGAAAATTTCCCGGCCAATCGGGACCACCCTTCCGTAGGAGGACCCAAGGTCACATCCATGGCACTTTCCTCGGGTTGCTTTAGTTATCTAATTACCTACCACATTTAGTTTGACAAACAAAAGCAGATTCCTTAATTAACCAATTAATCAGTGGTTCCTTCACGTAACTCAGGGCACTGACATAGAAAAACAATGTCAAGCAAGTTCTTTTTCAACATTTGATCTTTATTTATTAGTCTTTGGAATATATCACATAATCCATCCCAAAGGCTATTCCGCCCGAAGGCTACTCCAACAATCCTAAGGGATCACTACTCCAAGTTCCGCCTGTTAACTAGTATGCAGGCCTTGAGATCCCATCTTGAGTCACGTCGGTCTCTTGTGCAGGATCCAGAGGCAAGGGATTTATGGCCAGAGCCCCCACTGGCACCCAAGCATCCTCCAACTCCAAGTAGCACCCACGGAGAGATCTCTCGTGGCGGGTTCGGTCCACGTACCCAGCACGGATAACAACCCCTTGGATAGGGTCAAGTAGACACTTGGGGGTAACTGATAATGCCTCTCCCTCCATGCTTTCAACCTGAAGCATTAGTTATTTTTCCAGCATTAGTTCCTTGAGCAAAGAAGAACAAACAGTGCTCCTAAGTGTACAAATACAAGCACTCTAGTGGTCGTTTATATAGCCAACTGCTAAGGTGTGAATCCTTCTCTTCGAATACATCCAACATTTGATTCAAGATCAATCGCGACTTGGCAAGATCCCAAGGGTTTCATAAGCTAAGTTGCTTATTTACCATTTATTCTTGGGTTAGGGCTTATACTCTGTTAACCCAAATTGTCAATACCTTAGGTTTCCTTATATTAATATCAATATATCCTGGGCAACCTCGTCGCCCAAACTTGGTTGGTTAAGTGCTTTCTTGGCAAATTCGTAACTCCTCGCCAACCTTGTTCTAAGGAGTGGCAATACTATTTTGATTTAGGTGTAAAACCATGCGACATTGCAACTTGTTGCATGAGATAAGTGTTGCACCTAACCTGTGGGATTATTTCTCCCATCACACGATATTCCTTGGTCAAGAATATCTTTGACCAAGATATAGGGTTTGGGAGTCCTATTGACCTAATCCAACCCTAACCCTACTAGGCCGATAACGTCTTGGCCCTAGGGTTCCTAGTTTCCTCACGGAAGTCTAGCATTTGGTCATCCGATCACTAGGGTGAGAACCCTAGATCATTCTTGCATGGGCGTTTAGCTAACCCTAACATTCTGTGAATGTGGGTAGGATCGTTGGGATCGGAAATATTAGGTCGGCATCATAAGTGCGATACTAGGCAAAATTTTTAATGTAACTTAACCCTACCTATAGCACTTTGAGGTGAACGTCATTTGGAATCTAATCGTACCTTTATGATTTCCATGTAAGCTACTCAACTATATGTGGATTACTTAGTTTCTCTAACCAAACCCCGATTTAAGATGGTCTTTCTTTTAAAGATACAAATACATTCTTCTAGATTTGCAGGTACTTTCTCCTAAAAGATGTAAGTAACTGGAAGATAGGTGAGATGCATCATTCCATGCGAGTATGCAACTTCAAACCATAGATCTTTTGCTTTTATGCAACTTAGAGATCATTCTTTTCCTTGCCCTAAACTATAATGATTGACATTCAGAGCTAACTCTTATAAACCCTGCGTTGATGCAACGAAGTCAAAGTTTTAATACTTTTAATGAAGATGCATTCAGACTTTGATAAAGAACTCCACGCTTGAGCGA
The DNA here is from genome assembly GCF_053477565.2 of Lygodium microphyllum. Classification (NCBI taxonomy): domain Eukaryota; kingdom Viridiplantae; phylum Streptophyta; class Polypodiopsida; order Schizaeales; family Lygodiaceae; genus Lygodium; species Lygodium microphyllum. The sequence continues at coordinate 64,976,096 of NC_141144.1, read as the reverse complement.
ATGTCATGAGTCCATCATTGACTTAATCCTTCTTTTAGCACTTAACCCAACTTGGAATGTAATTATCATCGCATGCAAATTGCAAAGTACATAAATCCTTTCCATGCATTGCAACTATTCGTACATCATTTAATGGCCTTCTATGATTTATCTTATACACGAATCACAACTAGAAAATTACTACATAAGTGCATGATGTGTTTATGTCCTATCCTTTTTCGCAATGAAACAAGATGCCTTTGCACAATTCTGTCTTCTTACTTATGCATCATGCATTCAGGATTGCATCTTGACCATGAAAGTGCAAACAATTACAAATACTCGACATGCAACTAATTTTTTACAGATCGAACAAGAAAATAAATTTCCCAATGTGTTTAAACTTGCCTACAAGAATTAAGCATACCTAGTGCATCCTTTTCATGTGGAATTAATTTTAGGAATCGGGGCATTGTCCACTCGCATACTCGGGGTGGAAATTCCCACATGTTCTCCTCTTGTCTTTTGCTTAGGAGCCATTGATGCGGTAGATTTCGACACAACGAACCTTCCTTGGCTCCCTTACGCAATTTGAGGGTGCTACTATCCAAGATTTTCTCTTTTGCGTAGGAACTTGGGCCTTGCAGACACGAATTTTAAAACCCGAGGACACACGGGTGAATAAGGCCTATGAAAGCCTTAATTGAAGCTTCCAATAGAAGTGTAGCATGTCCACCTATGCACTTGTAGGGCATGTCTTAGTAGCCCATCAGAAAGAGAGTCTAGAGAGCGCCGCCCAGCACTCCCACGGAATGTCATGGGGTTTGCGATCTAGGTCTTTCCGAGTCTACAATGAAGCGAAAGCATTCCGGCCATTCCCACTTAGGACCAACCTAAATCAGGGTCTTCCTAGTTGTTAATTCCTAGAATGGTAGCTAGCGTCGAACCCCAGGCGAGAACCACTTTATGCAGAAAAATCAGGGTCAAAGTGGATTCATGTTGTACTTGGTTCAAGGAGAATGGGAAACGAGAGGGATGCAAAGCTCGACCTCTCTGCCCATAAGGCATAGTCCCATTCCGTTCCCCCAAAATAGCATAAATCAGGACTCTAGTATCCTAGATTCTAGGTCATCGTTCCTTGCTGTCAAATTTCTTTGAGAAAAGTTTCCGGCCAACCGGAACCACCCTTCATGGTCACATCCACCGCACTTTCCTCAGGGTTTCTTTAGTTGTCTAATTACCTACCACATTTAATTTGACAATCAAAAACAGCTTCCTTAATTAGCCAATTATTCATCGGTTCCTTCACATAATTTAAGCACTGACATAAAAAGACAATGTCAAGCAAGTTCCTTTTTAACACTTTGATCTTATTTATCAGTCTTTGGAATACATCATATAATCCAACCCGAAGGCAATTCCATAATCTGCCCGAAGGCAATTCCAGCAAATCCTCAAGGATTGCTATTCCAAGTTTTCGCCCGTAGACTAATATGCGTGCCTCGAGATCCAATCCCGAGACACGTCGGCCTCTTGTGCAAGACCTGGAGGCAAGGGATTTATGGCCAAAGCCCCCCTGGCACCCAAGTATCCTCCTGCTCCAAGTAGCACCCACGGAGAGACCTCTTGCAGCGGGTTCGGTCCATGTACCTGGCGTAGATAACAACCCCCTTGGATAGGGTCAGGCAGATAGTCGGGGGTAACTAAAGCTGCCTCTCCCTCCACACCTTCAACCTGAAGCATTAATTATTTTCCCAGATTTAGTTCATTGAGAAAGAAGTACAAATAGTGATCCTAACTGTACAAACACAATCAATCTAGTGGTCGTTTGTTTGGCCAACTGCTAAGGTGTGAATCCTTCTCTCCAAACGCATCCAACATTCTATCCGGGATCAATTGCAACTTGGCAAGATCCCCAAGGGTTTTGTTGTTTGTTTATCCTTTTATCCTTAGGTTAGGGTTTATACCCTGTTAACCCAAATTAACAAACACCTTAGGTTCCTTAAACTAAGACAATAAATCCTGGGCAACCTCGTCGCCCCAACTTGATTGGTCAATTTATCGCTAGGCAATACATAACTTTCCTAACTTGGCAAGTCGGTCCAAGAAGGGTGATGTAGCAGGATGACTACTCATCCTCTTGCAAATTAGTCTTGTACTTAGAACCTACCAACTTTTGTTCTAAGGAGTGATAATGCTATTTTGTGTTTTAGTCACAAACCATGCGACGTTGCAACTTGTTGCATAGGAGTCACATTTGACTTGCGGGATTAGTTCTGTCATCAAATGGTACTCCTTGGTCTAGAATACCTTTGGTCAAGATGTAGGGTTTGGGAGTCCTCTTGACCCAACCCAACCCTAACCATACTAGGCCGAAAATGTTTGGCCTTAGGGTTTCTAAATTCAAATGGAAGTCTAGTATTTGGCCTATTGATCCTTAGCGTAAAACCCTAGATCATTTTTGCATAGGCGTTCAGCTAACCCTAACATTCCATGAATGTGGGTAGGACCTTTAGGATTGAAAATATTAAGTTGATACTAGGCAGAATTTTATCACGACTTAACTCTATCTAGTGCATTGAGGTAATCATCGCTTGAGTTACACCTTTGCAAGCGAATTACCTAATCGATCTAATGGTCTTGCGACAAGAGGTGATCTCTTCTTCAAGATGAAAATACTTTTTCCTAAAAAGATGTAAATAATTTCAAAATGCAACATTCCCTGCAACTATGCAGTTCATGGACTTTTTCCTTCTATGCGACTATGAGATTTATAATGACCATCTCTTTTCTTTGCCTTAAACTATAAAGATTGACAATTTAGGACTAACTCGTATAAACCCTACGTTGAATTTCAATAAGAACTATGCTCATAACCCTTCACTTAATGCATTGAATCCAAGCTTTAATATGAAATGCATCTTTTTCTAAAACAACTTCGATAAAAGAAGTTCATGCATGAGCAAATGTCATAGGACTATTATTGACTTAATACGTCCTACAGCATTTAACCCAACCTAGGATGTAATTAACATCGCATGCAATATGCATGGTACTTTCATGCAATGCAACTACTTGGACAACATCCAATGGACGACAATGATTATCTCATACGAATCCACAACTAGAAAATTATTACCTAAATGCCTTATGCGCTTTTCTTTTTCGCGGGCAATCAAGGATGCATTTAAACAAATCCACCTTTTATGCAATATGCGATTGGGATTGCAACTTGGAAGTGCAAGCATTTTGCAAAGGCATGACATGCACTAACTTCATAAACGAATGGATAATCGTGTTTAAAATTTCCAAATTTATTTAACTGGACTACGTGTATTAAAGACATGCTTAAATGCATTCTTTCCATGCGAAATCAATTTCTAAGAATCTGAGCATTGAGGTTTGGGGTGTTATCCACACGCCCCCATCTTGCCATTTTCCATAGATGACGTAGATACTTTGTTCAGCAACTTTCCCTTGGGTTACTTTCGCATATTGAACCCTCTCTGCCCGGGATCTTCTATTCTATGCGGGACACGGCCCTAGTAGATACCATTTTAGGAAAACTAAGATGGTGTGGGTGAAAAGGGTTTAAGGAAGCCTTGTTTGGAAGCTTCTAAACAGAAGCTTACATGGAGAGAGAAGAAGGTAATTGGGTGGACGAGGATGTCGATGACGAAGATGGTGATGATAATGATGATGGGAGGAATGGGATGGCGCAGGCGATAGCAGGCCAACATGGTGGCAGCAGGCGGCGTGGAGGTGGATGGTGGTGGCCTAGTTCCACAAGCGAGCAGCATGGCAGCCTCTCTCTCTCCCTTTCTTCTTGCCTCCCTCCCAAGCTCGAGGGGGGAGGTCTTAAGATAGCCACACACATGGCTAGTGGCATGCTCCCCTCCCATGCTCCTCTCTCCTTCACTTAGCTCCACTCCCTCTCACACTCCTCTCCCTTGCCATGCATCGGCTGAGGGGAGGGGGTAAATAATAAAAAAATTTGCCTCAACTTTAACCATTATCCCCTTTTCCCTTTTGGAGAGGTGTTCCTGTGCACACTTGCGATCTTCAAGCCACGGCCTCTTTTGGACGTCACGGAGCTAGAACTTAACATTCGTGTGGAGGGAACACTTAGCCACCAACAATAATCGACACGGGAGATTATTTTGCACTGTTTTTGCACGAGATGTGTAGGGTTTTTAAGGTCGATTAGTATTTCAGGAGAAAATATTACAAGAAGCTTCTAAGCTTATGTGACAGGCTGAATGATGTGGAGGAGGGGGGATGATTGGGAGGATGATGAAGATGACGATGGAGGAGATGAAAACAATGATGACGATGCTGCTGATGATGACGATGATGGCGATGGAGGCGATGGCCTAGTGGCGTGACCAGGGCGGCGCCGACTATGGACTGACGGCGGTCAGCACGATGACCTTCTCCTCTCTCCCCTCCCTCTCAAGCTTGAGAGGGGGGGTTCATATAGCACTAAGGTTGGGGGGGCAGCCACACACGTGGCAGGGTGCATGCCTCCTCCCCATGCCCCTCCACCACTAAATTCATACTCCCTCTCCCCGCCATGCAACGACTGAAGGGGAGAGGGTTAATAATAAAAAAATTTGCACAAATTCATTATCTTTTTGCCCCAAGAAGGGGTGTTCCCGCGGAGGCCTATGGTGGCTCGCGGTTTTCAAGCCACGGCTTCCTATACACGACAGGGAGCTGGAGTTTGCTATTGCACGAGGGTGGAGCACTTAACCAAAGGTTTTTCTATTGCGGGAGATTATTTTGAACCGCTTTTGCATGAGACTTGGATCTTGAATATATCGTAGCGGAAATATTACACTCATGTACACAATAGACAACCCCACCACACGGCCTCACAGGCTAGGAGCACCTGAGACTCACTCTACACTAAATGCTAATGTTGATTCTAAGTTTTTATTAAGTCATAGTCCAATTTTTACCATCCCTTCTCCTTAGAGGGAGATCCGATAACATATAGGCATAGTGCCTCGTAACACAAACATAAGGAATCACCTCTCAATTGATTGCTGCGGCTCCACTATGACTCTCCTACACCTTGGGGATTGGCCCCAAGATGCATTGCTTCAACATAAAATACACATGATACAAGCTCCACTCTTTCATTTTGAATGTATTCTAGGAGATACCATGTGCCCTTACCAAATAATTCCCCAAGAAAATGATCCACTAGCCTACGGCAGCTTAAGTCATCTTCCCACTCAAGCGTAGGTCATCATAATGGAAACATTACCCATGATATAATTCTTGAAATATGTGGTTGAAGTCCTCATTCAACAAATAATATTCTTAAAATTCCTCATTCCAATAACTATGTAACTCTGAAATGGAAGTCACTTTGCATGCCCACATCCATGAGAGTGAATCAACCACTATGCTATATTTGACCGGAGTATGAGAGATGTCAAAATCATGGTTTTGCAAGGTTTCCACACATATCTCCTCTACTTAGAAGTCAAAGTAGACAAAGTCAACAAGTACTAGAGGACTCGATAGTCGCTCTTTACTCTAAAGAAACTTCCATATAGGTAGTGGTGCCATTTCTTAATAGTATAGAGAATGGCTAACATCTCCTAGTCATAAACATTCATTTGCATCTCCTTTTCGTAAGATTATGAAAAACAATCACACTATGCTATTGCAACAATACAACACCAATAGCTTAGTCATTGGCATCACATTGAATGGTAAACTCCTTGAAGAAGTCGAGGCATACAAGGTGTTGAGATGGCAAGCTCAACACGTGCGGACATTGATGATGGACCGCCTGGCTAGATGAGTCCGCACATCTACACTTAGCATGTTGGTGGTCATTATGATACTCACATAGCCCCCTAACTTATCACTTATTATATTTAGTTTGTTACACCTACCTAGAGCTGGCAAAGATATAACACCAGTCGATTAGTATAGTCGGTTATGCATTGTTTGACTTAGAAGGCCACTTTCTTTTATGTTGTATCTTATCTATACTTTGTGTGTATTTTATAGTGGGTGAAGAAGAAGAAAAAATCATCAAGAAAATTTTTTGGCCTCCATCTCTCTTCTTGTGTTCTTGAGTGAGCTTCCTCTTGTGCATACAGTGTGTGTTTGGTGCAGTAGCTCAAGCAAATCCCCCCATCACGCAATTCTTGACATGGTATCAGAGTCATGCCACTAAGAGAGGTTGATTTTGAAGGTTGAAGTGAAGGAGAAGAAGCAAGGTTTGAACAAGCAAGCAACGGGTAAGAATCTCTCCCATTCTTCCACTCTCTCTCTCTCTTGGATAGTGCCTGTGGAGGCACTAGAAGTAGGGCAGAGCAAAAATCTCAAATTACTGTGAGATTTTGGGCATTTGAGGCCATTTCACGTCCTATTTTAGAGACGTAAGGGTTACAGATGGCAGTTTCAGGGTACAATGTGATTTCGGTTGTATTGACCGAAAGTAGGTGCACAGGTTACAGATTGCAAATCTGTAATTTTTGCGGTGTTTGTAGGAAGCAAACATAAGGTTTATCTGCAAACAGGTTGCAGATTACGTGTACTATTGAGAAGTTAGTGAAAAGGGTTGCTTGGTGTAGTGCTGTGCACGTGTTGTGAAAGATTGCAAAAGACTAGCTTGCTGTGTTGTATCCTTGTTTGTGATAATGGCAGAGAACAGTGGAAATCCCATTATTGAGAAGCTCGACAAGAACAACTACCCTTCATGGAAGTTCCATGTGACGAACTTCCTCATTGGAAAGGGCCTTTATGAGTTTGTTTCAAGTGAAGAAAATGAGCCAAAGCTTGGTATCCCTCTGACTACATATGAATTTAAAGCATGGAAAGAATGGAATGCGAAAGAAAAAAATGTGATGTATTGGTTATCAGGAGTCATTGATAATACGATGTTGGGGCATATTAGGAATGCAGAAACTTCACATGCAGCTTGGAAAATTTTTGAAAACATGTTTTTAGTAAATACAAAGGCACGAAAGCAACTCAAGCAAGAGTTGAATGCCTTGAAGAAAGAAAAAATGTCTATCAATGAGTATGTGTTGAAGGTGAGGAGCATTGCAGATGCTTTAGCAGTGATTGATGTGATGCCACTGGTGCGCAGATCGGACGCAGGTAGCTCACGTAGTGAATTCCCAAAGGTCCCCAAGAACAAAGTACTCTACTTTTTAGCACAAAAACCAATGTGAAAGCAAGCACGACATGAGACAAGAGACAAATTGGGTTGAATCTCCCCCATGCCTTGTGTGAGCGCTTCACAAAGCATGTATTTAATATATATTTTCAATCTTTTTGCTCAAAAATAGCCCAATTACAAAAATATGACAAGCTTTTAGCTTTTGAGTTTGCTTTCTACCAAAAATAGGAAAATAAAGCTAATGGACGGTGCCCAAAGAGTCTGGCACGCCCAATCTCAATGTCCAAATAGAAATAACATATCCAGGCGCATAAGCGCATACAAAATAATAATAAATAGGCGATGTCTCTATAGACATAATCAAAATATAGGCGTGGCGCCTATCAAAATATAGTCCAAAGGTCGAAAACTCGCTAGACTCCAATGCTTTCCTCCGCCACTGCTGCTATCTCTACACATCAACTGAAGCATTCACAATCGTTAGTAAAATAACACAATTAAACCGACAAAAGTGAATACCTAGCAGTCTTCAGCTACATAAATAAATCAACTGGTTAGAAATAAATCCTAACCTTAATTTATTACGAGTGCGCACTCTAAACTCATAAACGTTTATTAATTTAATATGCATTTTGCGGAATCACCCGCTATGGAATCACCCATGTACACACTAAATTAATGAAACGCCCGAAAAGGACAGGCGTCCCCATCAACTTCTCGCACAAAGAATCCTCTTTGCGTATGAGCCCCGGTCATCTAAGTTTACGGAATCCACCGTAAAACCTCACGGAATCCACCGTGGAATATGCCTCCTGGCATCATACCCCCGGGGTGGGATAGCAATTGACCTCAATTGCTATTAGCTCAATGTGGAGCTAACAGAGTGGGGAAAGCATTTAGGTCTCTAGCGTGCATCCATTGTGCTTCTTCTACAGGATGGTTCTTAAATTTCACGAGATATCTAGAGTACCTTCGGCCAGTTCTAGTGGTCATGTAATCAGTGTCTATGATGGCTTCTGGTTCAAGGATTTCAGTCTCTTCTTCTAGTAAAGATGGGTTTTCATAGACAGGGTGGATAGGTAATTGTCCTCTAAATGGTCTCAATAAACTAATATGAAAGGTATTATGAATTTTCCAATGTGATGGCAGTTCTAACTTGAATGCATTGTCATTAATCTTATGAATAATTCTAAATGGTCCGTAGAATCTAGGGGCTAATTTGACAACTGGATGTCTATCTACACTTTGCAGTCTACGCTTTTCTATTCTAAGCCAAACATAATCATCAACTTTGAAATTCATGGCTTGTCTTTTCTTGTTGGCTTGTTTGGTATATGATTGTTGGGCTTTAGCAATCATATCCTTTACCTCATCAAAAATAGTGTTATGCATAACAGCAATATCATCGGCACTTTGTATTCTATTAGACAAAGATGCAACAGGTGTAGATAATCTATATCCATAAATAACTTCAAAAGGTGCTTTCTTTGTAGATGTGTGCGGTGTATTATTATGTGCAAATTGTAATAAATGTAAATGAGTATCCCATGTCTGAGGTTTAGAGATAGTGTATGCACGTAAAAGATCTAAAATAGTGCTATTTGTGGCTTCTGTTTGTCCATTTGTTTCTGGATGAAATGTAGATGAGAAATCAATCTTTGTGCCTAGATTTGCAAACAGTGTAATCCAGAAATTATTACAAAATCTAGAATCTCTATCTGAAATAATCACTTTCGGCAATCCATGGTTAGTAAAAATAGTTTTCAAAAATAACTGTGCTGCTTGTGATGCTGTTAAAGTTTTCTTACATGCAATGAAATATGCTTGCTTACTAAATCTATCTACAATTGTCCAAATCATGTCATGGTTAGATTTAGTATTTGGTAAGCCAGTAATGAAATCCATAGATATATGTTCCCAAGGTTTAGATGGAATAGATAAAGGCATTAATAACCCATACTGTTTACCATGATGTCTCTTTATTCTTTGACAAATCAGACATTCAGAAACAAAATTAGACACATCTGCATCCATATGCGGCCAATAAAAATCTTCAGTTAACATGCGTAATGTAGAAATGATACCTCTATGACCTTGATATGGGGGACAATGAATTTCATTCAAAACAAAAGATCGGAATGGAATAGTAACACACAGTCTCTTTTCAAAGAACATGAATCCATCATTATATGATAATGAATCAACAGGAATGAAATTATTTTGAACTAATTTTTGCCAATCAGAATGAAAAGTAATATCCTGGTGATATGTGTCTTTCACAGCAATTAAAGAATCAAAAGATATGATAGAAATGTTATGAATTGCAGGTCTTCTACTTAATGCATCGGCAACTACATTTTCTTTTCCAGGTTGGTATTGAATGATAGGATGGAAACTTTGAATGAATGAAGCCCATTTGATATGACGGTCAGAAATTTGGGGTTGGCTAAGTAGATGTCTAATGCTTTGTTGGTCGGTCTTTATCATGAATTCTGAACCCATTAAATAATGCTTCCATTGTTTCAATGCTTGGACAACTGCTAAGAGTTCCTTGTCATAAGTGGAATATTTAAGCTCAGAGGGTTTCAGCTTAGAACTAGAATATGCTATTGGATGGTTATCTTGCATTAACACGGCTCCTATTCCTGATCCGCTAGCATCAGTCACAACTAAAAAGAATGGTCTGTTAAAGTCAGGCAATTGTAGGACAGGGGCATTGGTCAATGCACGTTTAAGTAAATCAAAGGATTTCTGCTGGTTTTCAGTCCATTGATAAACAATGCCTTTCTTAAGAAGTTTGGTCAGTGGTAAAGCAAGTAATGAGAAATTACGTACAAACTTCCTATAGAAACTAGCAAGACCAAGGAATGAGCGTAATTCATGTACATTTTTAGGAATAGGCCAATGCAATATTGCGTCAATTTTCTTAGGATCAACTTTTATTCCTTCTTCTGATACAATATGACCTAAATATTCTATTTCTGTCTTAAAGAATTCACTCTTGTCAGGATTTGCAAACAATTGATTTTCTTTCAGTAATTGAAAAACTATTGATAAATGCTCATAATGCTCTTTTTCACTTTGACTGAATACTAAAATATCATCAAAGAAAACAATCACACAATACTGATATTTTAGAAAAATACGGTTCATCATTCTACTGAAAGTGGCAGGTGCATTAGTTAATCCGAATGGCATAACTAAGAATTCGTAATGGCCAAACTGTGTCCTGAATGCAGTCTTAAATATGTCGGATCTATCTAACCTCACCTGATGATATCCAGATTTAAGGTCAATTTTACTAAATATAGAAGATCCTTGCAGTTTGTCCATAAGGTCATCAACTCTAGGTATAGGATACCTATTCTTTACAGTGATCTTGTTTAATGCTCGGTAGTCAATACACATCCGATAAGTATTATTCTTTTTCTTGACTAAGAGCACAGGTGCACCGAATGGAGAACTGCTAGGTCGAATTAAACCTCTATTTAGTAATTCTTCTACTTGACTCTGGATTTCTTTTTGCTCTATTTGATTGTGTCTATATGGGGCTTTGCAAGGTGGTTGTGTGCCAGGTATTAGGTCAATCTTATGGTCTTCTGGACGTGATGGAGGTAAACCTGGTGGTAGGTCTTCTGCAAAACAATCTTTAAAATATGCGAGAAATTCCTTATGTCTAGGGTGCATATGAGTTTCTTTTGCATGCAATTCATTCACCCAAATGAGATATGATTTAGTATTCTTGCGTAGTGCACGTTTTGCTTAAGTATGCGAAAGCAGTGGAAACATATGAGATGCATGCATACCAAATAATGTAATAGATTTTCTTTGAAAATTAATATTCATTGTGTGTGTGGAATAATCTATATTGGGATTATGTTGGTGTCTCCATGGCATTCCTAGAATAATGTCGCTAGACTGTAATGGGACAACTAAGAAATTTCTTCTTTCAATATATGGACCAATTTGAATTTCTAAATCTTGAACTTCTTGTGTGCCATTGTACCTAGTACCTAAAAATGCAGCTTTTATGCGATAGTGCGTAGGTACTGTATGCAGTTTCAATTCCTTTACCAATTTTGCTGAAATAAAATCATGCGTACTACCGTCATCATGCAATATAATTCTTTCTTTTCCATGCACCATACATTTCATAGTCAACAATGAATGTAAAGTAGGCATACCTGGTAAAGTGTCGGAAGTAGTAGTAGGATCATCTTCTTCTTCAGTGAAATCCGGCATATCCTCATGCTCGTCTTCGTCCATAGCTCCAAGGTAGTTGATATGTGATGATGGCTTCTTTGAATGACAATTTGCTGCGAGATGGCCTGGCTGGTGACACTTGTAGCATACGATAGGCTTGGCTTTGGTCACATTATTTGCAATGGCTGGGAATCTGGGTATATTTGGATTTGCTTGTTGGATAGGCTTAGGATTTGGATTGACAGTGGATGGTAATGCAGGTGGTTTAGGCCAATTCTTGCGTATAGATGGTGATGAGAAACGACCTGGATTAAACCTTCTGAAATTTGAATTGAATTGTTTAGATCCATAATTACCGTTTGCTTGGAATGGCTGTGGTCGTCGATCTCTTCCACGTAACTTATCTTCAGTGTCGTGAGCTAAGGAGATGGCATCTTCAAGGGTAGCAGGCTTGAACATATTCACCTCAGCGTAGTAATGTCCAAGAAGTCCAGACATGTACTTCCGCTTATGGGTCGTCTCTGGTACGTCTTCAAGCATGCGTAGCTGTAAAAGTGCATTCCAAAAACGCTCTGTATACTGTGGAATAGGCTCACGGTCGCGTTGTTGCAGTAAATCCCATTGCTTGATAGCCTTCTCATGAAATTGCGGTGGAAGGAAATTTTGCATAAACTTCTTCTTGAAATCTTCCCATGTAGCAGGACATTCTATGCTCTTGCGGACGACAGTCCACCAAAGTGATGCTCTATCTATCAGATGATTAGTAACACACTTGATTTTATCTTTCTCAGGATAAGTTTCCTCATGGAAATAGTCATCAAACTGGCTAATGAATGATAAAACAGTCTTTCCTTCTCTTATGCCATTGAAAGTGCGAAACTTGAAACTTCGTTTACTTATCTTGGATTCCTTGCGAATGGTTTGTGCTTCAAGAGTGGCGTCGATGGTACGGCGTATCAAATCTTCAGCTTGAGGTTCTTCTTTGTCAGTGGACGCTCCTTGTAGCTTTGTCAATTGCGCTTGCAAGGCTTGCCTAGCTCTTCGCTCTTCTTCCAATTGCAGCATGATAAGATCCAGCTTTTGCTCCATGGTAGGCTCGGGTAGGTCGTCTTCAGCCATAAGATCATCCATATGTGGGGTAGTCATCCTGTAAAACTCAACAAACCTTACTCACTCAAAATCAGTTAGCGGGATGAGCGTAGCTCAAATTTGGGGTTACAAGGCTATGTATTTTGGGTATTTTCTTCTTCAATTTTCAGAAATTCTGAAATATTTCTGTCTCCGTTTGCTGAAAGTACTTCAACGAACTTGTAGATAGGTAAAACAGCTTGCTGCGAACAACTTTCCAGTTCAGAGTTTTTGCAAACGAACAAGTCTTCTAGGAGTTTCGAGCGTTAGTCAGTTCTGATTTAGTCTGACTTGCAGAGTTGCAGACTTAACAGACTTGCAGGGTTGTGAACTTGCTGAACTTAGCTGACTTGCAGAACTTGCAGGACTTGATTCCAAGTGACTTGCTGAACTTGACTTCTGTAGTGCGAGACCCGGAGTATTTTGACTTGTCAGATCTGTGTGACTTGCAGAGATTTGTATGATTTGGCTTAATTAGGCTTGGTGATTAAGCTTAAGAGCTTAATTGGTGGACTAGCAGGCCGCCGTTTTTGAATCGTGGGGGGGGGGGGGGGCGTTTTCACTCCGCGCGATTTTCGGGGGCTTCCTCCTCTTGCCACGATTTGCCACGATTTGTAGGTTATGAAGCTTTTAAGCTTCTTAAGCTTAAAACTAAGCTTTGTTAATGAAGAAGATAAGAAATTTCTCACTGTTCTATCACGACTTGTTCATGGAGTTGAGGGAGTGGTCCTCCGCCGACAGAGAGTGGTCCTTCGCGATTTGAGAGTGGAAACAGGGGTTCTTGATCGCCAGAAGTCTGCCTGTATCGACGGTTCGCGACGAGATTGACTGTAGAGGCCGTTTGTTCCTGGAGCTCCGCCTTCGCCCGAGATTGGTAGCGATTGGAAGCCCTTGATCTCTGCTCCGCTCTGATACCACTGGTGCGCAGATCGGACGCAGGTAGCTCACGTAGTGAATTCCCAAAGGTCCCCAAGAACAAAGTACTCTACTTTTTAGCACAAAAACCAATGTGAAAGCAAGCACGACATGAGACAAGAGACAAATTGGGTTGAATCTCCCCCATGCCTTGTGTGAGCGCTTCACAAAGCATGTATTTAATATATATTTTCAATCTTTTTGCTCAAAAATAGCCCAATTACAAAAATATGACAAGCTTTTAGCTTTTGAGTTTGCTTTCTACCAAAAATAGGAAAATAAAGCTAATGGACGGTGCCCAAAGAGTCTGGCACGCCCAATCTCAATGTCCAAATAGAAATAACATATCCAGGCGCATAAGCGCATACAAAATAATAATAAATAGTCGATGTCTCTATAGACATAATCAAAATATAGGCGTGGCGCCTATCAAAATATAGTCCAAAGGTCGAAAACTCGCTAGACTCCAATGCTTTCCTCCGCCACTGCTGCTATCTCTACACATCAACTGAAGCATTCACAATCGTTAGTAAAATAACACAATTAAACCGACAAAAGTGAATACCTAGCAGTTTTCAGCTACATAAATAAATCAACTGGTTAGAAATAAATCCTAACCTTAATTTATTACGAGTGCGCACTCTAAACTCATAAACGTTTATTAATTTAATATGCATTTTGCGGAATCACCCGCTATGGAATCACCCATGTACACACTAAATTAATGAAACGCCCGAAAAGGACAGGCGTCCCCATCAACTTCTCGCACAAAGAATCCTCTTTGCGTATGAGCCCCGGTCATCTAAGTTTACGGAATCCACCGTAAAACCTCACGGAATCCACCGTGGAATATGCCTCCTGGCATCATGCCTGATGATGATGATTTGGTTTCATCCACTTTGAGTGGCCTTAACAATGAGAAGGCATGGAAATCATTGTTACTTTAGTATATATACGAAAGCCATTTCCAGATTTTGATGAGTTGATCTCTCTCATGATTACCGAAGAGATCAATATGCAGGGTGACTCATCAGAAAAAATTGGTGAACAGGTTCAAGAATTTTACTCAAGTTCAAGAAGGGGACATGGTAGATCCTCTTCGAGAGGCCATGGTATGGGATGTGCTGGCGATAATCAGTAAAACAGGTTCAATCAGCAATTTAGTGAAATATAGGTTTCAGGAGGCCGAGGAAACTTTAGAGGTAGGGTGAGCTCTAGAGGAAGAGGTGGATGACAGAATGGAGATTCTGGAAAATTTGCTATTATTTTCCATTATTGTGGAAAAATAGGCCATATTACAGCCTATTTCTATGCAAAGAAGGATGATATTCACAGTGGTAAATTGTAGTATTAAGGAAACTATGCATTGTCTTCACAACAGAATGAAGACAAAAATGAACGTTTGTTTGTTATGCAGCATATGATGAATGGAGTTACAGGAAAGGGGACACATGATGATGTGTGGTATGTTGATTCAGGTGCATCTAATCATATGACCAGTCATGTTGAATGGTTTGGAGAGATGCACGACTTACACAATCCAGGTTATGTGCAAACAGGTGATGATTCTTGCCACCCAATTTCACACATTGGAAAGGTTCCCTTGTCCTTGTATGATGGCCAGACAAAGAGTCCGACATATGTATTACATGTGCCATCAATTACAAAGAATCTAGTGTCTGTTGTCAAATGGTAGAGCAGGGGTTGCAGGTTTGATTCAATGGAAAAGGTTGTTTTGTAGAAGTCTTTAATGATAAGTGCAAGTTGGTCGCAAAAGGAAGTAGAGTTAAGCTTGATCCAAAGGATGAAAAATGTATTTTTATTGGATACTCTTTAGAGCAAAAAGGGTACTCTTGTTATAACCCTATCACAGGTGAGTTCATAGTGAGCAAGGATGTTATCTTCGATGAGATGAGCAGCTGGTATGCACCTGTTGGTGATGTATTAAACGATGATAATGATCATGACAGTTATGTGCAGAAAGAAAAACAAGAATCAGGGAGTCTTAGTGGACTAGAAACATCATCTGGTACTATACCTATTGTGAGCCCTTGGTCTGGGAGAGTAAGGAGTAGCCCCACATCTTCAAGTGCATCTATAAGTGTTGTAGGGAAGGGCAAAGGAAATAAGAAAGTGCTAGATGGTAATGATGCATCTACTAGTCATTCGAGATTTGATGGAGATTCTAGTGGTTCAGAGAGTTTGGATGATGAGTTTGGTATTCCTTCAGTCTCAGGACACCAGGTGTATAGAGAGCTTAGAGTAATGTAAAGGCTCCATTGAGTGATCCAGTGGTATGCAGATCTAGCAGGGTCAGATACCAGATTAAAAGATTTGGTTTTGAAGGTTATGCAGCTTACCATTATGATTATATGGTGAAACTAGTTGAGGATGTTGAACCCACTTGTTTTGAGGATGCTACTATTCATGCTCATTGGGATGAAACAATAGATGAGGAGATGGCTGCATTAGAAGCCAATAAGACTTGGGATTTGGTACCCTTACCTAAGGGTAAGAAAGCTATTGGCTATAAGTGGATTTACAAAGTCAAGCATAATGCAAATGAATCAGTTAGTAGGTATAAAGCTAGGCTGGTTGCAATAATGCACTCTCTACATCCTGCATTTTTAGATCATCAACAAGCATATTTACACACATAGCAATAGAGAATGTGTCTCATGATTCAAGCAATGTAACTAGTAAGAACAATGGTAGAATATTCTCCTTAAATTCAATCCCTTACAAAGAAAAGTGGCCAAAAATCCAATGAAACTCATTCAAGTGGATAGACATTGAAGTCCCCTTATTCATACGAAGGTCCATGAGTTTCTTTGGCTAATACATCTGAGAAGAAGGTCTTTGCTTATTATCACAAATATCACAGATCTTCTCCCATAACTACCAAGTGATCTACCCTTTAGAGATAACATTGTAGAAGAACTTCTTAGAGAGTGACAAAATGATTGTAGAGTTACACAACTTGTCCAATTCAGCCCAATCCTCTTTCCTCACTTTTATTTTTTCTCCAACCATCCTTATTTTCTTTCAGCTACATACTACCCCTAGGAACAGCAAGGTATCAGTGGCCCTCGGGTGACTTGTCCCCAAGAACCTACCAAGCCTTCGCAAGCAATAAATATCTGCTCTTTTTTCTCTCTTTATTTTTTAATTTTAGGGCTTAGAACCCATTTTTACACATCTCAGTATTGTATGTATTTCACACACATTTATCATTTTTCTTCCATTAGGCCTCCCTAACTGCCTCACAACTAATAGAAATTCCTAAAACCAGCTTCTTAGCAAGCTAGGAGGACAAGGTCACCAGGACTACCTCTAAGGTAGAGCTTTGTATGCCTGACAATGTCTTCATATGAGGCAAACAATTGTACAAATATCCCAAAACACACATAACCTAATCCTGGGACTTCATGCCTTGACCTGCTGGTCCCCAACAAAGAAAGAAACACTCCCAAGTACACATACACATTCTACTTAAGGAGAAGGAACTTGGAAAGGAAAAACATCACTTAGACTAGTCACAATAAGCATCCATGCACCTAACCTAATCCTGGGACTTCATGCCTTGACCTATTGGTCCCCAACAAAGAAAGAAACACTCCCAAGTACACATACACATTCTACTTAAGGAGAAGGAACTTGGAAAGGAAAAACATCACTTAGACTAGCCACAAGAAGCATCCGTGCACCAATTGGCTCTCTGTAGGTACTTCTTCAAATTTGTCTAGTGTAGCACTAAAATAAAATATATCAAACATACCCACACCAAATAGGCCTATGTATAACACGTCATCTAACGAGCCTATGAGTTCAAGATAATAATGGTAGATGGGTCTCGGCTACTTTTTGTATCACCAAAACCATCCACCACTGCCTACCATATAAAGCATGTCTAGATAAGAATCCCCTTAATCAACTAGGTCCCATCTCATCATTAAGGGATATATTCGATCCGGGATCATAGCTAAAAAAGAGGTATTCTTCATAAGCATAATTCGCTAATGAGTCAAAAAACTCATTACAATATTATGGAAACAACTAAAGAGATACCCTTTGAAACTCATCGATCATGTCTATACCAACATGATAATACATATGAAGGATGGGATTACATACTATGTACATCCCATTTAGTTGATTTAATATTAACTAAGGAATCTCCCTTTACTAACAAATGGTAAATACTACCTCTCTTAACAACATTCAATCCCATTATTAGGGCTTTATATTATGCCATATTGTTACTAAATTGTACCCCAAGGTAGGCAACTAATTTAATGTGACTCTACATTAGGAATCTCTAATGAATACATCGATGCTCCCCTTCTTATTGGGACCCCTAGATACTCTATCAAAATACAATGCATAGGTCCATAAAGGGTTTATACAATCAACCATGGTCAATGCCTCTACTCGTAACTTTGATAATCAAAGTTCGGCATATTGAGAGGATGAACCAAAGGCTCCATCCCACCTTTTCGTTGAAATGTATAGGGATACCTGTCAGGATGCTCAATTAGTGATGGTAGAAGACCTAAATTTCCCAAAGAAATGTCCCATCTTACTCAATCACCTTACACCCTTTTCCCCACCAAAAAAGCCTTCCCTAATAGTGTCCTTGTTCCAAGTATGGATGCTTGAGATAGGGGATTAGTTGCCCCATCAAGCAATTGTAACCTCTCTTGCAAGTTTTAGATCAACATGGCATAAACATGCAAAGCATTTATCTCATTAGTATACTTATAGGTAATAAGGTTTAATCTTGTTAAGATTGACATTATTCTTAAATTCCAACCCTTGTAAATATGCTAATAATATGGTAGCCTTATTTTTAGCTATTTTAACTACTCTATAGGGATGCCCACTTAGGCTCTAATTTTTCAAGAAAAAACTCCCTACATGCATCATAGTATAGGACTAGTTATCCTTATTTAAAGGCATACTTCTTTGCTTTCACATATGAAGTTGTCTCATGCAATGGTTGGCCACCTCTTGATGTAATAAACTCTAAATTTTAAGCTCATTTAAATGTGCTAAGGTTGTAAAGCATTTGAATAGTACATCTTTATTCCCCAAAGAATGGTTAATCGTCATGAGTTGTATTGTGTGTAACTTAATCTCCAAGCGTAAACCATACTTCTCCCCATAGACTAATTTAGAAAGTCTTGGTCTATAGCTTGTTTAAAGGTTGTGTTGCACCTCCATAGAGCCACATATAATTTCTTGTATCAATCTCATTTATTTTTTGAAATAATCTTTGATAAGATTCCCACAAGTTGATTATTGGTACTTTCAACTTGCCCATTTTCTTGTGGATTATAAGGTGTTGTTTTATTATACTTAATCTATTAGGCCTTAGTCAATCTTTTGATCACCTTATTTAGGAAATGAGTGTCACGGTCTGACACAGTGACTCTTTTGGCAGGCCAAATCAACAGATTATTTGTTCAAGAAGAAAGCTAGTAGTCTCCTTTGCATCATCCTTCCTTGTTCAAGCATGCTTCTAGCCATTTTATAAAATATTTAGTTGCTACTATGATATACCTCTTATGTGTAGCAAATGACAGGGTAATTGGACCTAGAAAGTAGATGCTCCACTTCTCAAATGGTAATAAATCCATAATAGGAGTCAGTGGGCATATCCAATTCTCTCGACTACCATGTCCGTGGCATATATCACACCTTTTTACATATAAAAATGCATCTTGAAAGATGGATGGCTATCGATATCTGGCTCTTAAGGCTAAGCATAACACATCGATGATAAACATCATCTACCCCTTAACTGATATAAAGTTTTTGTCATTAAAGAAAACTTTAAGCTTCCTATTTAATTTTCCTTTTCTCCATCTTAAATAAAAAAGTCTCCAGTCTCTTTGATAGATAGATAGATAATACATTATTATAGCATAACATGATGGAATGGAGTTTGTTCTATTTTAAACAAACCCTAAAGGGTTGCTAACTTCACCCAATAATTTTTTAAGCTCCCCAAAGTCTACAAGACATTCTACAATATCATGCAATCTTGGGGTTTACTCTTAATCTCATAATTGAATTATTGTAAAGTGTAACATGCCACTCGGCTGAACTTTTCTTGGCAGTATGTTCTTAGTAGCCCATCAAGAGATGTCCTAGGAAGCGTCATGTGGGATTTTGATAAAACCCTCGGAGTTTGCTAACTAGGCTCACTTGAGTCTACCCCGCAGTGGAAGTTCTGGCCACTTCCATGAGGATCGACCTAAGTTTTTATTGTTAAATCTATTACTATCAACTAATTAGTATTAGCGAATTCTAAAGTGATGTCAATCATTCTTTCTAGTTTCTAATGGTCCATCAAGTGCAATTTTTATTCCTTCTTAGGAAAGGTCTTGGTTTACGGAGACCATCCAACCATAGGTCTGGATCCGGCCATCCTCCCATTTCCCTCGAGAAACTGATTTTAGTTATCTAATTATCTACCACTTTAGGTTCAACATATAAAAATAGCTTCTTTGAATTATCTCCCGATACAAATTTGTTATGCACCTTTAATTCACGACACAAAAAAAAAGTAAAGCAATTCTTGATACAAATAAGAGGCAATGGGGCAAGAGAAGCATGAGCATGGGAATTTCTTGTCAAGAAGACAAGGAGGACACTCCACGAGCTCTTGAATTAAGGCCTCTCTCTCTTGCTTCGACTGATCTCAACAGCTCCCTATGCCTCTTTTTTATAGCTAAATTAGAGAAGAAGGGTTATGGCTAAGAAGAAGAGCTCTTTATGGAAGGGATCTTGGAAAAATCAACAATCTGAAGCTTCTAAGATGAGAAAGAAGGCTTCTCACACGCTGCCGCCGCCATTTGCGAAGAAGAGGAGGAGGTGTACGGAGGGCAAAGAGGAGCCCTCGTCACAAAGAGGAGCCACCAAACCCTTCTTCAAGCCTTTACGATGAGTGCATTGTTCATTATTTCTTTTCTTTTGTGTTTTCTCTCTCTCTTTTACTTGTTTTTTGTATAATTCATGTGTATTGAGAGAGGGAGAGGAATTGAGAGAGAAAGAGAGGGAGAGGGAGAGGGAGGGAGAGGGAGAGAGGGAAACATTAAACATAATAGGGAAAGAGAGAAAGAGGGAGAGGGAGAGGGAGAGGGAGAGGGAGAGAGGGAAACATTACACATAATAGGAAAAGAGAGAAAGAGAGGGAGAGGGAGAGGGAGAGAGAGGAAATGAGAGAGGGAGAGGAAGAGAGAAAAAAATTTAAACATAATAGGGAAAATGAGAAAGAGAGGGAGAGAGAGAGAGGAAGAGGGAGAGGGATGATGGGACCTAAAACGGGCCGGCACTGGCTCATGCACTAGCCAGACCTCTATCATGCGCTCAACAACCCCACGGCCTCGGGACAGGAGCGTGGATGACACATACATCATCTTCCTAAACATCTTGCGTTTGTATCACGTCTCGTAGTCCAACTCTAACCCAATTAACACTCCTTAGAGGGAGTCCCAGGTAGTTTTGTAAAAAAAAAATCTAGTATTTTTGGACCATCCATACTATAGACACCGACACACTAATGACTATTATGGCTCATAACTCTCATTCACGGGGTTATTTTCGTGATGAGGGGTGGCTACAGTCCTTGTCAATGCTGTCAGGTTACAATCCTTGGGTTTTTTTGCTTGAGATCTTCTCTATTTAATGATTTTAGAGTACTTTAAGTCCATTCTATGAGAAGTCACAACGATTTTAAATCAAATTTGGGTTATCACATCCTCTCCCCCTTAGAGGAATCGAGATGTCCTCATCTCTAATGAAACTTGGGGCATTGATTACACAGTGACTCTTGGTCGACATTGGCTTTTCGTACTCTACCGTTTCGCGCATGCAATTCAGTTCTTAGAGTAAACAGAAGACTCATTCTTGTTCCATGCACGTCATCAATCCTTTCATCCCTTCCATAAGAAAATAATTCCTTATTAATTTTAAAGCTTAGAACCTGGGCTTGATTCGTATGTGCGGCATTGGTCGCTCCACTCACCTCTCCAACATTACCGGTAGCTTGGGGCGCCTACGCTTCTCGTGACTTTCTTCTTGGGAGCCATTCGCCTTGCGGAGATTGGGGAGTTTGGACCTTAACGGGTTTTAGGTTGTTCGGGTTCGGTGAAAAATGGGGTCCTTCGCCGAGGGAGTGGTTTGGGTATGGCTCCTTGCAGCTACTCACCAACTCTCACTCCCTCTCCTTCTTTTCTCTCTCTCTCTCTCTCTTTTTCTCTTATCCTTCTACTCTTTCTCTGTCTCCTCCACTTCTTCTTCTTTTCTCTTATTCTCCTACTCTCTCCCCTTCTCTTCTTTTCCTCTCCTTCTCTCCCTCTTCTTCTCTTCTCTCTCCCTCTTCTTCTCTTCTCTCATCCACTCCTCCTTCTCTCGCACTTCTTCCCGTCTCTCTCCCACTTCTTCTTCTTCTTCTCTTCTCCTTCTCTCCCTCTTCTTCTCTTCTCTCCTCCTTCTCTCCTTTTTCTTCTCTTCTCTCTCCCTCTTCTTCTCTTCTCTCTCCCACTCCTCCTTATTCTCTCCCACTTCTTCTCTTCTCTCTCTCGCTCCTTCTTTTTCTTCCCATTCCTCCTTCTTCCCTCTCCTCACTCCTTCTCCTTCACTCCTTCTCCTTCTCTTCTCTCTCTCCCTCCTTTCTCTTCCCACTCCTCCTTCTTCCCTCTCCTCACTCCTCCTTCTTCCCTCTCCTCACTTCTTCTCCCCTCACTCCTCCTTCCCTCCTTCTCCTTCTCTTCTCTCTCTCCCTCCTTCTTTCTCTTCCCACTCATCCTTCTTCCCTCTCCTCACTCCTCCCCTCATGGCCCAAACTGGGTGGCAATCGGGGAGGTGGTGGCTTTGTTTGGAGGACCCCGTGGAGGGTCCCACAGCGTGTCAACAGGGGGGCTATGGTCGAGGCCCAGGGTCCGTTCAGCAAGATGGCAAGGGGGGAGGGGGGAGAGGGGGGAAGAGCCCCAAGGGAGGAGTGTGATGTGCCTATGACAGTGGGTTGGCTACGACCAAGAGCCCCAAGGGGGAAAATTGTAGTCACTACGGATGGAGGGAGACAACCTTCATGGAGGCCCAAGGCCCTACGCAATTGCTGACAAGGGAAAGGTGGCGACGTATGGATGGCGTAGCCTCCTGTCTCTGCTAGGGGAGGGGAGAATCCTCCCCTTATATAGGGGAGGGGAGGAGGTAGGTGGCATGGCCACCCCTCCCACCTACGGGGCTGCATGCCCCCTAGCACCATCACTCCCTCCCTCTCTCTCCCCGACGTGCTGTTAGCGGGGAGAGAGAGGGGAGTAAAAATTTTTGAACTAATGATTTTCTTTTTCTTTTTCCTTTAAATTTTCTAGGGAGGGTTCCTATGGCCCATTACATTCTCTTCCCCTTAGAGGAATCGAGATGTCCTCATATCGAGCGGACCTGGGGGTATTGTTATTTGAGAGTATCTTTGTCCATCCAGGTGGCATCCTCTTTGGGATAATCTTTTCATTGGATGAGGTATTCTCTCAAGGTCCTTGACCTCAAATGCCTTTCCCTGACATCTAGGATTGTATCAAGCCATAGCTCAAGAACTCCTTTGCTAGGAATTACAATTTGATGATCATCAAGTACATGATTTAGATAAGGTAGATACTTTTTCAATAAGCTAACGTGGAATACATTATGAACCTTTAGGGTTGCGGGCAGATGTAGTCTATACGCATTAGGTCCTAGACACTTAGTGATCTTATAAGGTCCACAATACCTTGGACTTAGCTTCTTGTACTCTCCCAAGGACAGTGAACTCTTTCTAGGGTGTACACGGATGAAGACCATATCATCTTCAATGAAGGATCTGTCTTGTCGTTTCAAGTCTTCTGTCTATCCTTGGCCGCTTGGATGTCTTGTCTTATTGATTTGATTTGATTATCCATGTCTTCCAGCATCTGCTTTGAAGCTTCTACCCTCAAGGTTGGATCTGAGAATCTCAAAGAAGTAAGCCTTCTATCTATCCTTGGCCACTTGGATGTCTTGTCTTATTGATTTGATTTGATTATCCATGTCTTCCACCATCTGCTTTGAAGCTTCTACCCTCAAGGTTGGATCTGAGAATCTCAAAGAAGTATGACAATCGTGCCTATACAATGCTTGAAAAGGGGTCATGTGAAAACTTTTTTGGTAAGAAGCATTGTAGGCAAACTCAACAAGCGGCAAATAATGAATCCACTTTTTGGGTTCGTGACAGCAGCAGTATGTCCTAAGCATATCTTCAATGACTTGGTTGACTCATTTCATTTGACCATCAGTTTGGGGATGGTAAGCTGTACTGAAACAGAGTTGAGTCCTAATGGCCTCAAAGATAGCCCTCTAGAAGTGTGATATGAAGAGAGAGTCACCATCACTAATGATTCTTCTGGGTAACCCATGCAGTTTGAATATTTCCTTGATGAATAATCTTGCGGTGTCTGAGGCTTTGTAGTTTGTCTTGACAGGGATTAGACATGCAACCTTGGTGAGCATAACTACTACAACCATAATAGAGTTGTATCCTCCCTGAACTGGGGTAGGCCAACAACAAAGTCCATACTAATGAATTCCCATTTCATTTGGGGAATGTCAAGTGGTTGCAATTTCCCTGGCATTTGACATGTTCTGCCTTAATGCGTTGATAAGACAAACATTTTGTGACATATTTGAGAATGTCACCTTTGAGCCTATCCCAATAATCGCTCTTCCTAATCACATTAAGGGTCTTGGCATAGCTAGGATGTCCTAAGAAAGGGGAGTGATGGGCTTTCCAAAGTATCTTCTGCTTGAGAGATTGGCTTGCAGGGATATATAATTTTGTCCTAAAGTAGACAAGTCCACTACTGAAAGAGAATTCTTGATATTTTGTTTTTAGCTTCGGGTTTTGATCCTTGATGGGGATTTCCCTTAGCAATTTCTGGTAGACAGGGTCATGACACGCCTCTTCTTTAGCTAGCTCAAGATTTGGGTTGTTTGGAATTGATACCTTTGTGGCTAGAGATCTTTCTGTTGATGGGTCCTGCAAAATAAGAGAATTTAGAAATGCCTTGCGACTAAGTGCATCAACGCAACTACATTCTCTTTTCCAGGACTGTATTTGATTTCAAAGTTAGATTCTTCCAGCACTTCGATCCATCGACGTTGCCTCATGTTGAGCTCATTTTGGGTGAAGATCCATTTAAGACTCTTGTGGTCTGTCACTAAGGAAAATTTATTACCTAGCAAGTAATGTCTCCAAAGTTTGAGAGCATGGATGATAGCCAACAACTCCAGATCATGGATAGTATAATTCCTTTCATGGCTCTTCAATTTCCTTGAAGAATATGCTATGGGATTACCTTCTTGCATAAGCACACATCCTAAGGAAAGTGCACTAGCATTCGTTACACACTTCAAACTCCTTACTAAGATCAGGTAGTTTCGGGATGGGTGCTGATACTAAGCTTTACTTTAGCTTGTCAAAGCTAGTCTATTCGGTAGGTGACCATACAATTGCTACTTGCTTCTTTAGTAGATCAGTGAGAGGCGCTGCAATCAAAGCATAATCTTTGATGAAGATCCTATACCATTCTGTCAATCCAAGAAAGCTACGTATTTCTTTGACAGAAGTTGGTGTTGGCCATTCCAAAACGTCTCTGACCTTGGCTGGATCTACTGAAATTCCTTTTGCTGATACAATGAATCCTAGATATTCAATCTGTTGCTTGAAAAATGCAAACTTCTTCTTCTTGGCATAAAGCTTGTGTGCTCTCATTGTTTCAAGAACAATGCAAAGCTGGGGTTCATAATCTTTTCCCTATTTAGAATAGACTAGGGTATCGTCAAAGAAGACGAGTACAAAGTCATCAAGATAGAGCCTAAAGATATCTTGCATTAATCTATTGAAGGTAGCAGGAGCATTTGTCAGCCTGAATGATATCACTAGGAATTCAAAGTGTCCATACCTTGTGTTGAATGTAATCCTCGGGATATCTTCTTCCTTGATCCTTATCTGATAATATCTAGATCTGAGATCTATCTTAGAGAAGATCTTCACACCTTGAAGACAGTCAAGTAGTTCATCTATTCTTGGAATGGAATATTTGTTTTTAATGGTTGATTGATTCAACCCTCTGTAGTCAATGCATAGCTAAAGCTTTCCATCTTTCTTCCTTTGGAACAGTACTGGAGCTCCCCATGGTGAACTGCTAGGACGAATATAGCCTTGGTCTAATAGTTGCTTGAGTTGCTCTTTCAGTTCAATAGCTTCCAGGATGGACATCCTATACGGCCTCTTTGCGACTGGTGCAACTCCTGGTGCGAGCTTGATTTCATGGTTGACTTCTCTTTGGGGAGGAAGTTCTGTCAGCTCTTCAAGGAATACGTCTGCATATTCCTTTAACCATGAAGGTTCTTCCTCAGATTCCTTATTTGATCTAGCTTATTCAGTTTAATCAAATAGACAGGTAGGCCCTTTCTAACTCCTTTTATTATCTATGTTGCTTTTGCCAGCTGAATTTTTAGCTTACCAGCCTCTCCTTGAGTTGTAACTAGTTCCCCTTTTGAATTTCGAAAGGAGACTTGGCCCTTTCCACAGTGGATGTGGGCGTCATTGGGTATTAGCCAATCCATTCCAAGTAAACATTCGTGGACACCTAGGTTCATTACCCTGAATCTCACTAAAGTTGGCTTCCCACACAGTAGGAATTTCACCTTAGCAATTTGCCTAGTACAAGAGACCTCACGACCATTTGCCAATTTCACAAGTAAAGTAGGTGCATCTATTGTGGGTATCCCTAGCCTTTTTGCACAGATCGGAGAAATGAAGGTATGTGTACAGCCACAATCAATTAGCGTTTGGAAATTTTTACCTTCATAATCAGATGGAGTTTGGATCACCGAGAATTGGCGATTCAGACCCCTCTTGTGAATAGGGGCTTGAAACATTGCCCTCTCAATGTCAGCATCCATGGATGGATCTTCTTCATTGCCTAGCTCCTTGTTGGAAACACTGGAGGTTCTCCCTCTAGCCATAATAGTGGCTCTTTGGCCATGGGCGGCTCCTTGAAATGGCCCTTGGCGATGTCCGTTATTAAGCTTGGGACACTGCCTCTTGAAGTGTCCGGGCTCGTTGCAATGGAAGCAATGTAGATTGCAGTCATTACCTAGCCCTATACATTCCCTTTTTCTGATCCCTATAGGGCCAAGTCTTGTTGTTCCTTGGCTTGGTTTGCACCTCATGTATTTGGTGCGCAGATTAGACCTTGTATGTTCGCGTAGTGAATGCCGGAAGGTCCCCAAGTACAATGAACTCTACTTCTTGCACAAATTACAAGGTAAAAGGCATGAACGCCAAGAGCAAGAGACCAATTGGGTGCAATCTCCCCCCATGCCTTGTGTGAGCACTTCACAAAGCATGTATTTTATGTATATTTCATCTTCATGCTCAATAATAGCCCAATTTACAAAAAAATCACAAGCTTTTAGCTTTTGAGTTTGCTTTTACAAAAATAGGAATAAAGCTAATGGACAGTGCCCAAAGAGTCTAGCACGCCCAATACAATGTCCAAATAGAAATAACATAACCGTGCGCAAGGACGCATACAAAATAATAATAAATAATCGATATCTCAATAGACATGACAAAATATAGGCGTGGTGCCTATCAAAATATAATCCATAGATCGAATACTTGCTAGATCCCAATGCTTTCCTCTGCCACTGTTGCTATCTCTACACATCAACTAAAGCATTCACAATCGTTAGTAAAATAATACAATTAAACCGACAAAAGTGAATACCTAGCAGTCTTCAGCTACATAAATAAATCAACTGGTTAGAAATAAATCCTAACCTTAATTTATTACGAGTGCGCACTCAAAACTCATAAACGTTTATTAATTTAATATGCATTTTGCGGAATCACCCATGTACACACTAAATTAATGAAACGCCTGAAAAGGACAGGCGTCCCCATCAACTTCTCGCACAAAGAATCCACTTTGTGTATGAGCCCTGGTCATCAAAGTTTATGGAATCCACCGTGAAAAATGCCTCCTGGCATCATATCCCCGAGGTGGGATAGCAATTGACCTCAATTGCTATTAGCTCAATGTGGAGCTAACAGAGTGGGGAAAGCATTTAAGTCTCTAGCGTGCATCCATTGTGCTTCCTCTACAAGATGGTTCTTAAATTTAACTAAATATCTAGAATATCTTCGGCCAGTTCTAGTGGTCATAAAGTCAGTGTCTATAATAACTTCTAGTTCAAGTATTTCAGTCTCTTCCTCTAATAAAGGTGGGTTTTCATAAACAGGGTGTACAGGTAATTAGCCTCTGAATGGTCTCAATAAACTAATGTGAAATGCGTTGTGAATTTTCCAATGAGGTGGTAATTTTAACTTGAATACATTGTCATTAATTTTATGAATGATCCTAAATGGTCCATAGAATCTGGGGGCTAATTTGACAACTGGGTGTCTATCTACACTTTGCAGTCTACGCTTTTCTATTCTCAGCCAAACATAATCTTCAACTTTGAAATTCATTGCTTGTCTTTTCTTGTTGGCTTGTTTGGTATATGATTGCTGGGCTTTAGCAATCATATCTTTAACCTCATCAAAAATACTGTTATGCATACTAGCAATATCATCAGCACTTTGAATTCTATTTGACAAAGATGCAACAGGTGTAGATAATCTATATCCATAAATCACTTCAAACAGTGCTTTCTTTGTCGATGTGTGTGGTGTATTGTTATATGCAAATTGTAATAAATGCAAATGTGTGTCCCATGTCTATGGTTTAGAGATAGTATATGCACATAAAAGATCTAGAATTGTGCTATTAGTGGCTTCTGTTTGTCCATTAGTTTCTAGATGAAATGCAGATGAGAAATCAATCTTTGTGCCTAGGTTAGCAAACAGAGTAATCCAAAAGTTGTTACAAAATCTGGAATCACGATCTGAAACAATAACTTATCACTATTGGTTTTCAGATTTCCAAGGCAGATTTCTCACTTTATGTGAGAAAAACAGAGAAAGGTATTATGCTGCTTGTCATTTATATTGATGATTTGATTATCACAGGTGATATTGATGAAGATATCCTTCATGTGAAAATGCTATTAAAGCAGAAGTTTGAGATGAAGGATTTGGGAGAGCTACGTTATTTCTTGGGCATTGAGGTGATCAGATCATCAAGTGGGATATGGCTTACAGAGGCAGTATGGATTGGACATGCTGTCCAAATATGGGATGACAGGCTGTAAGCGTATTTCAGTTCCTTTGGAGCAGAATGTGAAGCTGAGCACAGATGTAGGTGAGCTTCTGGAAGACCCTACTATGTACAGACGCATAGTAGAAAGTTTGATTTATATGACTATTACCAGGCTAGATTTGAGCTATGCTGTTGGATTGGTAAGTCAGTTTATGCAGGCTCCAAGAAAATCGCATTTGGATGCGGCTAGACGCATACTCAGGTATGTGAAGTCCACATTGCAGTATGGACTATTTTATGAGACTGGGATTCAGATACAGTTGCATGGATACACTGATGATGATTGGGCTGGTAGTATTTCTAATAGACGATCTACCAGTGGTGGATATGTATTCTCTTTTGGAAGTGCTGCAGTCACTTGGAGCAGCAAGAAACAGCCTACAGTTGCCTTGTCGAGTACATAGGCTAAGTACAGGGGTGCATCAAGGGCTGCATGTGAGGTAGCTTGGTTGCATAAGCTACTTTATGATATGTATCAGCCTACAGATGGGCTAGTTGTCATTTATTGTGACAACATGAGTAGTATACACTTGGCAAATAACCCAGTCTATCATGCTAGAACAAAGCACATTGAGATGCATTATCACTATGTGTGGGAGAGGGTTTTACTAGGTCTTATTGATCTAGTTTATGTTAGCACAGAGGATCATGTAGCTAACATATTTACGAAGGCATTGGGCACAGAGAAGCTACGTAAGTTTAGAGACTTGCTTGGTGTGCAAGAATTGGGATTGAGCTTAAGAGGGAGTGTTGAGATATTGAGCTCCACTCGTGATATGCTAGGGTGACCGTTGTGCATTTATGTCACCAACTTGTTAGTTGCAGATGCGGTTGGTACACTGCCCATGAATAATAGCTAGATGACAACTATCCTTATCTACTCTAGTTCGTGGCTCAATTAGTATGCCATCTTAGTTAGTTGATTTTGGTTTGAGACCCATAGATAGGGTTCTTCTATTTCTATGTACTAGAGTTCTTTTTGGCTTATACAACTAAGAGGAGGAAAACTGTTTTCAGCCTCCACCTGTGTGTGTATTTCCCCCATTGTGCAAGCGAGAAAGCTACAAGTGAGAGTCCTTCCTTCTCTCCCACAATCTTGAAATTGTGCGCCTTGCAACTTTTGCTTAGGAGCCATTTATGCAGTGAATTTTGTCGCAGCAACTCCCCCCTTAGTCTACTTGCGCGTTTCGAAGTCTCCCAGTCTGAGATCTCCTCTCCCGCACAGGACAAGCCCCTTGGAGATACGATTTTAAGAAAAACCGTGGAAGGCACAGGAGAATAGGGCTTATGGAGGCTTTAATAGAAGCTTCTAAGCTTCTATCCACATTAGATGATGTGAAGAGAGAAAATGATTGGAAGAGATGATGATGATGGGGTTGAAGAGGACTATGAGGACGAAGATGATGAAGATAATGATGATGATGATGATGGTGGTGATGATGGTGGCAGTGCGGTAGCCTGGTGGCAGCAACTTGAAGACGGCGGCAGCTATGGCGGGCAGCACCACATCCTTGGGCAGCAGCACGACTCTCCTCTCTTTCCTCCCTTCAAGCTTGGGGAGGGGGAAGGTCAGACAGTGTGGAAAGGGGGGGCTAGCCACACAAGTGGCGGGTGGCATGTTCCCCTCCCCATGCTCCTCTCTTCTCCACATAACTCATACTCATGCTCATACTTCCTCTCCTTGCCATGCAATGGGCAACACCACGTCCCTGGGCAGTAGCACAACTCTCCTCTCTTTCCTCCCTTCAATCTTGGGGAGGGGGGGGGGGGGTAGCCACACAAGTGGCGGGTGGCATGTTCCCCTCCCCATGCTCCTCTCTTCACATAACTCATACTCATGCTCATACTTCCTCTCCCTGCCGTGCTCATACTTCCTCTCCATGCCATGCAACGGCTGAAGGGGAGGGGAGTTTAAAAACAAATTGCCAAAAAATTATCCATTTGCTTTTCCCATGAAGGGTGTTCCCACGTGGAACTATGGATTTTGAGCCACGGCCTCTTATGTACAACGCGGGCTAGAGTTTGCTAGTGCACGCGGAGGGAGCACTTAGCCCAAAATTTTATTGTTGCGGGAGATTACTTTAAGTTGCTCTTGCACGGGATGTGTGGGGTCTAGGATCATTAATATTTTGTGCGGAAATATTACATGTATCTTATCTATCATTTGTGTACATTATATTTTGTGTGAAAGAAGAAGAAGAAACCAACAAGAAAAGGTTTCGACTTCCATCTCTCTTCTTATGTTCTCTAATGAGCTTCCTCTTGCGTGTATGGTGTGTGTTTCATGCAGCAACTTAAGGAAGTCTCCTTACTATGTGATTTGTTACATGATATCAAAGTGGCACTACTAAGAGAGGTTTGTTTTGAAGGCTAAAGTGAAGGAGAAGAAGCAAGGAGTCGAGCAAGTAAGCCATGAATAAGAAGCTCTTCCATTATTTTACTTTTTCTCTTGGATAGTTCTTGTGGAGGTATCGAAAGAAGGATAGAGCAAAAATATCATATTGATTTGAGATTTACTATGCAAGAAGATGTACTATATATTTTGCAAATGTTTTCTCTTAGATTCTCTTTTGGTTTTTTGCCCATCTGAGGTTGTTTTAGGCCCCATTTCAAACTTACAAGGTTATAGATATAAGTTTCAAGATGTATTGTGATTTTGATATTGTGTCAATCAAAAGTGGATACATAGATTACAAGTTTTGATTTGGAAGTTTGGATGTGCTTTCTAGGAAGCAAACATCAGAATTGTATGCAAATAGGTTAGAGATTTCACATATTATTGAGCAGTAGTGAAAAGGAGTGCTTGGTGTGTTGCTATGTATTTGTTATGAAAGGTTGCATAAAACTTGTTTGTTATTTTGTATCAATGTTGTGATAATAGTAGAGAACAATGGAAACCCCATCATTGAGAAGTTGGACAAGAATAATTATCCATCATGGATGTTTCATGTAGCAAACTTTCTTATTGAAAAAGGTTGCTATGAGTTCATGTCAAGTGAAAAAAAGAAACCATAGTAAAGTAATCCTATGACTGCAAAAGAATTAAAGACATGGAAATAATGTATTGTAAAAGACAAAAAGCTGATGTATTGGCTATTTGCAAACATTGAGAATACTATGTCGGGACATATCATACATACAGAAACTTCACATGCAACTTGGACAATTTTTTAGAATATATTTTCAAGAAATACAAGATATGGGAGATTCAACTCAAGTAAGAGTTGGATACTTTGAAGAAAAATAAGATATCTATAGATGAGTATATTTTAAAAGTAAGAGGAATTGCAGATGCCTTAGTAGCTATTGATGCAATGCTTGATGATGATGAATTGGTCTCATTTACTTTGGGTCATCTTAATAATGAGAAGGCATAGAAATCCTATGTTACTTCTATATATATATGAAAGCCATTTCTAGATTTTGATGAGTTAATCTCTCTCATAATCATTAAAGAGATCAACATGTAGGATGAGTCATCTGAAAGAAGTGGTGAAAAGTTCCATGCATTTTGCTCAGAAGGAAACATGGGAGATCCTCTAAAGAGGCTGTAGTATGGGATGTGCTAGTGATATCCAAAAAAATAGGTCAAATCATTCGTTTAGTGAAATGCAAGTTTTAGGAGGCCATGGAAACTTTAGGGGCAGGGGGAGCTCTAGAGGAAGGGGTGGATGGCAAATCAAAGGTTCTAGCAATTCAAGTAGTATTTATCATTATTTGTAACGGGCCATAGGAACCCTCCCTTGAAATTTTAAAGAAAAAAGAAAATTTTTTAATCATTAGTTCAAAATTTTTTTACTCTCCCCTCTCTCCCCACCAACAGCATGTTGGGGAGAGAGAGAGAGAGAGAGAGTGATGGTGTTGGGGGGCATGCAACCCCCCAGGTGGGAGGGGTGGCCATGCCACCTACCTCCTCCCCTCCCCTATATAAAGGGAGGCTTCTCCTCTCCCCTAGCAGAGATAGGAGGCTACGCCATCCATACATCACAACCTTTCCCCTGTCAGTAGTTGTGTAGGGCCTTGGGCCTTCGTGAAGGTCGTCTCCCTCCATCCGCAGTGACTATAGTTTCCCCCCCTTGGGGCTCTCGGTCATAGCCAACCCACCGTCAGGCGTAGCACACTCCTCCCCTGGGCTCTTTCCCCCCCGCTGTCCTGTTGAACGGGCCTTGGGCCTCGCCATAGCCCCCCCTATTGACAAATGCCACGGGACCCTCCTCGGGGTCCTCCCAACAAAGCCACCACCTCCCTGATTGCCACCCGGTTTGGGCCGTGAGGGGAGAAGGACTAAGGAGAGGGAAGAAGGAGGACTCGGAAGAGAAAGAAGGAGGGAGAGAGAGAAGAGAAGGAGAAGGAGAAGGAGTGAGGGGAGAAGGAGTGAGGAGAGGGAAGAAGGAGGAGTGGGAAGAGAAAGAAGAAGAGAGAGAGAGAAGAGAAGGAGAATGAGTGAAGGAGAAGGAGTGAGGAGAGGGAAGAAGAAGGAGTGGGAAGAAAAAGGAGGGAGAGAGAGAAGAGAAAAAGTGGGAGAGAAGAAGGAGGAGTGGGAGAGAGAAGAGAAGAAGAGGGAGAGAAGGAGAAGGAGAGAAGAAAAAGGAGGGAGAGAGAGAAGAGAAGAAGAGGGAGAGAAGAAGGAGGAGTGGGAGAGAGAAGAGAAGAAGAGGGAGAGAGAAGAGAAGAAAAAGGAGAGAAGGAGAAGGAGAGAAGAGAAGGAGGGAGAGAGAGAAGAGAAGAAGAGGGAGAGAAGGAGAAGAGAAGAAGAAGAAGTGGGCGAGAGAAGGGAAGAATTGTGAGAGAAGGAGGAGTGGAGGAGAGAAGAGAAGAAGAAGGAGAGAAGGAGAGGAAAAAAAGAGAAGGGGAGAGATTAGGAGAATAAGAGAAAAGAAGAAGTGGAGGAGAGAGAGAAAGAGTAGGAGGATAAGAGAAAGAGAGAGAGAGAGAAAAGAATGAGAGGGAGTGAGAGTTGGTGAGTAGCTGCAAGGAGCCATACCCAAACCACTCCCTCGGCGAAGGACCCCATTTTTTACTGAACCTAAACAACCCAAAACCCGATAAGAGAGTGCCCAGTCTCCGCAAGGTGAATGGCTCCCAAGAAGAAAGTCGCGGGAAGCATAGGCGCCCCAAGCTACCGGTAATGTTGGAGAGGCGAGCGGAGCAACCAAGGCCGCACATACAAATCAAGCCCAGGTTCTAAGCTTTAAAATTAATAAGGAATTATTTTCTCATGGAAGGGATGAAAGGATTGATGATGTGCATGGAACAAGAACGAGTGTTAGGGTTCTGTTTACTCTAAGAACTAAGTTGCATGCGCAAAAGGGTAGAGTTTGGAATTTGCATAAGCTTTTACTCACATAAAATGATAAGATTATCGCCTTACCTCACATGAAATGATAGCCTTTACTCACATAAAATGATAAGGTTATCACCTTACTTCACATAAAATGATAGCTTTTGAACCAGCTTAGTGCATGAATAGTAATTTAGAATTCATGTTTCGCAATCATGGTTAAAAGAAACACATGAAATGTTAATTTCTGTTCATGAGATACACTTGCATAATTAGACAAAACCCTAGACTTTCATATATGCAAGTCACATGTGATTCGGTGCATTAAAAATAAGTAATCGTTGCCAAGATTAAAGAGAGATAAAATTTGTTAGGAGGTACAACTATACTAAATGCACAATGTGCACGATGGTTAAGGTTGATTGGGAATTCTTGCATAGAACGGCACTAAGAGAATTGGAAGGATCGCATGCATCTAGACTGCATCTTGAAAAGTTTAAAGGAAGAATCATATGTTGCCATGTGTGTTAACTGAGCTTGGTTGGAATTAGAGATTAAAATACACCTTGGTTGGGTTGCGAATAAGGTATGTCCGTTGCCTTGACTAACAAGCTAATGCTTGAGTTACGGACTAAGATACCCTAAGGTAAAACCCAAGGGAAAAGGGCAAGTATAAGCCAACTTACCATGACCATTTGCTTGCGTATCTTGTTTGAAATTATTGGAATATCACCAAGTCATGGAAAAACCCAAGATCAGATGCTGGGAGCATCAGGAAAAAAAGGAGTCACACCTTAGCTGTCGATCGTACAAATGACCTCTGAAATGTTCGTGCATGTACTTAGGTATATTATTTGATCTCTCTGCTCAAGGAACTAATTCAAGGAAAACACTTAATGCTTCAGGTTGAAAGCCTGGAGGGAGAGGCAGGAACAGTTACCTCGAATTGTCTGCCTGGCCCTATCCAAGGGGTTGTTAACCGTGCCAGGTATATGGACCTAACCCACCACGAGAGGTCTCTCCGTGGGTGCTACTTGGAGCGAGAGGATGCTTGGGTGTCAAGGGAGGCTCTAGATGTAAATCCATTGCATCCGGATCCCGCACAAGAGGTTGACATGACTCGAGATGGGTCTCGAGGCCCGTGTACTAGTCAACGGATGGAACTTGGAGCAGCAATCTTCTAGATTGCTGGGATAACCTTTGCATGTGATATTGGATATACTCTAGGATTTTTATAAATAAAGAGCAGTTATTGGAGAAAAAGAACTTGCTTGGCATTGTTTTCGTGTCAGTGTCTAAGTTATGTGAAGGAATCCGTGATTAATTTGTTTAATTAAGGAAGCTGATTTTGCACGTCAATACATAATGTGATAGGTAATTAGATAACTAAAGCAAATTGAGGAAAGTGCAGTGGACGTGACTTAGGTCCGTCCTACGAAAGGGTAGTCCCGGTTAGCTGGGAACTCTTCTCAAATGTTGAGACAATAAGACAATAAAGACCTAGTGTTAGTGGATGTAGAATTTCTAGTTTATTCTACTTTAGAGGAAAGGAATGGGTCTATGCCGTACGACAGAGAGGTTGAGCTTCGCATCCCTCTCGTTTTCCATTCTCCATGAATCAAGTGTAGCTTGAAACCACTTTGACTTTGTTGTTCCTATGAAAGGTGGTACAACTGGAGCTCGACACTAGAGACTTTGCTGATAGGAAAGGGACCCTGACCTTAGGTCAATCCCAAGTGGGAATTGCTAGACACTTCCACCTGAGGCAGACTCGAGAAGACCTAGATCACAAACCCTGTGTCATTCCTTACGAGTGCCAAGTGGAGCCTTCTAGACCCTCCTCCCGATGGGCTTCTAAGACGTGTCCCGCAAGTGGACAAGCGGTCACATTACAGTTGGTATCTGAGCAAACCAACGGGATCTAAAATTTACAAAGGAACTTAATGGAGGAAAGTAAAGGGAACAAGGGGACAGCCAGGGGAAGGTGAGTGGAATAGAGCAGTGTTTTCCGTTGGAAACATTTTCTTACTCACTTATGGATGCTGGGTTGCAGAGTGATGAAGCATGGAACAAATTCTTGGTGTTCTAGGTTATGTTTATAACTGCAATGCGTGCTTTGGATTATCGATAGAGGCTAGGCATGATGAATATTTTGGACTACATCTATAATCCTTCACCCTTGTATGCGGAACAGAGATGGACCGGAGAATTAGGAATATACTACATAGCAGCCCACAGACTTGCGTACCTTCAGACCAACTTGAAGAGAATTAAGTGGATGGAGGATTTAAAGATCGTGAAGCTGTTCATCTTTGTCGAAGGTCACACAAAAGCAACCCTCCATGTTGGCAGTCGACAAGTCAAGCAGAACAAGTATATGTATGAAAAAGTGACTTGGGTGATCCCTGCCGAGACAGAATCAAAGTACTAGGGTGCTATGAGAGGAACGGGTATCAAAGAAAGGGATACCCCAAGCTTCCTATAACTTATCAATTCTTGAAAATCCATGACCCCACTCCATATTATTACTCAGTCCCTGTAGTCGATTGTAACACAATCCTATTTTCCCTAAACTGATGTACCAATTAGCTTGTTCTACTTTCCCAAAATAAATGTACTCAAAGGGCTATGCCCTCATGAATGAACAAGACTTTTACTATCGTCTATCTTGATTGTAAATGTTAGCTAAGGTGTTAAGCGATTAAATCACTTGGCTAAAAGTTGTGCCAGTCGTATTAACGTAATATGAAAAACACTTGATAAGTCATTAACATAAAGAATCTTATTGCCCAGGTGCAACCCCAAGTGCAAGTTCCAAGTCTGGCCCCTGCACTAAGTATAGCTGTGATTCAAGAGAAGAAGTTCCTTCTCAAACAAATTAAGCCACCTGAGTTCGATGGCAAGGGAAGGACAATTCAAGTTGATGCTAAGATCTAGATCAAGTCCATGGAGGACTATTTTGAGGTAGCAGGAACTGCCCCTACTAACCAAGCCATGCTTGCCAAACTCAAGCTTACAGGCAAAGCAAGACTTTGGTGGAAACAATGATGTAGAGACCGAGCGATCTCGGAAGGGTCAGTCACTTGGGAGAAGCTTAAGGAAGCTGTGTGAGGGAGGTATCTGCCATCTGCCTACCGCACATAGAAGATGAACGAATTCTATGAATTGAAGCAGCTTGGACTATCCCTTGATGCATATTATTCAAAGTTCGTCTCTCTCTTAAAGTACGCTCCTTCAATGGATATGACACAGCCTATGTCAAAGTTTTGTGCTAGGTTAAATCCACCCATAAACACCCGCTTGGAATCAATGCGGCCAACGGGCCTACAAGATGCACTCATTCGAGCTGCACCAATAATACTGATGCTAGGAGGCATATTTCACAGTGGATTCCGTGCCACGATGGATTTCGTGAGGTTTTACGGTGGATTCCGTAAACTTTGATGGCCGGGGCTCATACACAAAGTGGATTCTTTGTGCGAGAAGTTGATGGGGACGCCAGTCCTTTTCGGGCGTTTCATTAATTTAGTGTGTACATGGGTGATTCCATAGCGGGTGATTCCGCAAAATGCATATTAAATTAATAAACGTTTATGAGTTTTGAGTGTGTACTCGTAATAAATTAAGGTTAGGATTTATTTCTAACCAGTTGATTTATTTACGTAGCTGAAGACTGCTAGGTATTCATTTTTGTCGGTTTAATTGTATTATTTTACTAACGATTGTGAATGTTTCAGTTGATGTGTAGAGATAGCAACAGTGGCAGAGGAAAGCATTGGGGTCTAGCGAGTATTCGATCTATAAATTATATTTTGATAGGCGCCATGCCTATATTTTGTCATGTCTATTGAGGCATCGATTATTTATTATTATTTTGTATGCGCCCTTGCGCATAGTTATGTTATTTCTATTTGGACATTGTATTGGGCGTGCTAGACTCTTTGGGTACCGTCCATTCGCTTTATTCCTATTTTTGTAAAAGCAAACTCAAAAGCTAAAAGCTTGTGATATTTTTGTAAATTGGGCTATTATTGAGCATGAAGATGAAATATACATAAAATACATGCTTTGTGAAGCGCTCACACAAGGCATGGGGGGAGATTGCACCCAATTGGTCTCTTGCTCTTGTCGTTCATGCTTTTTACCCTGTAATTTGTGCAAAAAGTAGAGTTCAATGTTCTTGGGGACCTTCCGGCATTCACTACACGAACATACAACGTCCGATTTGCACACTAGTGGTATCAGAGTGGAGGTGAGATCAAGAGCTTCCAATCGCTACCCATCTCGTGCAAAGGCGGAGCTCCTAGAACGATTGGGTTCTACGGTCAATCTCATCGTGAACCGTCGATATAGGTAGACTTCTGGTGATCAAGAACCCTTGTTTCTGTCATTAGATCGCGAAGGACCGGGCTATATAGGCGGAGGACCACTCCTACATCTCCTTCAACAAGTCGTGGACAACCAGAGATAAGCTTTACAATCTCCATAGCTAATTCTTTTCAAAAGCTTAGTAGTGAAGCTTAAAAGCTTTAGGAAGCTTT
The DNA here is from genome assembly GCF_053477565.2 of Lygodium microphyllum. Taxonomy (NCBI): domain Eukaryota; kingdom Viridiplantae; phylum Streptophyta; class Polypodiopsida; order Schizaeales; family Lygodiaceae; genus Lygodium; species Lygodium microphyllum. The sequence goes on along the minus strand of NC_141144.1, from coordinate 64,937,606 downwards.
AAAAGCTTCAAAATTCGTCAGCGAGGCATCGGAAGATCTCCGAGATTTGCGTGAGGCTGAAAAATGTCCCCCCCCCCAACGATCTGCGCCGTTTTCATTCTATTAAGCCTAAGCGTAATCAATTAAGCTTAGTCTCTTAAGGCAAGTCATCTCTGTAAGTCATAAACTCCAGGTCACACCAACAAAGTCAAGTTCTGCAAGTATTTTCTGATCAAGTTCTGCAAGTTTCGTAAATTGAATAAGTTCTACAAGTCTGCAACCCTACAAGTCACATAAGTCTGCAACTCTGCAAGTCAGACTAGTCAACTGGAGTCAGAACTGACTTGTGCTCAAAACTCCTAGAAGGGTTGTTCCTGTGCAGAAACTCTGAACTGCAAAGTTGTTCATTGGAAGGTACTCTACCCATACGCAGGTTTGCTGAAGCATTTTCAGCATGCGAAGAAGGATAAATCATAGATTTTCAGAAGATTGAGAAAGCTATACCTAAAAACACATAAGCCTTGTATTCCTGAACTTGAGCTACGCTCATCCCGCTAACTAGATTTTGAGTGAGAAAGGTCTTTTGAGTTTTACAGGATGACGGAACCACATATGGATGATCTTATGGCTAAAGACGACTTACCTAAACATATGATGGAGCAAAAGCTGGACTTAATCATGATGCAATTGGAAGAAGAACGAAGGGCTAGGGAAGTATTGCAAGCTCAACTGGCAAATTTACAAAGAGCATCTACCGACAAAGAAGAACCTCAAGCTGAAGATCTTATTCGACGTACCATCGACGCAACTCTTGAAGCTCAAACCATCCGCAAGGAATCAAAGATAAGTAAAAGAAGTTTCAAATTCCGTACTTTCAATGGCATACGAGAAGGAAAAACTGTTCTAGCATTCATTAGTCAGTTTGATGACTATTTCCATGAGGAAACCTATGCAGAAAAAGATAAAATCAAGTGTGTTACTAATCATTTAGTAGATAGAGCATCTCTTTGGTGGATTGTAGTACGCAAGAGCATAGATTGTCTTGCTACTTGGGAAGATTTCAAGAAGAAGTTCATGCAAAATTTCCTTCCACCGCAATTTCATGAGAAAGCTATTAAGCAATGGGATCTTCTCCAGCAACGGGATCGTGAGCCTATTCCTCAGTATACAAAGCATTTTTGGAATGCACTACTCCAGCTACGCATGCTTGAAGATGTACCAGAGGCGACGCATAAGCGCAAGTATATGTCTGGACTCCTTGGGCATTACTACGTTGAAGTTAACATGCTCAAGCCTACTACCCTTGAAGACGCCATTTCACTAGCTCACGACACTGAAGATAAGCTACGAGGTAGAGACAAACGTCCACAACAATTCCAAGTCAATGGTAACTATGGATCTAAAAAATTGAATTCCAATTTTAGAAGATATAATCCAGGTCGTTTCTCTTCATCATCTTTCCGCAAGAATTAGGCAAAATCACCTGCATTACCATCCAATGTCAATCCAAATTCTAAGCCTATTCCACAGCCAAATCCTAATGTACCTAGACTTCCTGCCATTGCAAACAATGTAACCAAAGCCAAGCCAATAGTATGCTATAAATGCCACCAGCCTGGACATCTAGCTGCAAATTGTCATTCAAAGAAGCCACCTGCTCATATCAACTACCTTGGAGCAATGGACGAAGACGAACATGAAGATGTGCCTGATTTCACTGAAGATGAGAACGACACTACTACTACTTCCGATACTTTACCAGGTATGCCTACTCCACATTCTTTATTAACTATGAAATGTTTGGTGCATGGAAAGGAAAAGACTATTTTGCATGATGATGGTAGTACTCATGATTTTATTTCAGCAACATTAGTAAAAGAATTGAAATTACAGACTCTACCTATGCATTATCGCATAAAAGCTGCATTTTTTTGCACTAGGTATAAAGGTACACAAGAAGTGCAAGACTTAGAGATTCCAATTGGTTCATACACAGAAAAAAGAAATTTTCTAGTTGTTCCATTACAGTCGAGTGACATTATTTTAGGCATGCCTTGACGACACCAGCATAATCCAGATATAGACTATTCCACACACTCAATGAATATTAATTTTCAAGGAAAATCTATTACATTATATGGTATGCATGCATCTAATATTTTTCCACTGCTTTCACATACTCGAGCTAAACATGCATTACGCAAGAGTAGTAAATCTTATCTCATTTGGGTGAATGAACTGCAAGTAAAGGAAAATCATATGCATCCTAGGTATAAAGAATTTCTTGCATATTTTAAGGACTGTTTTGCAGAAGACCTACCACCTGGTCTACCTCCTTCACGTCCAGAAGACCATAAGATAGATTTGATCCCTGGCACACAACCACCTTGCAAAGCACCATATAGGCATAACCAGATAGAGCAAAAAGAAATCCAGAGTCAAGTTGAGGAATTACTAAATAGAGGATTGATTCGACCTAGCAGTTCTCCATTCGGTGCACCTGTTCTATTAGTCAAGAAAAAGAATAATACCTATTGTATGTGCATTGACTATCGCGCTTTAAATAAGATCACTGTAAAGAATAGGTATCCCATTCCTAGAGTTGATGACCTTATGGACAAACTGCAAGGATCTGCTATATTTAGTAAAATTGACCTTAAGTGTGGTTATCATCAGGTGAGACTAGATACGTCAGACATATTCAAGACTGCATTTAGAACACAGTTTGGTCATTACGAATTTTTAGTGATGCCATTTGGATTGACTAATGCACATGCTACATTTAGTAGAATGATGAACCGTATATTTCTAAAATATCAGTATTACGTAATTGTTTTCTTTGATGATATTTTGGTGTTTAGTCAAAATGAGAAAGAACATTATGAGCATTTGTCATTGGTTTTTCAGTTATTGAAAGAAAATCAACTGTATGCAAATCCTAAAAAGAGTGAATTATTTAAAATAAAAATTGAGTATTTAGGTCATATTGTATCATCTGATGGAATTAAAGTTGATCCTAAGAAAATTGATGCAATATTGAATTGGCATGTACCTAAAAACGTGCATGAGTTACGCTCATTCCTTGGTCTTGCTAGTTTCTATAGGAAGTTTGAACGTAATTTTTCATTACTTGCTTTACCATTAACAAAACTTCTGAAGAAAGGAATTGTTTATCATTGGATCGAAAATCAACAGAAATCCTTTGACTTACTGAAACATGCATTAACCCATGCCCCTATTCTACAATTTCCTGATTTTAATAGACCATTCTTTCTAGTAGTGACCGATGCTAGTGGATCAGGAATAGGAGTTGTACTTATGCAAGAGAATCGTCCTATAGCCTATTCTAGTTGTAAGTTGAAACCTTCTGAACTGAAATATTCCACATATGACAAAGAACTATTAGCAGTTGTACAAGCATTAAGACAGTGGAAACACTACTTAATGGGTTCAAAATTGATGATTAAGACTGATCAGCAAAGTATTAGACATTTACTTAGCCAACCTCAAATCTCTGACCGTCATATCAAATGGGCCTCCTTTATTCAAAGTTTTCATCCTATCATTCAATACCAATCCGGAAAAGAAAAGGTAGTGGCTGATGCATTGATTAGAAGACCTGCCATTCATAATATTTCTGTTATATCTTTTGATTCTTTGATTGCTATGAAAGATACATATCATCAGGATATTACTTTTCATGCTGATTGGAATAAATTAGTTCAAAATAATTTTATTCCTATTGATTCATTGTCATATCATGATGGATTTATGTTTTATGAAAAGAGATTGTGTGTTACAATTCCATTCCGATCTTTTGTTTTGAATGAAATTCATTGTCCCCCATACCAAGGTCATAGAGGTATCATATCTACCTTACATATGTTAACTGAAGATTTTTATTGGCCGCATATGGATGCTGATGTATCTAGCTTTGTTTCTAAATGTTTGATTTGTCAAAGAGTTAAGAGACATCATGGTAAACAGTATGGATTACTTATGCCTTTGTCTATTCCATCTAAACCTTGGGAACAAATTTCTATGCATTTCATTACTGGTTTACCTAATACTAAATCTAACCATGATATGATTTTGACAGTTGTAGATAGATTTAGTAAACAAGTGTATTTCATTCCATGTAAGAAAACTTTAACAGCATCACAAGCAGCACAATTATTTTTGAAAACTGTTTTTACTAACCATGGATTGCGTTGCAAGTATTGAGGCTTGTAAGAAGGCTCTCTAGTTAGGTCATTTGGTAGTAGACCTTGGCATTACTCACATGAGGTTCCTACACTACATTCAGATTCTATGAGTGTTATTCAATTGGCCAAGAATCCATTCTTCCATGTGAAGGCAAAGCACATTGAGGTGCATTATCACTTTATTTGAGAGGTCATTGAGGACAAGTCCAACATTGAGCTTGTCATCAAGATCTCAACTAAACAAAATCTTGAAGATCCACTCACTAAAATTCTCTCAATGAAGTGTTTTTTCTTCCTTAGGAAGTTGATGGGAGTTGGATGAGATGACATCTTTCCTCGTCTTGTTGTGCTTATGTACATTTTTACTTTGTAAGTTTTTTCTTATTCTCTCCTCTCACTAAGGGTGCATTCGCCTTTAAGTGTGAGGTTTTTGGGGATAAAGGTACCTGTTCTTAGCCACCCTTGTATTAGTTACATTGACAATACCCGCATTGCGTATTTGTTACACGCACCATGTATTAGTTACCTGCACATCTCTACACTGCAAGTAGTGGTGGGTGCCAATCACTATCACTTTATTCTTTATCCTTTCACTGACATTTGAATAAAGAGGAGGTCAGCCACACATTGTAACTATTGGATTTTCCACATCTTGTGTGTCTGTCTCTCTCTCTTGCTCTTACTCCTTTCACCATAGCTCTTGCTTCTACTCCATGCTTCCATTTCACGGCTCACTCCTTTTAACTGTGAACTATGGGCAAGGTATAGGACTGAGAGAGGAATGCCAATAGTAAGGACCTGCAATGATAGAAGACATACAAGAGCACCTCATCAATAGCATCCACTTGCTCCAACCATAATAGTCCTCATAGAGTTACCTGACCAAGATGAGCAATGACAACTTCCTGAAGGTATAGAGACTATTGGTTATGGAAATACTCATTAAAAGCCGTATCAAGAAGGGGAATGGTACTAGTTGTTACTAGAAACTAAGTAGGTTTCCAACTTGATTGGCCAAAATGAGAGAAAGCAAGGAAAAAGGAAACTAAGCAAGTTAAGAAGTTGAAGAAAGAGGTAGGAAATGTAGTATTTCAAGAGCCTGAATATCAAGAGTGGCAAAGTACCCTAAATCTTCATGAAGAGAATCAACAACTTGAGGATAGAAGTTCAAGAAAATTTCAATAAGGAGTTTCAAAAGAGTTATTTCAAGCACTAGCAAGATGCTCTTTACAATTAACCTTAGATCAGGTCTTAGAGTTGATACCTAGGTTCAAAGAAAAGTTGCTTCTAAATATTCAAGAAAAGCAACAAGAAGTTCTTGAAGGCAAATAATTTCAAGATTACGTAGTTCTTAAATATCTGGAAGTCATAACCACATAAAAGGAAGTTGTAGATTATCAAGTTCCTAAAAACGTATTTAGCTAGCAAGCAGGAAGAATTGCTTCCAACCCCATTCTAGGTTAAGATGGTAGTTCAAAGAAGGTTACAGACATTAGGTATCCTCAAGCATTAGCAAATCAAGGTGGCTCGCTTGAAGTTTAGGGTAATTTTTATGATACTAAGAATGATAGAAATTGGAGACTCTTATCACATGCTCCTTGGAAGACTGTGGTTTAAAATTACTAAATTGAGGTAGGACTCAAGGGTTCACTATGTCTACATCCCCAAGGGGACCCAAGGAAATCATATTTTCTACTGTAAATAAGGTGATTATGAATAATACTTCTAGACATATGGTATCTCAAACAATAAATCTTGTAGATGAAGTTAAAGATGATGAGGAGGAATTATTTTCTTCAGGCAAATCCTTCAACAATTCCAACGTTTGAGATTGATCTTGATAACATTATTTGAGGGTATTAAGGGCATTGCACAATTACTAGAAATGCACTTCCTGAACAATAAATTCTTCAACCTATAGACCTTAGGAGTATAGCATCATGAAGGTTCTTTTGCATGGCAAGTCAATTAGACTTTTAGGATAGGTCAAAAAGTAAGGAGTTTGAAGTAGTTCAGGACCATAGACCTAGTTATCCCAAAGTTGAGCAACAATTGTTTATATGTTCTCAACCCCATTCATGGATTCCCTTTTTGATGATATCGTGGAACATGAGATATATAGTTATTGGATGAAGTTTTAGGGTATTCCATCAGATTTTAGTAATTAAAGAGTGGTTAGGTTTGTTGATAGTGTGAAAATTAGAGGATGGGCTATAGAAACTTGAATTCTTGAAACACCAACTTAGTTTCTTGCAATAGTAATGGAAAATATTATCGCATTTTAAAATGCAGCATAACAACAACCTAAAGATCAAATATGTAAGGAACCTAAAAAGTTTGGATCAATATCAAAAGCAATACTTTGCATATGACATATTGATGCAAATTGAAGTTATGGAAGATTATGATGTAGATGTAGATGTAGTTTCATATTGTTTTCTTTTATAGTTTTTCTTAGATTATTTTGCATATTTCTCTGGTGATGCAATTTCTTGTTTGAGATTTTGGAGTATTGGAGTATCATGGACATATTTCATGATCGATGCAACTACTCTTTGTCATTGGAGTAGTGATTGACTTATTCAATCATGCTTCTATATCTTCATTCTCTATGATGTTTTATGGATGTCATTATACCTAATGGGTTTCCAACCATAGTATATTACTTTGAAATGGTTGCACTATATTTTAATTTGGATGAAGGGATATGTGGATTTCAGTCATGGCTACCATACAACCATCCACTAGGATGTTCCAAATGTTAGGGCTCAAATTATTACCTTGGGACGTTAGTCTTTATGTTTATGTATGGTCTAATGTAACTAGCCTACATGATGTCGCACAGAATTTGCAAGGGGATCGTGAATGTCGCTCGTCACAGGGACGCTAAGCGAGATGAGAATATTGGATCAAGAGTATTCAAATCAAGATAATTTCATGGAGTGAAGGAATGGTTAGAATTCTCAAGTTCGAACAATTTCTTGTGTCAGCATGATACATAGATTTTAATTTTCTTGGTATGCTTTCATACATAGATCTATTGTTTGCTACTCACAAGGGATAGAATAGAAGATCCAATTCACAAGAGAATTCCTAAGTTTGATTACAAGAGAGTTAATATTTCATAGATAAGAAATGATTAGTGCCTCTAAAGCTTCTGTTGGTATAAGCAAGTCATAGAGTTGTCATCATATAAAGAAGAAGTGATGTTTTGGAATAGCAATACACAAACTTTGTTTCCAAGATTTCACAAATCCACTGCCAAGTGCAAGCTTTAGACATATTCGACTGACTCTTCTTCTTCTAGAATATAATTTTTGTTTGCTTCTCGTATCAAATCATAAAACTTAGACCTCCTTCGTTGTTGTAAACAATCATTCCCTTTTTCTTACTGAACTTTTCTGTAAGTTCCTTCTTTCTATCGGTGTTCAAAATCAATTATCGTGTGGCATACTCTTCCAATCCTCCGTCACCTTTAATGCTACAGCAGTGGTAGATTGGCATTCTCCGTCACCTTTGCTACAGCAGTGGTAGATTGGCATTCGTGTGTTGCAAAAACGAAAGGAAGAAGAAATGTACCCTTCGTCGCTTTCCTTCTTCAGCACGCTGCAGCAATTTTGTCCGCCCTTTCGCTTCGTCATTTCCCTTTGTCGCAACATCGACACACAGAACACAGCTTCCTCGTCCATAGGCAGGTCGTCCATTCCATCATCACTCTCCGAGCTTCGTCGTCACCTCATCTTCTTCTGCCGTCCACTGGACGTGCCCCGCGGTGATGTACTGGAATTAGGGCTCCGCCATGACGTGAGTCGTGTGAGCCGTTGCCTTGGTCAGTCCAGATTGTTTTGTCAAAGTAGGCAGGCAACAGGTCCCAGTGGCTATGCAGGTTGGCTAGCTCACCGATCGGCAGCTAATCACGTGGTGTCAGATGTCAACTTCTCCTTCGTTACTTTGTAGAGTTTGTTGTCGTTCTCTTCGTCATCTTCACCGTTTCATTTTCGCTTTACTCTTTTCTGATTTCACCTTCATCGTCCTCCCTTCGGGCGCAGGTTTATCATCAGTCTTCAGCAGCTCCTCTGGACATTCTCCGATTCTTCATCTCCCCTCTCTCTCTACTGGCTCTTCCTCCCTTTATAATCTGTGTCTCCTCCAAATTTTGAAGAAAGCATCATAGATATTATTCTTCTCGTTCCTTGCTTTTCTCGCACACACTTTTAATGTCCCCTTCTTTATTTCAACGATCCTGATTCGGCGTACGAAGCACAGTGCTTTTCTTTTCAGAAAAGCTTTGATCTTTGACGTCAATGATTATGTCTTGTCACATCCTTTTCTTAACAACAAAAGCTTCTTGATCGTTAATGGTGTGTTTCAAAGTAGAGGCATGCGTCATCCTGCATATGATCCAGAATAAAGCCTTTTACTCGTCAAGCCACCTACCCTCATGATGATCAAAATTCCACCTATCATTGCCCACAATAATTGCCATTATTTCACATTCCACTGATGCATCCAATGAATGCTAACAATTTATGCTTTGTTTGTTCAAAAGAAAAGACACAAATGCCTTTTGTTTGATCCATGCTAGAGACGTGAATTGTTTTAATTCCATGAGATCATCTTTTTGAAGTAACTATTGAAATGGCAATCAGTAAACTTAAAGTCAAAACCCAAAGCGTCTCCATTCACTTAAAGTGTTCTTTCTGCTCTATTGGTTATCCATTCTCTTCTTCATCTTCATCATCCAACATCTCTTTTTTGGTGGTCTTCTCAGTCCACAAATAATGAGGTAGTTGATCAAGTCTTTCAACCACCTCTCATCAAGGTTTTTCCCTCTTCTTCTTCTTTGACAGAAACATTTTAGCTTCATCGTAGATGCAATTGAAAGAATCATTCAACCTCACCCAATGTATATCGTTGTTGTAATTTAGAGCAATCCAAAATAGAGCATTGTAGAATATTTCTCTCATCTCAACGAGAGTGCTTTAATCAACATCCATATCTCATACAAGAATTGCCATCACATTGTATTAAGTCATCCCTTGTATATTCCCACTTATTGATTATCCCTTCTTTCATGAAGTACACATCCTTGGAGTCTTTATACATTCTCTTCATATGAACCTGTTTTTCATGCAATTTGTCCTAGCAAGGTTATGCTATGTAATGAAACTTCGTGCCCAAACTCTCATGCAATTTGCATAAAAAATTCCATACTTATGCAATCAATCAAGCAATGCTTCCACGCAAAAATTATGAATGCATTGAAAAAATTGTGCCTAGCCCAACTATATGTGCTCATGCATCATGCAGATGTAAACACAAAAGATACACACAACAAAAAATAAACCTAAAATGATGCTGACATAAGAGTCCAAAAGCTTGACAAAAAATTCTATCCTTAGGTTCGCAGTGGTAGACGCGCAGCATCACGACATCCGCCCCCTCCAAACATGCACATCCTCTGGATGGGCCACAACTACCCATCCTCATCACCACCAAGCTCGACGGTCAATGCAATCTCTTCATCTTCTACAAAAGCATATTCAATGTCCACATCTTCATCTTCATCCTCTCCTGGCTCATCGTAAATCATATCATCCAAATCCTCGAATGTATAGGCTGTAGCATCTCTTCTCTTGAAGAGTTTGATTCACTTCCCTGCAATCAGAATCCACAAGAGTGTTCCATCAAGTTCTACTACGGAATATGTGGCATTGTCATGGACATGTTGCACTAGATAAGGCCCAAATCATCGTCACCCAATGTCCTTCCTTAATCTCTTTAGGCCTCAATCTGTGTCTGCTATCAAAATGGTCTTTGTTGCGAATTCTAGCCTCTTTGAGCTTTTGAATTGCTCTCTCAATATCTTCGGGTCTTCTTTCCAACTGATGAATACGAAGTGTCAAAAGATCTTCTTTAGACATGTTTTCTTGCTGCCAAGGTAAAGCACTCCAAGTAAGTGTACAAGTCTCTGTAGGCATGACTGGCTTCTAACCATACATCAACTCAGCTGGTATATATCTTGTACGCATAGTAATCAAATCAAGAACCCACTTGTAATGAATATATAGTGGGTAGGTAGGATGAAGCTCATCTCTATGTCTCACTGAAGAGAACAACTAACAATCAAGGCATGTCTCAACAAACTGTGAGATATCTCTATACATGCCTTTCCACAATTAGTGCTCTTTGATATTTTCATAGGTCACCCAAATAGCTCAATGCCCAATCGAAAGACTTTCATGGAATTGTTTCATGATACACACCTTGGAAGCTCTATCACAAACAACTCTCAATGGCTGTCCTCCTCGCTTTCGCGGATGCTTCCATAGTAGCCCACTTTGCAAGAAGAAATCGTAAGCTTTTCTCCTGATCTTCTTGAAGTCTACATCAGATCATCCATCCTGTCTAGACATGGTACTCAAATAATGACCAATCTGCAAATAATCTCTTGTATACAAAGACTCATTAAAGCTTTCCAAAGCAGTCACATGACAAACATGATCAGCATGCATGGTTGCAAGATCAACCCCTTCATCAACATCATTAATGCAAGAAAAATCTATATCATCATACCTTGCTTGTGAAAGCATATCAGCTACTGGGTTTTCTTTACTTGCTATGTGCCTGAACTAAGGATTCATGGATTTTATGTACCCAATCCACCTAAGCAGGGCAATATCTGGAGTAGAACAACTTGTGATCATACCTACAAGAGGAAAACAATCAGTCTCAACCACTACAGTAGCTCCAATGAAGTACTCTCTGTCATTGTTAAGAGCCGTGACAACTCCCAAGAGCTCTCTTTTAACTTGAGGATACCTTCATTGTCGCTCGTTTAGGACTTTTTTCCCAACCCAAATAGCATACCTATTCCCATCTGCATCATCTTGGCTAATAGCCCATCCAATGCCCATAGGACTAGTATCAATAGTAAGCACAATAGGTCTTCCATACTCATAATCTGCCTTTTGAAGAGTCGGAGCGGCTCTTAATAATTTCTTCAGTTTCTGCATGGCTTTAGTATGTTTCATCTCCCAAGAAAAACGTTGCTCTTTTCTCACGAGCTGATAAAGATCGTCTGCAATATGAGCAAAGTGAGGAATCCAAATAAGATAAAACACACAAGCTCCAAGAAACTTGCAAACCTTCGAAGTAGAGGAACAAGTCTCCACAATCTTTTCTATGGCATCAACCTTCTCAAGAGAAGGCTTTCTGCCATAATATCCACACATATGACCAATAATCAAAACTTCTCTGGCACCAAAAATAAACTTCAACCCTAACAAGGTTAAATTCACTTCTTCCAATCTACAAAGAATCTTCTCAACATCTCTAATATGTGAAGCCACAAAGAATATGCATCCATGATCATCTAAAGAATGATCTTTACCTTCTTCCAAACATCCCTTGATAGGTAAGTCATCAATGAAAGGCATAGTAAGCTCAGGAATAAAATCCCATAGAACCTTGCTCATCCCATTCATCATATGAGCAACTGAATTAGTAGCTCCTTGTGGAAGCGTACACATTCGGACAAGGCCTAGAGGTGTCTTCATCGTAGTCAAATCTCTACTTTCAAGGGTGAGCTGGAACTGATCATATCCATAATAAATATCACCAAGAGAATAGATAGCATGACCAACAAAAGCCTTAGCAAAATCGTCCACAATAGGTCGCACTAACATTTTGAATAGTGACCTTGTTTACTGGCTATAGGTACTGTATCAATTTGAGTGTCCCATTCTTTTTAGGAACTGTGAACCACCTGTTGGAATATGGATCTAAAGATGGCTCTAGAATTCCCATCTTGATCTGCTCATTCAAGAGCTCTACTAGTTTGGGCAAGTGAGCCCTCGGCACAAGAATAGGCTGTAGATTCCAAGGGACATGCGGAATGGTAAAAATAACCATAAGCATCACAACCCTAGGATCAATACATCCAATCTCATGTGGAAAGAAAGCAAAAGCTTTTTCATATCTGTATAACATCTCTTCAAAGCATCTTACCTCTTCAAGAAGTAGAAAATCTTCAGACCCAATCTTCATCTCTTTCAATGTCTCATCTAAAAACTTATGTCCAATACCTATAGGATCTCACAAAGGAGGTTGCATAGCAGCTCTTCTAATCATCTCATCATTGTCCAAAGGTAGCAGCCACTATAAGATACAGGCCTTATATCGACGTTCAAAGTGACAAAAATGTTCATACAAAAATTTTCCCCCGTTGTCGCAAAAAGCGTCGATATGAGCGACTCCATAGAACAATCGTCATTAGCATCGCTTTTTGTATCGGCGCTGATACCGACGCAAATAGCGACGATGATAACAACACTGTGTGTGATGCATAATGCGATGCTAATAGCAATGGATGTAGTAAATTTACGACGCTAATAGCAACGGTAACAAGAAAAAAAAAATTTGTGGTAGGGCTGCCCTGCCATAAATAGCACTATGTGTTTTATTTGGGCCATACAAAAGAGTTTCAGTAATGTGTACAATTCTCATGTAAATGAGGATAAAGTGTACTTGAATCATAACATTGATACATAAAATAAATACATGATCGTGTAATGAAAGTGACGGTACAATCATGGCAAGATACTACTACTACATAGAAAATGCCTATACAAATCACGTGATAAAAAAAGAAGAGTATATGAGCTCCATAGATCCAAGAGCGAGCTATAGATCCTCGCCATCCGAAACCTTATCTCGCCGCAAAGGAGCATCAAACAGACTCTGTAAAAAAAGAAACAACTACACATTAGTCCACCATATAATAATGCATTTTAATTAAATTTGATAACTATGGACAAAAAAGATGAGTGACTTACAAGGCCGCTGCATCCATACAATTGGTCGATCAATGTAAGTGAGGCTATGTATCTCTGCATATCGAGTCTCTAGGCTGGTGGGATCGTGGTTTGTAATGGAGTGCTGGAAAGAAAACAAAATACAACTATTAGAATCACGATTGTCAGTACAAGGGATATCGCAAAAAGATAAGCAAGCAGAATAAAAGATAAACTTACAAAGTCCTCTAGATATGTCCAGTGGCCGCCACTCCCAAGATAATGGACCACTCCTGCCTTCAGTCGTACCCTCGCCGCCTTGCGCTGCTGTCTCCAACGTCCTCGAGAATCTATAGCCTCCTCCCTGAGTCAGCACCATTCGTCTGCATCTAGCCACTTGGGCTTTGAGGCCCCACTCTTAAGTGCATTGCGTGCGTCCGATCGTCTGTGTGACATGTATGCATGCATGCACTCCATCATCCAACTTGTGGAAAACCTATCTGCTATGGTAGGTACTAGAAACTCCTCATGCAAGGATGCTACTATGTAGTCCTTGCTCCCCTCCGGTATGTTCTTCCAATGATCCAAGACATTGTGCCAAAAAACTTGTTGGCACAACTCTCTTATACGAGCCATCACCCTCCTTCCCTCATCATTCATGATGATGGCTCATGTCCTATCATCTACAAGGTATCCATACCTCTCTAAGGTATGCCTAAATATGTCCTCTCCCACCTAGGACCATGCTCCTGGGCATATCCAGGAGACCCATGTATATCTAGTGTAGCTAAAACGGTAGTATCTCTTGGAGTAGCACCCATAGGGATGCCAACTACAGATGACTGAGCAAAAGCTAGAGTGACTGGAGTAGACGACGTCCCCACAGGTGTGACAAATCCCATAGGTGACGCAACTCCAATAGAATGATGAGACGGAGATACTGCGTCGGTACCTCCACAACAACCACCTAAGCCATGCTCTCTCGAATCGCCATGAGAGTGAGGAGTAGCACCTGTATCCCGAGCTACTCGACTGCGGGCTCACTGCATCCATGTCTCTGCAGCATCCCCCAGAACCACTCCCTCTATCTAGTGCAAGTTTGGAGTGTTGACCTTCTCTACTGGAAATTGAAGCATTAGAGTGCACTGAAGTAGATCTAACAAAACGGCTTGATGGTGTCCGAGGCAGCTCCTGGTCCATCATATCTCTGAATAGAGTCATCTAATCTGGAGACATACACGTGAAGATATCCTATAGCTCCTTGTCAATCATCCCTCAACTCATTGTATTGATCTAAATATCCACAAAGGTCACCTGCACAGACAAAAATTAATGTTAGCATAATCAATATAAATCATACAAAGTACAGTAATATAAATATCTAAAAAATGATCTTACTTAAAATGCATATCTTATGTACCCTTATAATCGATTCATCAACGAATTGAGTAGGTGGATGCCCCAAGAATGAAGTATCATATGGTCCCATGTCAATCTCCTGACACAACTCCGCATACACTGGAAGGTCAATAGACATGTCACCACAAAAGGATGAGTCCATCTCGTTCTCAAAGAATTCTTGGACTCCTGGATTTCCATCATTGTTACCCGATTCTAGCTCCTCTACATGCTCCAAGCTTTCGATGGCCTCCACCCCTTGCAATATTGACCCCTCTATTTGCATAATGTCCTCATCTACGCTCGAAAAATTTGATCATATACTCTCATACTTCGGAGAGCTGAAAGTATAACATATTACCATCGAGGTTGTCGGGGGTTTGGATAAACAATTACCTGTTCAAAATCACGTACAAGAGATATTTAACTTTTGTAACATGTACCATGTCATAATAAAATTTAAAAAAGCATGAGTTCATGCACCTATTCACAATGGTTTGGGAACACAAATGTGTTGCACAAATCCATCCATCTTTTTTCAAAATCTATTTTGAGAAATCCAGATGGACCAGGTCGAACTGTTGCTCCAGCTTCTTCAAGTACCACTTTAAACCATTGCACATCAAATAGGATTATGGAGAAGCTATGGTAATCCACCGTGATAATACTTTGCAAGTTCTCAAAATACTCCATCTCATCTATAATTGTGTTTTGATCGGTTGCTCGTCGTCGGCTCTCTTGCTCGAACTATGCCATGATACCACAATCTGTTGTGGAGCACATTTTGTCGATATGCTCCACGTGGAAATGCCATCCACACGACAATATCACAACCTTCATCGTTTTCCATTTGGTCTACATTACGACAAACAATTTGTTTTTGTTATCATTCTTTTTTTCTTTCTTAAATTGTTTGAGAAGGGATTTCTTCTCTTGTAACTCAACAAAATTAAAGTATGTAAAGTCTCCACCCACCCACAAATTAACGTCTTTCGGAGTGTTTTCTGTCTCGTAGTATTGCACCGGACCTCACCACCACCACCACCACCACTATTACTACTACTATAAACAAGAAAACTACTACGACTACCACGACTATGACTATGACTACGACTACCACAATAACAACAAACAAGAAAAGAAGAAATTAAACTATGACTACCACAACAATAACAAACAAGAAAATAAGAAATTAAACAACTACCACTACCACTACCACTACCACAACAACAACAAATAAGAAAAAAAGAAAAGAAGAAATAAAAGAACAATAACAACTACTACTACCACTACCATGTAATGTGTCCGCTTGACCACTTGTGGGACACGTCTTAGCAGCCCATTGGGAGAGGAGTCTAGAAAGCACCACCTGGCACTCACAAGGAATGGAATGGGACTATATCTTATGGGCAGAAAAGTTCCTAGCTAACAGGAGTGGAATGGGACTATATCTTATGGACTATTATCACATCTTTTGAGAAAAGTTCCTAGCTAACAGGGACCACCCTTCTGTAAGATGGACCCAAGTCACGTCCACCGCACTTTCCTCATGTTGCTTAGTATCTACTTACTTACCACATTATGTTTGACATACAAAAGCAGCTTCCTTGATTAATAAATTTAAACACAGGTTCCTTCACGTAACTTAGGCACTGACAAAAAAAAAAGTCAAGCAAGTTCCTTTTTCAAATATTTGACCATTATTTATCATAGTCTTGGAATACATCAAGTATCATGCTCGAAGGCTGTCCCATCAATCAACAGGATTTCTACCCCAAGTTTTGCCCGTAGACTAGTACATGGGCCTCGAGATCCCATCTCGAGTCACATCGGCTTCTTGTGCGAGATTCGAAGGCAAGGAATTTACAACCAGAGCCTCCCCTGGCACCCAAGCGTTCTCCCGCTCCAAGCAGCACCCACGAAGAGACCTCTCGCGGCTGGCACCCAAGTGTCCTCCCACTCCAAGCAACACCCACGGAGAGACCTCTCGCGGTGGGTTCGGTCCATGTACCCGACGCAGCTAAACAACCCCCTTGGATAGGGCCAAGCAGACAATCGAAGGTAACTGAACCTGCCTCTCCCTCCAAGCTATTAACCTAAAGCGTTAAGTGTTTGGTGTGGGAGCTTTCGCTCAACTGCCAAGACCCACGGACCGCTTATTGTTTCAAGCGTTCCAAGCCGAGCACTAATGGCTACCTCTCACATAGCCGACGCGCCATCCATATCTACGGGTGTAGTGAGCTTACCTCCATGCCGTTCGAGTTACCTCCTCTCCCGCGCACTCTGATAGCTCCATGATCCAAGTGCAAGCTTCAAGCAAGCTCCATTCTCAAGCTCCAAGCTCCATCACCATGAGCAAGAGAAGAAGAGAAGAAGAGAAGAAGAGAGGAGAAGATGGAGAGCTTCTCCACCCCACGATCCCTCACCCTCACACACTCACTCCCTCACACTCTCACACTTCCTCTCTCAAGCACAAGCTCAAGCAAGCAAGAAGAAGAAGAAGAGGAGAGCCACTTTTTGCCACACACAAGAATGAGCTTCTCATTCACACTTCAACTTTATATACAAAACCCTAAATCTCTTTTGGGCGATCATCGCCTTTTTCCCTTTTTTACATGGCCGATCGTAGCCTAGGCCCTTTTTCCCATTATCCTTCTATCTTCCTAGCTTCCTTTCCACCACCCATCTACATTTACAAATTGCATGGGTGAAAGCCCAGCGCTCCTTGAATTAAACCATGATGTGCTTGCACTCTTTTACAAAAGTTTTGACTTGCGCTTTTCCTTGTATGCCTTTGTCTTCCGTTTCTCTTTGCCTTGGCCTTTTTTTTTTTTGCCTTTTGTTTTAGCCTTCTAGATTTTCCCCCGCCTGGCACTCTTTTACAAGATTTTAGGGTGCGCCTTTGTATTTTAAAATGCACCTTTTCCCTTTTGCATTTGCCTTGGGCTTTTTAAGGTTGCCCCTGCTCTTTTGGCCTTTTCTTTTCTTCTTTCTTCTGTCGGGCTATCTTTTTTTCGCCTTTGCCATGCGTCTTTTTTATTTCCTTTTCTTTCTTCATGTCGGGGTTAACATTACCCCCCTCCTAGACGAGTGCTAGTCCCATGGCACTTCTTTGTCGAAGGTAGCATGCGGAGCTTGCACCGAAGACGTGGGTGGAAGAGGCTGTTGTGGTTTGTCGTAGGGGAGTTCTGATGTTGGTGCAGATGAAGGTTGTTGGCGGCACTCTGGTCTTGCGATTGGCTAGTGATATGATCATTATAGGTGGCGATAGGGCTACTCTTTGTTGGGAATGGCCACTCATAACTGACACAAGAGTTGGTGTTCGTGGGATGCTCATGATGGATTCTGCTCGTGATGAATCTCTTGTGGCTTGCATGATGAAGTAAAGGAAAAGAGTTTAGATTTGAGTATTGATGTAGAGCTGACGGCACTGTCGTTGAAGTCTTTAATACCTGCAATTGGAAAACCTCTCATGTGGTCTTTCCCTAAGGGGTGGTGCTAGTCTTCTTATCATACGCAAGACAGATTTTGATTAGTTTGGGAGACAGGTCGAACTCGAAGCAAGCCTAGAGTATTGTCCTGCACTTGAGGACTTAAATTGTGTATATAATGTGGTGCAGATATTATCTGAGTGCCCGTGCATACTTAGATATTACGTAGGTAGAAGACCGCAGGCTGGTCTTGCCTAACGATGTGTGGATTAAGCACAGTCATCCTAGATGGGAAGGAGTACACGTGGAGATGTATGGGACATCCTGTATATTGTGATTGCATGACCTAACATAATAGAACACAGGGATATTGCACTATCAGTAGCTTGTGGACATTGGGCCCATGTGATGAGGATGGTGGACTTGTCATGGCCATTCGTGCTGGGCTTACCACAATTGATTGCAAGGGTATTAAGGCAGAATGCAAGAGAAAAGTGTGTGAGTGGGTCAGGGAGACAGGCCTAACCATAGGTGAGATAGGGTCCCTAGGTATGTCCTGCCCTTGATGTGCCCTGAACTATTGTGGGGGGTGCTGGGGGGCTAGGGGACTAGGGACTAGGGGACTAGGGGCGGAGCTAGCCGACCAAGGCACTGGACGCACTTAACTTAAAGACCCTTGAGTGCGGTGATGTGATCGTGGATGCTTCTTATGTTTTCTTTTTCTTTTTTTTTTGTGGTACAACCATTGCAATATATTGAGGCTATAAGCCTTTCTATGGGTTGGGACATGTCAAGCTTTGAAGGCTCAGGAAATGGATATGATGGTGATGATTTTTCCCTAGCCTCGTTGTTAGGGGAGCCGTTGTTGCGGTATTGGTGCGATTGCGGTGACACCTGTCGTGAGCTCACTATAGAGCTTGGCCCAAGAAAAGAGTGTAGCCCATGACTATGCTTTGGTTTGTGCGATGTGAGCACTCGCAAGGGTGATTTTTTCACGTTCAGCAGCGTGGCTTTGTTGCAGTTCTTTGTGCGGTTGGTGGTCTTGCGGTGGCCTGGCCATTGAACACGTTTGCATGAAGACATGTCTCATCCTGCATCCACTTTTCACTTCGTGGGAGTATGTGCTTGCTTGTGTTAAGTACATCGAACAAATGCAATCATGTTAAGACATAATTTTTCAAAATGCTATGATGTCTATTAGGATGCCTATTTCATTGCTTGTTAAGGTCGCATACATTAACGAGAGGCAAAGGAAGTGTGTACAAGTGGGGATCTTGCCCCTTTACTCATCAAAAGACAAAAAGTTATGGCATGATGATTTGTCAAGCTACTTTTACATCATAGGGGCTTAGTCGATTTGTATTAGGTGGGGTGAGTCCGGTTGGTTAGGCGACTGGGGCGGTGCTGGTGCGGGGCTCTCGTGAGGTTGGGTAGGGCACATGTCGGCCGGGACATGAATGGTGTAGTCTTGGGCTGCCACCGTTTCCAAAATGCCTTTAAAAAATTCATTGAATTCTTCCCTGTCCCGGGCTACCCTTTCTTCCCTTGAGCATCTGGTGCTTGAGCGTACGTTGGGGGTTTGTGCAATTGGTGTTGCCACATGCTGCGCATTTCTGTGAGTCTCGACTTTCTTGGCCCGAGGATTCTTCGACCTTCGTCCAAGGCGGTGTTGCTTAGGACCTTGTTTCTTTGCATACCTTTTGAGGGTGGGCACGTAGCACACCGGCGCGGAGAGGCATGTGCCGCATGTTCCCGTCGTTCGCGGAGAGCGTCTCTGCAAGCCAGCTGCCCTAGGTTTTCCATGTTTTTCTTGTAAAGGGACCTGCAATATGCAAACCAAGGGTTAGGCCTTGATATGGAATAAGACCGTTCACATGGGAGGGATTATAGTGTGGGTTATCAAATGCATATGACTAGAAGAGGCAGAGTGGGACGTGTTGTGCTCATTGTAGAGGGATGGCCCCCATGATGATGTCCATTTAGCCTCCATCCATTAGCAGATCTTGGCTTACGTCGAGTTACATCGGCTGGTGGTCATGGATTTGGGCAAGGCTCATCCTCGGAAGGATAGACTAGAAAGGGAAAGGTGTAAAGAAAGGGATTGCACCCTGCTTACATCATCAAAGATGTTGGTCAGGGCTTTCCATGGTGGCAATGTGGTGTGCATGCCCTTTGCCCGGAGGTGGAAATTGTCATGTGAGACAGGGCCAAGCGAGCCTAACCTGTTGGCCCCAGCTCTTCTATCTGCACTTGACTATTATTGCTTGTGTATGTTGATAGTGTCTATACAGGGTGACACAAAAATCATTGTTTATATCTATAAATTTTTACGAATCCATGTCACTTCAAGAGGATAGAAACCAATTGTAGAACTCGGGATTGTACTGGAGCATGGCACACACATCTAGTACTCATGGCAGCTTACTCAATACTAATAGATATTTTGCCACATCGAGTAGCATGGAACCTTGCCTGCGTCTACTGGCAACATGTAACTCCTCCTCAATGAGAACCTTATCAAACAGAAAGTTTTCTTGGCTAGGTTCAGCCAAGTCCGTACCCCGAATGGCAGTCAGCACTCGAAGGGAAGTTGGTGCCACATAGGTTGGGTCTCTTTGAGACCGCCATTTGGCCAATCGCTCCTCAGAGACTATCATGATCTAAGCTCCTAGTCTGGACATTGCAATGTGGTTTTCACACCAATGCTGCTCAAATTGACTTCTGCCCTCTGTCAGTTGCTTTAGTTGCTCTATCTCTAAAAGATCTGGTTGGCCGAGTGCATCATTGAACATGACCGTTAAGCGGAGTTCGTCGACTTCCTCACCAGAGATGAGTCACATGCGTTCATGCAGGAGCCTGTTATAGTGCTCGTCAAGATGTTCTTGCTCTTCCCAAGATAAGGGAAATGTCAAGTATTCTCCAAGCTGCTCTTTAGGGAATGCGCGCATGTCTGCCAAGACATAGACACGTGCGAACACCTTGAGCTTGGCATCCAAATCAGTTAAGCATTCGGTGATACTTTTGTGTTCAATGAGGGCTTGCTCGGTTGCTATCTCATTCAAGGTTCTAGGGGTTTGCCTGGGCTTTAGCATAGCTAGGGGCTCAAGCCTAGATGAGCAGGATCGGTCAACGCTACGATGTCTGATGCTCTTGGGGTTTCCATGTTTCTCCTGAGGCTTTGTTATTGCATCATGGTTTTCCTTAGATGTGACTGGTATAGGTTTGTCACCCTATTGTGACAGCATTATATCCACTCTTGACTGGTCAATGCAAGTTCTTTTGTCGATGGATTGAGTGTTGCAAGTAGCCATTGATGGTAACGACTACTTTGATTTTTTAGAGCACACGGATATATCTGAGGTTTCACCGCTATTAGGAGAGGCATCAGTGGGCTCATTGGTGGATGGACTCGATGCTTATTCATTAGCTCTCCAGCACTCTTCATCTCAATGTTCTTGGGGTCCACAACCACCTGCAACTGTTGTTGTTTTCGCTATTTTCTCCTCTTTTTCCCGGTTAATGCAGGTGCATCTCTCAACGACTCAGGACCCTAGACTAGGTCAACCATTGATGTGCTTGGTTGGACCTCAGCGTTTCCCTTCTCTAGTGTGTCCTCATGGGACCTAGTCGTGGCTTGTGGAATAGCCTTGCCAGGTTACGTGGATACAACTGTCTCCCTTTTGGGAGAGTCTAGCTCTTCAACCAATTCCCATGTGTTTAACTCCTCCAGCCCAAGCTTTAGGCTTTTTGGAAGTGTTGGAGTTGTTAATGAAGTTGGTTGCGACACCTCCTTCACAGGTAAACTACTAAGGACACGTTCTGCAAGGGGCATTGTCACAGCCAAGGGTTGTGGCTCTTGTGATCCCTGATTTGAAGTACTAGCAGCTACTTCATTGGACTTGCTACTATTGGTGGATTGTGGCATCCGGTCCTTAGGGCGATCGGAAGTGGTCGCGTCTTTTGCTGCCCTTTGAGCATTCATCTGTGTCGATCAAGCATGAGTTGATCTGGTCACATTGGTTTGCACAGGTATATCCTTGGGCCGAGAGCTACGGCTAGTGTCATGTCCCCCCTCGTGGATATGTGGAAGCTTTGATGGAGATAGAGATTGGGAGTGAGCAGCCGCCATTGACGACCGCTGTTGTGCTTCCTGTGTCCATTTGGAAAAAGATAATGTAGGAGATCTAGGACTCTTAGCTGGACTTGGCACTGGCTGAATGGTTTGCTCGTGATTGTTAGACGATTCTGTCATTAGCTTTGTTAAGCAATCAGCCTTATCATGAGCGATGTTGTGCCTGTGGCGGTCATTATCCTCTTGGGAAGTCAAAGACTCCTTGGCCACTAGTGGATCTCGTGCACGCTCGACAGTTACCTCTAATATTTGCTTGCTAAGCACGGTAGGCTGAGGATCTAATTTTTGATAGGTCCTATTCGGTTTCTTGATTTCAATAATGAGGGGCTCAATCACTCCAATATTTTTGGTTTGAGACTTGGATTTTCTTTTAGGTTTCCTCCTACGCCTCTTTGCTTTTGAAATAATTTGGGCTTCTGGCAGAGGTGATTTAGCAAGGGGTTTTGGTACCCAAATCCATCGGTTGCCAGCATAATACCCTTGAGCACGAAGCAATGCCTTGGAAATCCATCGAGGTGTTGTACTAGCACTCCATCGATGCCTTCATCTATAAGGCTTGGGCTTCTTTCATGGTCTTCTACGATATTTGTAAGTCCCAATTCTATCCTTGGCCTTGTCTCCTAACCTTTTTGTTTCAAGTATGGCCTCACTCACCGGTTCTCTCCGTTCAACATGCGCTTGCATCAACTCCTCCCACAAATCCTTGCTCTCATTACTAGGCTTGGCTTTTACGTCAACGCCTTCCTTGCCTTTCCCCCGAGGTTTGATGAGGTCACCCTTGCTAAAGGTTGTGACTATCCTCACACCTGGTAGTGTCAGGTGTATCCTTTGAGCTACATAGTCAGCCTCACATTTGGTCGCCCTTTTGAAGGGTCTTCCCAGGAGGGTCTCCTTACCATATTTAGCACTATTTGGAGGAACATGAAATAGGATGGGCAAGCTCTCAGTTTTGATTGTTGCAAGGATATTGCACTTCCCTATGAGTGCTTATGGAGATCCCCCCATAAGGGTTAAGAGTTGCATTAGTCGTCGGTGTCAGCTTTGGTTGGCCTAGTAGGGTCCATGCCTCATAGGTCAAGACATTAAAATCTGCTCCTTCATCAATCAGAGCATCGATAGTATACTCTCTTTTTGAGGTGAGTTTGACCCTAAGATAAGCAGGTGATACTATTTCTTCATCTTCCAGGTCTTGGCTTGTAAATTTAAGCCTTCTAACAAATGCCCTTGAGTCCCCAACTACACGACCAGGTGTGGATTCTCCACTGATGTCTTGGTTCATCAGTGCAGTGCTATTCAAGGAGCACCTATTGTCAGGACTATTGTATCTAGTCATTCTCGCTATTGTAGCTTGATGTTGTTGCTCTCCGCTTTGACTAGATGCAGTCTGAATGCAACACATATGTGTTTCTATAGTGTGGCCTTTTTGTCCTTGTTGGCTAGATTGGCCCATTGAGGTTCTAGGGTCTTTGTTTCTCTCGGTCCAGGCATGGGATTTTGGTTGCTCTTTCGTCAATGAGAATCCATGTTCAAGCTCAACACATGCCGACATTGATGATGGACCGCCTAGTTAGATGGGTCCACACGTCTACACTTAGCACATTGATGGTCATTATGACTCTCACTTGCCCACTAACTCATTACCTATTATATTCAGGTTGTTACACCTATTTACAGCTGGCATAGTTATAGCCCCAGTCGACTAGTGTAGTCGGTTATGCATTGTTTGACTTAGTAGGCCACTTTCCTTTATGTTGTATCTTATCTATACTTTGTGTACATTGTAAAGAGTGTGGAAGAAGAAGAAGAAACTAGCAAGAAAACTTTTTGGCCTCCATCTCTCTTCTTGTCTCTTGAGTGAGCTTCTCCTTGTGCATTTTGTGTGTGTTCGGCGCAGCATCTTGAGTAAGTCCCCCCACCATGCGATTTTTGACATGGTATCAGAGCCGCGCCACTGAGAGAGGCTGATTTTGAAGGCTGAAGTGAAGGAGAAGAAGCAAGGTTCAAGCAAGCAAGCCACGGGTAAGAAGCTCTCCCATTCTTCCACTCTCTCTCTTGGATAGTGCCTATGGAGGCACCAAAAGCAGGGTCGAGCAAAAATCTCAGATTGCAGTCAGATTTGGTGTGTGCGAAGAGTGCTATCTCACTGCAATCTGAGATTTTTGCTCGACCCATTTTAGAGCGCTATCTCACTACATCTAAGGCCGTTTCAGGCCCCATTTTAGAGCCGCAAGGTTGCGAACAACAGTTTCAGGGTACACTGTGACTTCGACTGTATTGACTGAATGTGGGTGCACAGGTTACAGATTTCAGATCTATAAGTTCAAAGGTGTTTACTAGCGAGTAAACACAAGGTTTATCTGCAAACTAGTTGCAGATTGCATGTATTATTGAGTAGACAATGAAAAAGGCTATCTGGTATATTGTTGTGCACTACAGGTCAAGGGTTGCAGAAGATTTGCTTACTTTGGTATTAATTTTGTGATAATGGCAGAGAACAGTGGAAGCCCCATCATTGAGAAGCTTGACAAGAACAACTATCCTTCATGGAAGTTCCGTGTCACGAACTTCCTTATTGGAAAAGGCCTCTATGAGTTTGTTTCAGGTAAAGAAAAGGAGCCGAAGGTGAGTGATCCTCTAACTGCAGAAGAGACAAAGGCACGGAAGGAATGGAATGCAAAAGACAATAAGGTCATGTATTGGTTGTCTGCAGTAATTGACAATAATATGCTGGGACACATTAGAAATGTAGAGAATTCATATATAGCTTGGACCATACTTGAAAGTATGTTTTCTCTAAATACAAAGGCACGAAAGATTCAACTCAAGAAAGAGTTGAATACATTGAAGAAAGGGAAGATGTTTATCAATGAGTATACATTGAAGGTAAGGAGCATTGCAGATGCCTTGGCAATGATTGATGCAATGCCCGATGATGATGATTTGGTGTCATCTACCTTGGGTGGACTTAAAAATGAAAAGGCTTGGAAGTCTTTTGTAACTTCCGTATATGTTAGAAAGCCATTTCCAGATTTCGATGAGTTGGTCTCACTTATGATCACTGAAGAGATCAACATGCAGAGTGAGACATCTGAAAAAAGTGGTGAATAGGTCCAAGCTTTCTACTCCAGTTCAGGAAGGGGACGTGGCAGGTTCTCTTCAAGAGGCCGTGGTACAGGACGTGGTAGTGACAACCAACAAAACAGATTAAATCAGCAATTTGGCGATATGTAGGTTTCAGGTGGTCATGGTAACTTTAGAGGCAGGGGGAGCTTTAGAGGAAGAGGTGGATGGCAGAACAGAGGTTCTAACAACTCTGGTATTGTGTGCCACTACTGTGGCAAAACAGGTCATATCGCAGCCCAATGTTATGCTAAGAAAGATGATATCCGCAGTGGTAAGTTGCAACAAGGAAACTATGCATCGTCTTCACGACAGAATGAAGATAAAAATGAACGTCTGTTTGTTATGCAGCATATGTTGAATGCTGTTACACGAAAGGGAACACATGATGATGTTTGGTATGTTGATTCAGGTGCATCCAATCATATGACCAGCCATGTAGAATGGTTTGGAGAGATGCAGGATTTGCAACATGCAGGTTATGTGCAGACGGGTGATGATTCATGCCACCCAATTTCACACATTGGAAAAGTTCCCTTGTCCTTGCATGATGGTAAGACAAAGAGTCTTTCAAATGTATTACATGTGCCATCTATTACAAAGAACTTGGTGTCACTCGATCAGATGGTAAAGCAAGGGCTGCAAGTCAGATTTAATGCAAAGGGCTGCTTTGTAGAAGACTTCAATGACAAGTGCATGTTAGTTAAAAAGGGAAGTAGAGTTGAATGTATGTTTACTCTAGATGCTGGAATTCCTACTATGAATGCTTCTATGTATGCTAAAGGAACAGGTGTTGTTGCAGATATTGAAATTTGGCACAAACACATTGGACATGCAAATGTACAAAGGCTGAAATTAATGCAGTCCAAAGGGTTGGTTACAGGTTTGCCTACATTTAGAGTTGCAGAATTTCATAAGGTATGCGAAGCATGTCAGTTTTGTAAGCAGGCAAGACAACCCTTTTCACATGACAGAGATGTAAGCAGAAATATCCTTGATGTTGTGCATACGGACATTTGGGGGCCTATACAAAATGTATCTCTTGAAGGGAGTTCATACTTTATCACATTCATTGATGATTGTTCTAGAAAGTTGTGGGTATATTTTATAAAGGAAAAGAGTGAAGCATTTGAGCACTTTAGAACTTTCAAGGCTGCAGTTGAAAGAGAAACAGGCTTGAAAGTAAAGTGCTTGAGGTCAGATGGAGGGGGAGAGTACCTCTCGAATGAGTTCAGTGATTTTTTGAGGTCTCATGGGATAAAGAGACAGTTCACATGTAGGTATACCCCACAGCAAAATGGGGTTGCAGAAAGGAAAAACATGCATATTGCAGAAGTTGCATGCGCCTTGATGGCTGAAAAGAATATGCCTAAGCATTTCTGGTCTAAGGCTATTCATATTGTTGTTTATATTATGAACAGAACTCCCACAGCTGCAGTTCATGGTATGATTCCTGAAGAATGTTTTACTGGCAAGAAGCCTGATGTATCACACTTGAAAGTGTTTGGCTGCATTGCGTATGTTCATGTGCTAGATGAGTTGCAGAAGAAACTAGATCCAAAGGTTGAAAAGTGTGTCTTTATTGGATACTCTTTAAAGTAGAAAGGGTATCACCGTTATAACCCTGTCACATGTAAGTTCAGAGTGAGCAGGGATGTCATCTTTGATTAAATGAGAAATTGGTATGCATCTAGTGGTGATGCATTGGATGATGATGATGATCATGACACTCATGTGCAAGCTGAAAAGCAAGAATCACGAACTCTTAGTGGACCAGAGACATCATCTGGTAGTCCTTGGTCTGGGAGACTAAGAAGTACCTCTACATCTTCAGGTGCATCTAATAGCACTATAGGTAAAGACAAAGGAAAGAATAAAGTGTTAGATGGCATTGATGCAGTTCTTGATGGAAACTCCAGTGGCTCAGAGTGCTTAGATGATGAGCTTGGTATTCCTTTTGTCAAGACACCAGGTGTATAGAGAGCTCATAATAATGTAAAGGCTCCATTGAGTGATCCAGTGGTACGCACATCTAGCAGGGTCAGATACCCTATTAAAAGATTTGGTTTTGAAGGTTATGAAACTCACCATTATGCTTATATGGTGAAACTAGTTGAGGATGTTGAGCCCACATGTTTTGAGGAGGCTGTTGGTCATGCTCATTGGGATGCAGCAATGGATGAGGAGATGGCTGCATTAGAGGCCAATAAGACTTGGGATCTAGTATCATTGCCGAAGGGCAAGAAAGCTATTGGATGTAAGTGGGTTTATAAGATTAAGCACAATGCAGATGGTTCTATTATTAGGTACAAAGCTAGGCTGGTTGCAAAAGGCTATGCCCAGACATATGGCATAGATTATGATGAAACCTTCAGTCCAGTTGCTAGGATGGCAACTGTCAGATGTGTGATTGCTTTGGCAGCAGCCAAAGGTTGGAGGTTGCAGCAAATGGATGTGAAGAATGCCTTCTTACATGGTGATTTGTAGGAAGAAGTGTATATGGATCAGCCAGCAAGTTAAGAAGATTTAGAGCATCCCACGTATATGTGTAGATTGAAGAAGGCACTCTATGGGCTCAAGCAAGCACCTAGAGCATGGTCGGACAAGATTAGAGAGTATCTTGTCAATATTATCTTTTATGTTTCTGATGTTGATCACTCACTTTATGTGAGAAAGGGAGATGCAGATTTGGTCATCATAGTCATCTATGTGAATGACTTGATTATTACATGTGATAGTGATAGTGGGATTGCTGAAGTCAAGGACTTTTTGAAGAAGAAGTTTGAGATGAAGGATTTAGGTGAGCTAAGGTACTTCCTTGGCCTTGAGGTGATCAGATGTGATGATGGTATATGGCTTTCCCAAAGAGAGTATGGCTTGGATATGTTGTCCAAGTATGATATGACAGCATGCAAACCACTTTCAATCCCGTTGGAGCAGAATGTAAAGTTGAGTACTAATGTTGGGGATGAGATAGAAGACCCTACTATGTTCAGGAGGATAGTGGGGAGTTTGATCTACATGACCATTACAAGGCCAGACTTGAGCTACGCTATTGGTCTTGTGAGTCAGTTTATGCAAGTACCTAGAAAGCCACATTTGGATGTAGTCAGATGCATATTGAGATATGTGAAGTCCACATTACATTATGGACTTTTCTATGAGGAAGGTATAGATGTACAGGTGTTTGGATACACTGATGCAGATTGGGCTGGTAGTATGTCTGATAGAAGATCTACCAGTGGATACATGTTCTCTCTTGGTAGTGCAGCAGTTGCTTGGAGCAGCAAAAAGCAATCTACAGTTGCTTTGTCGAGTACAGAGGCTGAGTATAGAGGTGCTGCTATTGCAGCATGTGAGGTAGTATGGCTACAAAAGTTAATGGATGATTTGGATGTGCAGGTGGAAGGTTCATTTGTCATTTATTGTGACAATATGAGCAGTATACAGTTGGCTAGGAACCCTGTGTTCCATGCCAGGACAAAACATATTGAGGTACACTACCACTTTGTGTGAGAGAAGGTACTAGCAGGTGAGATTGACTTGGTGTATGTCAGCACACAGGATCATATAGCTGACATCTTCACGAAGGAATTGGGTACAAAGAAGTTTCAAAAGTTTTGAAGCTTACTTGGAGTTGCAAAGATGCAGTTAAGCTTGAGGGGGAGTGTTGAGATGACAAGCTCAACACATGCAGACATTGATGATGAACCACCTGGTTAGATGGGTCCACACGTCTACACTTAGCACGTCGATGATCATTATGACTCTCACATGGCTACTGACTCATTATTTATTATATTCAGGTTGTTACACCTATTTACAACTGGCATAGTTATAGTGCCAGTTGACTAGTGTAGTCGATTATGCATTGTTTAACTTAGTAGGCCACTTTCCTTTATGTTGTATCTTATCTATACTTTGTGTACATTGTAAAGAGTGTGGAAGAAGAAGAAGAAACCAGCAAGAAAACGTTTTGGTCTCTATCTCTCTTCTTGTCTCTTGAGTGAGCTTCTCATGTGCATTCTGTGTGTGTTCGGCACAGCATCTTGAGCAAGTCCCCCCACCACGCAATTCTTGACACCCTCTGTAGGGGTCCAAGGGGTAGTCCCCTCCCCGGCCCGCAGGGCTGTCATGGTAAATGCCATATGCAATTTGAGAGATTATTTTTAGTCGAATTTTGGAATACTTGCTCTAAGATTCAACCCAGTGAGATCGACCTGTGATAGGGTTTCGACTCTATGTGGTCTCTTGGTCAATTTTACCTTCTTCACGTAAAAATTTGAGGAAATCTAAATTCGGCCCAACAGGCCCAAATTACAGGGGCCGAATGCCCAATTCGGACCCCATCCGAGGGCCGAGTAGAAGGGGCCAGATGTAGCTGTATGAATGTCAAATTCAGCCAGTCGGAATCTAGGTGTCCGAGAGCCGAGTGGGCCAAGGGCCAAATTCCAAGTTAGTCCAGTGCTCAATTCGTACTCGCTGAGTGGTGGGTGTCCGAGTGGTAGTGGCCGAATGCTCTAAGGACCTAGGTGTTCGAGGGCCGAGTGGAGTGGTCAGGAGGGGCGAGTCAGGTGGTTCGAGGGCCGATTTTGGGACTCTACCTAGAATCGCCATCACTCGAACAAGCCAAGTGCAGCGCGTTTTTTCACCGGACCTCATGAAATATGCCGCATCGAGTGTTGGAGGCCTTCCCCCTAGTAAAGCAGCTCCAAATCCATCCTACTCATGTAGGGGAAGGTGTAGAATTACCTAGGTTGGGCAAATATCTCTCAGATGACAAGATTGAAGCGGATCCACTCACGAAGCTTTCCTCTTCTCTCCTGCTCTCCTGAAACCTTGCAATGCACAATGTGTTGAGATATTGAGCTTCACTCGTGATATGCCAGGGTGACCGTTGTGCATTTATGTCACCGACGTGTCAGTTTTGCAGATGCGGTTGGTAGACCGCCCATGAATAATAGCTACATGACAGCTATCCTTATCTACTCTAGTTCATGGCTTAGTTAGTATGCCACCTTAGTTAGTTGAGTTTGGTTTGAGACCCATATATAGGGTTCTTCTATTTCTTTGTATTAGAGTTCTTTTGGCTTACACAACTAAGAAGAGAAAAACAGTTTTCAGCCTCCACCTTTCTGTGTATTCCCCCATTGTGCAAGCAAGAAAGCTACAAGTGAGACTCCTTCCTTCTCTCCCACAATCTTGACATGGTATCAGAGCCTTGTTCGTGGTAAGGAGCTCAAGAAAGCAAGCCAAGCTCGCAGTGTTCTGGTAAGAGGAGCAGTGTTGCTTTCATTTTCTATTTTGGGAGCAGATCTCTGCAGGTAGCACAGCCGAAAATTGCAAGAGTGCATTGTCTCAGGTTAAGACGCCCTTTGCGGTGAAGCAAGGGGGCAATATATGCTGCAGGAAATGGTTTTAGCCCTTGGCGACCCTTTTTTTTAAATTTGAGGCCATTTCAGGGCCTATTTTGGAGGCGGAAGTTTTTTGCATGCACTCAGGAAAAGGCCCAGTTTTATGCTGTGCGACCACTGTTCTACAGGTCGGTGAAAAGTTACTGTAGAAATTGCATCATATACCTATGCGCAGAGACATTGGGAGTTACAGAATCATCTCTATTGCCTGTTGATGCAAAATCGTCACTAGGAAGTGACTGTGTGGTCATATACCACTTTCGTCAGTTTTGCAGATTAGCCTTTGTGAGGCTGAAGTTGTGTTCTTTGCAGTGACAGAATTTTTTGCAGTGTTCTGTAATGGTGTCTAATTCTCTTTCACAGATTGTCACTGAAAAGCTTGACAAGAACAACTTCCAAGCATGGAAGTTTAGAATGACGAATTTCCTCATGGGAAAAGGATATTGGAAATTTGTTGCAGGAAATGAAGAAGAACCAGTTCTTCCTTATGTTCCCAATCAACTGCAAATGCAGGCATTTAAAGCATGGCATGAGAGAGCCAGAAAAGTTACGTACTGGCTATCCATCAGTATTTCAGACTCTACGATTGTGCATATTCAGGATGCAAGTACGCCAAAGGAGGCATGGGATACTTTGTCAAAAATGTATAGCACAAATACGCAAGCCAGGAAAATGCAGCTCAAGCAAGAGTTGCATAATGTGCAAAGAGAAAATATAAGCATCAATGACTACCACATGAAGGTGAAGAAGATTGCAGATGCACTTGCTTCCATTGGGTCGCCAGTGGAAGATGATGATTTAGTTTCTGTGATCTTGAATGGTCTAGGAAAGGATTATGCACAGTTTCGGACATCCATTTCAGTTCGCGAAAGATTTTCTGATTTTGAGGAGTTGATTGCTATTCTAATTTTTGAGAAGCTGAGAAATGGTGGTGCATCTTCTTAAGGAGAAACTTCAAAAGAAGCTGCCTTCTACTCAAATACTGGAAGAGGTAGAGGCAGAGGTAGAGGAGGCCGATTTAGAGGCCGTGGTAGAAATCAAAATATGCATCAAACTCAAGAAAACCAGTCCTATGGAGGAGGACATGATAACTCTAGAGGCAGGGGGAGCCAAAGAGATCGTGGTGGACGGCAAAGAGGCTAAAATGCAAACAGCAATGTTGAATGCTACTACTGTGGTAAAATGGGTCATATGGCTAAAGACTGCTATAAAAAGCAGAATTACATCATGAATTGGAAATTGCAACAAGGAAATTATGCATCTTCTAGTAGACAGGGTGATGACAGAAATGAGCATTTGTTTATGGTGCAGCACATGAACAATTCTATGACAAGTGCAGAAGAAATCAACGATGTGTGGTATGTTGACTCAGGTGCATCAAACCACGTGACAGGTCATGCAGAATGAATGGAGGATGCAAGGAAAATGGAAAAACCAGGATTTGTGGAGACTAGTGATGATATTGCACATCCTATTGTGCAGATTGGAAAAATTCCTTTGTCTATGCAGGATGGGAAAAAGAAATGCATGTCGGATGTATTTCATGTCCCGAATATCACCAAGAATCTGGTTTCTGTTGGTCAAATGGTTGAGCAAGGCTTGCAGGTTAGATTTAATCCCCATGGATGCTTTGTTGAGGATATGAAAAATAAAGGTCGCTTGATAGCAAAAGGAAATAAGAAGGGCAGAATGTTTACATTGGATGCAGACATGCCTGAATTGAGTGTAGCAATGTTTGCACATGGGACTGGTGTAGTTGCAGATATTGATATCTGGCATAAACGCATTGGTCATGTTAATGTACAGCGACTTAAATCAATGCAGTCCCAAAATATTGTTGCAGGATTGCCTAAATTCAAGGTTGTAGAAATGCATAAGGTATGTGAAGCCTGTTAGTTTGGAAAACAGGGAAGGAAACCATTTCCTAGACATGTTCAAGAGAGTAAGAAGCCATTGGAATTAATCCACTCTGATGTGTGGACTACTAAAACTGCATCTATTGGAGGCTGTCATTATTTTGTCACTTTTATTGATGACTATAGCAGAAAAGTTTGGGTGTATTTTATGAAAAAGAAAAGTGAAGTGTTTGGGCATTTCAAAACTCTTAAAGCTATGGTTGAAAAAGAAACAGGCCTGCAAATAAAATGCCTAAGGTTAGATGGAGGGGGAGAGTACCTCTCAAATGAGTTTGCAAGGTTCCTGCAAGAGCATGGCATAAAGCAGCAATATTCATGCACTCATATCCCACAACAAAATGGAATTGCAGAAAGGAAAAATAGGCATATTGGAGAGGTATCTTGTGCCATGCTCAACAAAAAAGACTTGCCAGATTTTTTATTGGGCTAAACCAGTTGCTACAGCAGTCTATATAATGAACAGGACTCCCACTGCAGCAATACATGGGATGACTCCAGAGGAGAGGTATACTGGTAGGAAACCAGATATTTCTCATTTGAAAATTTTTGGTTGCATTGCCTATGTACATGTGTCAGATGGGTTGAGATCCAAGTTGAATCCAAAAGATGAGAACTACATCTTTATTGGTTACTCTCTACAGCAAAAAGGGTATAGATGCTATAACCCTTCTACTCGTAAGTTTACAATGAGCATAGATTTTTTTTATGAGATGAGTAGCTGGTATAAACCAGTAAATGTGATTGATGATGTAGATGCACAAAATGGTAATGCTACATAGAATTCACAGCAGCAGTCACAAAATATTAGTGGACCTGGAGCATCCTCTAGCAGTGATTCACATTCTTTGCCATGGACAGGCAGATTGAGATCAGGAGAATCTTCTCAAAGCAATGTAGATAGTGGTATGCAGGTATCACAAAAAGGAAAAGAGAAGATTGATCAGCCCATGTTTGATGTGAATGCAGGTCACTCTTATGTGGATGGTGAATCTAGTGGCTCAGAACAGAGCATTGATGATGAGTTGGGTATTCCTTCTATTGTTACACCTGGAGTAAGGAAGACCAGGGATATTTTGAGAGCACCTGGGAGTGAACCTACTTTGCACAGGTCTACGAGAGCTAGGTATCCTGTGGATAGGCTGAAATATGATGGATTTACAGCTATTCACTATGCATATATGGTCAAAGTGACACAGGAACCAGAACCCACTTATTTTGAGCAAGCCATGGGAAAAGAAAAATGGGAGAAAGCCATGGATGAAGAAATGGATACCTTGGAAGCAAATGCTACATGGGAATTGGTACCTTTGCCTAAAGGTAAGAATGCAATTGGCTGTAAGTGGGTTTTTAAGATGAAGCATAATGCAGATGGTTCTGTGAACAGATACAAGGCAAGATTAGTAGTCAAGGGGTATGCACAAACATATGGCATTGATTATGAAGAAACATTCAGTCCGGTTGCAAGGATGGAAACTGTAAGAGCAGTCATTGCTATGTTTGCATCAAAGGAATGGTCTTTACATCAGATGGATGTAAAGAATGCCTTCTTGCATGGTGATTTGCAAGAAGAGGTCTATATGGAGCAACCACCAGGTTATGTGCATGTTGTTCATCCTGAGTTTGTTTGCAGGTTGAAGAAAGCCTTGTATGGCTTGAAGCAAGCACCTAGAGCACGGTCTGACAAGATAGGACAGTATCTTGTCACTATTGGCCTTCAGATTTCCAACGCAGATTTCTCACTTTATGTGAGAAAAACAGAGAAATGTATTATGCTACTTGTCATTTATGTTGATGATTTAATTATGATAGGTGACAGTGATGAAGATATCCTTCATGTGAAAATGCTATTGAAGCAGAAGTTTGAGATGAAGGATTTGGGAGAGTTGTGTTATTTCTTGGGCATTGAGGTGATTAGATCACCAAGTGGGATATAGCTCTTGCAGAGGCAGTATGGATTGGACATGCTGTCCAAATATGGAATGACAGGCTGTAAGCCTATTTTAGTTCCTTTGGAGCAAAATGTGAAGCTAAGCGCAGATACAGGTGAGCTTCTGGAAGACCCTACTATGTACAGACGCATAGTAGGAAGCTTGATTTATATGACTATTACTATGCCAGATTTGAGCTATGCTGTTGGATTAGTAAGTCAGTTTATGCAGGTTCCAAGGAAACCACATTTGGATGCGGCTAGACGCATACTCAGGTATGTGAAGTCCACATTGCAGTATGGACTATTTTATGAGACTAGGGTTCAGATACAGTTACATGGATACACTAATGCTGATTGGGCTGGTAGCATTTCTGATAGATGATCTACCATTGGATATGTGTTCTCTTTTGGGAGTGTTGCAGTCACTTGGAGCAGCAAGAAACAGCCTACAGTTGCCTTGTCGAGCACAGAGGCTGAGTACAGGGGTGCAGCAATGGCTGCATGTGAGGTAGCTTGGTTGCATAAGCTACTTTATGATATGCATCAGTCTACAGATGGGCCTATTATGCTAGAACAAAGCACATTGAGGTGCATTATCACTATGTGCGGGAGAGGGTTTTACTAGGTCTTATTGATCTAGTTTATGTCAGCACAGAGGATCAAGTAGCTGACATATTCACAAAGGCATTGGGCGCAGAGAAGTTGTGCAAGTTCAGAGACCTACTTGGTGTGCAGGAATTGGAATTGAGCTCGAGGTGGAGTGTTGAGATATCAAGCTCCACTCGTGATATGTCAGGGTGACCGTTGTGCATTTATGTCACCGACGTGTCAGTTGCAGATGCGGTTGGTGCACTGCTCATGAATAATAGCTACATGATAGCTATCCTTATCTACTCTAGTTCGTGGCTCAGTTAGTATGCCACCTTAGTTAGTTGAGTTTGGTTTGAGACCCATATATAGGGTTCTTCTATTTCTTTGTATTAGAGTTCTTTTGGCTTACACAACTAAATAGAGAAAACAGTTTTCAGCCTCCACCTT
This sequence comes from Lygodium microphyllum, assembly GCF_053477565.2. Classification (NCBI taxonomy): domain Eukaryota; kingdom Viridiplantae; phylum Streptophyta; class Polypodiopsida; order Schizaeales; family Lygodiaceae; genus Lygodium; species Lygodium microphyllum. The sequence goes on along the minus strand of NC_141144.1, from coordinate 64,902,248 downwards.
TGTGTGTATTCTCCCATTGTGCAAGTAAGAAAGTTACAAGTGAGACTCCTTCCTTCTCTTCCACAATCTTGACACAATGTGGCCTTTCTTGCCACTCTTGGCCCTTATACCCCTTCCTGGGTATGGTATTGATGCCCCCAATCGCTCCCTTGCCAACCTTAGGCATCACAAGCGAGCTTTTTACCAGTTTTTGCGTGCTTTTTGCCATGTTTTTGCCCTGTTTTGCAACAGTAAATCCTAATGCTTATTTTATTTGTTTTTCTTTGTTTTCTCCTACTCTAATGCATCCAAATCACAAAGTAAATACCTATACTACTCCATCTCACAACATAAATCTCGAAAAAGGAAAAAACCTACTTGCCAAGGAGATCGAATACCATCTTCAACCCCCTCACTTCCTACCTATCTCAAGCACCAGTTCGAGGAAAACCCTTACTTCGATGCTCGATTTGAAGCGCGCCAGCGCTCAAGGCTTGAATCCGTTGGTCTCGACAAACAACGGAACCAAAATGTGGGAGCTTTCGCTCAACCGCCAAGACCCACGGACCACTTATTGTTTCAAGCGTTCCAAGTCGAGCAGTAATGGCTACCTCTCACATAGCCGATGCGCCATCCATATCTACGGATGTAGTGAGCTTACCTCCATGCCGTTTGAGTTACCTCCTCTCCCGCACACTCTGGTAGCTCCAAGATCCAAGTGCAAGCTTCAAGCAAGCTCCATTCTCAAGCTCCACGCTCCAAGCTCCATCACCGCGAGCAAGAGAAGAGAAGAGAAGAAGAGAAGAAGAGAGGAGAAGATGGAGAGCTTCTCCACCCCATGGTCCCTCACCCTCACGCACTCACTCCCTCACACTCTCATACTCCCTCTCTAAAGCACAAGCTCAAGCAAGCAAGAACAAGAAGAAGAAGAAGAAGAGGAGAGCCACTTTTTGCCATACACAAGAATGAGCTTCTCATTCACTTTTCAACTTTATATACAAAACCCTAAATCCCTTTTGGGCGGTCATCCCCTTTTTAACATGGCCAGCCGTAGCTTAGGCCCTTTTTCCCATTGTCCTTCTATCTTTCTAGCTTCCTTTCCACCAACCATCTACATTTACAAATTGGACGGGTGAGAGCCGCGCTCCTTGAATTAAACCATGATGTGCTTGTGCTTTTTTACAGAAGTTTTCACTTGTACTTTTCCTTGTGTGCCTTTGTCTTCCACTTCTCTTTGCCTTGGACTTGTCTTTGTCTTCTGTTTTAGCCTTTCGGAATTTCCCCCTCCTGGCACTCTTTTACAAGATTTCAGGGTACGCCTTTTTATTTTAAAATGCACCTTTCCCCTTTTGCGATTGCCTTGGGCTTTTTAAGGTTGCCCCTGCTCTTTTGGCCTTTTCTTTTCTTATTTCTTCTGTCGGGCTACCTTTTTTTCGCCTTTGCCCTGTTTCATTTTTATTTCCTTTTGCTTTCTTCATGTTGGGGTAATTTCTTTGTGTTGGGGTTAACATTTGGCCTTGAATTAGTTCCTTGAGCAAAGAAGTTCAAACAATGTACCTAAGTGTACAATCACGATCATTTCTGTGGTCGTTCATACATCCAACTTCTAAAGTGTGATTCCTACTTCCTGAATACTCCCAACATTCACTCTTGGACCCTTTGCGACTTGGGGAGATTCCAAGGGCTTGGCAAGCCAAGTTGCTTATTTGCCATTTTCCTTTGGGTTAGGGTTTATACCCTACCGACCCCAATTTTCATTACCTTAGGTCTCCTTATACTATAGTCAAATAGATCTTGGACAACCCCGTCGTCCTTGGTTGGTCAATTTGCTTCTTGGCAATTCACAATTTCCCTAAGTTTGACAAATCGGTCCCCAAGAGAGAGAGTTGTAGTCGACTTCTTAACGAATCTATCTTGTAATTAGATCTCGCCTCCCTTGGCGTAAGATGTAGTAGTACCATCTTATGATTTAGTTCCAATAGCATCCAACCTTGTAGACTAGTTGCACAAGATAGGTGGCAATGCCTATCTTAAGGAATTTGTAACATGTCCACTAGAATCATCCAGGACACGTCTTAGCAGTCCATCGGAAAGGATGTCTAGAAAGTTCCGCCCGGCACTCCCATGGAATGTTACGGGTTTTGCAATCTAGGTCTTCCCGTGTCTGCCACATAGCGGAAGTATCCTGGCCGTTCCCACTTAGGATCGACCGAAATTTGGGTTTTCCTATTTGGTCATTAACTAGCAGCAACTAGCGTCAGACCCGAGCGAACTACTTTACGCAGAAACGCCAGGTCTGAAGCGGATTCACGCTGCACTTGGTTCAAGGAGAATGGGAAACGAGAGGGATACAAGGCTCGACCTCTCTGCCATAAGGCATAGTCCCATTCCGTTCCCCTAAAACAGCGTGAATCGGGTAATAGGTAATTCTAAGTCATCGTTCTCGTTATTTGTTCCGGCGACGATGATCATCCCTCTGTTCGTTGAAGATTTTTGAGAAAAGTTCCCGGCTAACCGGGACCACCCATCCATAGGACAGACCCATGGTCCATCCTCCGCACTTTCCTCGGTTTGTTTTAGTTATGTAATTACCTACCTCATTAATTTGACATATAACAAACAGCTTCTTTGATTAACCCTGTTAAGCACTGGTTCCTTCACGTAATCTTATCACAGGACATAGAGAAAAACAATGTCAAACAACTTCTTTATTATCATTTTATCCTTTTATCTTTGAAATACAAGGAGTTCCGCCCGTAGGCTTGTTCATAATCCACCCGAAGGCTATCCAGTAATCCACCAGGGATCACTATTCCAAGCTTCTGCCCGTAGACTAGTATGCGGGCCTCGAGATCCAATCCCGAGTCACGTTAGCCTCTTGTGCAGGACCCGGAAGGCGAGGGATTTACGGCCAGAGCCCCCCCTGGCACCCAAGCGTCCTCCTGCTCCAAGTAGAGCTCAACGGAAAGACCTCTCGCGGCGGGTTCGGTCCACGTTCCCGGCGCGGTCAACAACCCCCTTGGTTAGGGACAGGCAGGCAGTCGGGGGTAACTGAAGCTCCCTCTCCCTTCAGACCTTCAACCTGAAGCATTTATAGATCTTTTCATCCTTTAGTTCCTTGAGCAAACAATGCAAACAGTGCTTTCTAAACTGCTACAAGCACAATCAATTCCAGTGGTTGTTTATTTGGCAAACTGTTAAGGAGTGAATCCTTCTCTCCGAATGCATCCAGCATTCGATCCGGGATCAATTGCGACTTGGCAAGATCCCCAAGGGTTTGTTTGTTCACCCTTTTGTCCTTGGGTTAGGGCCATACCCTGTTAACCCAATTTAACCAATACCTTAGGTTTTATTAATAGTAAATCCTGGCGACCATGTCGCTTCAATTTATTGATTGGTCATTTGCTTCCAGGCAAATACCTAACTCTCCTTTTTCTTGGCAATTATTCCCCAAGAAAGGTGATGTAACAGGATGATTACTCATCCTCTTGTAAGTTTAATTTGCGCAATAACTTGCCAACCTCATTTCAAGAAATGACAAAACTCTCTTGTGAACAAATCACAAGTCTATGCGATGTTGTAACTTTTTGCACATGTGTTGCATCTATTCCACGGGATCATTTCACCCATTGAATGGCGTTTTCTGGTCACGGAATTATCTCCAGCCGAGAAGCAGGGTTTAGGGTGTCTTCTTACCCAACCCATTCCTAATTATATTAGGCCACGGTCCTAGGAATTCCAACTCAATCGGAGTTTCATCATTTGAACGAGTGATCCTTAGGGTAGAAACCTTAGATCGTTTTATGCATGAGCATCCAATTGACTCAACATTTCGTGAATGTGGGTATGATCTTTGGGTATGAAGGTTTCGACTTAGCAACAAGTAGAAAACTTGGCCGAATCCTTAACGTGCTAATCCCTAGTTAGTGCTTGGGGTATTTATCGTATTGACTGAACCATGCCCATATGAATCCCTTGTGGGTTAGGTGATTTAGACAACTCAATATACTTGTCTTAAGACAAGGATGAACCTTTCCTAGGGATAATAAACTAGATCTAAAGGAGGAAAAAATAGTTACAACTACACCAATACATGTAAACATGTGATTCATTGCTTCTACGCATCACATGGTTCACAATAACCCTATCTTTCCTTGGTAAAGTAAAAATGCCTGATAATCTGGACACTAACTTTTCTAGGTCCTACTAGGACTTACATCAATTAATCATGCCTACTACCTTGTTATCTATACTTTAGAATCTCATGCTTTGTTTAAACCCTGCAATCCTTCCCAAATGCAACATTTGATGAATGAATTTTATGCACGATGAAAGTGCAACACGCAACCCTTTCATAACTACAATGTAGTTAAATGAGGTTATTGTAGAGTTAGTGTTGGTATATTCTTTCTTGCAAGCACATGCCACATGCCAATCCCTAGATTCAATTTTTGATACGCCATCATTACTTTTCGGATAACCTCCTACGGGTGTTAATAGCTTTCCCCATGAACCATTACAATAAAGATTTATCCTCAATTGCCTTTTTAATTCGGCTTGGTAAATTTAAACATGCATAGGTACCTTCTATTCCGTGGGAGTTATCATACCTAATGCATTACTTTTGCGTAGAATCAAAAATCATAAAAACCTGGGTCTGTGGGCTCGGGGAGATATCCACTTGAATGCTTGGAGATGAACCTCCCGCAGGCGCGCCTTGCAACTTCTTGGGAGCCATTGTAGTCGTGGTTACGGACTCCGCAGATTCCCTCAATCCTTTGCTCTTGCCTTTTTGAGACGGCTAGGAGGTCGATACCTTCTCCTCGCTTGGGAATAGGAGTTTCCCTAACCCGGATTTAAAACCGAGAAGCCGCATAGGATCAAGGCCTATGTCCTTAAACCTTAGAAGCTTCTTAAAGAAGCTTTTAAGAAGCTTCTGGGCAGCAGCGACGACGAGAAGGGGATCCCAATGATTGGGAAGAGAGACGTGGTCAAGGCGAGGATGGCGGCGGACTGTGGCGGCCTGGCGGACTGTGGCGGCGGACTGTGGCGGCCTGGCGGATTGTGGCGGCGATGGCAGCCTTGGTCTCCCTCCTTTCCCCAACACGGCGTGGCAGCAGCGTCCGTTTCCTCCCCTCTTGCTTCTCTCCTTAAAGGGAGTACATATAGGCAAGGGGGGGGAAGAGAAGGCCTCCACACACGTGGCCCCTTGCATGGGTTCCCCCCCTCCCATGCAGGCCACGACTCCTCCATGGCCCATCCCCCCACACTCCCTCTTCTCCAGCCATGCATCGGCTGGGGAAAAGGGATTAAAGTAAAAAAATTTGCTTTACTAATAACTATTTTGCCCCTCCCAAGAGGGTGTTTACGCGGGAATTTCGGTTTTGAACCCTCGGCTCGCTTTTGCCAATGCGAATGGTCTCGATTTCTCACGTGCAGGCTACACATTAGACTGCCGGTAAATCCAATATGTGGGATAACCTTTGTACAAAGTTTACGCAGTGTGCGGAAAGTCAATGTTCACGGGTGGAAATATTACATTCTCTCCCCCTTAGAAGAATCGAGATGTCCTCATCTCGAGATAAACTGGGGATATTGATGATTGAGAGAGCTTTCATCCATCCAGGTAGCATCCTCTTCGGGGTAATCTTTCCACTGGACGAGGCATTCTTTCAAGGTTCTAGATCTCAATTGTCTCTCCCTGACATCTAAAATCTTTTCCGGTCTTAGTTCAAGGACTCCTTGACTAGGCATTACAACTTGTTGGTCATCAAGTACATGATTTGGGTTGGGTATATATTTTTTTAAGAGACTAATATGGAATACATTGTGAACTTTTAGGTTATCCGGAAGTTGCAATTTATAAGCATTGGGTCCCAAGCATTTGAGGATTTTATACGGACCACAATACCTTGGACTTAGCTTCTTGCATTCTCCTAGAGATAAAGAGCTCCTTTTAGGGCGTACACGAATGAAGACCATGTCTCCTTCTCCGAAGATCCTCTCTTGGCGTTTCAAATCCGCATATGCCTTTTGTCTATCTTTGGCTACTTGTATGTCTTGTCTTATTGACCTTATTTGGTCATCCATGTCCTCCAACATTTGTCTTGAAGCTTCCACCCTTAGGGTAGGATCAGAAAAGTTTAGGGGACTTCGACAATCATGACCATACAATGCTTGGAAAGGGGTCATTTGAATGCTTTGCTGGTAAGAAGCATTGTAAGCAAATTCTACTAACGGCAAGTATTGAATCCATCTCTTCGGCTCTCGACAGCAGTAAGCCCTAAGCATATCCTCAATGATTTGATTTACTCGCTCTGTTTGTCCATCCGTTTGGGGATGGTAGGCAGTGCTAAAACAGAGTTGAGTTCCAATAGCTTCAAAGATAGCTCTCCAGAAGTGTGAAGTGAAGAGAGAATCTCGATCGCTAATGATCCTTCTAGGTAACCCATGTAACTTGAATATCTCCTTGATAAACACTCTTGCAATGTCGGAGACTTTATAGTTTGTCTTTACTGGAATCAGGTGTGCAACCTTAGTAAGCATGTCAACTACAACCATAATGGAGTTGTATCCTCCTTGGACTTGGGGTAAGCCCACCACAAAATCCATACTGATGAATTCCCATTTCATTTGGGGAATGTCAAGTGGTTGCAATTTCCCTGGCATCATGACATGTTCAGCCTTGATACGTTGGCAAGACAAACATTCAGTGACATATTTGAGAACGTCACCTTTAAGCCTCTCCCAATGGTAGCTCTTCCTAACTGCGTTAAGAGTTTTTGCATAGCCAGGATGTCCTGCGAAAGGGGAATCATGAGCTTCCCATAATATCTTCTGCTTAAGTGACTGGCTTGTTGGTATACATAGCCTTGTTCTGTAATAGACAAGTCCATTATCAGTGGAAAATTCCCGATACTTAGCTTGTGACTTCAGATTCTGCTCTTTGGTAGATATTTCTTTTATCATGGTTTGGTAGGCCAAATCATGGCATGCTTCCTCTCTAGCTAGTTCGAGTATAGGGTTGCTTGGCATGGATACCTTTGTAGCTAGAGATCTGGCCGTTGATGGATTCTGCAAGATTAGGGAGTTTAGGAATGCCTTGCGACTAAGTGCATCGGCAACTACATTCTCTTTCCCTGGTCGATACTTGATTTCAAAATCATACTCCTCCAATACTTCAATCCATCGACGTTGCCTCATGTTGAGCTCGTTCTGGGTAAAAATCCATTTGAGACTCTTATGATCGGTTACTAGAGTAAACTTGTTACCCAACAGGTAGTGTCTCCAAAGCTTTAGAGCATGGATGACAGCTAATAACTCCAGATCATGCGTGGCATAATTCTTTTCATGACTCTTCAATTTCCTTGAAGAATATGCTACTGGATGACCTTCTTGCATAAGTACACACCCCAAGGCAAGAATGCTGGCATCAGTTACTACCTCGAACTCCTTATTGAGGTCAGGAAGTTTCAGAATAGGTGCTGATACCAAACATTGCTTCAATTGGTTGAAGCTATTTTGCTCGGGAGTTGACCATGTAATAGAAGTCTGCTTCTTTAGTAAGTCGGTAAGAGGTGCTGCAATCAAAGCACAGTTTTTGATAAAAACCCTATACCATCCTGTCAAGCCAAGAAAACTACGTATCTCTTTGACGGATACTGGTATTGGCCATTCAAGCACATCTCTGACTTTGGCTGGATCTACTGATATTCCTTCTGATGATACTATGAATCCTAGATATTCAATCTGACGTTTGAAAAATGCACACTTCTTCATTTTTGCATATAGCTTATGAGACCTCATTGTCTCAAGGACAATCCGAAGTTGAGATTCATGATCTTCTTCCTGTTTAGAATAGACTAAAGTATCATCGAAGAAGACAAGCACGAAATCATCAAGATATGGTCTAAAAATATCCTGCATTAATCTATTGAAGGTGGCAGGTGCATTTGTAAGCCCGAATGACATAACCAAGAATTCAAAGTGCCCATATCTTGTATTGAAGGCCGTTTTTGGAATATCTTCATCCTTGATCCTGATTTGATAGTAACCTGACCTGAGATCAATTTTGGAGAAGATCTTTGCACCTTGAAGGCGATCGAGAAGCTCATCTATTCTAGGAATAGGATACTTGTTCTTGACTGTTGATTGATTCAACCCACGGTAATCAATACATAGTCGAAGTGTCCCATCTTTCTTTTTCTGGAATAGTACTGGAGCTCCCCATGGTGAGTTGCTAGGCCGGATGTAACCCTGATCTAACAGTTGCTTGAGTTGTTCCTTCAACTCAATAGCTTCTGGTATGGACATTCTATAAGGTCTCTTTGCAATTGGCGCAGCTCTAGGCATTAGCCTTATTTCATGATCAACTTCTCTTGGAGGTGGAAGTTCAGTTAACTCCTCAGGGAATACGTCAGCGTATTCTTTTAGCCAAGAGGGTCCCTCATGAGACTCTTGCTTTTGATCTAACTTGTTGAGTTTGATCAAGTAAACAGGTAACCCTTTCCTAACCCCTTTTATGATCCGCGATACTTTGGCTAACTGGATTCTTGGCACTCCTGCTTCACCTTGAGTTGTAACAAACTCTCTTCCAGAGTTTCGGAAAGAAACTTGACCCTTTCCACAATGAATGTGGGCGTCATTAGGCTTAAGCCAATCCATCCCGAGTAGACACTCATGGATACCTAAATTCATGACTCTGAATTTGACTGAGGTTTTCTTTCCTCCCAGATAGAACTCCTCCTTAGCAGTTTGCCTGGTACAAGTTACCTCACGACCGTTTGCCAATTCCACAAGTAGGGTAGGTGCTTCTACTGTGGCTATTCCTAATCTCCTAGCACACGCTGGTGAGATAAAGGAATGTGTACTGCCACAATCAATCAAGGTTTTGAAACCTTTACCTTGATAGTCCGACGGTGTTTGAATCACTGAGAACTGGCGATTCGGGCCCTTCTTGTGTAAAGCGGCATGGACCGTCGCTCTTTCGAATTCCGCTTCCATAGTCAGATCTTCCCCTTCTTCTGCATCACATCTTTGCCTATTGATAATGCAGGCAGCTCTTCCTCTTCCACGGGTGGCGGCTCCCTGACCGCGGCCTGCACCTTGACGGTATCCCTCGCTGAGCTTGGGACATTGCCTTTTGAAGTGACCGAGTTTGTTGCAATGGAAACATCGGAGGTTTCGGCCATTACTGTGAGTAGGAACAAAGTTGTTGACGTTATTTGTTCTTGCTTTCTTCCTTTGTCCCTGATTGTGGCCTTGAACTCTCTTAACTTGGGGTCTAAATGCTCCTCTGTTCGAGTCACTATAAGACCAATTCTTAATACCCCTTGGTTTAGCTTGCACTTCCTGAATTATAGGTGCCGCTCGAATGAGTGCATCCTGAAGATCTAATGGTCACATAGATTCGAGACGGGTATTTACAAGTGGATTTAAGCCTGCGCAAAATTTGGACACCTGCTATGTCGTGTCCATTTGTGGCGCATACTTTAAGAGTGAGACAAACTTAGAGTAGTATGCATCAAGGGTGAGTCCTAACTGTTTTAGCTCATAGAACTCATTCATTTTCTGTGTACGATATGCAGGTGGCAAATATCTCCCTTGCATGGCTTGCCTTAACTTCTCCCAGGTAACGGACCCCTCTGAAATCCCTTGATCCCTGCACCATTGTTTCCACCATAGTCTGGCTTCACCGGTGAGTTTTAATTTGGCGAGCATGGCCTGATTGGTAGGTGCAGTACCAGCTGCTTCGAAGTAGTCCTCCATAGATTCAATCCAAATCTCAGCATCCGACTGGACTAATCTGCCTCTCCCGTCAAACTCGGGTGGCTTTATCTGTTTGAGGAGGAACTTCTTCTCCTGGATCACAGTAGTACTTGATGTAGGGGGTGAATTTGGACCCTGTTCCTGGGGTTGTGCCTGGATAAAAGTTTTCTTAACATTATTGTATGATAATTGACATTAGCTTATCTTTAGTTTAGCTATCTCGTAAATCATGAAGCTACTTAACTTTTTGCAACAACCCTGATGCACAATTAGATATTGATAAAAGAAGTCCTTATTTATATTTACATGGGCGTAGCCTCATACAACATCTCATGTGATGATAATCCAATCATTACATTTAGTTTGGGGAGAACAACATTGTATTGGATTTGTCTACAGGAACTGTGTAATAGTAGGGTTTTGGGTCATGAATCTTTAGGAATCGATAATTCATCGGAAGCTCAGGATATCCTTTCCGCTGGAATCCATACTTCCCATGGCGGCCCAATACCTTAATCCTGTCAGCTGGGATTACACGGGTTACTTCCTCATATACATATGAGTTCAATTCAACCCTCCGACCTTGAATATGCAGAGTCGAATTTACGTGAGCTTCCACAAAAATGAACAGCTTCACGACTTTCAAATCTTCCAACCACTTGATCCTCTTTAGGTTGGTTTGTAAATAAGCGAACCGGTGGGCAGCTATGTAGTAGATTCCTGAAGATCCAGTCCATCTTCGTTCTATATATAGAGGTGATGGATTATAAATCTGCTCCAGGATGTTCATCATTTCAATTCTCTGCCTATAATGCGGAGAATGCATTGCAGTCATAAACATGATCCGAAACACCAAAAACTTGTTCCACGCCTCATAGTTCTGCAAGACAGTATTGAAGATGAGGAAATGTTTGGACAGCAACAATTTCTTTACTTTATTTTTAATGAAATCTCATGAAAACAATTCCGTTGTTGGTCGGCTCTGATACCAACTGTAACGTGTCCACTAGAATCATCCAGGACACGTCTTAGCAGTCCATCGGAAAGGATGTCTAGAAAGTTCCGCCCGGCACTCCCATGGAATGTTATGGGTTTTGCAATCTAGGTCTTCCCGTGGCTGCCACGTAGCGGAAGTATCCTGGCCGTTCCCACTTAGGATCGACCGGAATTTGGGTTTTCCTGTTTGGTCATTAACTAGCAGCAACTAGCGTCAGACCCGAGCGAACTACTTTACGCAGAAACGCCAGGTCTGAAGCGGATTCACGCTGCACTTGGTTCAAGGAGAATGGGAAACGAGAGGGATGCAAGGCTCGACCTCTCTGCCATAAGGCATAGTCCCATTCCGTTCCCCTAAAACAGCGTGAATCGGGTAATAGGTAATTCTAAGTCATCGTTCTCGTTATTTGTTCCGGCGACGATGATCATCCCTCTGTTCGTTGAAGATTTTTGAGAAAAGTTCCTGGCTAACCGGGACCACCCATCCATAGGACAAACCCATGGTTCATCCTCCGCACTTTCCTCGGTTTGTTTTAGTTATGTAATTACCTACCTCATTAATTTGACATATAACAAACAGCTTCTTTGATTAACCCTGTTAAGCACTGGTTCCTTCACGTAATCTTATCACAGGACATAGAGAAAAACAATGTCAAACAACTTCTTTATTATCATTTTATCCTTTTATCTTTGAAATACAAGGAGTTCCGCCCGTAGGCTTGTTCATAATCCGCCCGAAGGCTATCCAGTAATCCACCAGGGATCACTATTCCAAGCTTCTGCCCGTAGACTAGTATGCGGGCCTCGAGATCCAATCCCGAGTCACGTTAGCCTCTTGTGCAGGACCCGGAAGGCGAGGGATTTACGGCCAGAGCCCCCCCTGGCACCCAAGCGTCCTCCTGCTCCAAGTAGAGCTCAACAGAAAGACCTCTCGCGGCGGGTTCGGTCCACGTTCCCGGCGCGGTCAACAACCCCCTTGGTAAGGGTCAGGCAAGCAGTCGGGGGTAACTGAAGCTGCCTCTCCCTTCAGGCCTTCAACCTGAAGCATTTATATATCTTTTCATCCTTTAGTTCCTTGAGCAAACAATGCAAACAGTGCTTTCTAAACTGCTACAAGCACAATCAATTCCAGTGGTTGTTTATTTGGCAAACTGTTAAGGAGTGAATCCTTCTCTCCGAATGCATCCAGCATTCGATCCGGGATCAATTGCGACTTGGCAAGATCCCCAAGGGTTTGTTTGTTCACCCTTTTGTCCTTGGGTTAGGGCCATACCCTGTTAACCCAACTTAACCAATACATTAGGTTTTATTAATAGTAAATCCTGGCGACCATGTCGCTTCAATATATTGATTGGTCATTTGCTTCCAGGCAAATACCTAACTCTCCTTTTTCTTGGCAATTATTCCCCAAGAAAGGTGATATAACAGGATGATTACTCATCCTCTTGTAAGTTTAATTTGCGCAATAACTTGCCAACCTCATTTCAAGAAATGACAAAACTCTCTTGTGAACAAATCACAAGTCTATGCGATGTTGCAACTTTTTGCACATGTGTTGCATCTATTCCACGGGATCATTTCACCCATTGAATGGCGTTTTCTGGTCACGGAATTATCTCCAGCCGAGAAGCAGGGTTTAGGGTGTCTTCTTACCCAACCCATTCCTAATTATATTAGGCCACGGTCCTAGGAATTCCAACTCAATCGGAGTTTCATCATTTGAACGAGTGATCCTTAGGGTAGAAACCTTAGATCGTTTTATGCATGAGCATCCAATTGACTCAACATTTCGTGAATGTGGGTATGATCTTTGGGTATGAAGGTTTCGACTTAGCAACAAGTAGAAAACTTGGCCGAATCCTTAACGTGCTAATCCCTAGTTAGTGCTTGGGGTATTTATCGTATTGACTGAACCATGCCCATATGAATCCCTTGTGGGTTAGGTGATTTAGACAACTCAATATACTTGTCTTGTGACAAGGATGAACCTTTCCTAGGGATAATAAACTAGATCTAAAGGAGGAAAAAATAGTTACAAGTACACCAATACATGTAAACATGTGATTCATTGCTTCTACGCATCACATGGTTCACAATAACCCTATCTTTCCTTGGTAAAGTAAAAAATGCCTGATAATCTGGACACTAACTTTCCTAGGTCCTACTAGGACTTACATCAATTAATCATGCCTACTACCTTGTTATCTATACTTTAGAATCTCATGCTTTGTTTAAACCCTGCAATCCTTCCCAAATGCAACATTTGATGAATGAATTTTATGCACGATGAAAGTGCAACACGCAACCCTTTCATAACTACAATGTAGTTAAATGAGGTTATTGTAGAGTTAGTGTTGGTATATTCTTTCTTGCAAGCACATGCCACATGCCAATCCCTAGATTCAATTTTTGATACGCCATCATTACTTTTCGGATAACCTCCTACGGGTGTTAATAGCTTTCCCCATGAACCATTACAATAAAGATTTATCCTCAATTGCCTTTTTAATTCGGCTTGGTAAATTTAAACATGCATAGGTACCTTCTATTCCGTGGGAGTTATCATACCTAATGCATTACTTTTGCGTAGAATCAAAAATCATAAAAACCTAAGTCTGTGGACTCGGGGAGATATCCACTTGAATGCTTGGAGATGAACCTCCCGCAGGCGCGCCTTGCAACTTCTTGGGAGCCATTGTAGTCATGGTTACGGACTCCGCAGATTCCCTCAATCCTTTGCTCTTGCCTTTTTGAGACGGCTAGGAGGTCGATACCTTCTCCTCGCTTGGAAATAGGAGTTTCCCTAACCCGGATTTAAAACCGAGAAGCCGCATAGGATCAAGGCCTATGTCCTTAAACCTTAGAAGCTTCTTAAAGAAGCTTCTAAGAAGCTTCTGGGCAGCAGCGACGACGAGAAGGGGATCCCAATGATTGGGAAGAGAGACGTGGTCAAGGCGAGGATGGCGGCGGACTGTGGCGGCCTGGCAGACTGTGGCGGCGGACTGTGGCGGCCTGGCGGACTGTGGCGGCGATGGCAGCCCTGGTCTCCCTCCTTTCCCCAACACGGCGTGGCAGCAGCGTCCGTTTCCTCCCCTCTTGCTTCTCTCCTTAAATGGAGTATATATAGGCAAGGGGGGGGAAGAGAAGGCCTCCACACACGTGGCCCCTTGCATGGGTTCCCCCCTCCCATGCAGGCCACGACTCCTCCATGGCCCATCCCCCCACACTCCCTCTTCTCCAGCCATGCATCAGCTGGGGAAAAGGGATTAAAGTAAAAAAATTTGCTTTACTAATAACTATTTTGCCCCTCCCAAGAGGGTGTTTACGTGGGAATTTCGGTTTTGAACCCTCGGCTCGCTTTTGCCAATGCGAATGGTCTCGATTTCTCACGTGCAGGCTACACATTAGACTGCCGGTAAATCCAATATGTGGGATAACCTTTGTACAAAGTTTATGCAGTGTGCGGAAAGTCAATGTTCACGGGTGGAAATATTACAGAATTACATCCCTTTGTTGGTCGATATTACTAGTATTCATGTCCTAAGTCCTGTTACCCTCTCTTACTTGCAACATAGGATGATCTAAGTACGAGAACGTTGGATTAACTCTGCAAGTGCAATACTAAGCAATATTTTAACTTGCCTTATCTTTCATATTGAATGTAACTATCATTACAAGCGTATTGCATCCTATATGCTTTTCATCAAATGAAATATAACCCTTTTCCTTTTGATACATTTACTTATGCGTGCAAGTTGCTTATGCATGCAAGTTATGCTATGTACAATTACAATGATATTGAAATAAATACATAATCTTTTTCTTTCCCATGCAAGTCATGTGAAATAGAATGCAATTGCTTATGCAAAAGTATAACCCTTTTATTCCTCTCCATAGCATCTACCTATTCTTTAATTAAACATCCTTCTACGGATCAACCTATTTACGATCGTCACAAGGGATTTTTTTATTGCACAAATGCATTGTGTACACATAATTCATTCTTTCCAATGTAAATTGCCCAATGCAAACCTTCCAACACACAAGAACATCGCAATTTATATTTAACCTATAAGCGAGATGCAACTAGGACATTATTGTGTAAGTGCATCTTTTAACACCTGAACCATATACTCAAAAACGCAACAACCTTTCATCATGATGGTGCGAGAATTATAAGTACCTTGTTATGCAATTTAAAACTCTTCCGAACATTCCTATGATCTTTTTAAAACGAAGCATTCTAGTAATGCAATTAGGTTTTCCCTATGCGAATTTATAACTAATGCACCCATATCATTCAAAAACCAAAGGGTGAATTTGATGGAACCTGAACTTCTGTAGGAGGGGTGTTATCGATTCTTGCGTTTCGGGTGGGGACTCCTACATGTGCTCCTCTTACTCTTACGTGTGCTCCTCTCGTATGGTGCTTTGGGGCCATCGCAGTCAGGGCTTGGGCAGGTGGAGGGTGTGTTGAAGTTCTCTGCTGACTAGCAGACCTTCCTTCCCGCAAGGGAACTCCCTTTGCAAACGGGTTGTGTCCTTCCACAGTCTGCGGGTGAAACACCCCCTAGGAAGCTTTTTTGTGGAAGCTTCTTGGAAGCTTTTTTTGTCTTCTTGGTTTCTCAGAGGGGGACCCTGACGGCGTTGAGCTGAGGATAGGGAGGAAGACAAAAATGATGATGATGATGGGGGGGCGGCGTCCTGGCAGCGATTTCAGGCAGAGCAAGGGGGAGGGGAGGTGTGGTACATAGGTGAAGCACGGGAGGGGCTGACCGCGCTAAAGATCACGAGGGGGGGGGGGGGAGGAGGGGGGCGATGTGTGTCAAGCGACCTACCTGAGGGGGAGGGGGGGCTCTCCTTATGTAGTGGGGGGGTGGTTTATGGGGGGGAGATGGCCGTCTCATGGCTGCCACCCCACACCTGGGGGGTGCGTGTTGAGATATCGAGCTCCACTCGTGATATGCCACGATGACCGTTGTGCATTTATATCACCGACTTGTTAGCTGCATATGCGGTTGGTACACCGCCCATGAATAATAGCTAGATGACAGCTATCCTTATCTACTCTAGTTCGTGGCTCAGTTAGTATGCCACCTTAGTTAATTGAGTTTGGTTTGAGACCCATACATAGGGTTCTTCTATTTATCTGTACTTGAGTTCTTTTTGGCTTACACAACTAAGAAGAGGAAAACTATTTTCAGCCTCCACCTTTGTGTGTATTCTCCCATTGTGTAAGTGAGAAAGCTACAAGTGAGACTCCTTCCTTCTCTCCCACAATCTTGACATGGTATCAAAGCCTGGTTCGTGGTAAGGAGCTCAAGAAATCAAACCTAGTTCGCGGTGTTCTGGTAAGAGGACCAGTGTTGCTTTCATTTTTCAAGTTTGGGAGTAAGTCTCTACAGGTAGCACAGCCGGAAAGTGCAAGAGTGCATTGTCTCAGATTGAGACGCCCTTCACGGTGTAGCAAGAGGGCAGTATATGCTGCGAAAAAGGGTTATAGGCCTTAGGTTGCCCTGTTTTTTTTATTCGAGGCCATTTTGGGGCCTGTTTTGGAGGCGAAAGTTTTCCACATGCACTCAGGAAAAAGCCCTATTTTATGCTGTGCGACTACTATTCTACAGGTCGGTGAAAAGTTACTGTAGAAATTGCATCGTATGCCTGTACGCAGAGACATTGGGAGTTACAGAATCATCCTTGTTGCCTGTTGATGCAAAATTGTCACTAGGAAGTGACTATGTGGTCAAATACCACTTTTGTCAGTTTTGTAGATTTGCTCTTGTGAGGCTGAAGCTATGTTTTTTGCAGTGACAGAATTTTTTGCAGTGTTCTGTAATGGCGTCTGATTCTATTTCACAGATTGTCAATGAAAAGCTTGACAAGAACAACTTCTAAGCATGGAAGTTTAAAATGACAAATTTCCTTATGGGAAAAGGATATTGGGAATTCGTTGTAGGAAATGAAGAAGAACCAGTTCTTCTTGATGTTCCCAATCAACAGCAAATGCAGGCATTTAAAGGATGGCATGAGAGAGCCAGAAAAGTTATGTACTGGCTATCTATCAGTATTTCAGACTCTATGATTGTGCATATTCAGGATGCAAGTACACCAAAGGAGGCATGGGATACTTTGTCAAAAATGTATAGCACAAATATGCAAGCCAGGAAAATGCAGCTGAAGCAAGAGTTGCACAATGTGCAAAGAGAAAGTATGAGCATCAATGACTACCACATGAAGGTGAAGAAGATTGCAGATGCACTTGCTTCCATTGGGTCGCCAGTGGAAGATTATGATTTAGTTTCTGTGACCTTGAATGGTCTAGGAAAGGATTATGCACAATTCGGAACATCCATTTCCGTCCGTGAAAGATTTCCTGATTTTGAGGAGTTGATTGCTCTTCTAATTTCTAAGGAGCAGAGAAATGGTGGTGCATCTTCTTCAGGAGGAACTTCAAAAGAAACTGTCTTCTACTCAAATGCTGGAAGAGGTAGAGGCAGAGGTAGAGGAGGCCCATCTGGAGGCCGTGGTAGAAATCAGAATATGCAGCAAACTCAAGAAAACCAGTCCTATAGAGGAGGACGTGGTAACTCTAGAGGCAGGGGGAGCCAAAGAGGTCGTGGTGGATGGCAAAGAGGCCAAAATGCAAACAGCAATGTTGAATGCTACTACTGTAGTAAAATGGGTCATATGGCTAAAGACTGCTATAAAAAGTAGAATGACATCATGAATGGAAAATTGCAACAAGGGAATTATGCATCTTCTAGTAGACAGGGTGATGACAGAAATGAGCATTTGTTTATGGTGCAGCACATGAACAATTCTGTGACAAGTGCAGAAGAAATCAACGATGTGTGGTATGTTGACTCAGGTGCATCAAACCACATGACAGGTCATGCAGAATGGATGGAGGATGCAAGGAAAATGGAAAAACCAGGATTTGTGAAGACTGGTGATGATACTGCACATCCTATTGTGCAGATTGGAAAAATTCCTTTGTCTATGCAGGATGGGAAAAAGAAATACATGTTCGATGTATTTCATGTCCCGAATATCACCAAGAACCTGGTTTCTATTGGTCAAATGGTTGAGCAGGGCTTACAGGTCAGATTTAATTCTCATGGATGCTTTGTTGAGGATATGTAAAATAAAGGTCGCTTGATAGCAAAAGGAAAGAAGAAGGGTAGAATGTTTACGTTGGATGCAGACATGCCTGAATTGAGTGCAGCAATGTTTGCACATGGGATCGGTGTAGTTGCAAATATTGATATCTGGCATAAACGCATTGGTCATGTTAATGTACAACGACTTAAATCAATGCAGGCCCAAAATATTGTTGTAGGATAGCCTAAATTCAAGGTTGCAAAAATGCATAAGATATGTGAAGCTTGTCAATTTGGAAAACAAGCAAGGAAACCATTTCCTAGACATGTTCAAGAGAGTAAGAAGCCATTGGAATTAATCCACTCTGATGTGTGGACTACTAAAGCTGCATCTATTGGAGGCTGTCATTATTTTGTCACTTTTATTGATGACTATAGCAGAAAAGTTTGGGTGTATTTTATGAAAAAGAAAAGTGAAGTGTTTGGGCATTTCAAAACTCTGAAAGCTATGGTTGAAAAAGAAATAGGCCTGTAAATAAAATGCCTAAGGTCAGATGGAGGGGGAGAGTACCTCTCAAATTAGTTTGTAAGGTTTCTGCAGGAGCATGGCATAAAGCAGCAATATTCATGCAGTTATACCCCACAACAAAATGGAATTGCAGAAAGGAAAAATAGGCATATTGGAGAGGTATCTCATGCCATGCTCAACGAAAAAGACTTGCGAGATTTTTATTGGGCTGAAGCAATTGCTACAGCAGTCTACATAATAAACAGGACTCCCACTGCAGCAATACATGGGATGACTCCAGAGGAGAGGTATACTGGTAGGAAACTAGATATTTCTCATTTGAAATTTTTTTGTTGCATTGCCTATGTTCATGTGCCAGATGAGTTGAGATCCAAGTTGGATCCAAAAGCTGAGAAGTGCATCTTTATTGGTTACTCTCTGCTTATTAGCATAAAGGGTATAGATGCTATAACCCTTCTACTCATAAGTTTACAGTGAGCAGAGATGTTGTTTTTTATGAGATGAGTAGCTGGCATAAACCAGTAAATGTGATTGATAATGTAGATGCACAAAATGGTAATGCTACATAGAATTCACAGCAGGAGTCACAAAATATTAGTGGACTTGAAGTGTCCTCTAGCAATGGTTTACATTCTTTGCCATGGACAGGCAGATTGAGATTAGGAGAATCTCCTCAAAACAATGCTAATAGTGGTATGCAGGTTTCACGAAAAGGAAAAGAGAAGGTAGATCAGCCCATGTTTGATGTGAATGCAAGTCACTCTTATGTGGATGGTGAATCCAGTGGCTTAGAATAGAGCATTGATGATAAGTTGGGTATTCCTTCTATTGTTACACCTGGAGTAAGGAAGACCAGGGATGTTTTGAGAGCACCTAGGAGTGAAACTACTTTGCGCAGGTCTACCAGAGCTAGGTATCCTGTGGATAGGTTGAAATATGATGGATTTACAGCCATTCACTATGCCTATATGGTCAAAGTGATACAGGAACCAGAACCCACTTCTTTTAAGCAAGCCATGGAAAAAGAAAATTGGGAGAAAGCCATGGATCAAGAAATGGATGCCTTGGAAGCAAATGCTACATGGGAATTGGTACCTTTGCCTAAAGATAAGAATGCAATTGGCTGTAAGTGGGTTTATAAGGTGAAGCACAATGCAGATGGTTCTATGAACAAATACAAGGCAAGATTAGTAGTCAAGGGGTATACACAAACATATGGCATTGATTATGAAGAAACATTCAGTCTAGTTGCAAGGATGGCAATCGTAAGAGAAGCCATTGCTATGGCAGCATCAAAGGAATGGTCTTTACATTAGATGGATGTAAAGAATGCATTCTTGCATGGTGATTTGCAAGAAGAGGTATATATGGAGTAGCCACCAGGTTATGTGCATGCTGTTCATCCTGAGTTTGTTTGCAGGTTGAAGAAAGCCTTGTATGGCTTGAAGCAAGCACCTAGAGCATGGTCTGACAAGGTAGGACAGTATCTTGTCACTATTGGCTTTCAGATTTCTAAGGCAGATTTCTCACTTTATGTGAGAAAAATAGAGAAAGGTATTATGTTGCTTGTCATTTATGTTGATGATTTGATTATCACAGGTGATAGTGATGAAGATATCCTTCATGTGAAAATGCTATTGAAGCAGAAGTTTGAGATGAAGGATTTGGGAGAGCTGTGTTATTTCTTGGGCGTTGAGGTGATTAGATCACCAAGTGGGATACGGCTCTTGCAGAGGCAGTATGGATTGGACATGTTGTCCAAATATGGGATGATAGGCTGTAAGCCTATTTCAGTTCCTTTGGAGCACAATGTGAAGCTGAGTGCAGATGCAGATGAGCTTCTCGAAGACCCTACTATGTACTGACACATAGTAGGAAGTTTAATTTATATGACTATTACCAAGCCAGATTTGAGCTATGTTGTTGGATTGGTAAGTCAGTTTATGCAGGCTCCAAGGAAACTGCATTTGGATGCAGCTAGACGCATACTCAGGTATGTGAAGTCCACATTGCAGTATGGACTATTTTATGAGACTAGGGTTCAGATACAGTTGCATGGATACACTGATGCTGATTGGGCTGGTAGCATTTCTGATAGACGATCTAACAGTGGATATGTGTTCTCTTTTGGGAGTGCTGCAGTCACTTGGAGCAGTAAGAAACAGCCTACAGTTGCCTTGTCGAGCATAGAGGCCGAGTACAGGGGTGCAAGAATGGCTCCATGTGAGGTAGCTTGGTTGCATAAGCTACTTTATGATATGCATCAGCCTACAAATGGGCCAGTTGTCATTTATTGTGACAACATGAGTAGTATACACTTTGCAAATAACCCAGTCTATCATGCTAGAACAAAGCACATTGAGGTGCATTATCACTATGTGTGGGAGAGGGTTTTACTAGGTCTTATTGATCTAGTTTATGTTAGCACAAAGGATCAGGTAGCTGACATATTCACAAAGGCATTGGGCGCAAAGAAGGTGCGCAAGTTTAGAGACCTGCTTGGTGTGCGAGAATTGGGATTGAGCTCGAGGGGGTGTTGAGATATCGAGCTCCACTCGTGATATGCCAGGGTGACCGTTGTGCATTTATGTCACCAACGTGTCAGTTGCAGATGCGGTTGGTACACCACCCATGAATAATAGCTAGATGACAACTATCAGTATCTACTCTAGTTCGTGGCTCAGTTAGTATGCCACCTTAGTTAATTGAGTTTGGTTTGAGACCCATATATAGGGTTCTGCTATTTATCTGTACTTGAGTTCTTTTTGGCTTACACAACTAAGAAGAGGAAAATTGTTTTCAGCCTCCACCTTTGTGTGTATTCTCCCATTGTGTAAGTGAGAAAGCTACAAGTGAGACTCCTTCCTTCTCTCCCACAATCTTGACAGTGCGTGCCCCCCTCTACCACTCTACTCCCTCTCTCTCTCTCTCTCCCCGACATGCTGTCAGCAGGGGAGAGAGAGAGAGAGAGTAAAAAATTTGAATTAAGTTTAAAATATTTTAAAAGGGGGGGTTCTCATGGGAGAGATATTACATCCTCTCCCCCTTAGAGGAATCGAGATGTCCTCATCTCGAGAAGATATGGCGGTATTGTTGGTTGAGAGTATTTTCATCCATCCAAGTGGCATCCTCTTCCGGATAATCCTTCCACTAGATGAGGTATTCTCTCAAGGTCCTTGATCTCAAATGCCTCTCCCTAACATCTAGGATTTTATCAGGCTGTAGCTCAAGGACTCCTTGGCTAGGCATTACAATTTGCTGATCGTCAAGTACATGATTCAGATTAGATAGATACTTTTTCAATAGGCTAACATGGAATACATTATGAATCTTTAGAGTTGCGGGTAGTTGTAGTCTGTAAGCATTAGGCCCTAGGCACTTGATGATCTTATAAGGTCCACAATACCTCGAACTTAGCTTCTTGTACTCTCCCAAGGACAGTGAAATCTTTTTAGGGTGTACACGGATGAAGACCATATCACCTTCAACGAAGGATCTATCTTGTCGTTTCAAGTCAGCGTAAGCCTTCTATCTATCCTTGGCAGCCTGAATGTCTTGTCTTATTGATTTTATTTGATTATCCATGTCTTCCAGCATCTGTCTTGAAGCTTCTACCCTCAAGGTTGGATTCGAGAAGTTCAAAGGGGTACGACAATCATGCCCATACAATGCTTGGAAAGGGGTCATCTGAATACTCTGTTGGTAAGAAGCATTGTAGGCAAACTCAACCAGGGGTAAGTATTGAATCCATTTTTTGGGTTCACAACAGTAGTATGCCCTAAGCATATCTTCAATGACTTGATTGACTCGTTCTGTTTGTCCATCAGTTTGGGGATGGTAAGCTGTGCTGAAACAGAGTTGAGTTCCAATAGCCTCAAAGATAGCCCTCCAGAAGTGCGATGTGAAAAGAGAGTCACAATCACTAATGATTCTTCTAGGTAACCCATGAAGTTTGAATATTTCCTTGATGAATAATCTTGCGATGTCTGAAGCTTTATAGTTCGTCTTGACAGGGATGAGATGTGCGACCTTGGTGAGCATATCTAGTACAACAAAGTTAGAGTTATATCTTCCCTGAACTTGGGGTAGGCCAACAATAAAGTCCATACTAATAAACTCCCATTTCATTTGTGGAATGTCAAGTGGTTGCAATTTCCCAGGCATTTTAACATGTTCTACCTTAATGCATTGACAAGACAAACATTCCGTGGCATATTTGAGTATGTCTCCCTTGAGCCTTTTCCAAAAATAGCTCTTCCTGACCGTGTTAAGGGTCTTGGCATAACCAGGATACCCTGAGAAAGGGGAGTCATGGGCTTCCCAAAGTATCTTCTGCTTGAGAGTTTGGCTTGAAGGGATACATAATCTTGTCCTAAAGTAGACAAGCCCACTACTGATGGAGAATTCTTGATACTTTGTCTTTAGCTTCAGGTCTTGATCCTTGATGGGTATCTCCCTTAGAATTTTTTGATAGGCTGGGCCATGATATGCCCCTTCTTTTGCTAGCTCAAGAATTGGGTTGTTTGGCATTGATACCTTTGTGGCTAGAGATCTTGCTGTTGATGGATCTTGCAAAATAAGAGAATTTAGAAATGCCTTGCAACTAAGTGCATCAGCAACTACATTCTCTTTTCTAGGCCTATATTTGATTTCAAAACCATATTCTTCCAACACTTCGATCCATCAACGTTGCCTCCTATTGAGCTCATTCTGAGTGAAAATCCATTTAAGACTCATGTGGTCCATTACTAAGAAAAAAAATTTATCTAGCAAGTAATGTCTCCAAAGTTTGAGAGCATGGATGACAATCAACAACTCCAGGTCGTGGGTATCATCATTCCTTTCATGGCTCTTCAATTTTCTTGAAGAATAAGCAATGGGTGCTAGCATTAGTTACCACTTCAAACTCCTTACTAGGATCAGGAAGTTTCAGAATGGGTGCTCAGACTAAGCTTTGTTTTAGTTTGTCAAAGCTAGTCTGTTCAGCAGCAGGTGACCATGCAATTGCTACTTGCTTCTTTAGTAGATCAATCAAAGGTGCTGCAATCAAAGCATAATCTTTGATGAAAATTCTGTACCACCTTGTCAATCCAAGAAAACTACCTATTTCTTTGATAGAAGTTAGTGTCGGCCATTCCAGAATGTCTCTGACCTTAGCTGGATCTACTGAAATTCCTTCTGCTGATACAATGAATCCTAGATATTCAATCTATGGCTTGAAAAATGTGCACTTCTTCTTCTTGGCATAAAGCTTGTGTGCTCTCATTGTTTCAAGAACAATGCAAAGCAGGGGTTCATGGTCCTTTCCTTGTTTTGAGTAGACTAGGGTATTGTCAAAAAAGATGATTATGAAGTCATCAAGGTAGGGCCTAAAGATATCCTGCATTAACCTGTTGAAGGTAGCAGGAGCATTTGTCAGCCTAAATGACATCACTAGGAATTCGAAGTATCCATACATTGTAATGAATGCAGTCTTTGGAATATATTCTTCTTTGATCCTTATCTGATAATATCCAAATCTGAGATATATCTTTGAAAATATATTTGCCCCTTGAAGACGGACAAGTAATTCATCTATTCTTGGAATGGGATTTTTATTTTTTATGGTTGCTTGATTCAACCCTCTATGGTCAATGCATAGGCAAAGCATTCCATCTTTCTTCTTTTGGAACAACACTGGAGCTCCTCATGGAGTAGCCTTGATCTAATAGTTTCTTGAGTTGCTCTTTCAGTTCAATAGCTTCTGGAATGGACATCATATATGGCCTCTTTGCGATCAGTGCAGCTCCTAGCACAAGTTTGATTTTGTGGTCGACTTTTTTTTGGGGAGGAAGTTATGTCAGATCTTCAGGGAATATGTTGTCAGAGTGCAGCGGTGCGGAAGTGTAGGACTGAGAGAGAGAGAACACAGAGAGAAAAAGGGAGAGAAAGAGACAGTGTACAATGAAGATCTGCTGTATAAAGAATGCTGAATACAAAGATATACACGGGCGCAGTGCGCTGGACTGCGTGTCTCCACCTCGACGATGCGACCTGCTATCCACCTCGAAGTCTGCTGCAATCTGCACTGTCTGCTGTCTGAAATCTGTGAACAGAGACAGAAATCTGCACGGCACCGGTCTATAATCTGCGACAGAGAAGAATGGGTAGACTGCTGAAGTCGTCGACAATAAATAGGCGAAAAACCACCTAGAACGGGGCGCCAGAAATAGGGCGCAGCCTGGTAAAAACGGCTGCAGGCAGTCGGACTACCACGTGGCAGTCCGACTGCGTAGTCCGACTACAGCTGCTGGTCCGACTGCAGCTGCTGGTCCGACTGCTGCTGCTGATTGTGCAGCTGCCTAAACAGGCTATGATCTCTAACACCCCCTCTCAGAGCCTGGAAAGGGCAAAAGCCTGAGGGATCGGGAATGTTGCCGAAGTAGAGCCTGAGGAAGCGCCTTCATAAACAAATCTACAAGATTATCCTCCGTCTTGCAATACTCCACAGTGATGGTCTCATCCAGAAGCTTTTCTCGAATGAAGTGGTACTGGATCTCAATGTGCTTCGTCCGGGCATGAAAAACAGGATTCCTTGCCAAGGCAATGCAACTCTCATTGTCACATCGCAGCAATGTAGGACGAGTCTGGGGGCACCCAAGCTCCTCCAACAATCTCCGAAGCCATACAACCTCGCATGTGGTGGAAGATGCGGCCCGATACTCCGCCTCAGTAGACGAAAGGGCTACCGTGGGCTGCTTCTTGCTACTCCATGAAATAACACCTGCACCCAAAGTAAAGCAGTAACCTGTTGTAGACCGTCTGTGGTCCACGTCACCAGCCCAATCCGAGTTGCTCCAACCTGCAAGTACAAGATCTGACCCATCTGTCCCTGCGGGGTAATGAATCCCCAAAGCAGACGTCCCCCTTAGATACCGAAGTATCCTCTGAGCAGCCTGCCAATGCACTGTCTGAGGTTCACTCATGAACCCTGCCAAGAGCCCAACAGCAAAACATAGATCAACCCTCATGTTGAGAAGCCAAATCAAAGACCCTATCAACTGTCGATAGCGGGAAGCATCCGCCAAAGGAGAAGCTGAATGGGAAGTGGCCTTCCAGTTCGGATCCATAGGAGTAGAGAGGGCCCGACAATCTTCCATCTTAAAAGTCACCAAGAGCTCCTGTACATATCTCTGTTGGGAGAGAAAGATCCCCCTCGGAGACTGATAAATCTCATGGCCTAAAAAGAAATGGAGTAGCCCCAAATCCGTCATCTCGAACGTCCGATGTAAAGCTGACTTTGTCTCCTTGACCTGTTGTGCATCATCACCTGTGACAATCAAATCATCAACATATAATACAAACAGCACACAACCATCCTCGAAAGTGTGAACATACAGCTGCGGATCGGCCTTGGACCGCCGATATCCCAACAGAGTCTGGAGGAACGAATCAATCTTCTTGTTCCAAGCTCGCAGGGCCTGCTTGAGACCATACAGGGCCTTCTTCAACCTGTAGACTTTCCCATCTGAAGAACCAAAGCCAGGAGGCTGCTCAATGTAGATCTCCTCCTTCAAATCACCATTTAGGAAGGCCGACTTCACATCCAACTGATAAACAGGCCATCTCCTATGGCCAGCCAAAGCAAGAACAGCTCTAATGGTTGCCATACGAGCTGTAGGGGCAAAGGTGTCATGACAGTCAATCCCTGGGCGCTGGGCAAAACCCTTAGCAACAAGGCGAGCCTTGTGCTTATCCAAAGTACCATCACTGAGATATTTGGTCTTGAAGACCCACTTGACTCCAATCACCTTCTTCTTCGGGGGGCGTGGCACAAGTGACCAAGTGCCATTCCTCTCAATAGCCTCCAACTCAGCTTCCATAGCTTTCTTCCATGGGGCGGACTGTAAAGCCTCCTTCACGGAGGTGGGCTCTCGATCCTGCATAACTCGGGACATCAAACAATAATTGGAGCAAACAAGCTCCGAAGAATGCGCCTGGTGCCTCCATGACCGCCGCGGACCATCCTACGGTCCCCACTCCTCAGGAACCCCCTCGATCCCTGAATCACGGAGTGTGTCACGGGCCCAGCGAGGAGGAGGCCGAACCTCCCCTCGTCGTTCTCCATCAGTAGAAGACTCTGGAATGTCCACCGGTGGTAACTCCTCAGAAGGATCCGGTGGAACAGTAGACTCTGTGTCAGAAACAGAATCATAATCAAACGGCACAGGCTCCAGTGGAACTGTAGAAGGAGCCAAACTCTCCCCTGGATCTCCAAGAATGGGGTGCTCCTCACTCGTTGAAGAAGCCGGAACCTCCACAAACCGCACATCACGGCTAGTATATACATCCCGCTTGACGGGATCATACAGTCGGTAGCCTTGGGACTGAGAGCTATAGCCAACAAATACCTGTTTTCGGGAAGCCGCTTCAAATTTGTCACGGTGAGCCTTGGGAATGTGAACATAGGCATCACACCCAAAGACCCAAAAGTAAGAAACATCTGGCTTCGTCCCAAAATAAGCCTCAAATGGAGTCATCCCTTCCACGGCCGAAGTAGGGGATCGATTAAGGATATGGACTGCAGTAGCCACAGCCTCGGCCCACAGAACCTGAGGGGTCTGTCGGTGCTCCATCATGGTGCGCGCCATCTCGATCACACTGCGGTTCTTCCATTCTAGAATACCATTTTCTTGAGGAGTATTGGTATTGGCAAACTCCTGGTGAATTCCTCTATCTGCACAAAACCGAGCAAATTCATTAGACACAAATTCACCTCCCTTGTCAGATCGCAAGGTCTTCAACTTTCGGCCTGATCGGTTCTCCTCAAAGAGAAGCCAATCCTTGAAGTGCAAGAAAGCTTCTGATTTTAGTGTCAAAAAATAGGCCCATGTCATCCTGCTATAGTCATCCACGATCAGCATGAAGTACGAGCTCCCACACAGGGACTCATTCCTCATAGGGCCACATAGATCCGTAGATACTAGCTCCATTGGTGAAGTAGACCACCGCGAAGCTGTGTGGGGAATGGCATCCCGATGCTGCTTCCCCCGTATGCAGGAGACACATGGCTGCTGGCTCACCACTATATCCGGCAACCCTCGAACAAGCTGTCCACGTGACGCCTTCCGAAGATAGTCATAGTTCAGGTGACCAAACCGAGCATGCCATAACTCAGACTGTGACTGTGAGGTAAGAAGAAGAGAAGAGAGGGCAATGGAAGACTTCAGTTTGTAAATGCCGTTCTCCTCATATCCAGATGATAGAACCTTCCTCGATTCACGATCAAGGACTCGCACAGTAGAACTGTCAAATTCCACCAAAAGACCAAGGGAGCAAATCTTATGAACTGAAAGGAGATGGTACCCCAATCCTGGTACATGCAAAACCTCTGAGGTATGGGTGCCACCTCGTCCATCCGGAATAAGCTGCATCTTACCCCGACCTGCAATAGAAACTGAAGAGCTGTCTCCAATGAGAACCTGCCCACGCGAAGGTCGCAGCTGGGCAACACCATCTGATGAAGGAGTCATGTGCCGTGAGGCACCACTATCAATAATCCACTCTCGAGATTGGGGAGCCGCCATCGCAGCATCAGAAGCATTCGGTGAAGCGTCCTCAATGACAACTAAATGTAGAAATGCAGCTGATGAGGGTGCAGCCACCGCTCCAGAATCCTTGGTTTCCTTCTTCTTGGTGTCCTTCGAGTCTTTGTCAGGGCAATCCTTCTTCCAATGGCCAGTCTTTCCACAAATATGGCATGTGGAGTCTTTGTCCTTGTCCTTCTCCTTGTCCTTCTTGGACTTGTTATCCCCCTTCTTCTTCTTTTGGTCCTTCCCCTTCTTCTGAGAGGCTTGACCTGTCAACGCCTCCGTCTTGGAAGCATTCTGTCCCTTTAACTGTTCCTCTTGGTCCAAGACCATAGGAACCAACTCTTCCCACCGAAGAGTAGACTCTCGCCCCGAAGCAATAAGGGCAGAGTAAAATGTACCGAATCGTGGCGGCAACTGGGACAAGAGTGTGATCGCCATGTCTTCGGAGGAAATTGGCTTCCCCGCATTCTGAACCTGCATCTGTAGCTGCCTTAGCTTGTTAATGTGTTCCCTTAGCGAAGAAGACTTATTGACGGACAAGGTCCGCATCTGTACCTCCAAAGAAACCCTCTTCATCAGGGTCATCCGATTGTACATTTGATCAAGCTCCAGCCATATCTCACGAGCCACCGTCAAGTGCTCGATGTGAGCGATCACGGCTGTAGTGCATGATAGAAAGAGAAAGGATCGAATCCTGGCATTCAGTTTGTCCCAATGAGACTGGGCCCTGGCCAACTCCGCACGAGCATCGGAAGAGAGTTTGGACTCATCTCTTACCGAAGGCCGGTCAATATCTTCCTGTACCAACTCCGCCAAATCATAGGACTCAAGAATGGCCAACATCATAATGCGCCAAATGCGGTAGTGGTCGCCGTCGAGCTTCTGATCTGTAGGAAGAGCCGGTAAGACAGGCACCTTCCGGTCCATAATCGCCCGGAACTCCAAGTCCATCTCTGTAGACATCTTCACCTGCAATGCCTTCTCAAACGCAAAAGCAGCCTCCTCTAACTGAGTAAACTCAGCCTGCTAAGGCTCTTCCGCGTCCCAAAGCTTCTTCAGCCGCCAGAGGCGATGAAAAAGCAAAACCTGCACTTTTAGGTTGAAAACTCAAACTTCCTCTGCGTCAAACAGTAGTAAACAGTAGCAAATCCACCACCTGTACTCCTTTCCTGTGCGCCCACACTCGTTTCAGCCTTGTTCCAAGGCGCAGCCCTCCTGTCTGCCCTTAAACGCAAAAAACGCAAATTTGTGTCGCGATGGAAACTCCTTTTCAGGTTGATTCTGCGCTCAGTCAGCCCTCAAACACTGCTCTGATACCATGTCAGAGTGCAGCGGTGTGGAAGCATAGGACTGAGAGAGAGAGAACGCAGAGAGAAAAAGGGAGAGAAAGAGACAGTGTACAATGAAGATCTGCTGTATAAAGAATGCTGAATACAAAGATATACACGGGCACAGTGCGCTGGACTGCGTGTCTCCACCTCGACGATGCGACCTGCTGTCCACCTCGAAGTCTGCTGCAGTCTGCACTGTCTGCTGTCTAAAATCTGTGAACAGAGACAGAAATCTGCACGGCACCGGTCTGTAATCTGCGACAGAGAAGAATGGGTAGACTGCTGAAGTCGTCGATAATAAATAGGCGAAAAACCACCTAGAACGGGGCGCCAAAAATAGGGCGCAGCCTGGTAAAAACGACTGCAGGCAGTCAGACTGCCACGTGGCAGTCCGACTGCAGCTGCTGGTCCAAATGCTGCTGCTGACTGTGCAGCTGCCTAAACAGGCTATGATCTCTAACATATGTCTGTGTATTCCTTTAACCATGAAGGTTCTTCTCCAAATTCCTGGTTCTGATCTAGCTTATTCAATTTAATCAGATAGACAGGTAGCCCCTTTTGAACACCTTTTATTATTCGTGTTGCTTTTGCCAATTGTATTTTTGGCTTACCAGCCTCACCTTGAGTCGTGACTAGTTCCCCTTTAGAATTTCAGAAGGAGACTTGGCCCTTTCCACATTGGATGTGGGCATCATTGGGTATTAGCCAATCCATTCCGAGTAAACATTCGTGGACACCTAGGTTCATTACCCTCAATCTCACAGAAGTTGGCTTTCCACCCAATAGGAATTTCACCTTAGCAGTTTGCCTAGTACAAGTGACCTCACGACCATTTGCTAATTCCACAAGTAAAGTAGGTGCATCTATTGTGGCTATCCCTAATCTTTTTGCACATGTTGGTGAAATGAAGGAATGTGTACTGCCACAGTCAACTAAGTTTTTGAAGCTTTTACCTTGATATTCTGATGGAGTTTGAATCATCGAGAATTGGCGATTTGGACCCTTCTTGTGAAGAGTAGCGTGAACCGTTGCCCTCTCAATGTCAGCATCCATGGATGGATCTTCTTCATTGTCCAACTCCTTGTTGGAAACATTGGAGGTTCTCCCTCTCACCATAACGGTGGTTTCTTGGCCATGAGCGGCTCTATTTTGACCTTGGAATTGCCCCTGGCGATGCCCTCTACCAAGCTTGGGACACTCCCTTTTGAAGTGTCTGGGAACGTTGTAATGGAAGAAACGTGGGTTGCGATCATTCTTTGTGTTGCAACAAAGTTGTTGACAGCATTGACTCTATCTTTCTTTCTTTGGCCCTGGTTTTGACCCTGTTCTCTCTTAGTCTGAGCCTTAGACATGCCCTTATTTTGGTCTTTGTAAGGCCAAGTCCTGTGTTCCTTGCTTTGGTTTGCACCTCCTGTATTATTGGAATAGCTCGAAGGCATGCGTCTTGTAGGTCCATTGGGCGCATTGATTCCAATCGAGTGTTTATGGGTGGATTCAACCCAATACAAAATTTTGACACCTGCTATGTCATATCCATTGGGGGTGCATACTTTACGAGTGAAATGAACTTCAAATAATATGCTTCAAGGGATAATCCTAGCTGCTTCAAGTCAGAGAATTCATTCATCTTTTGTGTGCGGTAGGCAGGTGGCAAATGCCTCCCTCGCACAGCTTCCTTAAGCTTATCCCAAGTGATTGTCCCCTCCGAGATCGCTTGGTCTCTGCACCACTGTTTCGACCAAAGTCTCACTTCGCCTGTAAGCTTAAGTTTGGAGAGAATGGTTTGGTTAGCAGGTGTAGTTCCTGCTATCTCAAAATAGTCCTCCATGGACTCAATCCAGATCTCAGCGTCGGCTTGAACAATCCTTCCCTTGCCATCAAACTCGGGTGGCTTATTTTGTTTGAGAAGAAATGTCTTCTCTTGAGCCATAGCTGGATTTAGTGCAGGAGTCGGATTTGGAACCTGCGCTTAAGGTTGCGTCTAAACAATAAGATTCTTTATGTTAACATCTTATCATACGTTCCCATATTATATTAATATGACTAGCACATCTTTTTAGCTAAGTGATTTAATCATTTAACACCTTAGTTAACATTTATGATCAAGATAGAAAATTGTAAAAATTCTTATTTATTCATGAAGGCATAACCCTTTTGAGTGCATTTATTTTGGATTAGGATTAGCTAATTGATACATCAATTTGGGGAAAATAGAATTGTGTTACAATCGGCTACAGGGACGAAATAATAATATGGAGTGGGGTCATGGATTTTCACGAAAAACGATAAGTCATAGGAAGCTTGGGGTGTCCCTTCCTTTGATACCCGTTCTTCTCATAGCACCCTAATGCTTTGATTCTCTCAGCAGAGATCACCCGGGTCACTTCTTCATAGACATACTTGTTCTGCTTGACTTGCCGACCGCTAACATGCAAAGTTGCGTTTACATTTTCTTCGACAAAGATGAACAGCTTCAGGATCTTTAAATCCTCCATCCACTTGATTCTCTTTAAGTTGGTTTGAAGGTACACGAGTAAGTGGGCTACTATGTAGTATATTCCTGAGTCTCCCATCCATCTCTGCTTCCCATACAAGGGTGAAAATGCCAAGCCTCTGACGATAATTTGAAGCATGCATTGCAGACATGAACATGACCTGGAACACCAAGAACTTTCTCCATGCTTCGTGACTCTGCAACCCAGCATCCATAAGTGAGTAAAGAAATGTTTTCAACAAAAAACATTGCTCTATTCTACTCACCCTCCCCTATTTACCCCCTTATTTCCTCTATTTTCCTCCATTAAATTCCCTTATAATCTCTAGATCTTGTTGTTTCACTCTAATACCAATTGTAATGTGTCCGCTTGACCACTTGTGGGACACATCCTAGCAGCCCATCGGGAGGGGAGTCTAGAAAACACTCACAAGGAATGTCACAAGGTTTGCGATCTAGGTCTTCCCGAGTCTACCCCGAAGCAGAAGCATCCGGCCGTTCCCACGTAGGACAAACCTGAAGTCAGGCTTTCTTTCCTATCAGCCAAGTCTCTAGGAAGTTGCTAGCATCGAGCTCTAGATGAACCACTTTGCGTAGGAGCAACAGAGTTGAACCGGATTTATGCTGCACTTGGTTCATGGAGAATGGAAAATGAGAGGGATGCGAAGCTCAACCTTTTTGCCCATAAGGCATAGTCCCATTCCACTCCCCTAAAACATCATAAATCGGGATTCTAACTCTACTGACTCTAGATCTTCATAGTCTCGTTATCACGTCTTTTGAGAAAAATTCCCAACTAACCGGAACCACCCTTCCGTAGGATGGACCCAAGTCACATCCACTGCACTTTTCTCATGTTGCATAGTTATCTAATTACCTATCCCATTATGTTTGACATGCAAAAGCAACTTCCTTAATTAATCAATTTAAACACGGGTTCCTTCACATAACTTAGGCATTGACAAAAAAAAAAACAAAGTCAAGCAAGTTCCTTTTCCAAATATTTCACCATTATTTATCATAGTCTTGGAATACATCAAGTATCATGCCTGAAGGCTGTCCCAACAATCAACAGGATCGCTACTCCAAGCTTCGCCCGTAGACTAGTACACTGGCCTCGAGATCCCATCTCGAGTCACGTCGGCCTCTTGTGTGGGATCCGGAGGCAAGGAATTTATAGCCAGAGCCTCCCCTGGTACCCAAGCGTCCTCCCGCTCCAAGTAGCACCCACAGAGAGACCTCTCACGGCGGGTTCGGTCCATGTACCCGGCGCGGCTAAACAACCCCCTTGGATAGGGCCAGGCAAACAGTTAGAGTAACTAAACCTGCCTCTACCTCCAGTCTATTAATCTGAAGCATTAAATGTTTGGCCTTGAATTAGTTCCTTGAGCAAAGAAGTTCAAGCAATGTACCTAAGTGTACAATCACGATCATTTCTGTGGTCGTTCATACATCCAACTACTAAGGTGTAATTCCTTCTTCTCGAATACTCCCAGCATTCGCTCTTGGATCGTTCACGACTTGGCAAGATTCCAAGGGCTTGGCAAGCCAAGTTGCTTATTTGCCCTTTTCCTTTAGGTTAGGGTTTATACCCTATCGACCCCAATTTTCATTACCTTAGGTCTCCTTGTACTATAGTCAAATAGATCTTGGACAACCCCGTCGTCCTTGGTTGGTCAATTTGCTTCTTGGCAATTCACAATTTCCCTAAGTTTGACAAATCGGTCCCCAAGAGAGAGAGTTGTAGTCGACTTCTTAACGAATGTATCTTGTAATTAGATCTCGCCTCCCTTGGCATAAGATGTAGTAGTACCATCTTATGATTTAGTTGCAATAGCATCCGACCTTGTAGACTAGTTGCACAAGATAGGTGGCAATGCCTATCTTGAGGAATTACATCCCTTTGTTTGTCGATATTACTAGTATTCGTGTCCTAAGTCCTGTTAGCCTCTCTTACTTGCAACATAGGACGAGAATGTTGGATTAACTCTAAGTACAAGAATGTTGGATTAACTCTACAAGCGCAATACCAAGCAACTTTTTAACTTTCCCTATCTTTCATATTGAATGTAACTATCATTACAAGCGTACTGCATCCTATATGCTTTTCATCAAATGAAATATAACCCTTTTCCTTTTGATACATTTACTTATGCGTGCAAGTTGCTTATGCATGCAAGTTATGCTATGTACAGTTACGATGATATTGAAATAAATACATAATCTTTTCCTTTCCCATGCAAGTCACGTGAAATAGAATGTAGTTGCTTATGCAAAAATATAACCCTTTTATTCCTCTCCATAGCATCTACCTATTCTTTAATTAAACATCCTTCTACGAATCAACCTATTTATGGTCATCACAAGGGATTTTTTATTGCACAAATGCATTGTGTACACATAATTCATTCTTTCCAACGTAAATTTCCCAATGCAAACCTTCCAACGCACAAGAACATTGCAATTTATATTTAATCTATAAGCGATGTGCAACTAGGACATTATTGCATAAGTACATCTTTTAACACCTGAACCGTATACTCAAAAACGCAACAACCTTTCATCATGATGGTGGGAGAATTATAAGTACCTTGTTATGCAATTTAAAACTCTTCCGAACATTCCTATGATCTTTTTAAAACGAAGCGTTCTAGTAATGCAATTAGGTTTTCCCTATGTAAATTTATACTTAATGCACCCGTATCATTCGAAAACGAAAGGGTGAATTTGATGGAACCTGAACTTCTGCAAGAGGGGTGTTATCAATTCTTGCGCTTCGGGTGGGGACTCCTACATTGCTCCTCTTACTCCCACGTGTGCTCCTCTCGTGTGGTGCTTTGGGGCCATCGCAGTCGGGGCTTGGGCAGGTGGAGGGTGTACTGAAGTTCTCTGGGAATTGGCAGACCTTCCTTCCCGCAAGGGAACTCCCTTTGCAAACGGGTTGTGTCCTTCCGTAGTCTGCGGGTGAAACACCCCCTAGAAAGCTTTTTTGTGGAAGCTTCTAGGAAGCCTCTTGGAAGCTTTTTTTTTTCTTCTTGGTTTCTGACAGGGGGACCTTGACGATGTCGAGCTAAGGATGGGGAGGAAGACGAAAATGATGATGATGATGGGGGGGGGCATCTTGGCGCGGCCGGGCGACGATTTCAGGTAGAGCAGGGGAGGGGTTGGCGGTGCCGAAGATCACATGGGGGTGGGGGGCGCTCTGTGTCAGGCGACCTGCCCTAGGGGGAGGGGGGGCTCTCCTTATGTAGTGGGAGGGGGGTGGTTTATGGAGGGGGCAAATAGCCGTCTAACGACTACCACCCCACACCTGGGGGGTGCATGCCCCCCTCTACCACTCTACTCTCTCTCTCTCTCTCTCCCCGACATGCTGTCGGCAGGGGAGAGAGAGAGAGAGAGTAAGAAAATTTGAATTAAATTTAAAAAATTTTAAAGGGGAGGGGGGTTCTCATGGGAGAGATGTTACATACCACTACTACCACTACTACAAAAAAAACAAGAAAAGAATAAATTAAAGAACTACTACTACTACCACTACTACTACTATAAACAAGAAAATAAGAAATCAAAGAACTACTACTACAACCAACACTACTACTACTACCACTACAAATAAGAAAAGAAGAAATTAAAGAACTATTGCTACTACTACTACTAGAAAAAAAGAAAGTAAAGAACATGATCTTACCCTCTCTTTGTTTTTTATTCATTCATTCTTCTCTCTCCCTCCCTCTCTTTCTTTATTATGTTTAATGTTTTTTCCCTCTCTCTCTCGTTCATTCTTTCTTTTTCTCTCTTCCTCTCCCTCTCTCATTTCCTCTCTTTCTCTCTCAATACACATAATTTTTAACAAAAACAAGTAAAATAAAAGGAGAAAAAACAAAAACAAAGCAAGAGGGAACAATGCACTCACCGTAAAGGCTCGAGGATGGATTTGGCGGCTCTCTTCGCAATGGTAGCTCCTCTTTGCCCTCCATATACTTTCTCCTCTTCTTCGCAAATGGCGGCGGTGGCGGTGAGAAGCTCTCCTTCTCCCTCTTTCTCTCTTTCTCTCCCTCTCCCTCTCAAACACAAGATGCAGTTTGCTTTTCCTTTCACTCTCTCTTTCGTTCATTCGCGCAAAATGATGTGCTTAGGTTTCGGTTCATTTTTTTCACCTGAGTACCGTCGCTTTTTGCATCGTTATTTGCATCACAAATGGCCGTCACTATACTCATGTATCCTTGTAGTGAGTCTTGCAACTGGTCAAACCTTCTTGTCAACTGCCTTATATTTTTTTTGAACTCTGGCATCATTGCTACAACCTGCATATTTCATTCCTCAATGAAAATACCCCGATAAACACAAATTTTGATGTGTTTAAACAGCAACACCCAAATCTTTTTGCTGAAATATGTCAGCAAGGAATTCTTTTTGCTGAGAATCCTCAACACCCAAATTCTTTTGAAGCATGAAATCAGCAATCTCACAATACATCGCTAGAGAATGAACTTGTAAGACATATGACATCTCTTGATTGTTAGCATTTAGCAAAACCAAAAGTTCTTCCATGGTATCAAGGCATGAAAGGCCATCATAGAGACCATCTACTTAGTCTTCTTCCTTGCAAAACACCTGCAATCATTAATTCTTTTTCTTTCCTTTTTACATACAGCCTGGCAACTCTAGGCATATCAGAAATATGTTGAAAACACAAAGTACTTTCAAAGAATACACCATAAACACATGAGGAAAAACTTTCACTGCCACGAGGTGAGAGATTTCCCTGACTCGTACCACCATCATCTTGCAAGACAGTGGTACCTAGCAAAAATCCAGCTCTCCTGCTGGAAGAGGGCAATCCCTCAAAGAATATTTATTCCACTGATGATTAATACAAATAGTCATGAACTAAATAGCTCTCTTCCCATCCTTGCTTTGGATCCGTGCATAGGCAAACCCATCATCTAGAACCTTAGTCTCCATCTGAGACTCAGCAAAATAAATTGATGCCCCAAAATAATAGGATAATAATAAGAGTTTTGTACAAAGAAATGATAGGGCTCACCCACATCTCCAATAGAAATCTTCAAATTTGGACAAGCAGCATATAAATCTTCTGCAGTATTGTTGGCCACAATGGTTTCAAGGCACCAATCTAGGCGCATCTTCGCTCTCATCATACTGCATGGGCTGAAGTAAAGGATGAAGAGACTTCTTGGTCTACATACATAGAGCTCCATCTGTAGATTCCTCCATGATCTCTTCTTCAGAATAGCCTCGACAATAGCTAAACCCTCTCGACGGATCATATCTTGCGATGGTTCTTCAATAATTTGGCGCATTATTTTTATGATGTCAATGATAACATCATGGAACTCTCTCTTGGCAATCCCCAAAACTTCTCTAAGTGTAAATTCAATTTTGCAATTAAGAATTTGATCCTCAAGTACCTTTTTCAAGTCTATGGAAGTCTCGATGTCGGATAGCAGCTTGAATCCATGTTGCTTCTTCGGCTTCGAATCCTTTAACATTGGGGCCTTTTGGTCTTCTTGCACTTTTGGCTTTTGCACATCAGCCATACTCTGCTCCAATCCTGAAGAAGAAGGTTGAAGGACTTGCTCCTCCTCCTAGTTGCCTTCTTTGATCCTTCAAGTTGATTATTATCTCTTTTGTGCTTTTCTTCAACAAGTGCTTCAAATCCTTGAGATTTTGCAATGTAAGTATAGATAGAGAAGACATCTACACGATCATTCCATCCGATTCCTTTTCTAATTGCATCTCATATGAATGAAAGTTTAGATTATGAGCCTTACCTTTCTTTTCAGCATGCAATGCATAGGACCATAAAGGAGACTTATCTTTTGGTAACTACTCCAATTGAAGACCATAGGCAGCAGCTTCTCTTGCCACCTCTTGCTTCACATAAGAAGAACGTAAGAGAGTTTCCTCCAATAATTTCTTCATACCTCCTTTGCCGAAATTTGTTTTGAGTGGTTGCACTATGTCTCCGAAACATATCATCCTATCCTTCCACACCACCAACTTCAGTCTTTTCGCCTCTTTGAAGTCTTGACAGTCCTTGCACTCATGGTCTGGACTATTGCACCATATGCAACAACGAACACGATCATTTTTGGAAGAGTTCATAGGAGTAGAAGAGGATGGAAAAAAAATTGGAGCTACATTAAGTGGTTGTTGATCTCTTCTGGCCATCTTTATTTGAAGATCCTTCAAATTCTTTGAAATTTCTTCCACCATGTCTTCGACAGTTGGTTTGGTAGATGGCCTGACAATTGCCGCAAGAATAGGCATAGGCATAGAAGTAGGCATAGACATGGGATGAGGGGTGGAAGAAGTGGAAGGAGCAGTAGGAGAAGTAGGAGAAGTGGAGGTAGGAGTAGACATCATTAGGGGATTTTGCATATCGTTTTGTGAGCAAGCCTTCTATCTTCGCCACTTTGTTAATGTGGATATCGCATCAATAGCATCTTGCCAATCCGTCTTCAATCCCATAGGCTGCATATGGTCTTCAAGAAGCTCTCACAACTCATCTTGAAGTGCAGGATCGGCTACCTACAAGAATAACTCTACTTTCTCTGAGTTTAGGGCTCTTTGTTCAAGTGCATCCAACCGGTTGTAACGTTCTTCAAACTCGTGCAATAACTCAAAAGCAACAAGTGCTTTGTTGGGCTGATAGACCCACTCTCTGAACGTCTTCCAAGTAGCAATACCATAATCCTCCAGGAAATATTCATCTTTGAGTGCCTTCTTGAAGACATTCCAATTTGAATCTTGCACAAATAAATCAGTCACTCTAACCCACAAAGCAGGCGAGACAAGCCGTAAGAAATAATTGCTCCAGTTGGTAGGAACTCCAAAAAAGTGCATTTGGCTTTCAAAAGTTTTAAGATAAGCTGAGACATTCCGGCCATCAAATAATTTACATTCACTTACCATGGCCTCGATCACTTTGGTTGCTCAATGTGTATACTCTTGTTCTTGATGTAGCATTCATTGTTGATCCAATTGTTGTTGATGTAGCTGCTGTTGTTGTTGCATAGACAACTGCATATGTTGATTCTACATCATAATAGCCGAAGATAGAGTTTGCAATAAATTATTCATCTCATCAGTTGAAAAGGAAGAAGCACTCGATGATGAAGTGGGTGGAGTATTTGAAGAGTCTCCCATCTCGGCAATCAGAAGCGACGCTTTCACGTCAGGTTCACTAGATGTCGCATGGAATTCATGTGGGATTCGTGAATGTCGCTCGTCACAGGGACACTAAGCGAGATGAGAATATTGGATCAAGAGTATTCAATTCAAGATAATTCCATGGAGTGAAGGAATGGTTAGAATTCTCAAGTTCGAACAATTTCTTGTGTCAGCATGATACATAGATTTTAATTTTCTTGGTATGTTTTCATACATAGATCTTTTGTTTGCTACTCACAAGGGATAGAATAGAAGATTCAATTCACAAGAGAATTCCCAAGTTTGATTACAAGAGAGTTAATATTTCATAGATAAGAAATGATTAGTGCCTCTAAAGCTTCTGTCGGTAGAAGCAAGTCATAGAGCTACCATCATATAAAGAAGAAGTGATGTTTTGGAATAGCAATACACAAACTTTGTTTCCAAGATTTCACAAATCCGCTGCCAAGTACAAGCTTTAGATATATTCAACTAACTCTTCTTCTTCTAGAATAGAATTTTTGTTTGCTTCTCATATCAAATCATAAAACTTAGACCTCCTTCGTTGTTGTAGTCGATCATCCCCTTTTTCTTATTAAACTTTTCTGCAAGTTCCTTCTTTCTTTCGGTGTTCAAAATCAATTATTGTGTGGCATAATCCAGAATTAGTTTGCCATAGACAAGTGGGGATGTGGCATTCCTTCAGATGGTCCACTTCATGGAACACGGCCAAGACCATGACATTTGCGCAGAGTTTTCAATGTCCTTCAAGTTCCATTCACTTCAGTTCTTCACGGCTTCTTTGTTACAAACTCTTCCAATCCTCCGTCACCTTTGCTACAGTAGTGGCAGATTGGCGTTCGTGTATTGCAAAAACGAAAGGAAGAAGAATTGTACCCTTCGTCGCTTTCCTTCTTCAGCACCTTCGAGTCTTTGACTTGTGCATGCTGTAGCAGTTTTGTCCACCCTTTCGCTTCGTCATTTCCCTTTGTCGCAACATCAACACACAAAACACAGCTTCCTCATCCGTAGGCAGGTCGTCTGTTCTAGCATCACTCTCCGAGCTTTGT
The DNA here is from genome assembly GCF_053477565.2 of Lygodium microphyllum. Lineage (NCBI taxonomy): Eukaryota > Viridiplantae > Streptophyta > Polypodiopsida > Schizaeales > Lygodiaceae > Lygodium > Lygodium microphyllum. The sequence goes on along the minus strand of NC_141144.1, from coordinate 64,862,233 downwards.
CGTCACCTCATCTTCTTCTGCTGTCCATTGGACATGCCCCGCAGTGATGTGGAAGGGCTCCGCCATGACGTGAGTCGTGTGAGCCGTTGCCTTGGTCAGTCTAGATTGTTTTGTCAAAGTAGGCAGGTAGCAGGTCCCAGCGGCTACGCAGGTTGGCTAGCTTGCCGATCGACGGCTAATCACATGGCATCGGATGTCAACTTCTCCTTTGTTACTTTGCAAAGTTCACCGTCATTCTCTTCGTCATCTTCACTGCTTCATCTTCGCTTTAGTCTTTTCTGATTTCAGCTTCATCGTCCTCCCGTCCGTAGGTTTGTCATTAGCCTTCAGCAGCTCCTCCAGACGTTCTCCAATTCTTCGTCTCCCCCCCTCTCTCTACTAGTTCTTCCTCCCTTTATAATCCGTGTCTCCTCCAAATTTTGAAGAAATCATCATAGCTTTTATTCTTCTCGTTCCTTGCTTTTCTTGCACACACTTTTTACGTCCTTGTGGAAGCTTTCGCTCAACAGCCAAGACCCACAGACCGCTTATTGTTTCAAGCATTCCAAGCAAGCTCTAATGGCTATCTCTCACCTAGTCGACGCGTTGTCGATCATACGAGTGTAGTGAGCTTACCTTGATACTTGATCGAGTACCCTTCTCTCTCTTGCACTCCGGTAGCTCCACGATTCTTGATGCTAGCTCAAGCATCCTCAAGCCTCCTCCATCTCCAAGCTCCATCCTCCATAGCTGCGCACGCAAGAGAAGAGAAGAGAAGAAGAGGAGAGGAGATGGTGAAGAGCTTCACCCTCTTGATCCCTCACTTCCACACACACTCACTCCCTCACACTCTCACACTCCCTCTCTCAAGAGTACACACAACCAAGAAGGAGAGAGAAGAAGAGAGGAAGAAGAAGACTCTTTTTGCCACACCAAAGAATGAGCTTCTCATTCAATTTTCAACTTTATATACAAAACCCTAAATCCCTTTTAGGCGATCATCCCCTTTTTCCCTTTTTTACATGGCTGGTCGTAGCCTAGGCTCTTTTTCCCATTTCCCACCACTCTAATTTCATCCTATTCCCAACTAATGTGTACAATTTGCAAAGGAGTGAGCTTGGCGCTCTTTTACAAGGATTCGGGAGTGCTTCTGTATATTATGGTGTTCCTTTTACTCTTTTGTCGCCTCGAGCGACACTAAGACTTTCTGAGGGTCATGCCTGAACCTTTAAATTTTTCAGGGTCTGGTTACCGGTCAAGGCGTCTTTTTTGCTATTTTCCTTTTTTCTGTTTTCCGCTCCTCTGTGCTGCGGGAAACATGGTAACATTACCCCCTCTTAGCCAAGTGCTAGTCCCATGGCACTGCGATGGGAAGTAGTGTCTAGTTAGGGTTGCTACGAGGCGGAACTGGTGTGTGGATGATACCTCTTCCAAGGTGGTTGTGTGAATGAGAGTTGATGGAGTTTAGAGACGATGACCAGGAGAGGTTCTGACGTGCTTTAGGCTCCATGAAGATGCTCGGCATCTTTCACACATTTGTGGCGTCCGTTATGTAGCCGGTCGTCCCTTGAGCATCAGAAACGATTGAAGCAATAAGCAATCCATTAGGAGGATGGTATTGGAGGGATTTATTCTAGAGAAGCCCCCCCCCCCTCCCCCCCCCCCCCCCCCCCCGAACTCTGTTTTGACAAAGATATAGTTTGTCTTCGTATTGAAAATCTGTGTCGTTGATTTGAAGGTCTTTGTCTTTGAGTTGAAGGTCTTTAGTTTGGCATTGAAGATCTTCAACCCTGCATTGAAATTCTTCAGGCTGGTGGAATCAATAAGCAATCCGTAGATCTTGAGGCATTGGGCATGCATCTTTGGAAGATGAGGCTCCAAGATCTATGCCAATGGCAGATCTATCTTGACTTGGTTTAATCATGGTAGCCATCAGCAGCAGGCAGATGGCTGGATGCCGGCAACATGGAAAGAAGTTTTCATCATTAAAGGATACCGTGGGTGATCCTTTTCCGTGGAGTAGCCATTTCTTGAAACTCGAACATAACTTACAAGAAAAGTTGTGCACTCCCTAAGGGGTGTGTCTGTCTCTCCGTGTAGTATGTGGTGCCCATGACAATGGAACTCGGAGATGGGTCTAACCTTGGGCAAGCCCTTGGTAACGTCCCACACTTGAGGACCCAGTTCGTGTGTCATTGGAGGTGCGGTGCAAGTCTTAGGGAGACAGGTCTGAAAGTCCTTCCCTTGATGTGCCCTAAGTGTGAAGTGGAGAGGGGGCTAGGGAAAACCCTAGGTGCATCGACTGTGGTGCATTTATCTCTCTTTTTTTTTTGGAAATGATAAATAGGCCTAATTGTCTTCATCAGAATGAGGAGGAGAAGGGGATCGGATAGATTTGCTCAAAAACTGGCAACTTTGCATGTAATCTTTCAAATTCATGCGGACATAAAGAGAAGTGGTGGAGAGGAAAGGGTAATTGCACCTAGTGAATTGGCTGTCATTCATATCTTCTAGGAGGGCTGGGCAAAAAGAGGGAAGGAGACTAGCCCTCATCATGAGACGAGCCATGGCGTAGTTGTCTATAGCGTTAGGATCAAAGAATAGGGGAGGTAGGCCGCGCTCTTGTGGAGTTGGGTCCTGCTTAAGAAGTAGCCTAAGTAACCTAAGATAATTACAAGTTGTTACAAAAGCGGGGTTGGGACATGAGGAGAAATCCGCAAGAAAGTGCATCATAGACTCATCTAGGCTTTCGACGGTAAAAGGAAGGGCATGCTCGAAGGATACTACAGTGGAGTTATAAATAATGGGAAAGTCATACCGCCCGTGGAGGGTGGCATCAAAATCGACCCCTACCCTTCGAGGGTATGCCATGTAGGTAGGGTTGTTCCGCTTGAATGGCAGGGTGTTACAAAATGCCATCCAAGCGAGCATGCTGATGTCACATACTCGCCTCCTCCACAGGGGTTGGCTTTTGTAGCCCTCTACAGTGTGTGGGACTTCAAAAACTTTATTTTGCCAGTAGTCGACTGCTTCTGTGTCCCAAGAGGTCGGGGTCTTTTCCCATTCTTTCAGCCATCTTTGCCCCAACCGGCCACCGACCGTGATTACCTCATCCATCACCTTGAGCGGCAGGACCCTCCACAAACTGTTGGGTAGGAGGAAACTAAAGGGGAATGAATCCTTCCCTAGTTCCTATATCTCCCACAACACCAGTTCTGCGTGGAATCCTGCGAGAAGATCATCAGGGCACGGTGGGAGAGGTGCGGATGGTAGCACGGATGGCTTGGCTCTTAGTTTTTTTCTGGCTTCCTCCACTAGCTTTTTGCATCTTTCCCTAGAGGCGGCTTTTCTTTCCGTAGATGGGTCCTCTTGTGGTGGCTCTTGAGACTGCGGCGAGGGGGGTTGTGGGACTGCATCCTCCCTCAATCGATTCATATCAATTTCCAGTTCTGCTTCCTCCCCCTGCTGTTCTACATGTGCTGCTTCTTCCTCGAATCTGAGGGCGTCGATCTCTTGGGGGTTAGACCGGCCAGCAATAGGTATTTTCGTTGCTCATCCAAGCTCAGCCTAACCTCCGCAGGTAAGGGTGGCATCTACAATCCAGTGTGTAGGGCTCTTCATGCCATGCCGAGCTTTCTTTGCATCACCTATAATGGCTCTCCTTGTGTTGAGTGGGTGGCGTCCAGGATGGTGTCGAGGAAGGCCTTCTGTTGAGTACTAAAGGCCACTTGGGCCGCTTCTGCCTTGCTCTCTGTGATGATTTTCTGCTTATCTGCCAGAGCAAGGTGCCGCGCCAGTGTCTTCACCCTCTTTTCATTGTGCGCAGTCCACTCCTCTGCTCTTTTGTTCATCACCTCCAAGCTCTCTCCCTGTTTTGGGGTTAACATCATAAGTTTCTGCTCATAGTCTTCCAATTCCCTGACTAGCCTCTCTTGCTCTTCTTTTTCAGAGGTTAGCTAGTCTGTCAGGCGCTCGATTTCCTCCTGTTGTTTCTTCACGCCTTGTTTTCTTTCTTCATCCCTGGCATTCAACTCAACCACAAGTGCATCAATCTGAGCAGATTTCACAGCAAGCTCTTAGTATTGCACTATTAGGAGCTTGTGCTCTCTTTGCATTTTTACTAGCTCCTGTGTCTCGTTTTCGAGCTGCTGCCTCCAGTGCTCCTCCCTCTCATCCCTAGCCTTCATTTCTTGTCTGAGATCTGTAATCTCCCTCTGCTGCAAGGCTATCATTCTTGTTTTATCCAGCTAGAAGGCGGCCACTGATTCTTTCTCAGCTGCCAACTTAGCCACAGCTATCTTGCGTTCCTCCTTAGCTTTCTCCAATTGGGAGAGAAGCTTGGCAACGTATTCATCGTAATTAGCTGATCGCATCATCGTTGTGTGGATGGGCGAGGTTGAGGCATCGACTTTCTGCTTTTTGGGCTCTTGCCTGGACTCTGCATCCGTAGCTGGCCTCTTCTGTCCTATGGCCGTGGTTTCTGTGCTTTGTCCCTAGCCCATCTCTTTGTTGATGAAATATTGTATCCACGCCACAAAGTTTGACACATCTGCACTGGTCAGGATGCTGGGGGTGATGGTGGTGGGTTTAGCAGATGGCACCAGGAGGGTAGGAATCAGATGGATCAAGGCCTTGCCCTTGCCCTTAGGGACTGGAGGTGGCACAAACTCTGGCACCTACGTGCTAGACCCTAGCCCCTCTTCTCTATGCAAGCTCAGGCTCCTCAGTTCATCTGCTCGGCTCTATTGCTCGATGGACCGGCGGGTGGCTTCCGCCAGGTCCTCTTCCTCCTTCCTTCGTAGCTCTTCCTCTTCCTCATCCGCTTTTCTCTTTCTTTCCTCCTCCGCTTTTCTCTGCTCTTCCTTCTTTTTCCCTCCTTTTCTTCTCTTCTGCTTCTTGTTTCGATGCCTTCTTTGCTTTCTATAATTCTTCTTTTTCCTTCTCCTCCTCATGTCTCTTCGTCCTCTCTCTCTCCTTTACTTCTTTAGGGACTCCTTCTTCGCCCTTTCCAAGTCTTCTCTCTCCTTCTTTCTGCCTTCCTCATCCTTCTTCTTGGTTTTCCTGATTGTCTTTTTGTTAGTCTGTCCCTCCCCTTCTTCTTCTGTTTCAGTTCTGTCGGTGGACCTATCTTTGTCCTAGTGAGGAGGCGACCTCTGTGGCGTTTCTCCTTCTCCCTCTTCCGCCTCTTGTGCTTCCTTTACTACCTCCTGGATAAGTGCAGTCAAGACTCCTCCATACCCGATGAAGGAGACTTTGGAGGAGGCTTTCTTTCTTTCCGTAACTTTAGAAGCTGAAGATTCTCCTCCTGCTGGGACACTTCCTAGGGCCAGCACTTTGGCCACTTGATCAATCGTTTTTTGCACGTACCCATTCCAATCTACTTCGTCTAGGGTATGGGCTGCTACATTCTCCAGTACTCATACGCTAATTCGATGCATCAAGGAATTGTAACGCTGGCTGGAGAAGAGCACATGTATCAGCTTGGCCTACAACCTAGACTCTATGCCAGGGATGTCCTGGATGCTTATGCCGTCATTTGTGAGCACCTATTCCTTTTTCATTTTTAGCTGGGCATAAACATCCCTTTTTTGTTTCCTTTTTGTCTTTGGTACCAATCCCAAAGCCTTCTCCACCAAGGCTAGATCCAACTGGACTTGTACCTGCTTTGCACATTCTCCTCTGCCCACTATTACAATATCACTTTCTTGGTCTGGGTTGTATGTTCTAAGGAACTCCATGCACTTTAGGTGGTCCGCGGCTCCTGGAGAAATTTTCAATATACTTTGTGAGGTTGCATTGTTCCATCACCCTCCTAGATGCCTCCTCCTTGGCCACCACGACATCTATGTTGTGGATGGTTTGGAATTTGAGCTGGCTGAAGGCACGGTTCTCTAGATGGATGTAGTATTGCTCCCTTTCCTTGTCTATGAACGGGAGTTGATGGGCGTGGTCTTGCTACAACATTTTATACTCCTGCCATAAATCGTAACTTTCATTAGTATTTTCCACATATCAATTCACTGGTTGCGTGAAAATAAAAACTCTTGAATAAATTTCTTAGGAAGCCATGTAGATTTTCCTTTTTAGACTTGGACTTTTTCCTTTTACTTCAAAGTTTTTCCTGCCCATTTTTCTACCCCGTCTGTTTTTTTCCATACTACATGCTTATGCTTTTCACTACCTTTACTTTATTGTGTCTCTTTTGATGATTTTCCTTTTTAGACTTGGACTTTTGCCTTTTACTTCAAAGTTTTTCCTGCCCATTTTCCTACCCCGTCTGTTTTTTTTCATACTACATGCTTATGCTTTTCACTACCTTTACTTTGCTGTGTCCCTTTTGATGATTTTCCTTTTTAGACTTGGACTTTTGCCTTTTACTTCAAAGTTTTTTCTGCCCATTTTCCTACCCCGTCCGTTTTTTTTCATAGTACATGCTTATGCTTTTCACCACCTTTACTTTACTGTGTCCCTTTTGATTCATTTCCCATCTGATTCATTTCACCTTCACCATACCCCCTCCCCTTCCATCTTGAAAAGAATCCTTCCTACGATTGGGGGTCAAAAGGTTAGGGGCTTTCGGCATGTTGGGGTAGGAGTTACTTGTGAAGGAGCCAAGTATAAAAATTTGGATTGTATTCTAGTTGAGCTGCGCGGTCCAGATCAAAGGGTCGAATTCCTACATGTGTGACGTATGTGAGGACATCTGTGAGGAAGTCACCAGAGTCGACCCGACTCACGATGTGGAGCTCTTCCTCTGTTAAGAGGCAGTCAAGGTAGGGATGCCCCTTGATATGCTCGTCCATGGGTCGATCCCGAAGAGTGGTTAACACTCTATACGAGGTAGGCACAACGTAAGTGGGATCATACTCTACCATTTTGATGGCTCGACGTTGCTCGGCGTTGGTCATTATGCAACATCCGTCAACTTCCCATTGCAACCTAAGAGTGTATCACTGCCTCAAGAAAGGTGATCCAGTGTCGGAAAGGTGGGATGACCTTGTGATCTCTTGGTCAGTGATAGCAAAAGTGGTCCGTGGATCGCATGACGTGATGAGACGTTGTTTAATGGCTTGCTCTTTGGAGATCTCGCTACTGAGCAACTCAGCAGCAGAGCGAGAAGCTTTTGCAAATGTGAATTCAAAAGTCTCCCAAGAGCAAGGCATATTATGCACTTCCGTTGCAAAGGGGTCTTCTAATAGACCCAAGTCCAAGTGGTCGTAGCTGAGGGCTAGTGATACAAAGGTGGCATCGAGTCGTTTAATGCATTCCACTATGTCATCCCTGGTGTCCTCCATAAGGTCAGCGGCTAGCACCAGAAAGGATTTCCGTTCGTAGGAGGGCGTAAGGCCGGCAGGTGGTTGAGGTTTGGTAGAACAAGCATTTTTGACAACGAAGATGGGCGGTTGGAAGTTTCCTTGAGCTTGCGGTTGGTCTGCTTGGAACATGGGTGGATTAGGGTCAGCCTAACAAATGGACTGTTATATTCAGCTTTGCTTGGGGGAGTCAAATTGACTTGGTCAGGTGATGCCTCCTGTGACAATGGCTATTGCTTGGGCCGATAGGTTTGTGCAATTCTCTTGGGCTGAAGCGTTGACGAGTGGGATGGTTGGGGCTCTGGAGAGCGCTGTCGAAGGGTTTTTCGAAAGCAAAGTCGCATCTTCAGAAGACCTTGACAAATTTCAAGATAGAAGATCAGTTCTATAACAAGAGATATCGGTGATAATAGATGGATCAATAGATCATCCTGTGTTAGATCTTTTCTATTCAAAGCCATGCACAGTTGAGAAGTACAAGGTCTCAAAAATAAATTCTCCCCAACAATATGAAATCCAAGTTCAAGGAGAAACTGAATCAGTTCCACATTGTTGATCCCTCTGTCCTAAAAATCACAGCAGTAGAGATGTATTCACAAACAATTTGTCACAGTTGGTAATTTGTATTCATTAATAGGATTTGAAAGCTTGTTTATATTAATTTTGCAGCTTCAGTATTTCTGGATAAAAGCAGCACGCTGAAAAGTCTGGATCACAAAAGGATTTTGCAATTCATGGTCACTCTCTGGAAAGCCTAAGCTTACAAGTTGTAAAAGGACACCTTCCCATTCTCAGCAAGAACTAGACCATTGCATATAAGGTTTCTGAAGGCTAGTTTATTGAAAAGTGCAGTTGATAATACCATAAGTATATAGAACTAGCCACAAGTCTAGTTTAAACCCCTAGTTATCAAAGACATCATCAATTCTGTGTAGAACTCCATATTCATTGAATGAAGAAGAAGCATTATTCTCTATTTTCTCCTTGATCCCAGAGATTGGTACTACATTCTTTGCTTCTACTGACGACCTTTTCACGAGTGCAGAGCTGTAATGGCCACAGTTTCACAACAATTGTACTCTCGCCCAGATCATGACTGCCCTCTATGATCTCACTAAAGCATATAACAAACTCTGATAGGGATTGGTGAATGTGCCGTTTTGCATTAAGGATGGCTCATCCATCGCTACCATTGCTTACAGAATAAACAAGCGCACAGAATGTTTGCAGGTGCTGTTGACTGGTGATCGATTCAATAAAGTCCTAGGGTTGCTCGAACTATGGTGAGAAGGCCTCTAGTTGTAATCCCATCAGTCAGTTCACTGTCACTGTAATTCTTACCATAAAATTCAACAAACTCCATCTTATGATCCGTCAAATACATTACGATTGAATGATCAACAAGATAGTCGGATCCTTCATCTTCTGTCTTCATGAAATAAATTCGATAAGCTTAAGCTACTTGTCAAATTTCATTGATTGCACCAGGGGCTATTCGACATGATCTCGCTCTGGATCAACAGATAGGTGTGATAACATTGCCTTCTTTGGTCCAGGAGGATGATAATTCATGTTCCACCCTTCTGAACACATAATTCCGCAACATACTATCGTCTTTACACTCTATCGACGTTTCATCCCTGAATGTCTGTCGTCTTGAACTACTGCTTTTCTTCAAAATCCTCCGTTTGTTGTTTTTCTTCCCCTCCCTCCATACACAGCATTCCTGTTCTGTCCTGGTTATGAAGCTCGTTCCCTTTTTATGAGTCTATGTCTCTCAATTTCACGCTCCAATTCAGTTGCTTTCTCCCTGCCAAGCTCTTGCAGAAGTTCTTTTTTCCTTAAAGTTTGCCAGATCTTGATTCTTGTCCAAATCTCCCCACTCTCTTTTTCCCGGTCGATTCTAATTATCTCGCGCCTCCTCTCACCTGATTGACGAAAAAAAAATCCCCTGCTTTTTCTCTGCACTCTTCTCCATTAAGCCCTTTTTCCCACCAAAAAGGCCCTTTCAAAAATAGTCCTTCCTCAATAGGCCCTCTAAAAGCGACCTCATTATGTAATTCATGGCCTTTACCTATGGCCCCTAGAGAACCACAAGCTTTTAAGCAAGAAATGTACGTCGCAGTATTTGGAGAAATTCCCTCAAGTCACACTTGGTTGAAGTAGTTAACTGCTTCCTGACTGTATCCATATTGCATATACCTTAAGATAAGTGCAGTCCATGACATTACTTTTCTTGATTGAAGGTCATGAGAGACTTCTTGTGCTTTCTCGAGCAGGTCACACTTTGCATACATGTCAACCAGCTCAGAGCCTATACAAACATCTCTTTTTAACAACCCATTTCGTAAAACTTCAGTATGTATCTCTTGACCCTTAGTTGTATTTCCAATGTTTCCACATTCTCTCAAAAATCCAGGCCAAAGTTATAGCATCTGGTGAGATGCCCTCATCTTGAATTTGTTTGTATAATTATAATGCCTTCTCACCTTGACCCTGCTGAACATAGGCTGAAAGCATCCCTTCATGCCCACCATTATTGAAGGAGGACCTATCAGGTGCAACCCCAACTAAAAGAAAAGGTAGTAAAAGACCCTACCACGCAAAATAAAGATGCAAACATAACAACTAAGTATGTACAAAATATCAACTCCCACACACACAACTTTTGGATGGATTTCACACCTCGAATGCGCAGCAATATGACAACGCTGCGGCCTATGGTTTCGCTGTGTTGAGGGACGTGGGCTGATCAAGCTTGAGGGTGGCGTACAACTAGTGCCTTTGACCATGGGGGCCTTAGGGATCCACAGTGAGGTATTTCCCTCATAGTAGCTTTGCGCATGCAAGAGGGCTTTAGGGACCCATCTTTGCTTAATCACGTGGCTCTTTCTGTGATTGCATCTTGGCCTCCTAGGTTTAGAGTGTTGGGTCTTATGAGGATAGGCGCATCTAGTCCTAGGCGGTTGTCACGGCTGTTTATGCACCCACTGGAGGCGAGGCTGTTGGGCCCTTGCTTTGGTCGCTGCGGGCTGTGGCTTATGGAAGTACAGAAGCAGCAGCCGCACTTCCCCCTCCTTAGTCTTACCTACGGATGTTTCTACCGGTGGCTTTGCGGACGCTAATGGTGTCCAACAGCCCTTAAGCTATGACAATGCGCATGTTGCCTATTGCTAGGTGGATGCGCTATGACTCATAATCAACATTGCAGTGAGTCTACTTTTTGAAGGTTCTCCCCAACAGTGATTTTGTGCTTGCGTCTGTAGCACTTGGCAACACGTAAAAAAGCATTGGAACAGTCTCAGACTCGATAGAAACGGGGACTCTGCACTTGTCGAGAAGTGCGTATGATTGAGCTCCATATGGGTTTAACTTTGCAGTTGTGGGTTGAAGTAATGGTTTGCCAAGTTGGATCCAATGATTGTGGGTTAAGACATTGAAGTCTACTCTCTCGTCGATCAAGGCGTTGAAAGTGCATGTTTACTTAGTAGTGACCGTGACACGGAGATAAGTGGGTTCTACGGCTTCCTCATCATCTTCGTTGATTTCAATGATTGTAGCTACTCGTACTTTGACCAGCGTTCCTAACATTGGTGGCTCATGGAAAGGATGCGTGGGAGGGAAGTACTTCTTGATACAACTGCCATTGAAGAAGCCTATTCCTTCACCATCTAGGGTCTCAAGCTTAACATTGTCAGTTTGGCTGATTGCACGAACCTTGAAGGGTCCGAGACCTCTGAATTTCATTTTTTGCTTATGCCCTTTCACTGAGTAAAGGAGCACTAAGTCACCCTGTTCAAACTCGTGCTGCTTAACATGCTTGTCAAACCAGCTCTTGCATCGGGCTTTCTCGCAGATAAGCATGTGGGTGGCTAGAATACGAGTCTCTGATAGGCGTTCCAACTCAACCAGGCGTTGCGTCCATGCCTCCTTCCCTTCCCATCGTTCTTGAAGTGCTATTCTTAGGCTAGGAACAAAGAATTCTAATGGTAGAATTGCCTCAGTCCCATAGGTCAGCCTAAAGGGGGTTTGGTCGACAGCCGTTTTATAAGCTGTGTGGTAGGCCCACAAGGCTGCCATCAACTCCTCAATGATGCCTTGTCCAGCGGCTTCTCCTGTGGGGATGCGTGACATGTGATCAGCCATGTAATGTTGTTTTCCGTTTCGTACTACCACAGAGAAATCGAACTCTAGGAGCGGGAGGAGCCATCGAGCTATGTGCCCTGTAGCACAAGGTTTGTTTACTAAATAGAGCAGGGCTTGATGGTCCACAAAGAAGATGAAGGGTGTGGCCAATAGATAATGCCGGAATTTCTTCACAGTGAACACCATGGCTAGTCCCTCTCTTTTTGTTGTCGAGTACTTCATCTCCGTCTCAATGAGTTGTCTGCTAGTAAAGCTCACTGGATAATCTAAGTTGTGCTCACCAAGTTGGCACAACACTGCCCCCACGGCAAACTTAGAAGCATCGATGTGCACGTGGAAGGTAATGGTCCAATTTGGGGCTTGTAGAATTGGTGCTGTTGTTATAGCTTTTTTCAATTCTTCATATGCCCGTTGGCATGCCTCGGTCCACTCGAAGACAATCAGTTGCTTATACAATGATCTAGCAATCAACGCATAGTTTAGTACAAACCGCCGATAGTATCCTGTATGTCCTAAGAAACATTGAACTCCCTTGTAATTAATTGGGGATGGAAGGTCAACAATAACCCTGACCTTCAAGAAGTCAGTGGCAATGCCATTCTTCGACACCACGTGTCCTAAAATGCATCCGTGCTTTACCCAAAACTAACACTTCATGGGGTTCAAGGAGAGACGATATACGCGGCACCGTTCAAAGACTGCGCAGAGTTTGTCTAAGTGTTCGGTCCAGGTTGAATGGACACACAGGTCGTCGACAAAGACTTCTAACTCCTTGCGAAGCATGTCCTTAAAGATAGTGCACATGAGACGTTGAAAAGTGGCGAGGGCATTGGTCAACCCAAAGGGCATGACTATGTATGCAAAGGCGCCCCACTTAGTGGCAAAGGCGGTCTTGTGCCTATCGGCAAGATGCACTTGCACTTGGTTGTACCCTGAGAAGCCATCCAGAAAATTGTAGGCTTCCTTGCCTGCCACCCTCTCAAGCATGTGATCGGTGTACAGCAATGGATAGTTGTCTCTTTTCGTAGCATCGTTCACCTTCTTGTAGTTGACACACACTCGGATTTTTTCGTTCTTCTTCATCACAATGACTATGGGTGATTCCCAGCCTGTGTGCTCAATTTCGTAAATGAATCCAGCTCTCATCAGCTTGTCAATTTCCTCTTTGACAGCATGAGTGTGTTTTGGATTCATAGGATACGGTCGTTTCTTGGCCTGTGTTGCGTCCAACGTCATGGGTATGTTGTGAGTCACAACACTTGGATCTACCCCCTGTAGCTCTTCTAAGGACTAGGTAAACATGTCTATGTACTCTCGCAAGAGAGCAACAAGACTCGTTTCTTCTTTACCAGTCAAGTCATCGGCAATGAACACTAGTCGGGGTGTTTCCCCTTCCTGGGCTAGGTCTACCTCCTTGACTTTGGTTGGTCCCTCAATTGGTTCGCTCGTCTGCCCTTGATGTTTGGCACCTAACAGAACTACTACCCTATCCCCTTGTTTGAATTTCATGAAGCGTTTAGGAAGATCCTGCGGCTTTCGTTGTTCTTCTGATTGTGTATCCCTAGGGTGCTTTGCTTTTTCCTGCCTTAACCGTCTACATCTCAAGTGGACAGGTAGGTCCCCCTTGGTGTATCTGGTCATGGGCGGCCTAGGGATCTCTGGATCACTATCCGAAGTAACTTCCGATTCAGAGTCAAACCCTCCATCTTCACTAGAAGAGGTGGTCTCCCCTAGTGGCCGCAATTCAGATGGTGATTCAGCCCTAAGTATTGACGTCGTGCCTGGCTGGGCTAGGCCTGCTTGCTCAAGGTCTATGGCTCCTATGCATTCCAACCAAGCGCGATCACATTCCATGCACATGACTTCTCGCTCTATTCTAGGGGTCTACCTTCCCTAGGGCTTGGCGTCTGCTCGTATCTACTCAATTTCTCATCCTTCAATGTCGTATTCTATGGTATCTATTTCACCCTCGCACTCTTCACTGAAGGATTAGCCGTCTTCGTATTCGTCACTGGAATCCTTGTCATTCGACTGCTCGCTGTCTCCTAGGGCTTGGTATGCCTCGTGTCGTTGGTCAGGGACTAGGGCCCAGTTATACATGAGATTCAAATCGTGCACCCTGGTCCATTGCCACTTGGATTCCTCTAAGAGATCCTGGAGTGGTTTGAATTTGCAGCTGGGTTGCCAGCTAGCCGATTCGTTAGGTATTCCAGTATCCCCTGGAGTTCCCTTTTGTTGGAAGGTACGTGGAAGGTGACAGGCTCAGGCTTTCCCCGACGGCTTCCTACCATCATGCAGACTGGTGTAGAGAGTGCTTTGTTAGACTTGCCGATCATTTTGATGGCCTGCTCATATGCCTCATGGTCTGAGAATGGCAGGTTGATTGTAGCAAGAATGTGCATCCAATCCCGCTCATCCTCTGGGCATGGGATATACTTGGTCAAGGGCCCATAGGGCTTCTTGACCTGAGTGTGTCCTTTGAGCATAGCAGACATGGCGTCTAGGTTGATTGGTGAGGTCTTCCAAGTGTCCATCTCTATTCTTACGGCGTCCATTCTATTGCCAAGGAAGATCAAGCCGTTACCCCAATCTTCGATGACTCTAGCGTTGCACATCCAGGATCGGCCTAATAGAACATCGTAGTCCACTCCCTTCATTACTATAAAGTCGACAGAGAACTGGACACCTGCGATCTTCACTGGCCAATTCTTTAGTACCCCGAATGGCTTCACTCTCATACTGTTTGCTAGCATGACATTAAACCTAGCAGCTTCGACGGGTGGGTTTCCCCAAGTCTGAAGTACTGCGTGGCTAAGCACACTAACCCCAGCTCCTGTGTCTATGATTCCCTTTCTTGTTGTGTCACCCAGGGCTAGGACCGGTACGACTGCGTGCATCTCAGAGCCTTCCCAAAAGGCACTGACGTGTAAGGATTTAGGCACGGAGTGTAGCGTCAAACTTGGCAATTGCATTTCTACATCCTGGTCTCGAGGATCTATCGTGACCTGCTCTTGCGATCCTTCGACCCACTGCTTAAGGTCTTGCCATAGGGTAGGGTGCTGCTTAAGCAGATTTCCCATGCTAAGTGTTATAGGGGTGGTCACTAGCGTGGTCAGGAGATCGTTAGATACTCATTCTTCCCCTAGCCTAGACTGTCCGAGCCAATGGCCGCGGCTGATCTACGACTCTGTCACGACTAGGCTTGGTCTTAGCGGCACTGCTTGTGGCACAGTTGCTTCTGCCGACTTAGGTTGAGACGGTGATATTGGCGTGCTTACGCTGGAGAGGTCATCGATCTCGTCCTCTATGATGGGCTCAGCTTCTTTGAGGTGATGTTGGGCCTCCTTCACCCGTTCCTTCACCTTTTCTATGGCCTCTAACTATCGCTTCAGATCCGGGTACTTCCCTACCTTAGCGCTTCCCTTTTCGGCCGTCTTAGGGACTAGAGTCTCTGCCTCTACGTCTAAAACCTTCTTTCCCGTAGGCAGAGTTGTAGCACTCTCAGTTTTTAGTGCGTGAGAGCGGAATTTACATGCCGGGAAGTGCTTAAAAATAGCTAAAAATTATGAATATCAAGGGAAAAATATTCACCGTCAAAGGCGGCGGCTCGACCTAGGACGAATTTAAGCGTTAAAGTGCTCTAAGGATGCCCGGGCAACACTTGCAGATTTTTAGTAATTTTTCCATGCGCCTGTGGCGGTCAGTGGAGCTATCAGTCAGTGCGGGATGCCGAGACGAGTTCATGAAATTTTCAGACTGCGATTTGGACATCGTACGTGCGAGAGCCAGTAAAAAGGCCAAACGGCCGCGGTCAAGAAAAGGGAGGGTGGCCAAAAATTGAGGAATGAGGGGGTGCCTTTGTGAAGGGGCACCCCCCTTCAAAAAAAAATCGTGATGGAGGGGGGGCGGCGGCTGTTTTTCAGCGCTGAAAAAACCGGGACCCCCCCCCCCCCCCCGACAAATCGAGATGCAGGCTCTCAAATAAGCCATGGATTCAATCATAGCAGCCAACAAGATTCGATCTTCGCTCCGCATCGCTCCAATCCACGCGAGGAATGGCAGACTGTAGAGGGAGAGAGAAAATCAGTCTTTCTCTCTCCTCCCTCTCTCTCCTCTAAGAGGGAATTCATGTGGGAAGAAGAAGGAAGAAGAAAGAATGGTGGAGGCTTGTCTGGCATGGATCGGATTGCTCCACGGGCTAGAAATGGTGATTTGTGATTGTGCTGAGCATGAAGTGCTGCAGATTTTCAGATTTGCAGCCATGGACATGAAACCCGAAACACGCAAATAAGCGGTAATTTAATTTCTTCAAAGGAAATTTGAGATTTCATGGGTTTTGATTGATAAAATGTCGTTCATGTGGGCTAAAAATTGTTTATGTTGCTGTTTTCCATGAGTACTTGCTGATCATAATCAGAAAATCAGAAAAACATGCATCTTGTGGCTCAAAATAATACTCTAAAACACATAAAACATGGAAAATCAAGGGAAAATGATATTTTTGGGCATAAAAATGGAAAAATGAATAGGAACACCAACTAAATTTTCATTTTTGCTGCAAGAAGGAACTAAGGGCCACAGTCCATAACCTATTTTTAATTTTTAGTAATTAAATAATGCAAAAAATAATTGAAAATACAAGGAGAATAGAGAAAAATCACTAAAAATAGGGGAAAAATGCATTTTGGGTAAGGAAAATTAATGAAAATTAAGAACAATGTTTGTGAATGTTGGTGGGGACTGAAGCATGAGGATTTGCCTCAGTTCAACCCCACCTTCTTGTTCTAGTGTGTTTTTCTCGCTTTTTACACATAAAATGATGGCAACATGCCTTATAAATTTATGCAATGATGCAATATTTAAATGGGGAAGGGCAGGAAAGTTGAAATATGTCTAAATGCCATGTGAGATGATGGAAAAGTTGCTTATTTCTATGCATAGCATTTAGGACGGATAATGATTAAAATTAAGAGCTTAGTAGCACGAGGATCACCTCGGTGCTAGGCCATGCAACGAAGTACGAACGGTAGTTGGAAATCATTAAAAGGATGTTTTTGCACTTGGGCACGATACTATTTTGCTAAATGTTTGAGCACTAGGCATCCACCAAATACATAGAGTATGAAAAGAATTTAAAGGTATCAGAGACCAGCTCTCCTGGACATGCATTGCAATTAGTTTATTAGGACATGGCCTACGTTGAGAGGCAGTGAGGTACCCATGTTGTAGGTAGACGCGGGTTCCAAAGGGAAAAGCAAGTGAGGAAGAAATGGTACACTCCTGGACACGCTTATTTGGTACCTTGAGCGACTTTTGTGCGATGTGTCTATTTGTTGAGCGACGCATTGAGGGGCCAATCCCCAAGGTGTAGGAGAGTCACAGAGGGTTGACGGCATCCAGCCATAGGAGGAACCCCATGTATATGTGATTCGAGCCTTTTGGCTATGTGTAAGGGACTCCCTCTAAGGAGTAGTGGGTGAGAGAAGAGTGGACTACAAACAACGTATTACAAACGCAATGTTTAGGAAGGTAGAGATTTTGATAGACGCTCCTGGCCGCGAGGCCGAGGGGTTGTCTTGTGCATAGTGACGAGGCCTGGCTAGTGCATGAGCCAGTGCCGGCCCGTTTTTAGGTCCATCAGTGGTGCGTTTGCCGGGAGCTACTTAAAAGTGGCGGTCCTCGAATCCTAGTTGTTTAGGGACCAACTAGTATTTTATGCCAAAGGATACTGAGATTGATCCGTTATTTATCGATAAGCATCATCTAGCAGAAATCCAAAAGCAAGAAAGAGATGAAAGATCTAGGCAACGTGCTGAAATTTTTAGGAGATATTCTCCTAAGCGTAGCGGTGCTGAACCCTTACGAGGGAGTGGATCTAGTGGTCTTAGTACCACAAGCACTAGGTTAGGAGAAGGTGGAAGCTCTAGCGCTCCCCTTTCTTCCATAAGCCAGTCTACATCAAGTGCGGGAGGTGTAACCTCACCGTCCCCTAATCCTAGTCCAAATCCAATCCTTATCATGGCGCAGCCTATTGCAATTCCAGCAGGAACGACGGATTTGCCGGCTCTAGGTTACCCGCTACCCATTTTTAATGGGTTAGTTGAGGAAGATGCAAAACTCCACATTAGGGAGTTTCAAAAGCTGATGTTTAACTGTCGCATCCAAGAAGAAGGACATTTAATGATGTTCTTCAATATGACTCTCAAAGGAAGAGCCGCTATATGGTATCATGGTTTAGAAGCCGGAACCATATTGAATATTGATGCATTTTATGGAGCTTTTCGAAGGGAGTTTGCCCCTGAAAGGGGTGGGAAATATTGGTTGCGTGTACTCAACGTGACTCGCCAAGAACCACACGAGGATATTCGTGCTTATGCGAAGAAAATAAAAGAGGTTTTCCGTAAGTTGGACACCTCTATTCCTATCCCCGCAGCTGCCCAATTGCAATATTTCCTACATGGTTTGGACTTTAATATCCAATTGCAGTTGAGTAGTGTCCCCTTGGGGGATATAGAGACTGCCATTACACGAGCACAAGAGGTGGAATCCTGACAACAAGTAGCCTACGCTTCTCGAAGTAATTCGAATATGGGTTTAGTATTGGGAAACAATGTGGCGATGGCCAATGGCAGTAGTGGCCAAGGGATAGCGATGGCTAACCCTAATGGGAGAGGGAACATGATGCAAAATGTCCCTTTATTACCAGCTCCCCCTAGCATGTCGATGCCTACAAGTAGTCAAATGACTCCAAGTGGTGGAGGCCAAGCGGTCAATTCCAATACCATGCCTATGGCTCAACAATCAGTGCCTAACCGAATTGTTAGGCCGATGGAACGACATGGTAATGACCAAGGCTATGAGTCGAGTGCTTCCAATGTTCTTGGCGAGGTTAAGGACATGATGAAGCATTATACCAATATGATTACAGAGCAGTATCAACAAATAGCCGTTGATGTCAACTTCCTTAAAAAACAACAAAATTTGATAGGAAGTAGATACCCAGAGGAGGGTGCACCTTCGAGGTTTAGTTGCAAATGGTGTGGTGGGCAACACTATCCAAGAAATTGCCCAAATGTTAAGTGCGACATCTGTGGAAAATCTGGCCATTTAGCAGCTACTTGCTGGAGTAAGATCAGTTCCCTCCAACGAGGTAGTCGGCAACCAGGGCCTGTTAATCATTGTGCCCAAGGAAATGATTCCCAACGAGAAGACGGGCCTAAACAAATACCTCAACGACCAAAGACTACAGTGGAGGAGCTACCCAGTGGGAGTGGGGTTAGTTTAATTGAGGCTGTACACGTTAATGATACTGAAACCTCTAATTTGCAAGCTGTTCTTACAAGAGGCCAAAAGGGTAGAGAAGCCGACAAGGATAAGCCTGCTAACGGAAACCCTAAACAAGGCGACAAAGGGACGCAAGTTTTGGATCCTTCCATGGAAGGGGGACCTTTGAAGCCCGTGGAGAGTAAAGCCGATAAGGGAGCACCAAAGAAGAAGGTGAAAGTTAAGAATGAGGCAATAAAGCCGGTGCAGCAACCTAAAGAGCGGATGGTTTGGCGTGAAAAGCGAGCTCTATCGAACTATCATGAATTTGATTTGGCGAGCTCTCTTTACGAAGTCAAGCCGGATGTGAATCTTTTAGCTGATTAAGCTTTCTCCAGGAGTACGCAAGGAATTTAGGAAGATCCTATGTACCGGGTATATCGTAGAACCTTTGGGTATTGCGCGAGTTGGTGATGACTGGTTCGAGCATGCCGAGAAGCATTGCCCAAGGGTTGCAGCCTATGTCAATGGGATATTAGTAGATTATGCCATTGTCGACACGGGATCATCTGTTAACATTATGAGTTCTGAACTGATGCAAAGGTTGGGTCTTGCGATCCAAAAATATACCTCCACAATTCTCAGAATGGCAGATGATAGTTTGAGACAGCCGGAAGGCTACATTACTAAGGTACATGTCACTGTGGCAAATGTAGAATGCCAGTTGGACTTTAGGGTGATTCGTTTTGCAGGCCGTCCAAGTTACCAAGTATTACTCGGACGACCTTGGATCTTGCAAGCGGACTGCCAAGAAGATATACCCGCCGGTCGACTAATATTCGGCAGAGGTGCCCAACGTGTGGTGGTTGATGCTTATCCTGAGTCCCCGCAGAGTGAGAGAGCTCCTCTATCTTCTACGGAATTGGAGACATTAGAAGATTTATCTGCCAGTGAGACATCATTGAGTGATGAGTCCAAAGAGGGATCCACCACGAAAAATATCTATCAGATTACTTTGAACGAGCCGATAGAGGGCCAAGATCGTATAAGAGATGCAGATGTTATCGAGCTAGACCTTGTTATGCCTAATGATTCGCGGCCAATAAAATTAGGTTCTATGCTCAACACAGCAGAAAGGGAGGACTATGTGGCCCTGATCCAGGAATTCCGTGATATCTTTGCCTGGAGTTATGATGAGTTGAGAGGCATTCCTCCTAGTCTTACTGTTCATACAATTCCGTTGAAAGAGGGCAGTCGTCCTGTATGGCAGAAAGTAAGGCGTATGCCTTTCGAACTAAGGGACGGGCTGTTTGAAAAGTTACAGAAGCTTCGAAAAGCGGGTTTGATTTTTCTGTGCAACACACGGAATGGTGTTCGCCAGTTGTGATCAGAAAGAAGAAGAATAATCAAATTCGATTGTGTGTAGACTTTAGAGAGCTGAATAAGCAGACAGTTAAGGACTACTACCCGTTGCCATTTATTGACCAGATTTTGGATCAATTAGCGGGTAGGGAAATATATTCATTCATGGATTGCTTTGCAGGATATAACCAGATGGCAATTGCAGAAGAGGACAAGTTGAAAACAACTTTTATCACTGTATTTGATACTTTTGCGTACCATGTGATGGCCTTTGGTTTATGCAATGCGCCTGGTTCGTGGCAACGAACAGCAGATAGGACATTCGGTGACATATCCCCTGAAGAGTTGAAGGTGTTTATTGATGACTTAGGGGCCGCCACCGTGAGAGAAAGGCAGTTGATCATTTTAAGAAAATGCTTTGAGCGCTGTAGACAATTCTGCATCACCCTAAACCCACGGAAGTGTTTTTTTGGAGTACTTTATGGGTTATTACTGGGTCATGTGGTCAGTTCGGTTGGAATTGCGACAGACCCCGAGAAGGTCAAAGTTATAGTTGCCATGGGTCCACCATGCACTCCGAAAGAAGTTCATAGCTTTCTGTCTTCGGTTAGTTATTACCATAGATTCATAAACGCCTTGGCAGAAAGAACGTTGCCGCTTACAAATTTATTGTCCTTTAGTTGTTCGTTTGTATGGGGTGACCCTTGTAAGGTAGCATTCGAGGATGTGAAACAAGAGCTAGCAAGAGATCCCATTTTAAAAGCACCTAAAAGAGGTGAGGTGTTCTATATATTTTCAGCAGCCACCATATATAGTATCAGCTGCTGTTTAGCCCAAATTTGGGAAGAGAAGTTGTACCACCCGATTGCTTTTGCTAGTCGAAAGCTGGGGGTATCCGAAATCAATTATACCTACATGGAGAAGTTATGTCTAGCGATGGTCTTTGGGAGCAAGAAATTCAGGCATTATATTCTCTATGAGAAAGTCGTGCTTTATACGAAGGCGGAGGGGCTTCGACTATTGATGAATAAGCTACAGCCGCCTGATCGTCTAGCGAAGTGGTTAATCACTTTGCAGGAATTTGATTATGAAATCAGGAGTAAGCCACCTAGGTTGCAAGGCATGGTGGAATGTCTTGTGGACTTTGGGGAGCCGAAAGAATCTGTGACTGAAGGTAGTGACATGGAGTTGTTATTTAAAATAGATACGGCATCTATTCCCTCCTGGTATGCTACAATAACGCATTATTTATCAACGGGAGAGGCGGGATCCAAACTATCTAAAGCTGAGAGAAGGAAAATTAAGCAGCAAGCGTTAAAGTTTGCCTTGATCGCAGGTACATTATATCGGCAAGGGGTTGATGACATCTATCGCCGGTGTGTGATGCCTGACGAGGTCCCATTCATTTTGGAAGAGTGCCATGATTCTGCTTGCGGTGGCCATTTTGCTAGACGACTTACAGCACAAAAGGCTTTAAGAGCAGGTTATTGGTGGCCTGCCATCTTCCAGGATGTGTTTGCGTATGTCAAGAGATGCGATATTTGTCAACGACATGATAGTCGAGAGAATAGGAAACGACCACTCACCCTTATTATGGCGATACTACCATTTGAGAAGTGGAGAATAGACTTTGTGGGTCCTATTACTCCGTCGTCGACTACGCAAAAGAGGTAGCAACTAACTACTTCACAAAGTGGTCAGAAGCATATGCAACAAGGAAAGATGATGCTAAAGAAACTGCTAGTTTCCTTTTAGAGCAGATAATATGCCGGTTTGGTCCGCCTAAAGAATTAGTGTCGAACCGCGGAACCCATTTCCTGAATAAGGTGATCAAAGGTTTGACAGAAATTTGGCAAATCAAGCATAACAAGACAATCCCATATAACCCGCAAGCCAATGGGCAAGTTGAAAACACCAACAAGCAACTTGTGGGCATCCTGTCTAAAATTGTATCGGAAAAGAAACGGGACTGGGATAAAAGTTATACGTGGCAGTGTGGACCTATAATACAACCTTCAAATGAGCTACTGGCCATACCCCATTCAAGTTAGTATATGGAGAGGAGTGTGTCTTGCCTTTAGAGATTGAGCTACCGACTATTCGGTTTGCCATCAATCATTCTTTGAGTGATGAAGACGCACTTTTTGAGCGCTTGACGACACTGGCACATTTAGAAGAGCTTAAACTACAGAGCTTATTGCATCAAGAAGTGGCAAAGCGCCGAATGAAGCAGTTACACGACCTCAAAGCCAAGAAATACACCTTCAAGAAAGGACAGCTTGTTCTGTATTATGACGCACGATGTGAATTATTTCCAGGCAAGCTAGAGCCCAAATGGGATGGGCCCTATAGGATCGTTAGAATAGAAAATAATAAGTCCACAGTTTTGTTAGCCGACCTTGAGGGGATAGAATTTAAAAATAAGGTTAATCTTAATAAGATTAAACCTTATTATTTCTGATTGTACTAATACTATGACTGCCTTGCAGGTCTAGGCAAGATCGATCAAATATCTGCAAGGAAATCGTGATAGAGGTTGATGGGTCATCTGATCCCTTATTTAGAATACCCATATTTAGAACAGAGGTATCATCAGGGAAAGCTCATTTGGTGGAGCAAAGGATACAAGGTGATTGAGCAAGAAGGCGGGACATTTATTTGGGAAATCAAGGTCTTCTGCCATCACTGCCTACAAATTTTGACGAGCATCCCTGTTGAATGCAACGATGATGGAGGGATGGAGCCCACAGTCCACCCGTTGAATATGATGAATTTCGATTACCATAATTACTAGTAGAGTTCAGGATGGCGGGATATGTAAACCCTTTATGGACATACACCTTGTACTTTGATGGGGCGTCCAAGGGTGCATGCAAAAAAGGAAGTGTAGGAGTTGTCATCCGAGACCCCCGACGACGCATTGTCATGAAGTTAGCTGCTTATCTCAGGGTGAATTTTACCAATAATATGGCCGAATACAAAGCCCTGATTATGGGTTTGAATATTGCAAAGAAGGGTGGTATCCGCCAGTTATTGGTGAAAGGGGACTCTCAGTTGGTTTTAAATCAACTCAATGGGATGTACATGGTACGAAACCCCATCCTTTGCATGTACCATCATACTGCCATAGCCCTGCTAGACGAATTTGATAGAGTGTCTTTTCAGCTGATTCCACGAAACTGGAATCAGTTTGTCGATTCATTGGCTAATTTTGCGTATAAAAAAGACCTCTTCTTTAATTGTGACCCTTGTCCCGATATATCTATTGATGGTGAGACAGGACCTAGTCATTTGTGGGGTATGCTTTCTGAACATGCCCTCTTTGGCAGACAATGGTTGATCTGGGTGATGTAGAGGGTAGGTGAGACTCATCTGTCTTTATTATCTTGGACCCACAGATTGATTAGATGTCTTGTGATGCGAACACCTCTTGCGATATATGCAAGAGGGATGGGTCATAATTTAATGCACCTAGCTTAGGGCTACGAGCCTCTGTCCCCCTGGGAATGGTATGCTTTGATGTCTATCATAGTTGTTTCCAGGAGGATGTTATGAGTAGTATTGTTTGATTTCATTAGGCTAAGAGGGCCGATTCAGTTTTGTAGTGAAGTGTTTCATTTCATTAGGCCAAGAGGGCCATTTACCTGTCTAGTGCGGGTACATTTAATCGGGTTTTTGTCTTAAGTGTTGTGCTGGACAGGTTTTGTGATTCGTGGAATTTGGTGGAGCCTAGAGGAGCCTTTGCTGTGATGGAAGCTTCTTGTGGCCAATCCAGGTGATATCTCTCCTTTACGAGTAGCTTTCTTTCCTGTTATATATATTTGTACTTGTCAAGGGGATATACTTTTGTTGGGGACCGGCATCCAAGGCATGACGTCCCAGGTTTAGGCTAAGTATGTTTGAGAGAGGTCGGAGTAGTCACTGTCTCCTGTAAAGATATTGTTAGGCATCGAAAGACCTGTTTTAGAAGGAAGTCTTAGTGGCCCTGTTCTGCTAGCCTGCTAAGCAGCCGTCCTAGGAGTTCTTGTTAGTAGTGGGACAGTTAGAGAAGCCTGCCAGAAGATAATAATGATGATGCCAAGAAACCCTGGACATCCTAAAAGATGACTATAAATACGAAGGTGTGTAAAAAGGGGTTCTAACCCCTATTAAAGAAAAGAAATGAAATGAAAATGTATAGGCAGTTGATCATTGCCTTGCGAAGGCCTGGTAGGTTCCTGGGGACGAGTCAGACCCGAGGCCGATACCTTGTCTTCCTAGGGGTGGCTTCTTGCTGAAAAAAATGACAAAACAAGGAAGGTTGGAGCGAAAATAAAAGTGAGCGTTAGAAAAGGATTAAGTGTCACCTTGCGAGGGCTTGGTAGGTTCTTGGGTGCCGAGACAGGTCCTGAGGCCAATGCCCTATTCTCCTTGGGTCACTACGCTCAGCTCCCTCCTTTTTACATGCCCAAGTATGTTAATAAAATACAAACCCTAAAAGAAAACATGTACTGAAAGAAAATACTCCTTGATCAGGCTATAGGAGTCCTCGCCTTGTAGGAGCTCCTAGTTGTGTTGTCTTTAGTTGGTAAGTAGTTCAGACTACCACTTAGGGCAACCTCTTTGGTAGGTTTTTTAGTTTGACTATGTTGGAGCAGTTGGTTAGCGACACACTTCGGATCTTCTATTAGATGATACTAGGCCTACTCCTTGTGGATGTCATGCCCTGGATTCTGTCCAGGGGTAGGGGGATCATTGTGCTGAGTTTTATTATATATTTTTTTTGTGTCAATTCGATGCTTCTTTGGCTGTTTATGTGCAGATATGTTCGTGGATTCAATGGGCGGAGTCGCCCTATCCCGTGGTCGCCAATGAGAGCGGAATTTAGGTGTCGGGAAGTGCTTAAAAATAGCTAAAAATTATGAATATCAAGGGAAAAATATTCACCGTCAAAGGCAGCGGCTCGATCTAGGACGATTTTAAGCGTTAAAGTGCTCTAAGGATGCCCGGGCAACACTTGCAGATTTTTAGTAATTTTTCCATGCGCATGTGGCGGTCAGTGGAGCTATCAGTCAGTGCGGGATGCCGAGACGAGTTCCCAGAAGTTTTCAGACTGCGATTTGGACATCGTACGTGCGAGAGCCAGTAAAAAGGCCAAACGGCCGGTCAAGAAAAGGGAGGGTGCCCAAAAATTGAGGAATGAGGGGGTGCCTTTGTGAAGGGGCACCCCCCTTCAAAAAAAAATCGTGATGGAGGGGGGGCGGCGGCTATTTTTCAGCGCCGAAAAAAACGGACCCCCCCCCCACAAATCGAGATGCAGGCTCTCAAATAAGCCATGGATTCAATCATAGCAGCCAATAAGATTTGATCTTCGCTCCGCATCGCTCCGATCCACGCGAAGAATGGCAGACTGTAGAGGGAGAGAGAAAATCAGTCTTTCTCTCTCCTCCCTCTCTCTCCTCTAAGAGGGAATTCATGTGGGAAGAAGAAGGAAGAAGAAAGAATGGTGGAGGCTTGTCCGGCATGGATCGGATTGCTCCATGGGCTGGAAATGGTGATTTGTGATCGTGCTGAGCATGAAGTGCTACATATTTTCAGATTTGCAGCCATGGACATGAAACCCGAAACACGCAAATAAGTGGTAATTCAATTTTTTCAAAGAAAATTTAAGATTTCATGGGTTTTAATTGATAAAATGTCGTTCATGTGGGCTAAAAATTGTTTATGTTGCTGTTTTCCATGAGTACTTGCTGATCATAATCAGAAAATCAGAAAAACATGCATCTTGTGGCTCAAAATAATACCGTAAAACACGTAAAACATGGAAAATCAAGGGAAAATGATATTTTTGGGCATAAAAATGGAAAAATGAATAGGAACACCAACTAAATTTTCATTTTTGCTGCAAGAAGGAACTAAGGGCCACAGCCCATAACCTATTTTTAATTTTTAGTAATTAAATAATGCAAAAAATAATTGAAAATACAAGGAGAATAGAGAAAAATCACTAAAAATAGGGGAAATTTGCATTTTGGGTGCGAAAAATTAATGAAAATTAAGAAAAATATTTGTGAATGTTGGTGGGGACTGAAGCATGAGGATTTGCCTCAGTTCAACCCCACCTTCTTGTTCTAGTGTGATTTTCTCACTTTTTACACATAAAATGATGGCAACATGCCTTATAAACCTATGCAACGATGCAATATTTAAACGGGGAAGGGCAGGAAAGTTGAAATATGTCTAAATGCCGTGTGAGATGATGGAAAAGTTGATTATTTCTATGCATGGCATTTAGGATGGATAATGATTAAAATTAAGAGCTTAGTAGCACGAGGATCACCTCGGTGCTAGGCCATGCAACGAAGTACGAACGGTAGTTGGAAATCATTAAAAGGATGTTTTTACACTTGGGCACGATACTGTTTTGCTAAGTGTTTGAGCACTAGGCATCCACCAAATACATAGAGCATGAAAAGAATTTAAAGGTATCAGAGATCAGCTCTCCTGGACATGCATTGCAATTGGTTTATTAGGACATGGCCTACGTTGAGAGGCAGTGAGGTACCCATGTTGTACGTAGATGTGGGTTCCAAAGGGGAAAGCAAGTGAGGAAGAAATGGTACACTCCTGGACACGCTTATTTGGTACCTTGAGCGACTTTTGTGCGATGTGTCTATTTGTTAAGCGATGCACTGAGGGGCCAATCCCCAAGGTGTAGGAGAGTCGCAGAGGGTTGACGACATCCAGCCATAGGAGGAACCCCATGTGTATGTGATTCGAGCCTTTTGGCTATGTGTAAGGGACTCCCTCTGAGGAGTAGTGGGTGAGAGAAGAGTGGACTACAAACAACGTATTACAAACGCAATGTTTAGGAAGGTAGAGATTTTGATAGACGCTCCTGGCCGCGAGGCCGAGGGGTTGTCTTGTGCGTAGTGACGAGGCCCGGCTAGTGCATGAGCCAGTGCTGGCCCGTTTTTAGGTCCATTAGTGCGATTTTAGCTTCCGATCTCTTCTTTTTTCGCCTGCAGCTTTTCTTCCCTACGGAGGTTACGTCAAGATTGCTAGGTCCTGGCATAGAGATGCCGGCCTGCTTCGTTTGGGCTCGGGTCATAACCCGCAATGGAATAGGTGTGGCCTCCCCATCGGGGTTTTCGACACCAAACAGCCCCAATGGGACGAATGGCAAGTTGGTTGAGCTAGAGCACGGCTTTCGCTTTGGGCAGTCTATGAAAAGATGGGTGATTCCACACTCTGCGCACCTTTGGTTGGCCTTGTCCCTGTTTTGCTGCTCTCTTTTAGGGCAGCGTGATGAGATATGACCGGGGTGTCCATAAGTCCAACAAGTGACTGGATCCTAGGCTGCCCTCCTAGGCCTCTACCTCGTCCTCGTCCTAACGCCATCACAAGCACTGGTCGATAATCCATGAGGACCACATTTCCCTCATCGTCATGCGAGACGTAAGGGTATATGTAGGTCTCCTCATCGTTCGGCTCCTCCACGTAGTGTACTGGAGCATCGCTCAGTGGGTGGGTCACGTAAGGACCAGGCGGTCTAGGAATGCCTGTAGGATTTATGTTCATTCTAGAGATGGTTGGTTTCATATCGTTAGGCGTGGGAAGAGCTAATGGGGCTCCCCTTCCGAAGAATGGTTGCGGCATGTTAGCTAGATAAGGCTGGCCATAGGGCTGCGAGTATGGAAGTCTTCTTGGTAATCTACTATGTGCAACATCATGGCCGAACCTACCGCAGTTAGCACAAGGTCTTGACCTAGGGTCTTGACACTCGGCTAGCAAGTTGTTTCCGCCACAATACACGCATTGGACGTGCGGGCGCGTTGGTTGTCTCAACATGTCTTGTAACTTGGCTAATTCCATCTTAACCTCAGCCAAGCCTTGGTGGCCTTCCCCTTATCTTGGCTAATTCCATCTTAACCTCAGCCAAGCCTTGGTCTGTCTCAGTGGCCTTCCCCTTATCTTGGGATGATGGGATTGACCGCTCACTTGGCTAATTCCATCTTAACCTCAGCTAAGCCTTGGTCTATCTCGGTGGCCTTCCCCTTATCTTGGGATGATGGGATTGACCGCTCACTAGAGGCTAACGTTCTCTCTGAGCTTCGCGAGTTGGGTTCTTCTAGATTTGAGCTCCTAGAGCTCCGCTCTTTCAGCTGGTCATCGACTCTAAAGGCTTCCTCAAACACTCTAGCCACCATGTCCCGCTGCAAGATTGAATTGCTTGCCAAAGCCTTATATAACTCCTCGTCTCTAATTCCGCTGATGAATACAATCAAAACTGCTCTGTCAGTCGGTCGCTCACCTAGAGGGATTCTCTTAAAGAGACTCCTCACATGGGTCACATAGTCGCGGATGTCCTCCTTCTCTTTCTGCTTTTGACGTTCATCAAGTGTACTAGCAGGCTATCAGAGTATCCAAGCTCGGCGAATCTCTTGACGAAGAGATCCTTGAGATTATTGAAGTTGGCTCACTCTACAGCGTCTAAGCTCGTATACCACATCCTATCCTTGTCGCCTAGGCAAAGCCCGAATGCTTGCAAGCATTGAGTTTGGTTGTTGAGGCCATTAGCTTCGCAGACTTGCTCAAACTGCTCAACAAAGTTGTAGGGGTTGTCATGAGGTTGGTACTTATCGAGTTGCTTGGCAATAATGGGTATTTTGGCTTGGCTCTTTGAGCCTTGGTTTGCCCCTAATCCTGCGAGCAACGACGTCGCTAGTGCGGTGGCACTCTGCTCTACTATGATATTATCGAGCAGCCGTTTCATGAGGAGCTTGCTCAATGTCAAGTCTCCCTCTAGTGCTCTCTCATGGTCCGTTCGGTTTCGGCCAGCCAAGTTCAGCACTCGCTGCACCTCATGCAGCTCCATGCTTTGCCTTTGGCTCCTAGCCTGCTGATCCCTATTATAATCAGTTATTCCCTGCAATGCCTTGCGGGCTAGCCTTCTCTCCTCCTCTAGGTCTGCAATGATTGTGTCTGTTGTCATGCCGCGGTGCTCGTACCAGGCGTATGCATCGTAACTACTCACCAGCTGTCTACTAGATAGCGTCTGGAAATACACTCAAATCGAGCTCCTCATTAGATCGATGGTCTGAGCTTTCTTCCATCATGGTCAAATTCTTGCGCTCCAATATGATGTCGATCAGGTTGAATAGACTTGACAGATCCTCGTCAATGGCGTTCCTTGCTTGGTCCTACTCTATGCTTTGTTGGTTTGTATATATCTTGAGTCCTCTCCTATTGGTGGGTTCCTTGAGTGTTTTATCTGAGTGGGTTCCTTTGGTTATTGAATGCAACCCTCAATGTATGGTCACTCAGTGAGTGCGTCATTTCTCATGCACTTGTGCCCAATCAGGCTTTCGGCTTTCTTAAGTATACTTCAAGTGCGAAAATTCCATGTGAGTGCAACAACCAATTCCTCAGCGTCCTACACACTCTCGCTTGTTTCGGGCTTGATAGGCTTGTAGGTCCATTTTCTGGCTGTTTTGTCAGGGTTTAGGGTTTCCTTGTATGCTACCTTGTTAGCTTTCGGGTGACCAAGTTTTACAATTCAACGGCTCGCGTCTAAGTCCTTGGGTCTCGCAAATGTCCCCTCTTAGCTGCTAAGCGGCTGCACACTACAATTTCTCTTGTCACGTATGCCAGAATCAAGTTCTGAGTGCCCGAAGGGTTTCGACAGTTTGTGCTCATGCGTATTTGTCGGGTCAGGTCAAATTTCTGACAGATTTGACAAAAGTTGCACTCGGACCAACTGGTCTGAATTGTAGGGTCCGAATAAGTCACTCGAACGGGCCGAGGCACGGGGTCGAGGGACGAATTTCCTGATGTGACTCGAATGATTTTGATTCGGACGGGCCGAACGACACTTGGCCAAGGGCCGAATCTCGAGCGTGGTCGAGGGCCAAATTTGAGACTCGGACGTATAGCTCGAACGGGCCGAGGCCGGATGTGCCACATGGCAGAAAGCTTTGACTCGGATGGCCGAGTTGGTTGACTCGGACAATTGCCTCAGGGCCGACTAGGCCGAGGGGGCCGAGTGACAAGGACCGAGGGTCGATTCTGGGACTCGGCCCAAGAGAGGCCACTCGAACGGGCCGAATGTGGCGCACGTAACCCGAGTGAATGCGATTTCGATCATTTCACCAAATGTAGGCCGGCACCATGGTCATGCACTTCCAGATCCTATCTAGGGAAGTAGAGGGAGAGGTTCGTATACCTGAGCGAGCCAGTAAGTGCGTTGGTGATGCGATCGAATCGACACGGGCTGGAGCTCTCTATCTATCTATCTCTCTCTCTCTCTCTCTCTCTCTCTCTCTCTCTCTCTCTCTCTCTCTCTCTCTCTCTCTCTCTCTCTCTCTCTCTCTCTCTCTCTCTCTCTCTCTCTCTCTCTCTCTCTCTCACTCACTGAAATGGCACAAATGAGCTCTCTTTTGGCCTCCTGGCTCTTATATGCCTTTCCAAATGTGGCGTTGACGCCCCCAATCACTTACTTGCCGATCTTAGGCATCATTAGCGAGCATTTTACACATTTTGGATGATTTTTTTTTCCTATTTTGCCCTGTTTTGAAACAATAAACCCTACCCTTTTCCGATTCGATTTCCTAACTCTAACCTACGCTAAATGCAACAAAGATCGAAGGCAAAAAACTGAAATAGATTCTCCATGCTTTCCAATCATCAAACAACCAAAATATCCCAAAATACTTACTTATTTTGAAGATTAAAAACACCCAAACTTCCTACCTATCTCAAGCTTCGTTTCGAGGATGAGTACCCTACTTCGATACTCGATATGAGGCGCGCAAGTGCTCAAGCTTGAATCCGTTGGTCCCAGCAACGGAACCAAAATGTGGGAGCTTTTGCTCAACCGCCAAGCCCCACGGACCGCTTATTGTTTCAAGTGTTCCAAGGGAATTCTAATGGCTATCTCTCACCTAGCCGATGCGCTGCCGATCATACGAGTGTAGTGAGCTTACCTTGATACTTGATGGTGAAGAGCTTCACTCTCTTGATCCCTCACTTCCACACACACACACTCACTCCCTCACATTCTCACACTCCCTCTCTCAAGAGCACACACAAGCAAGAAGGAGAGAGAAGAAGACTCTTTTTGCCACACCAAAGAATGAGCTTCTCATTCACTTTTCAGCTTTATATACAAAACCCTAAATCCCTTTTAGGCGATCATCCCCTTTTTCCCTTTTTTACATGGCCGGCCGTAGCCTAGGCGCTTTTTCCCATTTCCCACCACTCTAATTTCATCCTATTCCCAACTAATGCGTACAATTTGCACAGGAGCGAGCCTGGCACTCTTTTATAAGGATTCGGGAGCGCTTCCGTATGTAATGGTGTGCCTTTTACTCTTTTGTCGCCTTGGGCGACACTGAGACTTTCTAAGGGTCGTGCCCAAACCTTTAAATTTTTCAAGGTCTCGTTACCAGTCAAGGCGCCTTTTTCGCTATTTACCTTTTTTTCGTTTTCCACTCCTCTGTGCTGCGGGAAACACAGTAACAGTCCTCCTCTTTATTTCAACGATCCTGATTCAGCGTATGAAGCACAGTGCTTTTCTTTCCAGAAAATCTTTGATCTTTGATGTCAATGATGATGTCTTGTCACATCCTATTCTTAACAACAAAAGCTTTCTTTGATCGTTAATGGTGTGTTTAAAGTAGAGGCATGCATCATCCTGCATATGATCTAGAATAGTGCATTTTACTCGTCAAGCCACCTATCCTCGTGATAATCAAAATTCCACATATCGTTGCCCACAATAATTGCCATTATTTCACATTTCATTGATGCATCCAATGAATGCTGACAATTTATGCTTTCCTTGTTCAAAAGATAAGACACAAATGCCTTTTGTTTGATCCATGCTAGAGACGTGAATTGTTTTAATTCCATGAGATCATCTTTTTGAAGTAACTATTGAAATGGTAATCTATAAACGTAAAGTTGAAACTCAAAGCCATCTCCATTCACTTAAAGTGTTCTTTCTGATCCATTGGTTATCCATTCTCTTCTTCATCTTCATCGTCCAACACCTCTTTTGTGGTGGTCTTCTCAATCCACAAAGAATGAGGTAGCCAATCAAGTTTTTCAACCTCCTGTCATCAAGGTTTTTCCCTCTTCTTCTTCTTTGACAGAAAACTTTTAGCTTCATCTTAGATGCAATTGAAAGAATCATTCAACTTCACCCAATGTATATCATCGTTGCAACTTATAGCAATCCAAAATAGAGCATTGTAGAATATTTCTCTCATCTCAATGAGAGTGCTTTAATCAAAATCCATATCTCATACAAGAATTTCCATCACATTGTATTAAGCCATCCCTTGTATATTCCCAATACTTATTCATTACGTCTTCTTTCATGAAGTACACACCCTTGGAGTCTTTATACATTCTCTTTGTATGAACTTGTTTTCATGCAATTTGTCCTAGCAAGGTTATGCTATGTAACGAAACTTCGTGCCCAAACTCTCATGCAATTTGCATTTAGAATCCATTCTTATGCAATCAATCAAGAGATGCTTCCACGCAAAAATTATTAATGCATTGAAAAAATTGTGCCTAGCCTAACTATCTGTGCTCGTGCATCATGCACATGCAAACACAAAAGATACACATAGCAAAAAAAAACTTAAAATGACGTTGACTTAAGAGTCCAAAAGCTTGACAAAAAATTATGCCCTCAAGTTGGTAGTGATAGACGCGCAGCGCCACGACAATGCTTCAACAAAGAGGCAGTTTTCTTGATGTAACAAGTCATGATTCATGTCTTTTGGTTTCTTGGACGATGAAGATTTTTAGGATAGCATGTGCAGGACTTGGTTGTGCTTGATGTGACCTAAAATCTTGTACTTGTTTACTGAAAATTAAATGTCATTTTCTCATTTAGAAAGAATGTACTACAATATTTTTAGGACAATGTTTTGCTTCTATTGTCTATAATGCAACTTGAATTTTTGTACCATTTTCCTAAAGACGATTTGTTGTTTTCTATTAATTTTCTTAGTTAGAAGATTTATGCTTGAATTATGAGTATTCAAGGCAAAGTTGGTTGTTATTTTTATTTGTGTTACGAAAGAATAGGCTAATATGTATCCTACTTCTTTACACCAACAATCACTCGAACACTCAAAAGTTTATCCCATTTTTAACCATTAATCCTAATAAGGATGTCTTTATAGCTCAAATGAATGTTTTATGCTACTTTGCATAGACATTTCCTACTAGATTTATTATCTTGATGGAATGAATGTGTTGTTTATGCTTCCTTTAAAATGTTCCCACATACTTTACAAATGAGAGCAAAACCCTAGAGAGACTTAAGCTCAGCATGCAATTTAAGAAGAAGTATTTATATCCTAGCAAGTCAGCTAAATAGCTCTTTGTTGAATGTTGATTTTTAATTGAACTATCTTTGTGCTCTCCATTTTTAAAGGAAATTTCTATTCAGACTACCATATTATATGCGTATGTGAGTTCTAGTGTTTATGTGGATGTTTTTTCTATGTGTAGATGTGCACGTCTTATCTCTGTCAAAGTGATGAGGACAATGTAGTTAAAGATGATCAACCTAGTGGTGGTTCAAGATAACAATCTCTTTGATTGATAAAAAAGATATATGTGGACATGAAAGAATATCTTTAGGTTATTTATGTTGGGATCATGGTTATATTTGTAGATGTTGATAGAGTAAAGCATGAGTACTTGATGACTAGCTAAGAGAGTTGTGTATTTTTTCTTTCCAAGGTATTAAGGATATTCCATGGCCTAAATGTAGAGATATGTTGAGCGGTGAAAAGACTTTATTTTTATCTATTTTTGGTTAGTTCTTTGGAGCTAAATGGATTATTTGATGCTTGATTGGATAGGCATGATGACTTTTTAGAGTGTTTTAGAGAGTATTTTTTTAGATTCATTATGTTTGGATAGCTTATTGACTTGGTTTGGTTTGATGGGTTTTGATAGTTTTGATGAAAGATCTTTTAGTCTTGATATGTCTGATTTGTATCAGTTGAGTCTATTTTGATTCTGTTGAGAAGGTGCCATTGTGATTAAGTGATTTGAGGTGTAATTGAAGATGTATTGGACGGTTTTGGATAAGTTGGAGTGATTTTGGTTTGACCTACATGATTTTTTGCTTTATGTTTGGGTTTTGGTAGCTTCTATTGAGCTTCTACATATCTTTTATTAGCCTCTATATGCTTTTGTATATGTTTTGTTGAATGGATTTTTAGCTTGGAAAAAATTTTCTACCTTGAAAAGTTGAGAAAACAACCTTAAGTTAGCTATTTCAAATGCAAAAGTAATAGTTAAAGACTAAAGCTTAAGACTAGGAGTGAGAGTGTCATTGGTCTACTATGAAGAGTCACTCCAGTGGATTTGGTTACCTTTCGAATTAGCCATACCACTATGAAGACTAAAGTTTAAGACTAGGAGTGAGAGTGTCATTGGTCTACTATGAAGAGTCACTCCAGTGGATTTGGTTACCTTTCGAATTAGCCATACCACTTGGAGGGTGTCTCCATGACCAAATGAGGATTATGTATATTCATTCTATTTTTTTTATTGTATGAGTGATAGAGAGTATGTGAGAGAGAGATATTGTGAGAGAGATAGTCATTTCTATACAAGAAACATTGTATTTGTGAGTGAGATTGTGAGATATTAAGATTAAATGTATGGATTATTGCCAAAGAAATGAATGAATTCTATGTGATAATTTCCATTCAATCATAAGAATTTCTTTTTTTTCATTTCCTTCTTTGCTTATTGCTATGAAGATGGTAAGTGGTGAATTGAATATAAATCTTATGGGAGATATTCTATATGATGCTTTGTGAAGATCTTGTTGTTGTTCCTATTGTTTTCTTTCTATGGTGCTATAAAGAGATGAATAACATGCTTGTTGATGAGATAAAATATATTTTCTTATAATTCTTTTTCCATGTCCTTAGTGTTCTCTCAAGATGATTCTAGGAGGCATATTCCACGGTGGATTCCATGAGGTTTTGCGGTGAACGTAAAATTTTATTATTACCGAAGCTCATACACAAGGTGGATTCTTTGGGTGAAAAGTTGATGGGGACGCCTATCCTTTTCAGGCTTTTTGTTAATTTAATGTGTAAGTGGGTGATTCCACAGCAGGTGATTCTGCAAAATATATATTTAAATTAATAAACGTTTATGAGTTTAGAGTGCGCACTCGTAATAAATTAAGGTTAGGATTGATTTCTAACCAATTTATTTTTATAGCTGAAGACTGCTAGGTATTCACTTTTGTTGATTTAATTGTATTATTTTTCTAACAATTGTGAATGCTTCAATTGATGTGTAAAGCAAGCAGCGGTGGCATTGGGAAGCATTGGAGGATAGCGTGTATTCAAATTATCATCAAATTTTGATGGGCGGGTATCTTAGGCATGGTGCCCATATTTTTTCGCGCTTATTTATCAAAGCGTTTGATATTTATTTATTATTTTTGTATGCGCATGGGCACACGATTTAAATATTTGTATTGGACATTGTATTTGGGTACCGCCTGACTTCTTGGGCACCCAACAACTTTAATTCTTTAGTGGCACAAAAGCAAACACAAAAGCTAAAGCGTGCTATTTTGTAAATTGGGCTATTTCTTGAGGATGAATAATATATAAAATACATGCTTTGTGGAGCGCTCACACAAGGCATGGGAAGAGATTGCACCCAATTGGTCTCTTGTTCATGTCTTGCAAGCTTTCTTCATTGGTTTTTGTGTAAAAAGTAGAGTTCTTTTGTTCTTGGGGACCTTCTGACGCTCACTACACGCACATATGACGACCGATCTGTGCACCAGTGGTATCAGAGCGAAGCTGAGATCGAGAGCTTCCAATCGCTTACCATCTCGCGCAAAGGCGGAGCTCCTAGAATGATTGAGCTCTATAGTCAATATCGTGGAAAACAATCGATACCAGCGTGTTCCTGGCAGTCAAGAACCCCCTATTGTACACTTAAATCGCGAGGGACTGGCCTCTGCACGCGGAGGACCACGCAGATACTTCCTTCATCAAGTCGTTGATACAGGATGACTGATCAAAACATGGATGATCTTATGGCTGAAGGTGATCTACCCGAACCAACAATGGAGCAAAAGTTGGATTTGATTATGATGCAATTACAAGAAGAACGAAGAGCACGACAAGCTTTGCAAGCTCAATTGGCCAATCTGCAACGATCTACCACCGACCAAGATGGATCGCAACCTGAAGATCTTATACGACATACCATCAATGCAACACTTGAAGCCCAATCTATTGGAAAAGAAACAAAGATAAGTAAAAGAAACTTCAAATTTCGTACTTTCAATGGATCACACGGTGGAAAGACTGTTCTTGCTTTTATCACTCAATTTGATGATTATTTCCATGAAGAAACATATGTTGAAAAAGAAAAAATTAAATGTGTCACTAACCATTTAGTTGACCGAGCATCCTTATGGTGGACTGTGGTCCGCAAAAGCGTTGATTGTCCCAATACTCGGGAGACTTTCCAAAAGAAATTTTTGTAGAATTTCCTTCCTCTTCAATTCCATAAAAAAGCAATCAAGCAATGGGATCTTCTACAACAAAGGGATCGCGAACCTATTTCCCAATACACTGAACGTTTTTGGAATGCCCTATTGAAACTATCAATGCTTGAAGATGTACTTGAAGCAACTCATAAACGCAAGTTTATGTCTGGCCTACTTGGACATTTCTATACGAAAGTCAATATATTCAAGCCAACAACACTTGAAGATGCAATTTCCTTGGCCTATGACACTGAAGACTAAATTTGCAGACGAGACAAGTGACCACAACAGTTTCCAATTAATTGTAACTTTGGTTCCAAACTATTCAATTCAAATTTTTGAAGATTCAATCAAAGTCATTTTCTCCCATCTTCATTCCGTAAATCTTGGACACGACCACCTGCTTTGCCATTAAACACAAATCCAAACCCTAAGCCATCTCTACAGTCGAATCCCAACATTCCTAAACTTCCTACCATTACTAATAATGTATCCAAAGGAAAACCAATAGTTTGTTACAAATGTCATCAACCTGGACATCTAGCAGCCAATTGTCAATCTAAAAAGCCATCCGTCCATATCAACGATTTGGGAGCAATAGAAGATGAAGAATGTGAGGAAATGTCGGACTTTACGGAA
The DNA here is from genome assembly GCF_053477565.2 of Lygodium microphyllum. NCBI lineage: Eukaryota > Viridiplantae > Streptophyta > Polypodiopsida > Schizaeales > Lygodiaceae > Lygodium > Lygodium microphyllum. The sequence goes on along the minus strand of NC_141144.1, from coordinate 64,824,985 downwards.
GACGATGACGACATTGGTACTACTTCGGATACTTTGCCAAGTATGCCAACTCCCCATTCCTTATTAACAATGAAATGTTTTTTTGTACATAGTAAAGAAAATACTATTTTACATGATGATGGGAGCACACATGATTTATTTCTGCAAAATTAGTCAAAGAATTGAATTTACAAACTGTTTCTACACATTATCGCATCAAGGTTGCATTCCTAGGTACGAGATATAATGGAACACAAGAGGTGCATAATTTAGAAATTAAAATTGGTGATTATACCGAATGAAGAAATTTCCTAGTTGTACCTTTGCAGTCTAGTGACATTATCTTAGGAATGGCTTGGCGTCATCAATACAATCCTGATATAGATTATTCTACGCATTCAATTAAAATTTATTTTCAAGGAAAACAAATCACACTGCATGGTATGCACGCTTCTAATAATTTTCCATTACTTACTCATACTCAGGCTAAACATGCATTACGTAAAAGTAGCAAATCCTATTTAATATGGGTGAATGAAATTCAAGCTAAAGAAAAACATATGCATCCTAGGCATACACAATTTCTTGCTCAATTCCAAGATTGTTTTGCTGCTGATTTACCACCTGGATTACCACCTTCACTTTTTGAAGATCATAAGATAGATTTAATTCCTGGAACACAATCACCATGTAAAGCACGATATAGACATAACCAAATTGAACAAAAAGGAATTCAAAACCAAATAGAAGAATTGTTTAACAGAGGATTAATTAGACCTAGTAGTTCTCCATTTGGTGCACCTATCTTATTAGTGAAAAAGAAAAATAATACCTATTGCATGTGCATTGATTATTGTGCCCTAAATAAAATTATTGTTAAGAATAGATACCCGATACCTAGGGTAGATGATCTTATGGATAAACTACAAGGATCTGTCATATTCAGTAAGATAGATCTTAAATCTGAATATCATCAAGTAAGATTGGACAAATCTGATATATTTAAAACTGCATTTAGACGCAATTTGGACACTATGCATTTCTAGTTATGCCTTTCGGTTTAACTAATGCACCAGCCACATTCAGTCGTATGATGAATCGCATATTTTTGAAACATCAATATTGTATCATTGTTTTCTTTGATGACATATTAGTTTTTAGTAAAAATGAGAATGAGCATTATGAACATTTGTCTTTAGTTTTTAAGTTGTTAAAAGACAATCGATTATATGCTAATCTAGAAAAGAGTGAATTCTTCCAAATAGAAATTGAATATCTAGGACATATGATTTCATCAGAAGGTATTAAAGTCGACCCTAAAAAGATAGAAGCAATTTTAAATTGGCCCATACCCAAAAATGTGCATGAATTACGTTCTTTTCTAGGTCTTGCTAGCTTTTACAGAAAATTTGTGAGGAAATTCTCATTACTTGCATTACCTTTGACAAAACTTTTAAAGAAGGGGATCGTGTATAACTGGTCTGACAATCAACAAAAGTCCTTTAATTTGCTAAAATATGCTTTAACTCATGCTCATGTATTACAATTACCTGACTTCAATAGACCATTCTTCTTAGTAGTTACTGACGCTAGTGGATCTGGAATAGGAGCAGTCCTTATGCAAGATTCTCATCCCATAGCCTACTCTAGTTGCAAACTCAAACCATCTGAACTTAAATATTCTACCTATGACAAGGAATTGTTAGCCGTAGTACAAGCCTTACGTCAATGAAAACATTATTTAATGGGATCTGAATTTATGATCAAAACTGACCAACAAAGCATTAGACATCTCCTTAGTCAACCACAAATATCTGACAGACACATCAAATGGGCTGCTTTTATTCAAAGTTTTCATCCCATTATACAATATCAACCTAGAAAAGATAATGTTGTTGTTGATGTTTTGAGTAGAAGACCAACAATTCAAAATATTTCTGTGATATCATTTGATTCCCTTATTCCTATGAAAGATACTTATCACCAAGATACTACTTTTCAAGCTGATTGGAATAAACTAGTTGCAAATAATTGTATTCCTATTGATTCATTGTCTTACACTAATGGATTTATGTTTTATGAAAAAAGATTATGTATGACTGTTCCATTTCGATCATTTATTTTGCATGAAATTCATTGTCCTCCATATCAAGGTCATAGAGGAATTATATCTACTTTGCGTACATTGATTGAAGATTTTTATTGGCTACATATGGACACTGATGTATCTAACTTTGTATCTGAATGCTTAATTTGTCAACGAGTTAAAAGACACCATGGTAAACAATATGGTTTACTAATGCCATTATCCATTCCATCACGACCATGGAAACAGATTTCAATGGATTTTATCACTGGTCTGCCTAACACTAAAGCTAATCATGATATGATTTGGACTGTTGTAGACAGGTTCATCAAACAAGCATATTTTATTCCATGCAAGAAAACTTTAACTGCATCTCAAGCTGCTCAATTGTTTTTGAAAACTATTTTCACTAATCATGGTTTACCAAAAATCATTATTTCTTATCGTGATTCTAGATTCTGCAATAATTTTTGAATTACTTTGTTTGCTAACTTAGGAACAAAGATTGATTTTTCATTTGCATTTCATCCTGAAACAAATGGTCAAACAGAAGCTACTAACAGTACTATTTTAGATCTTTTGCGTCCTTACACAATTTTAAAACCACACACATGGGATACATATCTACATTTACTTCAGTTTGCATATAATAACACACCACATACAGCTACAAAGAAAGCACCATTTGAAGTTATTTATGGATATCAATTGCCTACACCCGTTACATCATTGTTAAACAAAATTCAAACTGCTGATGATATTGCTAACATGCATGCTACTATTTTTTATGAAGTTAAATATATGATTGCCAAAGCCCAGCAATCATATACAAAACAAGCAAACAAGAAAAGGCATGCTATGAATTTTAAAGTTGATGATTATGTTTGGTTACGAATTGAAAAACGAAGATTACAAAGTGTAGATAAACACCCCGTTGTTAAATTAGCACCTAGATTTTATGGACCATTCAAGATCATACACAAAATCAATGACAATGCATTTAAACTACAACAATGGAAAATCCACAACACTTTCCATATCAGTTTATTACGACCCTTTAGAAGACAACTACCTGTACATCCTGTCTATGAAAACCCTCCTTTACTAGATGATGAAACTGAAATCCTTGAGCCTGAAACTATTATAGATACTGACTTTATGACAACTAGAACTGGACGTAGATATTCTAGATATTTGGTCAAGTTTAAAAATCATCCTGTTGAAGAGGCCCAATGGATGCACACTAGAGATCTAAGTATTTTTCCCACACTGTTAGCTCCACATTGAGCTAATAGCAATTGAGGATAATTGCTATCCCACCCCGGGGATATGATGCCAGGAGGCATATTCAACGGTGGATTCCGTGAGGTTTTGCGGTGGATTCCGTAAAAATTTATTATTACTCGGGCTCATATACAAGGTGGATTCTTTGTGCGAAAAGTTGATGGGGACGCCTATCCTTTTCGGGCATTTTGTTAATTTAATGTGTAAGTGGGTAATTCCATAACGGGTGATTTTGCAAAATACATATTTAAATTAATAAATGTTTATGAGTTTAGAGTGCGCACTCGTAATAAATTAAGGTTAGGATTGATTTCTAACCAATTTATTTTTGTTAGCTGAAGACTGCTAGGTATTCACTTTTGTCGGCTTAATTGTATTATTTTTCTAACAATTGTGAATGCTTCAGTTGATGTGTAGAGCAAGCAATGGTGGCATTGGGAAGCATTGGAGGATAGCGTGTATTCAAATTATCATCAAATTTTGATGGACACATATCTTAGGCATGGCGTCCTTATTTTATCGCACTTATTTATCAAAGCGCTTGATATTTATTTATTATTTTTGTATGCGCATGGGCGCATGATTTAAATATTTGTATTGGACATTGCATTTGGGTACCGCCTGACTTCTTGGGCGCCCAACAGCTTTAATTCTTTAGTGGCACAAAAGCAAACACAAAAGCTAAAGCATGCTATTTTGTAAATTAGGCTATTTCTTGAGCTTGAAGATGAATAATATATAAAATACATGCTTTGTGGAGCGCTCACATAAGGCATGGGGGGAGATTGCACCCAATTGGTCTCTTGTTCATGTTGTGCAAGCTTTCTTCATTGTTTTTGTGTAAAAAGTAGAGTTCTTTTGTTCTTGGGGACCTTCTGACGCTCACTACACGCGCATACGGCGACCGATCTATGCACCACAAGAGCTCCACATAAAAAAGCAAGAGAAAAATGTACATGTGTATGATTGGCCTATTGGTCAATTCTACTCTCCCACCGCTTTACCCATTGTTCCAAAAGTTTGATATTCTCATTTGATAATTTATGTAAATGCTATTATTGCCTTATATACAATGCTTCTTTGTTATCTCATGAGTCTAAGATAGTAGTCATTTTTTGCATAGTGCAAGGTGCTCATTTGTTAGGTCGGGAGGAATTAGCTTTTTGGAGTGTTTTAGTAGACTTTGCTCCCATAATTTTAGTACAATGTGATTGGCCCGTACTTTATATGCCATGAAGCTAGCAAAGTTTGTTGGCGGGTGACCATTGCCTATTGTGACATTATACAATCATTCCCAAAAGAAGATTTGGGTATCAACATCTTCCTCCTATGTATTATGGTGATCATCATCAAACCCTTCAAACTAAAAAAACACTAATTGCATGATAAGGCAAAGGGACATTGAATATAACTCATGAATCTCAAAATGAAATACCTTTGGTTAAACATGGAGCATGATGTTGTAGCCCATCCTTCAATCCTATGGGTAAAGTTAAAGTGCACCCAAGCTTTGCAAAGATCCCTCCCTTCAAAGAAATGCATTCCATTTACCAAATCAACCCATGTATTAGGACCCTTGGTGGACATTTTAAAGATAAACCATTTTTTTCCAAGTCCGCCTTGTCTAGACAATTGACTTACATGGAGAAAATGGTGCAAGCACTTCTTTTTTAAATCCATAATGTTTTCAAAGCCTTCCCCCACAACGAACACATCCTTTTTCTTCTCACTTGTAGTAATGCTATTGAAACTATCATTAAAATTATGCATAAGTGATGATTATTTAAAACTTTAAAGAAACAAAGTTTGTACTATTTATCATTATTCATACCATTGATTTTGGAACAATGGTATCAATTCTTCCAAAGATTGGTTTAGCTCCTAATCTCCTACAATGACTTTGTGTTTTTTGATGATGAGATCAAGTATCAATTACTAGCATACAATAATTTGAATCTTCCTCGGCTTGTTGTGGCGATTCACATCTAGCACGAAATTAACAAGACTTTTGAACTCTATATAGCAGCCAGTGAAGTATTGGATTGCACATTGTGATTATGAGTACCCACATGTAATATCAAATGCACATAGAAATATCATTGGACAATATATAGTATGCTTTGTAATGTCAAGTTTCTATGAAATATACCACATTCTTAAAGTAGTGACATGTGATGCTAGTTGTGTCCTTGCATGTAGGACAACCCTTGCACAAAATTCACATCACTTCCAACTCTCTCTATAGCTGCCATTGAAGACCTGGGCTACACATTGTGATTATGAGTACTCGGAATCACAATGTAATATCAAATGCTCCATAGAAAGATAATTGGATAGTATGCAATATGCTTTGCATTAACATGTTTATATGCAATACACCACATTCTTATAGTAGTGACATGTGATGCTAGTCACCTCCTCACACGCACCACAATGTTTGCTAACAGTCTCATTCAAACATCTATGAAAATACATATTATTGTGCTTTTTGTTACTAACATAGTAGGAGCATGTGACTCAATGACATTGAAGAAAGCTCAAACAATGACTTATACGCGAAATGTAATTAAGAAATATTCTAGCCATATGTGGCCCAGTCCAAACATGGCCATCATGGTGGTGCTACATCCCATCCATCCCATATTTGGTGCCAAATAATGGGAAAAAATCAAAGAAAATATTTCCATTGTACACAAGTGGGAGCTTGCTCATCACAAAACAAAGGCCTTGAATTATTCCCAACAATCCCTATAAGTTTTTGCATCCTAGGCATGTTGAAAATTCCAAGGAAGTATTTCCTTTTGCCCCAAACAATGTGGAGCTGCCTTGTATGCCATGCTCTCCATCTCCAAGTTAATGATGGCATTTTGTTGATGGCTCCTCATTTGAAGAATTAGAAAGAGACATGGAGCTTAAGTTCCCTATAATTGAGGCAAGTACACTAACTTCAACCAGCTCATCTTCCTTTAAACCTTGGTCCCATTCAAAAAGTTCATGCTTTTGTGATAAAAGTAGCAAGTTTTTGGATGATAAGGAGAAAACAAGAAGGAAATATTCACCTCCATCCAAGTCAGAGTAACAATGAATCTTGATTTTTTTGTAAGCGATAGAGTTGATCATAGAATATACTCTCAATAGTTTTAGATCAAGAGGGAGGAGAGATTGCAAGAAGAAAGAGATTATAATATTTTTTTCATCCTAAAGGCACAAAGTGTTCAAGACATTGAGGCCTAACAAACCATTCAATCATGAAATATGGGAGGGAAAAAGTGATACTTTATCATTTTTCATTTGAGAAGAACTATCATTCTTTACAAATAGAAGAATAGTTGAAAATTTACATCTTTATTTGGAAATTCCTTTTAAAAAAATGTAAGAAATACAATGCTAGAATCTTTAATGACAAGATGGTGATAGCCCTAGAGAATATCATCCTTAACTAAAAATCATGGAATTTTCTAATGGATTTTTAACTTCCACCTCCAAAAACCCCATATCAATTTTTGAGCGTGGCAATAACTACCCAACATTCTTCTCAAATATTCAATTAGAAGATCAAAAGAGAATTTAGCTAGGAGCTCTCCATGCAATGTTTAGAGAAAATGCATTAGTTATATTTACTACTATGGAAAAGAATAACACTAAATAATTTCTCTCATATATGTAAAGGACAAAAGGGTGAGGGCCTCCCTCTTTTTCTTATTTCCATCCTTTTTCCCTCAAGGATACTCATTTCTTTCCATTCTCTCTTCAAACAAGAGTGATGAGTCCTATCTTAAAGCTCTTTTTGCTCTCTATGTATCAAAGCTCAAGAGGTAACACCATTGCTTCCTCCGTGAAAGCTACACATATTGTCCTACCTATTTGTGGCTTCAAAACTCAAGTGGGGGCAACATTTCTTCCTCCACCCCCACCATGGCCATGGCCCCACATAAGTGATGGTAGGGTTTGGCTATTACATCGCATTGATGGAAATTTTGAACTACTTGTACTCCACTTATAGACCATTTAAACATGCAACCACTATATCACCATCATTAACTTGCACTTTGACAAAACCATGAGCTTCGACAATATTTTTGATCTTCAACAAATAATCATTTCGGAAAAAATGCATTGCTTGACATTATTTACCTCAAACTTCAGTTGCATCTTTTTAGCTTCGATATTTGTACCAAAATAGCTTTATCAAATTATTCTATATTTTTGCTAGACTATTTGCATCTTACACGTGACCAAATCGTGTTGTTTGAAATACTTAAGGAAACCAATAGATAATATTTCCAACATGCTAATTCCATTTTCCAAACATCTTTTCTTGCTCAAGCACATGATTTTGCCATTGTAACTCTAGAGCCTCTAATTATTTCCTTCAATATAGTCCCAATAACCTCTATCCATAAGGAATTTGGTAAATCAACTTCTAGGAATAAAAATTATGCTTGTCAAGCTTCTGACTAACAATTTGATAAAACCTTTTAGATACTTTGTAGTAAAACCTAAACATTTGCTAAATTTGATAACTTACTACTTTAGATAACTTGTCACATTTCTCATGGAGATTACTCATAAATATGTAAATCATGTGGATTCAAAAAAACAGATTAAATAAATACAAAGTGTACTTATTAAAGGGTTCCATATAAAGGGGTTATTCATATATTCAATAGAAAAGGGGTATGTTATATATAACAAAAATTCATAGATAAGGGTATTCTTAAATAGGCCTTAAATGCACGTGTATAGAGTATGTACATATAGTGAACCCCTCAAGTCATTCTACAAATCTAAATTCACATACATACACTAAGCAACACATATAATACTTTAGTAATAATTTACAAATATTGTTTGCTACATCCAATACTTATAACCCGTTCAAAAGATGAACAAGACTTATTGAGTCCTTTAATCTTATCACATTCATATGAATAGAGGTCAAAATATGCCTAGAATACAAATTTGACTCAAGATATTTAGATCAAAGATTTGTAACTCTTCCTCAACTACTCCAATCTCATAAAGATGGCTCGCCAATTGAAGATTGTAAGAGAGATCTCCAAGCCTGGTTTCTTATAGAGTCTTGTACTTGAGGCTCACAACTCCTTATCTAAGATGAGGGTCTAACACCATAAGAAGTTTGGGGGAGGAGAGAGAGCAAGAGAGAGTGAGAGAGATCTTGAGCTCTTACAAGATGTAAACAATACATATATAGAGTATTCACACAAGATAAGGTGTAAACCCTATTTTTATTTTCTTCTCCTTCTTCTTTTTTTCTAATAACAATCTCAAGGTAATGAAAAATAAAACATATATAACGATGTATAAGTCATCCATAATGTGAACACACTAATTAATGACTTGGTTAGATAAATATACAATAACTTAATAGGTAGACTCCGACTCTGAAGAAGCATACATTGATGTATATACCAATTATGCCAATGATGTAAATTTGTGAAATAATCATCCAAGTACACGAGTGTCAACTCTTGTTGAGCTTGATATCTTAACAAACTTGTGTTGAAGATGCCAATGATGTACATTTGTGCAAGTCATCCAAGTACATGAGTGTGAGCTCTTATTGAGCTTGATATCTCAACAAACTGGTGTTGAAGATCTTCCAAGAATAGAAATATATGTTGAATCTTAATTAGTTTTTCCAACAATATTTCACGGTGTGATTGATCTTCTATAATACTTGATGTACTAGCATTTCAAACATTTGCTTTGATCTTTGGAAAAATTATCCATTTGGTGAACATTAGCCACTAAAATCATCCTTGAAGGCATCTCGATTGTTGCTATATTCTCAACAATCACCTATTTGGACACATCCATGCAAATATAGAATGCAAATCTAAACTTAATCTTCAATTGACAACTATTTATTATCTTTTTAAAGCTATAATATTAATCAAAATTATTTTATATATGAATTTTACTTGCAATATTATGAGTTATATCTTTCTTTTCTACTTATTTTATTAATTTTTGGTGAATAAGATGAACTTTAAAAATGTTGTTTTTAAAAAAGAAATAGTATATAAAATTGTTCCTTTTTCTCTTGCTTATGCATTGAAGTGTTACTAATAGTCCATATGTGTGATAAATTTCAAGCTTTGAAGCTCACTTTACCTTCATTTTGAAACTGCATGTTTGCGTAAATTCAAGCTTTAGAGTTACCTTTTGTATTCTTGTGAATAAAAGAGTACATGTGTCAGTCACACCAACAAAAATAAAACAATAATAATAAACATAGTGGGTCTCTAGGTAGGCCCAAAAAATAGTATGGACACTTGATGACATGTATCATGGAATGGAGTTCTATAGACATTTGATGACTTTACATCATGGAATGTACATCTTAAACACTTTTCTTTTAAAAATGATATGGATTTTGTCTCTTTTGATAGTATTTACTTATCGGGTGTAACACCCATTTTTTCCTTAAGGGGTTCTCTATACGTAAATCCTTTATATCACTTGCATTCAAGATCTATTTAAAATACCCTTATATGAGATTTTTTTCTAAATTAAGTACACCTTTTTCCTACTCAATCTATGGTAAACTCTATATTGCACCCTTATACATGTGAAAAATGTGTAAAAATAGTATTTTAAAAATATATTATTTTGAAGTGATGTGATATGCTTACATATTTATGAGTGATCCCCCTCGGTTTTTTTCACTCATAAGTCTAAGCACCCTGAATGATAAAGCAGTGCAATGCTGACCAATTATGGCTTTTAAACCCTTAATCTCTCACAAATTCACAAAGCCTTCCAAGTAATAGTATAGACATTGGATGACTTTATGGACAGACGGACTAATGTAGACAAGTATGGCTTTGCGGTTTGGAAGGGATGAGCTTCATGCTTATTATATCTCTCATCTTTTCATTATCACGAGATTATGGTTGGCAAAAGAAACCCTATATAAAGGTGCTCTATCTTAGTCAAGCAAAGTATATGAGGGTGTGGGGCTGGGGCATACGAGCACCAATGGCAAAAGCTAAAGCCTAGAAGGCCTTTAGGGTAAACTGAGGATGGCTGGCAGCTGCCCATCAATTTCCGAGGGGCGGGTATAGCCATAATGTGGCGCAACGGCTCTCTCCATCGTAGGCGTGCACTGCTTTCATTGATGTATAAATGGGAAGCGGGTGAACTTTGAAGGTCCGTCAACGACCGAGTGACTGATGTGAGAGAGTGTGTGAAAGCGAGCCAACAAGAGACAGACAAGATATTCCCGTGACCTCCTTATATATTGATATTTTGGAGAACGCCGTCAAATTCACGTTTTTCACCGCCAGCCAGAGAGGCCGAGAGGGCCTGCAATCACGCTGCGTGTTGGCGTTGAGAGGGGAGGGGCCCCAGACAGCCTTTATCTCTCCCACAAAAAGAGTGAGAGAAAAGGTCCATGCGTTACTAACCCGTGTGCATCCTTTTTTTCACACTGTTCAACTCACTATAAGGAGCTCCGAGGTGCAGAATTGGGATACTTGGGCGAGGATGGAGTCGGGAGCTGCAGTGGCGTGTGTGTCTCTGCTTCTGCTGAGTAGCATTGTGGGTTCTCATGCTGGAGCTGGGAAAGAAGGGTATCAGACGTTTGTCGTGGGAGAAAGATCTCGCTCTAGTACTGTCGAGGCCGTGGGCGAGCAAGAAGAAGATGGATCGACGTGGTCTGCAGAGATACTGCATCGGGATAGCTTGCTCGGGAAGGGGCTCGATTCAAAGGAGTCCGGAGCAACAGCTTTTGAGCGGAGGATGGCGAGGGATGCCGCGAGGGTGGAGGCCATCGGCCGGAAGCTCGAGATGGCGATGGCGGGCGCGAAGGACGCAGAGATGCGCCCAACAAAGTCGTCGTCCGACGCGGCAGTGTCGGTGGAGGAGATCAGCAGCCCGATAGTGTCCGGCATAAGGCAGGGCAGCGGCGAGTACTTCACCCGCTTCGGGATCGGGACTCCGGCGAAGCAGTCGTACTTCGTGCTGGACACCGGCAGTGACGTGTCGTGGACGCAGTGCGCGCCGTGCCGCCGGTGCTACAAGCAGAGCGACCCGCTGTTCGACCCGAGCCTGTCGTCGACGTTCAAGCCGGTGGGGTGCGGGACGGCGCTGTGCGGCCAGCTGCAGCTGACGGCGTGCCGGCGGCAGCAGTGCCTGTACCAGGTGTCGTACGGCGATGGGTCCTTCACCGTGGGGACGTTCGCGCAGGAGACGTTTACGTTCTCCGGCGGGCAGACGGCGAAGGGGGTGGCCATCGGCTGCGGGCATGACAACGAGGGGCTGTTCGTCGGGGCGTCGGGGCTGCTGGGCCTCGGCGGGGGGAAGTTGTCGTTTCCGTCGCAGATCCGGTCGGACTTCTCCTATTGTCTGGCGGACCGCTTCACCGGCGGCTCCAGCGCGCTTCTCTTCGGCCCGCGCGCCGCCCCGGCGGGCTCGGCCTTCACCCCCCTCGTCCAGAACCCCAAGCTCTCCACCTTCTACTACGTCTCGCTCCAGGGCATCTCCGTCGGGGGCCATGCCTTGAGGTTGTCCTCGCCCGCCTTCTCCCTGGCGTCCTCGGGCACCGGCGGCGTCATCCTCGACTCCGGCACCTCCGTCACCCGCCTCGTCCCGCAGGCCTACGCCGCCCTCCGCGATGCCTTCCGCGCCGGCACCCGCGACCTTGCGCAGGCCGCCGCCGTCTCCCTCTTCGACACCTGCTACGACTTCGGGGGCGCACAGTCCGTGGACGTCCCCACCGTCGACCTGCACTTCGCCGGCGGCGCGACCATGCTCCTCCCGGCCAGCAACTACCTGGTCCCTGTGGACACCGTGGGAACGTACTGCTTCGGCTTTGCCCCCAGCAACGCCGAGCTGTCCATCATCGGCAACATGCAGCAGCAGGGCTTTCGCATCGCCTTCAGCACGCGCTCCGGCCGCGTCGGTTTCTCGCCCAACCGCTGCTGACCCGTCCCACGTGTGAACCACCCCCAACCAACCCCCCCCCGCCCTCGCCCCCCCCGACAAAGTGTTAACATAATAACAACCCCTAGCCTCCCTTTCCGTGTGTACTCCTGTGTGAACGTGACTTCTACCACATAACAGACTTGTATTGCTTCACTTACATTTAACACAGCCACGTGACTTCTTACAACTTAATAGACTTGTATTGCTTGACTTATTTAATACACAGGTACTCTTTGTACCTGCCCATTTTGCCTCCACATGCTCCCTCCCAAGTCTAGAGGTTAAATCTCTATATTTGAAGGCTTCTTATACTAAAATCCTTCATATTTTGAAGCTTTCCTCACCTCTTAATTATAGTTTTAGAAGCATATTCCAAATTTTAAGGTGAGATTACATGAAATTTAGGTTCTCTTCAAGTGCTACTCATTCCATCAACCTTTGCCTATTAAAGGTAGTGTTGTAATTGTTTAACTTTGCAAACTGATTGGTTGGATTGATGCAGCTTCGGTTGGCTCTTGCATGGATTCCTTGTTAAGTATATCTTTGCCATATTGCGGGCACATGTGCTTGTCTAGGCCTTACTCCAATCTCGAGTGCCATGTAGCGAAAAAGATTGGCATTGGGCAAAAAAATTAAAAAAAAAATTAAACTTGGTGCTCAACAATAGGAATATTTCCAAGCTTGAAGTGTTTACAACATCCATAGGCCCAATTATGTCTTCTCCAAAAGCTTGAAGGGAATATTTAAGGTACTATACTAGGACATTGGGTATAAGCAAATATATTTTGTACCATTTACATTACAAGTCTTATAGAGTCTTATAGAGATAATAAAGTGCTACATGTAAAAAGTTACATAATGCAAAAAAACGCTTCAAGCCTCAAGCTTTCTATCTTGAAACCAAAAAGAGTGCCTTTTATATTTGTAGAAAATACATTATAGATGTATTATGAAATAAGTTTTACATATCCAAAAGCAAATTATATCCAACCTTTTCAAAAGCTCAAAGATCCTACTGTGAAGGTACCCCCTAGTAAACATATTGGGTATAGAAATTTTCTCTTCTATATTTCAATTATACTATGAAACATAAGAATATCCAAAATGCAAAACTCGCTCTTTTAAAAGGTTAAAGACCACTTTGAAAGCCTTTTCAAGCTTATCATATCTACTAATATATTGGGTATGAAACCAACTCATCCAAGACCTTGGTTACAAAAAAGAACTCAAATTCTCACTACCCATATCTTTTTGAGTAGTTTTGTTTCGTAGCAAAATTTGCTTTCGATAAATTGTGTTGTGCAAGCAAGTTCTTTCACTATCCTCTTGACTTTGTGCCATTGAGCCTCAGATTCTTTGGGTAATGCTTGACCTACAATCTTGACCTTCTAATAAGTAAGAGGCAAAAGAACATGCCACACCATATTCACTTTACTTGCAAGACTCCCACATTCTAGTTCGAGCTAGGTGCAACACCACTTAGATTCCTTATGATCCCAAATTAGGTGCTTGAGATGATCTTCAAGACTTTGTGCCATTGAGCCTTAGATTCTTTGGGTAATGCTAGACGTACAATCTTGACTAGAGTTTCAAACTAAAGATAGCCTTATTTCTACTAAGTAAGGGGGCAAAAGAACACACCACACCATGTTCACTTTACTTGCAAGACTCCCACTTTCTAGTTCAAGCTAGGTGCAACAACACTTAGATTCCCTACAATCTCAAAATAGGTGCTTGAGATAATCTTCAATTCTATGGCATTTCATTACCAGAGACCACACATAGGGATATCTAATGGTACTTTTTAATATATTCTTCATTGGAAGCTCCTTAACCCCTATTCTCCAAAGTAAAACATCCAATCTATGAGGAGTTAGCTTCTAGGCATGCTTCAATCTCCTTCTATGGTTTGTATTGTATGCTATATTTGGCAACCTACTTGACCCTTTTGTTTAGTCATAAACATTCAACTATTAACTTAGCTCCAAAAAATTGTAATGTTTTCTTTATGACTTGAAGCTTGATTATTATTGATTGGATCTTTACCATAGAATAAATGTTGAAGCTTACACACCTCGATCCAAGGAAGCTATACATTTGGTGCATTCAATGCTCATCTTTTCTAAAAAACACACGACATTTGATATCATTTTCCAATGCCACTGAAATTGATATAATGTTGATGTTTCATATGCCAAACATCAAATCACCAAAGACATGCCATCAATTGGAGTATTCATTAATGCCATGGCTTCTTGAAGTTGGGGTTGGTATTCACTTTTTGCATAATTTGTCTTCTTGAACTTGGGGTTATGGCTTTTGAGATCGTCACTCATGACATTGGACATAAATAAGCATTGTAGAACATGTCATTCACATTCTTTATGTTCACTATATCCATATAGGTTTGAAAGGATAAAGAACCTAGTAGGATTTTTGAAAAAAAAATACCTTGAATTAAATACTACATCAATGGGTACTCTCTAGGCATTTATTGTCTTTGTCAGCTATTCACAGGAACATAAATTGTTTCTTTGATCACGAGACCATTATTTTATTTAGATATTATTCTATAAATACGTATATCAAAGGACATTTTACAATGTTTCGGATGATACCTTGAAGAAGGATCATGTTTATGCCCCTTGTCTTGAGAATAGAACCTAAGGACTAAAGTTGGGAGTTACCTTTTGTAGTGATGAGGGTGTTAGAATACTCTTAAATCCTTTTATATTGATGATACTGTCAAGATACATGCATAGGTAGTGCTACTAAGCTATTATTATCAAGCATCTTTACAAACATATCAAATCTACATTGTAAAGCCCTTTAGCCATGTAAAACCTCATTGATCTAAATAGAGAATGTGCTTCACGTAGCTAGTAGGACTCCACCCCTCACAATCCAAAAGAATATAATTCTTTTGGACCATAAGTATGAAAATAATTTAGTCAATGCTCATTAAATACATCTTCTATGATTGAACATTTCAGTTATTGATGCCTTGTTATGCTATGTGAATCTAAAAGAGGATCATACTAATTTGCACATCTTCTTTTTGGTGGGTCAAACAAACATTTATGAAAAAGCACCCAAAACTACTTGGTAAACATAAATGCTTTTCTTATACAAATTCATAATAGTAGAATATGTTAAGGATGCTTGCACAATCAGATTGACTAGGAACCTTCTAGAGGTCACTATAATAATAAGGACTTAGTCGTACCCTGAAGTGGGAATAGGATGTTAACAATTTTGACTACATGTACCAAGCATAACAAAAGTGGGCAAAACATTCAATTTTGAGTTGTTCGATTATAACATGTAGGTAGCTTTAGTATATATTTCCTCTAGTTTACTTCAAGGCATACCAAACAAAGTAATTTTCTTTTTTCAATGCAAACTTGATAAAAATCTAGAAAATATCATTTGAGTGTTAAGTTTGTTTCCTTTATTCTATGCTACATTAGAAGCCCTGAGATTTCAATGAGATACATGGGAATAATATTAATCACATAAGTACCAATGAGATTAAACAAGATCTTCTAAGGAGTGTCATCTATTAATAAGGCCTCTAATTTATCTATTGGGATTCCTATATAAGCACACAACTAAGAAGCAGTTTTGAATTTGTGGATGGCCATGACCTCGAGCCTTATAATGATAAAATTAACCATAAAAGACTTGACCTCCTCTTCATTCATCATAGTCTCATTTTTATGGATTAATGTAAATAGGGGCTTCAAACTGTGAGGTGAAATGGATGACTACTTAGCCACACAAAATGCCTTAGGAGAAAAGTTAAAAACTCAAATAGTCTTGGGTATATCACCACATGATGTCATCCAACCCCCTAGCAATGTATCCTTTTGAAGGGTGTTGATTTATGCTTAATCAAAATGTCATTTATGTTGAGTATGATTTGCATCTACGCAAGGTAATATCGTCAACAATCTAAATAGGTAGTAAGTGAGTGTTAAGATGGAAAGCTAAGGACCACCTGGTTAGATGGGTCCATATGTCTACACTTAATATCTTGAGGGCCATTATGATCCTCACATGGCCACTAGCTCATCACTTATTATATTCAATTAGTTTCACCTACGTATAGAGCTGGCATAGTTATGGTACTAGTTGATTTGTATAATGGGTTATGGACTATTTGGCTTAGTAGGCCACTTTTCCTTCTGTTGTATCTCATCTACACTTTGTGTACATTATATAGTATGTGAGAGAAGAAAAAAAAAGGTAAGAAGATGTTTTGACCACCATCTATCTTCTTGTGTTCTTGAGCAAGCTTCTTCTTGCATGTATGGGGGGTGTTTGGAGTAGTAGTTTGAGCAAGTCTTTCCACACACAATTAATAATATGATACTAGAGTTCTACCATTGTTCAAGGCTATTTTTGAAGGGTTGAAGAAGAAGAAGAAGAAAGTATTTGAGCAAGAAAGAAATAGGTAAGAAACTCTTCCTATGTAGTGGGAATAATGAGCATGCACATAAGCAAACCCTTGAAAAAAGCATTGGAAGGTAATAAAAGAGTACCATAGGAAACTTCAATAGCACTAGCTCTATGCACATGTGCTTCAAAAGGAAAGATGCATCCACCCTTGGATATGTAGATGTTGATTTTGCAACGAGTGTAGACTCTAAGATGTCTACTATATATTTTTTGTTCACTTTCATAGGTCGCGTAGTATCTTAAATGATGCTTTCACCTTTCCCATAAGTGATAATACTAGTTGTTAAAATAATAAAAATAAAAAAACTAGATTCCTTCATCCCTCAATGAGGCTGGTTTTGCATGGATTTTATTACACAAAGAATTTATCATGTTTTAAGCTATGATTATCTCTCTTTGTCTCATCTCAATGAGATCATGTTGATAGCTAGATTCCAAACTCATAAATTTAAAAATAATGATTTCTTTTATGTAACTAAACATTAGTATTAAGAATGTATAAAACCTCTCTCTCTCTCTCTCTCTCTCTCTCTCTCTCTCTCTCTCTCTCTCTCTCTCTCTCTCTCTCTCTCTCTCTCTCTCTCTCTCTCTCTCTCTCTCTCTCTCTCTCTCTCTCTCTCTCTCTCTCTCTTACAATCATCTTCTCCCCCTTGCGATTGTTGTGGCATACATTGCTCGCCTCCCATGTAACATGTGGGGTTTGATCATGGTTAGTGTTTTTTTTCTTCTTCTTATATGAACCACAATTGAGGTCAATATATTAAAAATTATATAATATTGAAAAGTAAGGTAGAACAAAATCTTAGGTTGCTCTGAGATTCGATGTGTAAGAAAATTGATGTGAAATTTTCTAATGCACCCCATTAAGGTTCCCTTAACAACATGATTTAGTGGCCCATTAAGAGATTATCCTAAGTGATGTCGCACGATACTCCTTAGAATAACACGAGATTTGTCACCAGTCACTCTCGAGTCCACTCCATAATGGAAGGTTCTAGTCGCAACCCATAAGAATCGACCTAAATGTGGGCTCCTAATTCCATGCTAGGATCATCTAGCAACTTAACTAGCATCAACTCTTGAGCCACTATATTTGTAAGTCAATTCAAACTGAAGTAGATCAATACCGCACTTCATTCAAAGAGAGTGAGAAACGAGAGGGAGTGATATGCGTCAAACCCTCTACCCTCTGTAGGGTATAGTCTCGACTTCGATCTCCTAAAATGACATTGATTGGGATTTAAGATAATATACTAAGTAGCCAAGTATTTTGGCATTTCCCTAATTCCAGTGCCTTGAAGGTTTAGTGCATAACTATAAATCCATCCATGAGGGCACAAGAACTTTTATGAAAATACTCAATTAAGCAATCAACCTATCATCATCAACTAGGAAAACATTCCTTACTCACAAGATCAATCCAAACAACCATTTTGAATATTTCTTATGAATCAACTAACTTATCTTGGTGGGTAGGGAAAAAATCTCTTTCAAAGTAACCATTCCAACAACCCAAAGTAATATCCTTAAAACAATTTGTAAAAGAGATAGGATATTCATTTTTTCTTGGGGTAACTTTTCTCCTTGGGATTTCCCTAGGGTTTCCAAGATATGAAAGTTTTAAGACATAACAACAACTAAACAACCTCTTTGAGTATTTCTCAAGGGGTGGTACACCTCACAACACACCCCTCCTTAACGACACCAAATTCAGTAGTTTATTGACGCATGAAGATCATCCAACCACAAGTCCCTATTTTAAAAATGATCTTATGTTAGTTTCCCCTTTCCCAAGCAATGACCTTTCAATCTTGGGGAGGTCAATCATAAAATATATGTATGTATCATGTGGATTCACAACATAAAGGATTTTTAAAATACCATTTTTACACATTTTTTACATATAGAATGTTTTCATATAGAGGGGTTACTTATGTTTTGAATAGAAAAGGGTTATGTTTTATTAAGAAAAAATTTAGAGATAAGGATATTTATAGATAGGCCTTGAATGCACGTGATATAGAGGGTATACATATAGTGAATTCCCCAGGCTTTCAATACCATTGGTCTAAACTATTCTTATTTTATTTAAATCAAAATAACACACATCTAAGCTCTTTTTTAATGTTACAATATTTCCTTTCAATGATTCAATAATTTATTGGGTGCAATCCTTTCATCATTGTATCAAGAGACATTTACCTATGTTTCTATCTTCCACCTAGATCAATAAGATTCTCTATAACATGACCAACTTGAGTACTACCTGTCAATATGAGTTGCTACTTCACAAGGAAATTGCATGCATAACTCTTTGTGTTTCAACCCCATGAACAACCTTTTATTTCTATGTAATGACAAAGCGGTCTACATATTAGAAGCTAATGTTTTTTGAGATAAGAGATGTGTACTTCTATGCAATAACAAGCTATTTACTTCTCTCTCCCTACCTCTCTCTTCTCCTCTTTCCTTCTTCCTCTACTTCCTCCTCGTTAATCTTCTTCTTCCTATCCTTCTCTTCCTCTACTTCCCTTTTCTCTTTTATATTCTCCTCTTCTTCTACTTCTCTTACTCTTTTTCTCTTCCACCCTATCTTCTCATTTCCTTCTTCTCTTATCCCCTATCTCCTTCTTCTTTTCTCCACCTATTCTCCTCTTCTCTCTCTCTCTCTCTCTCTCTCTCTCTCTCTCTCTCTCTCTCTCTCTCTCTCTCTCTCTCTCTCTCTCTCTCTCTCTCTCTCTCTCTCTCTCTCTCTATTCTCTCTCTCTCTCTCTCTCTCTCTCTCTCTCTCTCTCTCTCTCTCTCTCTCTCTCTCTCTCTCTCTCTCTCTCTCAGCATGATCAATGTATATTGAAAGCAAAAGGCTAGTCATCAAGCCTTAGTCTTAAGGCTTTTATAGCCTTTACAAGGCTATTAATCATGGTTGTGGCTATTGCCATGCTTGACTCTCTCTTTATAATTCCACGATGGCTCTCGTTCATTCATTTCTTATGATGGTGAGAAGCTTTGATGTTATTGGAGTTGGTGGTGCTCTTGTAGTTGGAATCAATCATTTTGAGGGCTTGAGGTGGCGATGGACTGGTTGATGTCAATTGCTTCTATGATTCATTTGTAACTTTTTAAAAAAGGTTTTATAACCTTAGTCTCTCCCCCCTTGTACTCCCTTATTCACATGTAGCTCACTCAAGGACATCACATCCTCTCCCCCTTAGAGGAATTGAGATGTCCTCATCTCAAAGACACCTAAGGGTTGTTTCTTTTATCATAAGTTATATCATAAAAATTGTGGAGGATTAGAATCCACCATGCTTTTGCTATGCTACTCTAATTATGCAAGAGTATAAAAACTTAAGGAAAACTTAATAAAGTCAAGGAAAAAATTTTATTGTGACATTTTATAATCCAACTACTATTGCAATAGCAGGGAATCATTACAAGTATAGCACATATTACATCTCATGAAGAGATTTTTGGGACTTCTAATTATTCTCAAGATTTTACTGGGCTCTAAATCTTCATTACTATCCAATTCTTGAGGGAAGTCAAAAGCAACACTGTGCAACTTCACTTTGTGGCCAGTTCCACCTCTTCTTAAACGAGTTCAGGGCAATTAGCTTGGATATGTCCTAGCTCATTGCAAATAAAGCATCAGTGATTTGGGCATCTCTTTTGGATGTACCATATCTTACCCACCTCATGATACTTCTTTACTTGGTTCTTTAAATCATCATAGTCTTCTTTGGTGTCCACTAGAAAGTAGTCATCTTTAAGAAGTTTGTCTCCATTAGGGACTCTAAACATGTGTCCAATGGTCGATTCAATCCATGGCACAATTTGGTCACCTATTGGATAATATCCATAGGAAATGTCTACTTTAGAAGTACCACAAATTGAGAATCATAAGCCTCCTAATTAGTGCAAGGTAAATAACTCATTCATCTAGATACCATAACAGGAAAATGGCAAGTATCATTGTCATATGGCCTTCTTGATATCTTCCTAGCTTACAAAGATTTCTATGGTAGTGTCGTCTTAGCACCACTGTTTCTACCATAAGGGTGCATCACCTATCAACTTCAGATTACTAATCATGGCCTTGTTAGCTACACTTAATCCTGCTACATCAAAATAATCTTCAAGGCTATCAATCCAGAATTCAACATTGGATCCTTTTCCTATGAATTCGAGTGACTTGATTTGTTTCAAGAGAAATTTCTTCTTGTGAAGCTTAGTATCTATGTTTATTCAGGCACCATGTCATTGAGGCTATTGCTTTTGGGATATCTTCAACTCTTTCACTCTTAAACTTACAAGTAAAGTATTAAGGCAACACCATACATAAATTATTGCCAGCTTATTTATTTTAGTTCGTGTTGATACCACGGGTAATGTGCCCAATTGAGGATACCTCAATAACATGATTTAGTGTCCCATCAAGAGATTATCCTAAGCTATGCTACCTATGGATACCCCCTATAATAACAAGGGGTTTGTCATGTAGGCCCTCTTGAGTCCACTCCATAATGGAAGGTTTCGGCCATAAACCATAAGGATTGAATTGAATCTAGGTTTCTAATTTGATGCTAAGATCACCTAACAACTTAAGGTCCTTGAGCCTTTGCATTTTAAGTCAACTAGAACCAAAGCAAATCAATACTACACTTGATTCATAGAGAGTGAGAAATGAGGGAGAGTAATGTGCATCGACCCCTCTACTTGTAGGATATAGTCTCAACTCAGGTCTCCTAAAATAATATTAATCGAAATCCAAGATATCACACTAAGCAGTCAAGTATTTTAGTCTTTTTCTAATTCCAACACCTTGAAGAAAAGCTCTCGACTCATCAAGACTATCCATTTATAGAATGGGCCCATCATCGGAGATCTCGCCTTCCCACTTTCCTCAAGGATGTGTTTTGTTGAGATGGCAAGCTCAAAATCTGCAAACATTGATGATGGACCACTTAGTTAGATAGGTCCACACATCTACACTTAGCATGTCAGTGGTCATTATGATCCTCACATGACCACTAACTTATCAATTATTATATTTGGTTTGTCTGGTCATTACGATCCTCACATAGCCACTAACTTATCACTTATTATATTTGGTTTTTTGCAACTACCTACGACTGGCCATAGTTATAGTGCTAGTTGATTAATATAGTTGATTATGCATTGTTTGACTTAGTAGGCCACTTTTCTTTATGTTGTATCTTATCTAAACTTTGTGTACATTGTATTGTGAGTAAAAGAAGAAGAAGAAACTAGCAAGAAAACATTTTGGCATCTATCTATCCTCTTGTCTTCTTGAGTGAGCTTTCTCTTACATGTATGGTGTGTGTTTGGCGCAAGAGCTGAAGTAAGCCTCCCATCACACAATTCATGACATGGTATCAAAACGATGCCATTGAAGGGGGTTAGTTTTGAATATTGAAGTGAAGGAGAAGAAGCAAGGACTCAAGTAAGCTAGCAACAAGTAAGAAGCTTTCCCATAATTCCACTCTTTCTCTTGGATAGTGCTTGTGGAGGCATTGGAAGCAAGGTAGAGCAAAAATCTCATATTGCAATGAGATTTAATATGCAAGAAGAGCACTACATATTCTACCATTTTGGGCCCCATTTTAGACCTGCAAGACTGTAGACAATAATTCTAGGATATATTGCAATTTTAGTTATGTCGATCGAAAGTGGGCATACAAGTTATAGATTTTGAATTTATAAGTTTTGAGGTATTTGCCATGAAGCAAACACAAGTCTTGTATGAAATAGGTTGTATATTACATGTACTATAGAGCAGTTCAATGAAAAAGGTTGCTTGGTATATTACTATGCAAATTTTATGAATGATTGTGAAAGACTTACTTGTTATTTTGTATCAATTTTTTGATAATGGCAGAGCACAATGGAAACCTTATCATTGTAAAACTGGACAATAATAACTATCCATCATGGAAGTTCCATGTCATAAGCTCCCTTATTAGAAAAGGCCTCTATGAGTTTGTTTTAGGTAAAGAAAAGGAGTCAGAGCTAAGTAATCCTATGACTATGGAAGAATTAAAGGTGTGAAAAGAATGGAAAAAACATAATATGAAAAAGTGATGTATTAGCAATTTGCAGTCATTTTGATAATACTATGTTTGTCATATTAGAAATGTAGAAACTTCACATACAACTTGTATAATTTTAAAAAACATATTTTTAATAAATACAAAGGTATGGAAGATTGAACTCAAACAAGAGTTGAATACTTTGAAGAAAGAGAAGATATCTATAAATGAGTATATTTTGAAAGTGAGAAGCATTGTAGATACCTTAGCAACTATTGATGCAATTTTTGATAATAATAATGATTTGGTTTCATCTACTTTGGGTGGCCTCAATAAATCATTTCTCACTTCTGTATATGTATGGAAGCCATTTTCAATTTTTGATGAGTTAGTATGTGTCTCATGATCACTTAAGAGACCAAGATGTAAGGTGAATCATTTGAAAGAAGTGGTAAACAAGTCCAAGCATTTTACTCAATTTTAAGAAGAGGACATGAAAAATCCTCCTCGAGAGGCCATAGTATGGGACGTGTTGATGATAACCATTAAAAAAAGTTAAATCAATGGTTCAGTAAAATGCTAGTTTTGAGGAGGCCCTGGAAACTTTAGAGGCAAGAAGAGCTCCAAAGGAAGAAGTGGATGGAAAAATAGAGGTTCTAGCAATTCTAGAAATTTTTATCATCATCGTGGTAAAACATGTCACATTGTAGTCTAGTGTTATGCTAAGAAGAATGATATCCACTGTAAATTTGTAGAAAGAAAACTATATATCATCTTTATGACAAAATGAAGATAGAAATGAGCGTCTATTTGTTATGCAGCATATGATGAATGTTGTTACTACAAGAAAGGGGACACATAATGATGTATGGTATACTGATGTTTATGGATCTAATCATATGATGAGCCATGCTCAATGGTTTGGAGAGATGGATGATTTACAAAATCTAGGTTATGTACAGACGGGTGATGATTTATACCACTCGATTTCATATATTGAAAAAGTTCCATGGTCCTTGTATGATGGTTAGACAAAGAATATGTTAGATGATGTATTGCATGTGCAATCCATCACAATGAATTTAGTGTCTATTTGTCAAATGATAGAGCAAGGGTTTTAGATTTGATTTAATACAAAAGGTTGCTTTATGAAAGATTTTAATGATATGTGTATGTTGGTGGTTGCAATAGGAAGTAGAGGTGGCAGCATGTTCACTTTAGATATTGGAATTCTTGCTATGAATGCCACTATGTATGCTAAATATAAAGGAGTGATTGTAGACATTGAAATATGGTACAAATATATTGGACATGCAATTGTGTAAAGACTTAAATAAATGTAATCCAAAGGGCTAGTTATAGGGTTGCTTACTTTTAAAGATGTAGACTTTCATAAAGTGTGTGAAGCATTTGAATTTGGTAAGCAAGCAAGAAAACCTTTTTTGCACAAACGAGATGTGAGCAAGAATGTACTTGATGTTGTGCATATAGATGCTTGGGCACCTACATCGAACATATCTCTTGGTGGCAGCTAATATTTTTTCACATTTATTAATGATTATTCAAGAGAATTATGGGTATATTTCATAAAGAAAATGAGTGATATATTTGAGTACTTTAAAACTTTTAGGAATGCTATTGAAATAGAAACAAGCTTGAAAGTTAAGTACTTGAGGTTAGATGGATAGCGAGGATACCTCCCTAATGAGTTCAGTGACTTCTTGAGGTCTCTTGGGATGAAGAGAGTCTATTGGTAGGTATATCCCATAGAAAAATAGGGTTGTATAAAGAAAAAGTACATATATTGTAGAAGTTGTATGGGCATTGATGGCTAAAAAGAGTATGCCAAAATATTTTTGGTCTAAGGCCATTCATACTTTTGTCTATATTATGAATAGAACTTTTATAGCTATACTTCATGGAATGACCCCCAAAGAATGCTTTATAGGCAAGAAGCTCGACATGCCAAACTTGAAAGTGTTTGATTGTATTGCATAGGTTCATGCGCCACATGAGCTGCGAAGGAAGCTTGATCCAAAGGTTGAAAATTGCATTTTCATTGGAAAATCTCTAGAGAAAAAAGAGTATAATTGCTACAATCCTATCATAGGTAAGTTCAGAGTGAGTAGGGATGTTATTTTTTATGAGATAAATAGTTGGTATGTATCTATCTAATGGTGATACATTGGATGACGATGATGATGATTATGATAGTGATGGGACCTCAAATGGACTGGCACTGGCTATGGCACTAGCTGGACCTCATGCTCATAACAGACAAACACACCCTCACGGCCTTGCGGGCCAGGAGCTCTATCTACTGCTAAAGGGCGAACTGTCCTAAAACCTAATCTATGCTATAAACTCCACAGAGGGAGAACCCATACACATTGGCAATAAATACCATGATAATCACATATATGAGAGGCAACCTCTCGGTGGAAACACCGCGGTCCCACTGCAGCTCTCCTACATCACAGGGATTAGCCCCTTGATGTGCTGCTCAACATATAGAACAAACGAAAAAACTCCACTCTTTCATTTCAAAAGTACTCCAAGAGATACCATGTGTCCTTACCAAATAATCCCCCAAGAAATGAATGTCTATCCTACGGCTCAAGATGCCTTTCCACACTTAAGCGTGGGTCATTGTCATAAAAAACAGGTGCTATGCATCTAGTCTTTCTTATTCCAACACCATGATTGGCATGCACATGCAAAAGTGGATAATCCTGAAGTGTTAAAACATAATTTTAAATCAGAAACACGTGGTGCACAACCAAGCTTTCCAATGCATTTACTAACCCGTTGCAGTAATGTAACGATAGCATTGAGACAACACTCATGCTACTATCCTCTTAATCAACATACCACGAACTCTATGTCATGATGTGCATCAGAAAATCAGCAACAACTAGCATGCAAATCACACCATTCAAACATCCCAACCCCCTACGTTTAGGTATTGCTTTTGTTGCATAGGTGTAGAGGTTCATTTTGTCATGTTTTGATGTATAAAAAGTGGTAAATCACCAACTTTGACAAAGAGATAGGGCAAGCTGAGGCTAAACCTCATGCTTTGCCACTACCATACATCCACAAACAATCATTATATTTTTTCTTATTTTTGTAAGACGTATTTCTATTTTTCCCCTTATTTTTTTCATTTTATTGATTTATTTGTCAATAAAATATGCTATTTTCTGATTTTTCTTGTTCCAATCACTTCAGCATATTAACATTCAATTTATCTTCCATTTTTTCCCCATGGGTGTCAAGAATTGCGTGGTGGGGGGACTTGCTCAAGATGCTGCGCCGAACACACATAAAATGCCCAAGGAGAAGCTCACTCAAGAGACAAGAAGAGAGATGGAGGTCAAAATGTTTTCTTTCTAGTTTTTTTTTCTTCTTCCACACTCTTTACAATGTACACAAAGTATAGATAAGATACAACATAAAGGAAAGTGGCCTACCAAGTCAAACAATGCATAACCGACTACTCTAGTCGACTATCGCTATAACTATGACAGCTGTAAATAGGTGTAACAACCTGAATATAATAAGTAATGAGCTAGTAGCCATGTGAGAGTCATAATGACCACCGACGTGCTAAGTGTAGACATGTGGACCCATCTAACCAGGTGCTTCATCATCAATGTCCGCATGTGTTGAGCTTGTCATCTCAACACTCCCCCTCAAGCTCAACTGCATCTCTGCAACTCCAAGTAAGCTTTGAAATTTTTAAAGCTTCTCTGTACCCAATGCCTTTGTGAAGATGTCAGCTATCTGATCCTATGTGCTGACATATACTAAGTCAATCTCACCTGCTAGTACCTTCTCTCTCACAAAGTGGTAGTGTACCTCAATATGTTTTGTCCTGGCATGGAACACAGGGTTCCTAGCCAACTGTATACTGCTCATGTTGTCACAATAAATGACAATTGGACCTTCCACCTGCACATCTAAATTAGTCAATAAAGCAGCCATACTACCTCACATGCTGCAACAGCAGCACCTCTATACTCAGCTTCTCTACTCGACAAAGCAACTGTAGATTGCTTTTTGCTGCTCCAAGTAATTGCTGCACTACCAAGAGAGAACATGTATGCGCTGGTAGATCTTCTGTCAGACATACTACCAGCCCAATTTTCATATGTGAATCCAAACACCTATACATCTGCCTCATAGAAAAGTCCATAATGTAATGTGGACTTCACATATCTCAATATGCGTCTGACGACATCCAAATGTGGCTTTCTAGGTACTTGCATAAACTGACTCACAAGACCAACAACGTAGCTTAAGTCTGGCCTTGTAATGGTCATATAGATCAAACTCCCCACTATCCTTCTAAACATAGTAGGGTCTTCTATCTCATCCCCTACATCAGCACTCAATTTTACATTCTCCTCCAACGGGACTGAAAGTGGTTTGCATGTTGTCATACTATACTTCGACAACATATCCAAGCCATACAGTCTTTGGGACAACCATATACCATCATCACATCTGATCAGCTCAATGCCAAGGAAGTACCTTAGCTCACTCAAATCCTTCATCTCAAACTTCTTCTTCAAAAAATCCTTGACTTCAGCAATCCCACTATCACTATCACCTATAATAATCAAGTCATCCACATAGATGATTATGATGACCAAACCTGCATCTCCCTTTCTCACATAAAGTGAGTGATTAGCATCAAAAACATAAAAGCCAATATTGACAAGATACTCTCAGATCTTGTCAGACCATGCTCTAGGTGCTTGGTTGAGCCCATAGAGTATCTTCTTCAACTTGCACACATATGTGGGATGCTCTAAATCTTCATAACCTGCTGGCTAATCCATATACACTTCTTCCTGCAAATCACCATGCAAGAAGGTATTCTTCATATCCATTTGCTGCAACCTCCAACCTTTGGCTACTGCCAAAGCAATCACACATCTGACAATTGCCATCCTAGCAACTGGACTGAAGGTTTCTTCATAATCTATGCCATATATCTGGGCATAGCCTTTTGCAACCAGCCTAGATCTATACCTACTAATAGAACCATCTGCATTGTGCTTAATCTTATAAACCCACTTACATCCAATAGCTTTCTTGCCCTTCGGCAATGATACGAGATCCCAAGTCTTATTGGCCTCTAATGTAGCCATCTCCTCATCCATTGCTGCATCCCAATGAGCATGACCAACAAGCTCCTCAAAACATGTGGGCTCAACATCCTCAACTAGTTTCACCATATAAGAATAATGGTGAGCTGCATAACCTTCAAAACCAAATCTTTTAATAGGGTATCTGACCCTGCTAGATCTGTGTGCCACCGGATTACTCAATGGAGCCTTTACATTACTATGAGCTCTCTGTACACCTGGTGTCCTGACAGAAGGAATACCAAGCTCATCATCCAAGCTCTCTGAGCCACTGGAGTCTCCATCAAGAACTGCATCAATGCCATCTGACACTTTATTCTTTCCTTTGTCTTTACCTTTAGTGCTACTAGATGCACCTGAAGATGTAGAGGTACTCCTTAGTCTCCCAGACCAAGGACTACTAGATGATATCTCTAGTCCACTAAGAGTTCGTGATTCTTGCTTTTCAGCCTGCACATGAGTGTCATGATCATCATCATCATCCAATGCATCACCACTAGATGCATACCAACTGCTCATTTCATAAAAAATGGCATCCCTGCTCACTCTGAACTTACATGTGACAGGGTTATAACAGCGATATCCTTTCTGCTCTAAAGAGTATCCAATAAAAACACATTTTTTAACCTTTGGATCAAGCTTCTTCCGTAGCTCATCTAGCACATGAACGTATGCAACACAGCCAAATACCTTCAAGTGTGATACATCAGGCTTCTTGCCAGTAAAGCATTCTTCAGGAGTCATCCCATGAACTACATCTGTGGGAGTTCTGTTCATAATATAAACAGCAGTATGAACAACCTCAGTCCAAAAATACTTAGACATATTCTTTTCAACTATCAAGGCACGTGCAACTTCTGCAATATGCCTATTTTTCCTTTCTACAATCTCATTTTGCTGTGGGGTATATCTGCATGTGAACTGTCTCTTTATCCCATGAGACCTCAGAAAATCACTGAACTCATTCAAGAGGTACTCTCCCCCTCCATCTGACCTCAAGCACTTTACTTTCAAGCCTGTTTCTCTCTCAGCGCAGCCTTGAAAGTTCTAAAGTGCTCAAACGCTTCACTCTTTTTCTTCATAAAATATACCCACAGATTTCTAGAACAATCATCAATGAATGTGACAAAGTATAAACTGCCTCTAAGAGATACATTTTTTGTAGGCCCCCAAATGTTTGTATACACAACATCAAGGATATTTCTGCTTACATCTCTGTCATGTGAAAAGGGTTATCTTGCTTGCTTACCAAATTGACATGTTTTGCATACCTTATGAAATTCTGCAACTCTAAATGTAGGCAAACCTGTAACCAACCCTTTGGACTGCATTAATTTCAGCCTTTGTACATTTGCATGTCCAATGCGTTTGTGCCAAATTTCAATATTTGCAACAACACCTTTTCCTTTAGCATACATAGCAGCATTCATAGTAGGAATTCCAGCATCCAGAGTAAACATACGTCCAACTCTACTTCCCTTTGCTACCAACCTGCACTTGTCATTGAAGTCTTCTACAAAGCAGCCCTTTGCATTAAATCTGACTTGTAGCCCTTGGTCTACCATTTGATCAATTGACACCAAGTTCTTTGTAATAGATGGCACATGTAATATATCTGAAAGACTCTTTGTCTTACCATCATGCAAGGACAAGGGAACTTTTCCAATGTGTGAAATTGGGTGGCATGAATCATCACTCGTTTGCACATAACTTGCATTTTGCAAATACTGCATCTCTCCAAACCATTCTGCATGGTTGGTCATATGATTGGATGCACTTGAATCAACATACCAAACATCATCATGTGTTCCCCTTCCTGTAACAGCATTCAACATATGCTGCATAACAAACAAACGTTCATTTTTGTCTTCATTTTGTCGTGAAGACGATGCATAGTTTCCTTGCTACAACTTACCACTGTGAATATCATCTTTCTTAGCATAACATTGGGCTGCAATATGATATGTTTTTCCACAGTAGTGACACACAATACTAGAGTTGTTAGAGCCTCTGTTCTGCCATCCACCTCTTCCTCTAAAGCTCCCCCTGCCTCTAAAGTTACTACGATCTCCTGAAACCTACATATCTCTAAATTGCTAATTCAATCTATTTTGCTGGTTGTCACTACCACGTCCTGTACCACGGCCTCTTGAAGAGAACCTTCCACCTCCCCTTCCTGAACTAGAGTAGAAAGCTTGAACCTATTCACCACTTCTTTCAGATGTCTCACTCTGCATGTTGATCTCTTCAGTGATCATAAGGGAGACCAAATCATCAAAATTTGGAAATGGCTTTCTGACATATACGGAAGTTACAAAAGACTTCCAATCCTTTTCATTATTAAGTCAACCCAAGGTAGACGACACCAAATCATCATCATCGGGCATTGCATCAATTGCTGCCAATGCATCTGCAATGCTCCTTACCTTCAGTGCATACTCATTGATAGACATCTTTCCTTTCTTCAATGTATTCAACTCTTGCTTGAGTTGAATCTTTTGTGCCTTTGTATTTACGGAAAACATACTTTCAAGTATGGTCCAAGCTACATATGAATTCTCTGCATTTCTAATATGTCCCAGCATATTATTGTCAATTACGGCAGATAGCCAATACATGAACTTCTTGTCTTTTGCATTCCATTCCTTCCGTGCCTTTGTCTCTTCTGCAGTTGGAGGATCACTCACCTTCGGCTCCTTTTCTTCACTTGAAACAAACTCTTAGAGGCCTTTTCCAATAAGGAAGTTTGTGACACGGAACTTCCATGAAGGGTAGTTGTTCTTGTCAAGCTTCTCAATGATGGGGCTTCCACTGTTCTCTGCCATTATCACAAAACTAATACCAAACAGCAAGCAAATGTTCTGCAACCCTCGACCTGTAGTGCACATCAATACACCAGACAACCTTTTCACTATCTGCTCAATAATACATGTAATCTGCAATCTGTTTGCAGATAAACCTTATGTTTACTTTCTGCAAACACCTCAAGAATTACAGATTCGCAATCTGTAACTTGCGCATCCACTTTCGGCCAAAACAGCCGAAATCACAGTGTATCCTGAAACGGCTATTCGCAACCTTGCGGCTCTAAAATGGGGCCTGAAACAGCCTCAAATGCCTAAAATAACTACGGATAAGCTTTAAAAGGCTTAACCGCAGAATACACAGCGCTCTTCGCGCACACCAAATCTCACTGTAATCTGAGATTTTTTTTTGCTCTGCCTTGCTTCTAGTGCCTCCACAGGCACTATCCAAGAGAAAGAGTGGAAGGATGGGAGAGCTTCTTACCCGTGGCTTGCTTACTCGAACCTTGCTTCTTCTCCTTCACTTCAGCCTTCAAAATTAGCCTTTCTCAGTGGTGCGGCTCTGATACCATGTCAAGAATTGCGTGGTGGGGGGACTTGCTCAAGATGCTGCGCCGAACACACATAGAATGCACAAGGAGAAGCTCACTCAAGAGACAAGAAGAGAGATGGAGGCCAAAACGTTTTCTTGCTAGTTTTTTCTTCTTCTTCCATACTCTTTACAATGTACACAAAGTATAGATAAGATACAACATAAAGGAAAGTGGCCTACTAAGTTAAACAACGCATAACCGACTGCACTAGTCGATTGGTGCTATAACTATGCCAACTATAAATAGGTGTAACAATCTGAATATAATAAGTAATGAGTCAGTGGCCATGTGAGAGTCATAATGACCATTGACGTGCTAAGTGTAGACGTGTGGACCCATTGAGGGCTGAAATGATGAACGGGTTGCCTCTTACCCATCCAACCTCCAATCCTCACTAAGAGAACTAAAGAGGGGCACCACCTAGCCAAAGGGAGGATGGGCTAGGACATCCCTTTTCTCAAAGAGAATCAAGAGAACCAAGACACAAATTTACAAGAGAGAATATATGTACTAGACACCATATTGGAATATAAAAGAGAGAGATGAGAGGAGAGGGAGACAAGAGGAGAAGAGGTAGAAGAAGCTTGCCATTATGCTACATGGAATGAGAAGATGAGAAGAGAGGGAGATATTAGGAGAAGAGGTAGAGGAAGCTTGCCATTATACTACATAATAAAAGAACTTACTCATAGCTTACCTCAAAGAGATGAGGATATTCTAGAATGCTCTCATGGACTTGTCATTGTCCTTCCTCCTCCCTCTTCATTCTCCATGGGCTCTTTATATAGCCTCCATGAGGGATTAGATTAAGCTAATCTTCTTGATTAACATAATCTTAGATGATGTATGGCATCTTTGAAAATATGGAGAATAGTGGATGGGACAAGTCCCCACCTTGGTCATCATGTAAGAAGCCAAGGGTGGTGGTAGACAAAATAGAGAAATTGAGCTAGATTACAAGAGGTGGGTGCCCAAAGCACATTATTATAATATATTTACAAGAAGGACAAGGTGGAAAGTTGGTGTGGTGAAAGAGAGAAGAAAATTGCATGTAGCCATCAGTCTGCGCCTTCGTAACTTCAAATCCGTGAGGAATTTGAAAAAAGTTTCTTCTAGAACTTTGTAGACCAGGTCGAAACCAATCGGGCATTGTGGGAATTTTCTTAAAATTTTCTTTTTCTTGGGAGTTATTGAGATTACAAAAAATGGCTTTCAAAAGCTGCTTTGACTTTAATTTCCCATATGTATATAAATACATATAAGCATGTGACAAAAGGGGTCCATGCTTGTAAGCTTTTGTGCAAGATCCAAATGACACTATAATGTGGATATTGACTTGTGTGCTAGGGTGAGGTGTCGTCTAATGATGGTGATAGATTCCAAATCTTAGTGATGCAGACGGGGCCCATGTGTAGTTGGAGGCTAGTCCTTTGAAAAAATCTATGCACTCACTCAACTCCTAGATGTAATCCATTTCCATCTTCACTAAGATAACCATCCCTTTTACCCTTTACATTGACATGCCTTCTAAGAACTTGTTCCCCCCATTTGCTAGAGTTATCATAATCGAGAAGCAATGTAGCATACCTAGTGCTTGAAGAGTAAACCCAAAGTGATATTGTAAGCTCTTGATAGGGGCTTTGGCCAAATTTTGTGGTAATAATCCAGGTTGTAAAAAACCCGGATCATTAGCCCTCCCCTTAGGCTAGAGGTATTCATGCCTCTAGCTTGATAATGATGGTCCAATAGAGCAAGGAGGACTGCACCCCCTCATTGGTGGCTCTTAATTGAATGACTGTTCCAAAGTGTTCATATTTCTTTGAAAATAAGGCTTCAGTCGCCATCCATTTACCCTTGTCTTGTGAACCTTCCCATCCATGTCACCTAGATTATAGCTTCCATTTGGATATCTCCTTATGACCATGAATGGCCCTTCCCACTTGAACACAAGTTTAACATCCTTTCTGTTATCAAAGCGGTTATCATAGCGTAGCACAAGTGATCCTTCCCTTATGTGTTTGCTAGCCAGTTTCTTATTAAAGGTCTTCCTCCTCTCTTCAGCCTGCATGAAATAGTGTTGGACTACTGCTTCTCTATCTAACTCCAGCCTCTCTAGATCCAAGATCCTTTCCGCTAACTTCTTATCTTGATTCTTCTCTTGACTGGCTACTAAAACACGCAAACTGGCCAGTTCCACCTTTATAGGAAGCAAAGCCTATTGGCCATAAACGAGGTGAAATGGAGTATAGCCAAGTGAGGTTCTAAATGAAGTCCTGTATGCCCAAAGAGCTGCATTCAATTTTTTATCCCAGTGCTTGGGGTGCATGTGTACCTGCTTGGTAATTATCTTACAAATCAGCCCATTCACTTTTTCGACCAAACCATTACACTGTGGATAGTAGGGAGTAGAATGCCTGTGCTTGATTTTTAGCCTTTCCATTAGCTCCCCTACTAGGTTCGCCCTAAAACCAGGACCCCGATCAGAGATAATTTCCAAAGGTATGCCATACATGCAATAAATATTTTCAAACACAAATTTTCCCACTTCTTGGGCTGTGATCCTACTAGTTGCTGAAGCCTCTGCCCACCTCGTCAAGTAGTCTACTCCCATTAGGATGTATTCCTTGCCAGATTGAGTTCTGGGAGTGGCCCTATTGCATCAATCCCCCATTTCTCAAATGGGCCATATGTAGTTATGGGATTTTGTTCCTCATGCACTAGCTTCCTTGGTCTGGCCTTTTGGCAATTGTCACAAGTGCGGCACCAATGTTGCACATCTCGATGTAGACTAGGCCACACAAAACCGGCTTGGAGAATCTTCCTACTGGTTATTTCTTGAGCAAAATGTCTGCCACAAACCCCTTCATGGAAGCTCTTAATCACATCTATAATCTCCTTTGCTGTTGGCACCCTTCTAAGCACTGCATCCTTTCCTTTGCAATACAACACATCATTTATCAAGCGGTATTTAGTGGCCTTAGTAGCTAGCCACCTTTTCTCACTTTTACTCATATGTGTAGGTGCCTCACCTTGCTCAAGAAAATAAAGCACATCTTGTAGTTGAAACTTACCCTGAAACAAGGGAAGCTTTACTGTAATGATGCCCATCATTACCTCTTTCAATTTTTCAGCTGCTAGAGCATCTGCGTCGCCATTTGTGCGCCTTGGCACAAAATAGATTTGGGCTTTCTGTAGCTTTCTCATGGGAGTTTTAGCTTTCCTCATTTTCACTGCTAAGTTATCATTTTTACAAGCCCAGATTCCTTTCATTTGCTTAACAATTAGCATAGAATCCCCAAAAACATTAAGCCGAGTGATACTATGTGAGAGACACCACCTCAAACCTAAAAGCAAGGCTTGATATTCTGCCTCATTATTAGAATGGACATCCTCCAAGCTAATACCTTCTCCATAAAGTTTGTCACCTTCGGGACTGAACACCACTATTCCTGCTGCCACTTTGTCTTTAATACACTTGTAGGCTCCATCAAAGTAGAGGGCATGGGCATTCTCCACCCGTGGTGGCTCCTCAAGAGGAGGTGTCTCCTCTTTTACCTTTCCCTTCTCCTTTTCCTTCTTTTGATGGCATCTATGGGTCAACAAATCAGCTAGGCAAGCTCAAGTAGAATCCTCCACCTTGAAGCTGTAGTCAAACTATTGGAGTTGTATCACCCACTTAGCGATTCTAGCTAAAACATCCATGTGCTGTAAGGCATAGGGAAAATGCTCTTTTGTCATGATCACTGTGAATGGCCTAGGGAGAAGATAAGGACGAAACTTTCTTACAGCAAACATTAGAGACAAAACCATTAGCTCAACCATCTTGTACCCTCGTTCTGATGCTGTCATTACTCTACTAGAAAAGTAAACCGGTCTCATTAGGCCAGTTTTAGCATCCTTTTGTATTAGTGTTGCCCCTAGAGCATCTTCCCCAAAACTCGGATTGACAAAAACATCCTAATCCCAACACGGCTGTAAAATTATAGGAAGGGTGCTAAGAGCCTTCTTCACCTCGTGAAAGTACCTTTCGCTGTTGTCATTCCACAGGAGCTCCTCAGAGTGGGTTAACTGTTGCAGTGGAAATATTAATTGGGAGAGGAGATGAATGAACCGCCCCATATATCACACCTTTTGAATGAAAGAGGTTAGTTGCTTCACAGAAGATGGTGATAGCACCGCCAATAGGGCCTTAACTTTGTTTGGATTTGCTTCAATGCCCCTCTCACTTACGACATGCCCTAACAAAGTTACACTGCTTTTGCCAATGCTACACTTCTCATGGTTTAATTGCCCCCATTTGTGCAAGGCGGTTAAAAGCTTCATCCACCTTTCCTAGATGTAAAGCCTTAGAACTATAAATACAAAAGTCATCAATAAAGACCCTAATGGATTTTCCAAAATATGGCTGGAAGACATAATTCATGAATCGTTGGAAGGTAGTTGGGGCATTTGTTAATCCAAATGGCATTACTTTGTAAGCAAAACAACCCCAAGGTGTAATGAAGGCGGTCTTCTGTTGATCCTCCTCAGCTATTCGGATCTGGAAATAACCTGAATACCCATCACAAACAGTGTATCTCTCATGCCCGGCCACCTCGTTGAGTATTTCATCCTGAAAGGGAAGAGGAAAGTGATCTCTTTTAGTTGCAGCATTTAGCGGCTTGTAATCCACACAAATCCTCCATTTTCCATTCTTCTTGGGTATCACCTGTCAAGATTGTGGGAGAGAAGGAAGGAGTCTCGCTTGAAGCTTTCTTGCTTGCACAATGGGGGAAGACACACAAGGGTGGAGGCTGAGAACAGTTTTCCTCTTCTTCGTTGTGTAAGCCAAAAGAACTCAAGTACAAACAAATAGAAGAACCCTCTATATGGGTCTCAAACCAAACTCAACTAACTAAGGTGGCATACTAACTGAGCCACGAACTAGAGTAGATAAGGATAGCTATCATGTAGCTATTATTCAGGGGCGGTGTACCAACCGCATCTGCAACTGACAAGTCGGTGACATAAATACACAACGGTCACCCTGGCGTATCACGAGTGGAGCTCGATATCTCAACACTCCCCCTCGAGCTCAATCCCAATTCCTGCACACCAAGCAGGTCTCTGAACTTGCGCAGCTTCTCTGCGCCCAATGCCTTCGTGAATATGTCAGCTACCTGATCCTCTGTGCTGACATAAACTAGATCAATAAGACCTAGTAAAACCCTCTCTCGCACATAGTGATAATGCACCTCAATGTGCTTTGTTCTAGCATGATAGACTGGGTTATTTGCCAAGTGTATACTACTCATGTTGTCACAATAAATGACAACTGGCCCATCTGTAGACTGATGCATATCATAAAGTAGCTTATGCAACCAAGCTACCTCACATGCAGCCATTGCTGCACCCCTGTACTCAGCCTCTGTGCTCGACAAGGCAACTGTAGGCTGTTTCTTGCTGCTCCAAGTGACTGCAGCACTCCCAAAAGAGAACACATATCCACTGGTAGATCGTCTATCAGAAATACTACCAGCCCAATCAGCATCAGTGTATCCATGCAACTGTATCTGAACCCCAGTCTCATAAAATAGTCCATACTGCAATGTGGACTTCACATACCTGAGTGGTTTCCTTGGAGCCTGCATAAACTGACTTACCAATCCAACAGCATAGCTCAAATCTGGCCTCGTAATAGTCATATAAATCAAGCTTCCTACTATGCATCTGTACATAGTAGGGTCTTCCAGAAGCTCACCTGCATCTGTGCTCAGCTTCACATTCTGCTCCAAAGGAACTGAAATAGGCTTACAGCCTGTCATCCCATATTTGGACAGCATGTCCAATCCATACTGCCTCTGCAAGAGCTGTATCCCACTTGGTGATCTAATCACCTCAATGCCCAAGAAATAGCGCAGCTCTCCCAAATCCTTCATCTCAAACTTCTGCTTCAATACCATTTTCACATGAAGGATATCTTCATCACTATCACTTGTCATAATCAAATCATCAACATAAATGACAAGTAGCATAATACCTTTCTCTGTTTTCCTCACATAAAGTGAGAAATCTGCCTTGGAAATCTGAAAGCCAATAGTGACAAGATACTGTCCTATCTTGTCAGACCATGCTCTAGGTGCTTGCTTTAAGCCATACAAGGCTTTCTTCAACCTGCAAACAAACTCAAGATGAACAGCATGCATATAACCTGGCGGCTGCTCCATATATACCTCTTCTTGCAAATCACCATGCAAGAAGGCATTCTTTACATCCATCTGATGTAAAGACCATCCCTTTGATGTAGCCATAGCAATGACCGCTCTTACGGTTGCCATCCTTGCAACCGGACTGAATGTTTCTTCATAGTCAATACCATATGTCTGTGCATACCCCTTGACTACTAATCTTGCCTTGTATCTGTTCACAGAACCATCTGCATTGTGCTTCACCTTATAAACCCACTTACAGCCAATTGCATTTTTACCTTTAGGCAAAGGTACCAATTCCCATGTAGCATTAGCTTCCAAGGCATCCATTTCTTCATCCATGGCTTTCTCCCATTTTTCTTTTCCCATGGCTTCCTCAAAAGAAGTGGGTTCTGGTTCCTGTATTACTTTAACCATATATGCATAGTGAATGGCTGTAAATCCATCATATTTCAGCCTATCCACAGGATACCTAGCTCTCGTAGACCTACGCAAAGTAGGTTCACTCCTAGGTGCTCTCAAAACATCCCTGGTCTTCCTTACTCCAGGTGTAACAATAGAAGGAATACCCAACTCATCATCAATGCTCTGTTCTGAGTCACTGGATTCACCATCCACATAAGAGTGACCTGCATTCACATCAAACATGGGCTGATCAACCTTCTCTTTTCCTTTTCGTGATACCTGCATACCACTATCTGCATTACTTTGAGAAGATTCTCCTGATCTCAATCTGCCTGTCCATGGCGAAAAATGTGAACCACTACTAGAGGATGCTCCAGGTCCACTAATATTTTGTGATTGCTGCTGTGAATTTTGT
The DNA here is from genome assembly GCF_053477565.2 of Lygodium microphyllum. NCBI lineage: Eukaryota > Viridiplantae > Streptophyta > Polypodiopsida > Schizaeales > Lygodiaceae > Lygodium > Lygodium microphyllum. The sequence continues at coordinate 64,786,612 of NC_141144.1, read as the reverse complement.
GCAGCATTACCATTTTGTGCATCTACATCATCAATCACATTTACTGGTTTATACCAGCTACTCATCTCATAAAAAACAACATCTCTGCTCACTGTAAACTTATGAGTAGAAGGGTTATAGCATCTATACCCTTTTTGCTGCAGAGAGTAACCAATAAAGATGCACTTCTCAGCTTTTGGATCCAACTTGGATCTCAGCTCATCTGGCACGTGCACATAGGCAATGCAACCAAAAATTTTCAAATGAGAAATATCTGGTTTCCTACCAGTATACCTCTCCTCTGGAGTCATTCCATGTATTGCTGCAGTGGGAGTCCTGTTCATTATGTAGACTGCTGTAGCAACTCCTTCAGCCCAATAAAAATCTAGCAAGTCTTTTTCATTTAGCATGGCACGAGATACCTCTCCAATATGCCTGTTTTTTCTTTCTGCAATTCCATTTTGTTGTGGGGTATGACTGCATGAATATTGCTGCTTTATGCCATGCTCCTGCAGGAACCTTGCAAACTCATTTGAGAGGTACTCTCCCCCTCCATCTAACCTTAGGCATTTTATCTGCATGCCTGTTTCTTTTTCAACCATCGCTTTAAGAGTTTTGAAATGCCCAAAAACTTCACTTTTCTTTTTCATAAAATACACCCAAACTTTTTTGCTATAGTCATCAATAAAACTGACAAAATAATGACAGCCTCCAAGAGATGCAGCTTTAGTTGTCCACACATCAGAGTGGATTAATTCCAATGGCTTCTCACTCTCTTGAACATGTCTAGGAAATGGTTTCCTCGCCTGTTTTCCAAACTGACAGGCTTCACATACCTTATGCATTTCTGCAACCTTGAATTTCGGCAAACCTGCAATAATATTTTGGGCCTGCATTGATTTAAGTCGCTCTACATTAACATGACCAATGCGTTTATGCCAGATATCAATATCTGCAACTACACCGGTCCCATGTGCAAACATTGCTGCACTCAATTCAGACATGTCTGCATCCAATGTAAACATTCTGCCCTTCTTCTTTCCTTTTGCTATCATGCGACCTTTATTTTTCATCTCCTCAACAAAGCATCCATGAGGATTAAATCTGACTTGCAAGCCCTGCTCAACCATTTGACCAACAGAAACCAGATTCTTGGTGATATTCGGGACATGAAATACATCGGACAGGTATTTCTTTTTCCCATCCTGCATAGACAAAGGAATTTTTCAATCTGCACAATAGGATGTGCAGTATCATCACCAGTCTCCACAAATCCTGGTTTTTCCATTTTCCTTGCATCCTCCATCCATTCTGCATGACCTGTCATATGGTTTGATGCACCTGAGTCAACATACCATACATCGTTGCTTTCTTCTGCACTTGTCATAGAATTATTCATGTGCTGCACCATAAACAGATGCTCATTTCTGTCATCACCCTGTCTACTAGAGGATGCATAATTTCCTTGTTGCAGTTTTCCATTCATGATGTCATTCTGCTTTTTATAGCAGTCTTTAGCCATATGACCCATTTTACCACAATAGTAGCATTCAACATTACTGTTTGCATTTTGGCCTCTTTGCCATCCACCACGACCTCTTTGGCTCCCCCTGCCTCTAGAGTTACCACGTCCTCCTCCATAGGACTGGTTTTCTTGAGTTTGCTGCATATTCTGATTTCTACCACGACCTCCAGATCGGCCTCCTCTACCTCTGCCTCTAGCTTTTCCAGCATTTGAGTAGAAGACAGCTTCTTTTGAAGTTCCTCCTGAAGAAGATGCACCACCATTTTTCTGTTCCTCAGAAATTAGAAGAGCAATCAACTCCTCAAAATCAGGAAATCTTTCACGAACTGAAATGGATGTCTGAAACTGTGCATAATCCTTTCCTAGACCATTCAAGGTCACAGAAACTAAATCATCATCTTCCACTGGCGACCCAATGGAAGCAAGTGCATATGCAATCTTCTTCACCTTCATGTGGTAGTCATTGATGCTCATATTTTCTCTTTGCACATTGTGCAACTCTTGCTTGAGCTGCATTTTCCTGGCTTGTGTATTTGTGCTATACATCTTTGATAGAGTATCCCATGCCTCCTTTGGCGTACTTGCATCCCGAATATGCACAATCATAGAGTCTGAAATGCTGATAGACAGCCAGTACATAACTTTCCTGGCTCTTTCATGCCATGCTTTGAATGCCTGCATTTGCTGTTGATTGGGAACATCAGGAAGAACTGGTTCTTCTTCATTTCCTGCAACAAATTCCCAATATCCTTTTCCCATAAGGAAATTTGTCATTCTAAACTTCCATGCCTGGAAGTTGTTCTTGTCAAGCTTTTCAGTGACAATCTGTGAAAGAGAATTAGATGCCATTACAGAACACTGCAAAAAATTCTGTCACTGCAAAAAACACAGCTTCACCCTCACAAGGGAAAATCTGCAAAACTGGCGAAAGTGGTATTTGACCACACAGTCACTTCCTAGTGACGATTTTGCATCAACAGGCAACAGGGATGATTCTGTAACTCCCAATGTCTCTGTGCACAAGCATACGATGCAATTTCTACAGTAACTTTTCACCGACTTGTAGAACAGTGGCTGCACAGCATAAAACTGGGCCTTTTTCTGAGTGCGTGCAGAAAACTTCCGCCTCCAAAACAGGCTCCGAAATGGCCTCAAATAAAAAAAAAAGGTCGCCGAGGGCTAATGCTCTCTCCCGCAGCATATACTGCCCTCTTGCTTCACCGCAAAGGGCGTCTCAACCTGAGACAATCCACTCCTGTACTTTCCGGCTGTGCTACCTGCAGAGATCTGCTCCCAAAATAGAAAATGAAAGCAACACTGCTCCTCTTACCAGAACACCGCGAGCTTGGCTTGCTTTCTTGAGCTCCTTACCACGAACAAGGCTCTGATACCATGTCAAGATTGTGGGAGAGAAGGAAGGAGTCTCGCTTGAAGCTTTCTTGCTTGCACAATGGGGGAAGACACACAAGGGTGGAGGCTGAGAACAGTTTTCCTCTTCTTAGTTGTGTAAGCCAAAAGAACTCAAGTACAAAGAAATAGAAGAACCCTCTATATGGGTCTCAAACCAAACTCAACTAACTAAGGTGGCATACAAACTGAGCCACGAACTAGAGTAGATAAGGATAGCTATCATGTAGCTATTATTCAGGGGCGGTGTACCAACCGCATCTGCAACTGACAAGTCGGTGACATAAATACACAACGGTCACCCTGGCGTATCACGAGTGGAGCTCGATATCTCAACATCACCACCACAGGTGAAACCCACTCTAAGTCCCCTACTGGATAGATGAAGCCTGCCTTTAAAAGTCGTTGCACCTCAGTGAGTAGAGCGTTTTGTTGAACTACTCCCAATCGTCGTAGTCGTTGCACCACTGGCTGTGCTCCCTCTTTTAGATTAATGTGATGTTGTACTGCTGTCACACCTGTGATGTGTTCATAATCAGAAATAAAAAGTGCAGAGTGTTTTATCACCACTTCCATGTAGGCTGCCTTCTCCTCAACTGATAGATCCTTAGCCAACATTTTTTCTAACCCCTCCTTCTCGACCTTTGGAACCCGCTGTGGAATTTCACTACTAGAAGGCCCTTTTAATGTAATCCCCATCACTTCTAGAGAGCTTTCTTCCTCCTCATTAGAAGACTCTCCCTCTGTCATAGATGACAGAGACCCTCGCTGGAACTCCATTCATCAGCGGTTGTCTCTAAAACAAGATCCTCTTGTCGGCCCTCCTTCATGTTGTAGATAATGCTCTTCCATTTTTTATGCAGCCCCTTTTGTGGCCTTAGCTCTAAAGCCCCTGTCTCCCAATCTTGTCTGGCTTTCATTCCCATCAGCCATGGTCTCCCAAGAATGAGCGGATAGCCGTCCCCCTTCACTGGCATCACATACATGTCAAGCTCCAATTGCACTCCACACACCTTTACCTTGACTTTCTTTATAACTTCCAAACAATTTACTACTACATTGTTAGCCATTTTGGCCCCAGATTTAGTAGTTTCATTTACCTCTAATCCCAAATGATGCATCAACTTTTCCGTCATGACACAAATCTCTGCACCTCCATCCACATATGTCTTTGACACTCTCTGCCCATTGATTTTGGCTTCTATTAGAGGCACAATATCTTTCATCTTTCTAGCATGGATTGCATTCACATGTCTATTCTTCATGGGTCTAATGCTTACCATCTTTGACCATTGTCGCCGCACTGTTAGAGATAGATGTAGTAATTGGGACCATGAAATTTTTGGCCCTTGATTCCTCACATCAGCAAGCAAATCATAAGCTCTAGTACCTTTACCCAGGGAAAAATCATCTGGCTCAATGTGTCAGCGTGAGTGAGCCCTCCTTTTTTTAACTGTTGCGTGTCTTTGCAGCCATTGATGACTCTGTCTCCTCTTCCATATTTTCAACCTCCTTTGGTGGTGTAGGCTCCATTCTCTCAATTCTCCGGGCTTTCTTCACTGGCATTGCTTCAACCTCTACTACTTTGGCCTTCCCTTTGACATCACTCTCATCTAAACTAAATATCCTAACATCATGATTCTCTGGCGGTTGGACAGGCAAGGGCAGCACCTCTGCAAGTGGTCGAGGATGCTGGAGAACTTGAACCGGTGGTGAAGGCCCTGCATTTGGCGGAACAAACCTTTCCCTAGGTGGTGTCACTTGTTGTCCCCTCCTTGGTTGGAACCCATTTCCTGGAAAATGCCTAGGATGAGGGCAAAAGTACATACCATGGCCAGTCTCCCCACAATTATAGCAAACATACTCTCTTTCTTGCCTCCTTGGACCTCGATTGCCTTCATTTATGAGGGGAGGGGGCCGCACTCCTTGCACCAAATTTAATGAAAGGCTTTTAAGTTGATTACTAATGCATTGTAGGAGCTCTTGCTGTAGTATCTCTGGTTCAGGTGGGGCCTCTGCCATTTCTCTAGGCCTTGGGATGGTTGGTAAAACCTGCATGGGCTCAACTCCCCCCTTTAATTGGGCTTGATACTTCAATTTTCTATCTTTCTCCCTCGCATAAGTGACTGATTCTTCATAGGATGTGGGAAACTTTCCTTTGACCTTCTCCCTTAGTAGAGGATGGAGTCCGGCTAGAAAACAATCTTTCTTAAGGCAATCAGGTACTCTTTCTCCCTCGGCTAAGGAGATTGTCCATTTATCCCACAATTTTATAAACATGCCTTCGTAGGCTTGGTACTCCCCTGCTACAGTTTGGCGAAGATCTAAGAGATGTCTCCAAATATCTTCAGGTGGCTCTGTATCTTGGTACTTGTGCATGAATGCGATCTTGAGATCCTCCCAATTACCCCTTGTAGCCTCCGGGAGAGCTTGATACCACACTCGAGCATCACCCTTTAGAACTAAAGAGAAGGCCCGTACTTTGGTTGCTTCATCATCCCGGCCTGTGACTAGGAAGGCCATTTCTAAGTCATCCAAAAAGTCTAGAGCTTTCTCCCCTTTATGCCCAAAAAAACTTGGAAATGCCATGTTGCCTTAGTAGAGTATGAAGATGAAAACGTCTAGACTTAAGTTGTATTTTATAAGGGGAAGGATGAATGGGTTCACAGATGCATTGATTTCAGCAAGACGTCTAGGCCCCAGTATGCTTCTAATAATGCCTTGAATCTAAGCTTTGTGCTAGCTACAATATGCACAGTTTGCATAGCAAGTGGACGGATAGGTCCATACAACTCGTTCTGATTCATGAGAAACTATTATAATAGGATAAAGACATGTACATTGAAGGATGCATTGTAGTCTAGCATTGGGAAGATTATAGATTCTGGTGATACAAGAATCTCACTTAATCTTTCAGCCCCAAAGTACATGACAAGATGCTACTGGAAGAAAATCTTCCTACTGATGCATACATTAACTCGGATGTTTTGTACACAGTGGAAGGTGTAGAAATTCGGGCCATTGTTATTATTCATGAGTGGAGACTACTTAAGGGAGTAGAGGGAATGCACTTTCTTGAATTATGAAAGATTTTTCCCAGAGTGTTTCTTTTTGGAACCCACCAACTTTGCTATACGGAGAATTTGCTCACTAGTGATTATTCTTGCTTTGGTGTGTCCATCCTCGGCGACATATATCTCATAAGGTGTGATGGCCACCTTTTCAACCACACCTAACCTTTGAGCTAACAACAGTTGAAGGTAGTCTCCATACTTTGCACTTCTACAAAACTCCACACCGTTCATGCATAGTTGTCCTCCTTTGATGTGGATAAGGCCAGAGAGAGAGAGGGATTTGATGATTTGGAGACGAGGACCTCTCGGAAGGGCCTTCACTTTGTTTGCAAAACACTCACCACAATTATGAGAACCTAGCAATTGATGGCAACATAATTTTTTCCGTTGTGAGATAATGGAGTTTCTAAAGTGAACACCTTTTACCCGCATGCGTGCCGTCATCCGATAGGCATACTTTTTTTCTTGAGCTTCTTTAGGAGACAATTCTAGGAGTCGTGGACTTCAACCAGCTTCAAAAATAGTTGGTGAAGGCGTTGAGGAAGAGCCACTTGGGGAACTTGTTGTAGAGGATGCACCACCATGTGTTGTATCATTCCACATAAGGAAGTAGAGAATTGTGGTTCAGAATGTCCTCAGCGAGGGTACCAAAAATGAGGGCTGAAATGATGAACGGGTTGCCTCTTACCCATCCAACCTCCAATCCTCACTAAGAGAACTAAATAGGGGCACCACCTAGCCAAAGGGAGGATGGGCTAGGATATCCCTTTTCTCAAAGAGAATCAAGAGAACCAAGACACAAATTTACAAGAGAGAATATATGTACTAGACACCATATTGGAATATAAGAGAGAGAGATAAGAGGAGAGGGAGACAAGAGGAGAAGAGGTAGAAGAAGCTTGCCATTATGCTACATGGAATGAGAAGATGAGAAGAGAGGGAGATATTAGGAGAAGAGGTAGAGGAAGCTTGCCATTATACTACATAATAAAAGAACTTACTCATAGCTTACCTCAAAGAGATGAGGATATTCTAGAATGCTCTCATAGATTTGTCATTGTCCTTCCTCCTCCCTCTTCATTCTCCATGGGCTCTTTATATAGCCTCCATGAGGGATTAGATAAAGCTAATCTTCTTGATTAACATAATCTTAGATGATGTATGGCATCTTTGAAAATATGGAGAATAGTGGATGGGACAAGTCCCCACCTTGGTCATCATGCAAGAAGCCAAGGGTGGTGGTAGACAAAATAGAGAAATTGAGTTAGATTACAAGAGGTGGGTGCCCAAAGCACATTATTATAATATATTTACAAGAAGGATAGAGTGGAAAGTTGGTGTGGTGAAAGAGAGAAGAAAATTGGATGTAGCCATTAGTCTGCGCCTTCGTAACTTCAAATCCGTGAGGAATTTGAAAAAAGTTTCTTCTACAACTTTGTAGACCAGGTCGAAACCAATCGGGCATCACGGGAATTTTCTTAAAATTCAATTTTTCTTGGGAGTTATTGAGATTATAAAAAATGGCTTTCAAAATTTGCTTTGACTTTAATTCCCCATATGTATATAAATACATATAAGCATGTGACAAAAGGGATCCATGCTTGTAAGATTTTGTGCAAGATCCAAATGACACCATGATGTGGATATTGACTTGTGTGCTAGGGTGAGGTGTCCTCTAATGATGGTGATAGATTCCAAATCTTAGTGATGCAGACGGGGCTCATGTGTAGTTGGAGGTTAGTCCTTTGAAAAAATCTATGCACTCACTCAACTCCTAGATGTAATCCATTTCCATCTTCACTAAGATAACCATCCCTTTTATCCTTTACATTGACATGCCTTGTAAGAACTTGTTCCCCCCATTTTCTAGAGTTATCATAATCGAGAAGAAATGTAGCATACCTAGTGCTTGAAGAGTAAACCCAAAGTGATATGGTAAGCTCTTGATAGGGGCTTTGGCCAAATTTTGTGGTAATAATCCAGATTGTAAAAAACCGAGATCACCATCTAACCAGGCAATCCATCATCAATGTCCGCATATGTTGAGCTTGTCATCTCAACAATGGGAACATCTTTTACCCATTCAAAATAAAAAAACTATCATTTTATCGCTTAAAAACCGCATTTCGGGTTTAGGAGAATTAAATAGAGCATGTAAATCATTGTAAAATCAAGATTTTTTGATACACAGCAATTAATCATAATGCAACCAGTAGACAAAAAAATTTTCATCCAATAAGAACATAATTATCATTATAAACTATCCAAAATCCTTCATTTTCCTTCATAAAAATGGTCATACTGTGTTTTTACGTAACCGGAAACACCTTGAATGATTGCATAACCAGCAAATGGAGCCTCCATTGCTCTCAATCCAATGCTCCATATCAATCTTCAACATCTCCATCACCATTTTCTTCATTCTCCCTCCCGATTCCTCCTTCAAGATGGTACATATGAACAACCCATAGAGGGGAGAGGGAGGAATAAGAGAGAAATACTAGATTCTGATCTCTTAATCTAGACAGCCATATCTCACGCGAAGACCATCGATATGATCAGCCAAGAGGGAGAAGTTGTAGGGTAATCTCTGTTGTATAGGTTGCTTACAGCCCACATCCATGATTTGAGGGGGGAGGAGCAAAATAATCGGCGCCTGTTGTTGCACGCCATCTCCACGCCATCACATTTTCTTTTCCATAAAAATTGGGGGAGGGGGGAGGGTTTAAAGGTCCCAAAGGGCACCCCCCTTTGGTCTAAAATTTTGTCCACCTCTTCGAATCTTAGCCAATTTTTGGCCTCTTCCTCGTCCGGACTCCGTTTTGAGCTGTGAAAAATCCTACGCATCTGTCTCGATATCCCACACTGATTGGTAGCTCTTGACATCCCACACGGCAATCAAAAAAATTATAAAAAATCCACAAGTGTCACTTTGACGCCTTTTAAAAGCCGTCTTTCACTTGGTGCTTAAAATCATCCTAGTTGCAACTGCTGCCTTTAATGTTGAATATTTTTTCCCTAAATTCTGGATTTTTTGGCAAATTTTAGGCACATCTCGGGAAATCTACTCTCATTAGCGACTACGGGATAGGGTGACTCAGCCCGTCGAATCCCACAACAGATTTGCACAAAACAACCAAAGGAAGCGTCGAGCTGATACAAAATAGATACATACTAAAATATAGCACAATGCTCACCCTACCCCCTGACAAAACCAAGGTATGAAATCCACAAGGAGTAGGCCTAGCATAATTTGATAGAAGGCCGAAGCTAGTCACCAACCGATTTCTCCAAAACGGTCAAACTAAAAAGAACTATCAAAGAGGTCGCCCTAAGTGGTGGTCCAAACTACCTACCTAACTAAGGACAATACAACCAGGAGCTCCTACTAGGCGAGGACTCCTATAGCCTGATCAAGAAGTATTTTCTTTTAGCACATTTCTTCTTTTAGGTTTTTTGTTTTCCATACTCGGGCGTGTAAAAAGGAGGAAGTTGAGCGTAGTGACCCAAGGAGAACATGGCAACGGCCTCAGGTCCTGTCTCGGTACCCAAGAGCCTACCAAGCCCTCGCAAGGCGACAATCCTTTTTTGACACTCACTTTTATTTTCGCTCCAACCTTCCTTACTTTCTTCTTTTCTAGTGAGACGCCACCCCTAGGAAGACAAGGCATCGGCCTGGGGTCGTGACTCATCCCCAGGAACCTACCAGGCCTCCGCAAGGCGATAAGCAACTGCTTATAAATGTTCATTTATTTTCTTTTCTATTTTTATAGGGGTTAGAACCCGTTCTTACACACCTTTGTATATATTTATTTTCTTTGAGATATTCAGGGTTTTTTCCTGTCTATCATCATCATTTTTTCCCTTCTGCAAGCTTCTCTAACTGCCTCACAACTAACAAGAACTCTTAGAATGGCTGCCTAGCAGGCTAGCAGAACAGGGGCACTAGAACTACCTTCTTAAATAGGTCTCTTGGTGCCTGGCAATGTCTTTACAGGAGGCAACGACTACTCGGACCTCCCTCAGACATACCTAACCTAAACCTAGGACTTCATGCCTTGGACGTTGGTCCCCAATAAGAAAAGAAAATCTCCAACAAGTACACAGACACATATAGCATAAAAACACGGTACTTGTAAAGGAGAGATATCACCTGGATAGGGCCACGAGAAGTCTCTGCACGACATAAGCTCCTTCCAAGCTCTTCTTCGGACCTGTCTAGCATAGGACTAAAACAAGAAACCATTAACCACACCTGTACTAAATAGACAACTTGCTCTCTTGGCCTAATAAAATAAAGCATTTCACTAAAAGAAACCGATCAGCCCTCTTGGCCTAATGAAATAAAACATTTAAAACATGGCAAACCTAGCCCTCTTGGCCTAACAAGATCAAACAGAATAGCACCTACACATTCCTCCCCGAAATAGTATAGATATATAATAATATACTCATTTCCAAGAAGGAAAAATAGGGCTCGCAGCCCTAAGCTAAATGCATAAGATTATGACCCATCCCCCCTGTATATATAGCAAGAGGCATACGCATAACATGTTGTCTAATCAGCCTATGGGACCAGGATAACAACGGGAGATGGGTCTCGGCTACTCTTTGCATCACCCATATCAACCATCACCTGCCATATATTGCATGCTCTGATAACATTCCCCAAAAGCGACTGGGTCCTGTCTCATTATTGATAGCAATATCCAAACTAGGACCACAATTGAAGAAAATGTCTTCTTCATAAGCAAGGTTTGCTAGTGAATCTGCAAACTGATTCCAGTAACATGAAATCAGCTGAAGAGACACTCTCTCAAACTCCTCAAGTAGGGTCATCGCAGTTTGATGATACATACAAAGGATGGGATTCCGCACTATGTATATCCCATCTAGCTGATTCAAGATCAAGTGGGAATCCCCTTTTACTAACAACCGTCGAATACCACCTTGCTTGGCAATATGCAGTCCCATAATCAAGGCTTTATACTCCGCCATGTTATTAGTGAATTCTACCCTGAGATAAGCAGCTAACTTCATCGTAACTCTACATCGGGGATCTCGGATTACTACTCCAACACTCCCTTTTTTATTAGGACCTGTGGACGCTCCATCAAAATATAATGTGTACGTCCACAATGGGTTTACACAGCCTACCATCACGAACTCCTCTATTCGTAATTATGATAGTAAAAATTTAGCATGTTTAGAGGATGAACTGACGGCTCCATCCCACCTTTTTCATTAAACTCAACAGGGATACTTGTCAACATTCGTAAGCAGTGATGGCAGAAGACTTTGATCTCCCTCACAAAGGTTCTGTCTCGTTGCTCAATCACTTTGTATCCTTTGCTCCACCAGATAAGTTTCCCCTGATGGTATCTTTGCTCCAGATATGGGTGCTCCAAATAAGGATTTAACCACCCCATCAACCAGCTTTAAGCTCTTTTGCAGGTCTCAAATCAGCCCCAGCATGGACTTGCAATGCATTTCTCCGTGTTAGCATACTTAGAAATAATAAGGTCTAATCTTATTAAGATTAATCTTATTTTTAAATTCCACTCCCTGCAGATCAGCTAATAGAGCCGTAGACCTATTTTTCCCTATCCTGACAATCTTGCAGGGGCCATCCCATCTAGGTTCCAACTTCCCTGGAAACAACTCTATACGAGCATCATAATATATAACTAATTGCCCTTTTTTAAAGGTATACTTCTTTGCTTTAAAGTCGTGCAACTGCTTCATCTGATGTTTAGCTACCTCCTGGTGTAATAATCTCTGCAATTTCTGTTCATCCAAGTGAGCTATGGTCGTGAAACATTCAAAGACTGCATCCTTATCTCCCAAAGAGTGGTTAATTGCAAACCATATGGTTGGAAACTCAATTTCGAGGGGTAACACACACTCTTCCCCATAAACTAATTTAAATGGAGTATGGATGGTAGCTCGCTTGAATGTTGTATTGTACGCCCATACAACCACCTACAACTTCCTGTCCCAGTCTTGTTTCTTCTCTAAGACTATTTTAGACAAAATACCCACAAGTTGCTTATTAGTACTTTCGACTTGTCCGTTGGCTTGCGGATTATAGGGGGTCGTTTTATTGTGCTTGATTTGCCAAGCTTCAGTTAGGCTTTTGATCACTTTATTCAAAAAGTGAGTTCCATGGTCCGACACTAGTTCCTTCGGTGGACCGAAACAACATATAATCTGCTCTAAAAGAAAACTTACAGTCTCTTTTGCATTGTCCTGCCTCGTTGCCCGCGCTTCTGACCATTTTGTAAAATAATCAGTTGCTACTATAATGTACCTCTTCTAAGTAGTAGACGACGGGGTGATAGGACCCACAAAGTCAATGCCCCACTTCTCAAATGGAAGGATAGCCATGATAGGCATAAGTGGGCATTTTCTATTCTCCCTACTGTGATGTCTTTGACAGGTATCACATCTCTTAACGTACTCAAAGGAATCTTGGAAGATGGACGGCCACCAATATCCAGCTCTTAAAGCCTTCTGTGCCGTCAACTGTCCAGTGAAGTGCCCTCCACACAGAGAGTCATGGCACTCTTCCAAGATGAAAGGAACCTCGTCAGGCATCACAATCGGTGGTAGATATCATCAACACCCTGCCGATATAGTGTCCCTGTGATCAAGGAAAACTTCAAAGCTTGTTGTCTGATTTTTCTCTTTTCAGACTTTGATAAACCAGCTCCAGTCTCTCTCGTTGATAGATAGTGCGTGATAGAAGCATACCAAGATGGAATAGAAGTTGTATCAATTTTAAACATTTCTTCAATATCACTTCCTTCAACCAAATTATCTTTCGGCTTCCCATAATCCACAAGGCATTCCACAATCCCTTGCAACCTCAGTGGCTTACTCTTAATCTCATAATCAAACTCCTGCAAAGTGATTAAGCACTTTGCCAAACGATCAGGCGGTTGCAGCTTGTTCATAAGCAATCTAAGCCCTTTCACCTTCGTATAGAAAACTACCTTCTCATAGAGGATGTAGTGCCTAAATTTTTTAGTCGCAAAGACCATTGCAAGGCACAACTTCTCCATGTAGGTGTAGTTAATTTCTGATATGCCCAATTTTCGGCAAGCAAAAGCTATCGGATGATACCACTTTTCCTCCCAGATTTGGGCTAAACAGCAGCAGCTGATACTATGCATGGTGGCTCTGCTAAAAATATGTAAAATACCTCACCTCTTTTAGGTGATTTTAGAATTGGTGCTTTTGTCAAGATTGTGGGAGAGAAGAAAGGAGTCTCACTTGTAGCTTTCTTGCTTGCACAATGGGGGAATACATACAAGGGTGGAGGCTGAAAACAATTTTCCTCTTCTTAGTTGTGTAAGCCAAAAAACATCTAGTACAAGGAAATAGAAGAACCCTATATATGGGTCTCAAACCAAACTCAAATAACTAAGGTGGCATACTAACTGAGCTATGAACTAGAGTAGATAAGGATAGCTATCATGTAGCTATTATTCATGGGCGGTGTACCAACCGCATCTGCAACTGACAAGTCGGTGACATAAATGCACAACGATCACCCTGGCATATCACGAGTGGAGCTCGATATCTCAATACTCACCCTTGAGCTCAATCCCAATTCCTGAATACCAAGCAGGTCTCTGAACTTGCGTAGCTTCTCTGCACCCAATGCCTTCGTAAATATGTCAGCTACCTGATCCTCTGTGCTGACATAAACTAGATCAATAAGACCTAATAAAACCCTCTCCCGCACATAGTGATAATGCACCTCAATGTGCTTTGTTCTAGCATGATATACTGGGTTATTTGCCAAGTGTATACTACTCATGTTTGTCACAATAAATGAAAACTGGCCCATTTGTAGGCTGATGCATATCATAAAGTAGCTTATGCAACCAAGCTACCTCACATGCAACCATTGCTGCACCCCTGTACTCAGCCTCTGTGTTGGACAAGGCAACTATAGGCTGTTTCTTGCTGCTCCAAGTGACTGCAACACTCCCAAAAGAGAACGCATATCCACTGGTAGATCATCTATCAGAAATGCTACCAGCCCAATCAGCATCAGTGTATCCACGCAACTTTATCTGAACCCCAGTCTCATAAAATAGTCCATACTGCAATGTGGACTTCACATACCTGAGTATGCATCTAGCCACATCCAAATGCGGTTTCCTTGGAGCCTGCATAAACTGACTTACCAATCCAATAGCATAGCTCAAATCTGGCCTGGTAATAGTCATATAAATTAAGCTTCCTACTATGCGTCTGTACATAGTAGGGTCTTCCAGAAGCTCACCTGCATCTGTGCTCAGCTTCACATTCTGCTCCAAAGGAACTGAAATAGGCTTATAACCTGTCATTCCATATTTGGACAGCATGTCCAATCCATACTGCCTCTGCAAGAGCTGTATCCCACTTGGTGATATAATCACCTCAATGCCCAAGAAATAATGCAGCTCTCCCAAATCCTTCATCTCAAACTTCTGCTTCAATATCATTTTCACATGAAGGATATCTTCATCACAGTCACCTGTCATAATCAAATCATCAACATAAATGACAAGTAGCATAATACCTTTCTCTGTTTTTCTCACATAAAGTGAGAAATCTGCCTTGGAAATCTGAAAGCCAATAGTGACAAGATATTGTCCTATCTTGTCAGACCATGCTCTAGGTGCTTGCTTCAAGCCATACAAGGCTTTCTTCAACCTGCAAACAAACTCAGGATGAACAACATGCACATAACCTGGTGGCTGCTCCATATAAACCTCTTCTTGCAAATCACCATGCAAGAAGGCATTCTTTACATCCATTTGATGTAAAGACCATCCCTTTGATGCAGCCATAGCAATGACTGCTCTTGCGGTTGCCATCCTTGCAACCGGACTGAATGTTTCTTCATAGTCAATGCCATATGTTTGTGCATACCCCTTGACTACTAATCTTGCATTGTATCTGTTCACAGAACTATCTGCATTGTGCTTCACCTTATAAACCCACTTACAGCCAATTGCATTCTTACCTTTAGGCAAATGTACCAATTCCCATGTAGCATTTGCTTCCAAGGCATCCATTTCTTCATCCATGGCTTTCTCCCATTTTTCTTTTCCCATGGCTTGCTCAAAAGAAGTGGGTTCTGGTTCCTGTATCACTTTGATCATATATGCATAGTTAATGGTTGTAAATCCATCATATTTTAGCCTATCCACAGGATACCTAGCTCTCGTAGACCTGCGCAAAATAGGTTCACTCCCAAGTGCTCTCAAAACATCCTTGGTCTGTTCTGAGCCACTGGATTCACCATCCACATAAGAGTGACTTGCATTCACATCAAACATGGGCTGATCAACCTTCTCTTTTCCTTTTCGTGTATTTTGTGACTGCTGCTGTGAATTCTGTGCAGCATTACCATTTTGTGCATCTACATCATCAAACATTTACTGGTTTATACCAGCTACTCATCTCATAAAAAACAACATCTCTGCTCACTATAAACTTACGAGTAGAAGGGTTATAACATCTATATGCTTTTTGCTGCAGAGAGTAACCAATAAAGATGCACTTCTCAGCTTTTGGATCCAACTTGGATCTCAACTCATCTGGCACATGTACATAGGCAATGCAACCAAAAAATTTCAAATGAGAAATATCTGGTTTCCTACCAGTATACCTCTCCTCTAGAGTCATCCCATGTATTGCTGCAGTGGGAGTCCTGTTCATTATGTAGACTGCTGTAGCAACTGCCTCAGCCCAATAAAAATCTGGCAGGTCTTTTTCACTGAGCATGGCACGAGATACCTCTCCAATATGCCTGTTTTTTCTTTCTGTAATTCCATTTTGTTCTGGGGTATGACTACATGAATATTGCTGCTTTATGCCATGCTCCTGTAGGAACCTTGCAAACTCATTTGAGAGGTACTCTCCCCCTCCATATGACCTTAGGCATTTTATTTACAGACCTGTTTCTTTTTCGGCCATAGCTTTAAGAGTTTTGAAATGCCCAAAAACTTCACTTTTCTTTTTCATAAAATACACCCAAACTTTTCTGCTATAGTCATCAATAAAAGTGACAAAATAATGACAGCCTCCAAGAGATACAGCTTTAGTAGTCCACACATCAGAGTGGATTAATTCCAATGGCTTCTTACTCTCTTGAACATGTCTAGGAAATGGTTTCCTTGCCTGTTTTCCAAATTGACAGGCTTCACATACCTTATGCATTTCTGCAACCTTGAATTTAGGCAATCCTGCAACGATATTTTGGGCCTGCATTGATTTAAGTCGCTCTACATTAACATGACCAATGCGTTTATGCCGGATATCAATATCTGCAACTACACCAGTCCCATGTGCAAACATTGCTGCACTCAATTCAGGCATGTCTGCATCCAATGTAAACATTCTGCCCTTCTTCTTTCCTTTTGCTATCAAGCGACCTTTATTTTTCATATCCTCAACAAAGCATCCATGAGGATTAAATCTGACCTGCAAGCCCTGCTCAACCATTTGACCAACATAAACCAGATTCTTGGTGATATTCGGGACATGAAATACATCGGATAGGTATTTCTTTTTCCCATCCTGCATAGACAAAGGAATTTTTCCAATCTGCACAATAGGATGTGCAGTATCATCACTAGTCTCCACAAATCCTGGTTTTTCCATTTTCCTTGTATCCTCCATCCATTTTGCATGACCTGTCATGTGGTTTGATGCACCTGAGTCAACATACCATACATCGTTGCTTTCTTCTACACTTATCACAGAATTGTTCATGTGCTGCACCATAAACAAATGCTCATTTCTGTCATCACCCTGTCTACTAGAAGATGCATAATTCCCTTGTTGCAATTTCCCATTCATGATGTCATTCTGCTTTTTATAGCAGTCTTTAGCCATATGACCCATTTTACCATAGTAGTAGCATTCAATATTGCTGTTTGCATTTTGGCCTCTTTGCCATCCACCACGACCTCTTTGGTTCCCCCTGCCTCTAGAGTTACCACGTCCTCCTCCATAGGACTGGTTTTCTTGAGTTTGCTGCATATTTTGATTTCTACCACGGCCTCCAAATCGGCCTCCTCTACCTCTGTCTCTACCTCTTTCAGCATTTGAGTAGAAGACAGCTTCTTTTGAAGTGCCTCCTAAAGAAGATGCACCACCATTTCTCTGCTCCTTAGAAATTAGAAGAGCAATCAACTCCTCAAAGTCAGGAAATCTTTCACGAACTGAAATGGATGTCCGAAACTGTGCATAATCCTTTCCTAGACTATTCAAGGTCACAGAAACTAAATCATCATGTTCCACTAGCGACCCAATGGAAGCAAGTGCATCTGCAATCTTCTTTTACCTTCATGTGGTAGTCGTTGATGCTCATATTTTCTCTTTGCACATTGTGCAACTCTTGCTTGAGCTGCATTTTCCTGGCTTGCGTATTTGTGCTATACATTTTTGACAAAGTATCCCATGCCTCCTTTGGTGTACTTGCATCTTGAATATGCACAATCATAGAGTCTGAAATGCTGATAGACAGCCAGTACATAACTTTCCTGGCTCTCTCATGCCATGCTTTAAATGCCTGCATTTGCTGTTGATTGGGAACATCAGGAAGAACTGGTTCTTCTTCATTTTCTGCAACAAATTCCCAATATCCTTTTCCCATAAGAAAATTCGTCATTCTAAACTTCCATGCTTGGAAGTTGTTCTTGTCAAGCTTTTCAGTTACAATCTGTGAAAGAGAATCAGACGCCATTATAGAACACTGCAAAAAATTCTGTCACTGCAAAAAACACAGCTTCAGCCTTACAAGGGCAAATTTGCAAAACTGGCGAAAGTGGTATTTGACCACACACTCACTTCCTAGTGACGATTTTGCATATACAGGAACCAAGGATGATTCTATAACTCTCAATGTCTCTGCACACGAGCATACGATGCAATATCTGTGGTAACTTTTCACCGACCTGTAGAACAGTGGTCGCACAGCATAAAAGAGGGTTTTTTCCTGAGTGCGTGCAGAAAACTTCTGCCTCCAAAATAGGCCCCGAAATGGCCTTTTAAAAAAAAAAACAGGGTCGCCTAGGGCTAAAGCCCTCCCCTGCAGCATATACTGCCCTCTTGCTTCACATCGAAGAGCGTCTCAACCTGAGACAATGCACTCTTGCAATTTTCGGCTGTGCTACCTACAGAGATCTACTCCCAAAACAGAAAATGAAGGCAACACTGCTCCTCTTACCAGAACACCGCGAGCTTGGCTTGCTTTCTTGAGATCCTTACCACAAACAAGGCTCTGATACCATGTCAAGATTGTGGGAGAGAAGGAAGGAGTCTCACTTGTAGCTTTCTTACTTGCACAATGGGGGAATACACACAAGGGTGGAGGCTAAAAACAGTTTTCCTCTTCTTAGTTGTGTAAGCCAAAAGAACTCTAGTACAAGAAAATAGAAGAACCCTATATATGGGTCTCAAACCAAACTCAACTAACTAAGGTGGCATACTAACTGAGCCACGAACTAGAGTAGATAAGGATAGCTATCATGTAGCTATTATTCATGGGCAGTGTACCAACCGCATCTGCAACTGACAAGTTGGTGACATAAATGCATAACGGTCACCCTGGCATATCACAAGTGGAGCTTGATATCTCAACATCTTTTACTAGCTCTTGTTTCACATCCTCAAAAGCTACCTTACAAGGGTCGCTCTATACAAATAGACAGCTAAAGGATAATAAGTTCGTTAATGGCAACGTCCTTTCTGCCAAGGCATTTATAAACCTCACATAGTACCCTATTGATGATAGAAAGCTATGTATCTCTTTCGGAGTGCGTGGTGGAATCATAGCGACTATAAACTTGATCTTTTCATGGTCAGTTGCGATCCCTACTGAACTGACCACATGGCCTAGCAATAGCCCATAAGGCACTCCAAAGACACACTTTCGTGGGTTAAGAGCGATACAAAATTGTTTGCAGTGCTCACCTTCTTAAGATAATCAACATCCTTTCCCTTACAATGGCTGCCCCCAAGTCATGAATAAATATTTTCAACTCATTTGGGGAGATGTCACCAAAGGTCTTGTCTACTGTTCGTTGCCATGATCCAGGTGCATTGCACAATCCAAAGGTCATCACATGGTACAAAAAAGTACCAAAGATAGTAATGAAAGTTGTTTTCAACTTGTCCTCTTCTGCAATTTCCATCTAGTTGTATCCCGCAAAGCAATCCATAAACAAATATACTTTCCTACCCACTAATTGATCCAAAATCTGATCAATAAATGGCAATGGGTAGTAATCCTTAACTGTTTGCTTATTCAGCTCTCTAAAATCTACACATAGTCGGATCTGGTTGTTTTCCTTCTTCCTGATGACAACTAGTAAACACCATTCTATGTGTTGTACTGGGAAGATTAAACCAACTTTCTGTAACTTCTATAACTCCTCAAACAGCCCGTCCCTCAATTCAAAAGGCATACACCTTACCTTCTGACGCATAGGATGACTGTCTTCTTTTACAGGAATAGTATGAACAGCCAGGCTGGGAGGAATGCCTCTCAGCTCATCATAACTCCAAGCAAAGATGTCGCGAAACTCTTGAGGACACATAGTCCTCCCTTTTTGTTGAACTAAGCATGGAACCTAATTTAATTGGCCGCGAAATCATTCGGTGTGCCAAGGTCTAACTCAATCACATCCGCGTCTCTTATCCTATCTTGTAGCTCTATCGGCTCATTTAGAGTTATCTGATAAATATCCTTTGCAGTGGACCCCTCTCTAGATTCATCACTGGATGATGTCTCACTACCAGATGGATCATTTGCTGTTTCTAATTCAGTAGAGGATAATGGAGCTCTCTCACTCTGAGGAGACTCAAGGTAAGCATTGACTATTACTCAATTAGCACCTCTACCTAGAACCACTTGACCGGCAGGTATATCGACTTGACAATCTATTCATAAAATCCAAGTCCTGCCTAGCAAGACTCGATAGCTAGGACGTCCTGCAAATCTTATTACCCTAAAGTCCAAGAAGCATTCTACACTTGCACCTGTAACATGGACTTTAGTAACGCAACCTTCTTGTTGCCTTAGACTATCATCAACCATTCTAAGAAGGGTGGAGCTATCTTTTTGGATGCCTAGACCCAATCTCTCCATCAACTCTGAACTCATGATATTGACGGAGGACCCAGTGTCTATGATAGCATTCTCTACTAATATTATATCCACGTATGCTGGAACCCTAGGGCAACTCTTTTCAGCATGATCAAACCAATCTTCCCCTACTCGTGCTATGCCCAAAGGTTCTACAATATACCCAATACATAGGATCTTCTTGAATTCCTTGCATACTCATGGAGATAATTTAATCAACTGTAAGAGGTTTACATCCAGTTTGACTTCGCAAAGGGAACTTGCTAAATCAAAATTATGATAGGTAGCCAAAGCTCTATTTTCTCGCCAAACCATTCTCTCTTTTGGTCTCGGGACCAGTTTTGGTGCTTCTCTTTTAGCTCTTGCCTTCTTTCTTGGCACTTCCTCATCCTTCTTAGGATTGAATTTTCTATCAACAGGACTTAGAGGTCCACCTTCCATGCTAGGATTCAGGACTTGCGTCCCCTTATCCCCTTGCTTCGGGTTTCCCTCGATAGGTTTTGCATTATCTTTATCACCCTCTTTAGCCTTTTGGTCTCTTGTCATGGCTCGTAGGTTAGAGGTTTCAGCGGCATTGACACATACAGCCTTGTTGAGTGTGGAAATGATTGGTTTTTGGGCTGATTTTTTTGTTGTTTTTGTTGCTGAATGGTTATTTTTGATTGTTGATTGTTTGAGTTTGAAGATGTTTTGAAGTGTTTAGAGTGGTTTGAGTATTTTTGAAAGGGTTTATGTTGGTTTTTGATGAAATATGTTGTTTTGAAGAGTTCTGTAATTCTCTCTGTATGGTTCTGTAAGGCCTGATTTTCTTCTGTTTTGTTTTGTTTTGTTTCTATTTTGGTAGTAAAGATGGTTGAATGGATGTTTTGAGAGATTATTGAAGTTTTGTGAAAAGGTTTATGAAAGATTGAATTGGTTTTGTTTTGGTTTTTATGGTTTTTGTTGATCTTCTGTAAAGTTCTGTAGCTTCTGTGCTTCTGTAGCTCTGTAGTCCTGTTGCTCTGTTGTTCTGTGGTCTGTTCTATATTTTTCTGTTGAGTGTTATGATAGATGTGCTGGGAAGTGTTTTTGTCTTAGGAAAAGGATGAATGGAAGCTCTATTCAAAGTTAAAAGAAGTGAAGAAGTAGTTGATGAAGATTTACAGAAGATTCACATAAGGTTACAGAGAACAGTGACAAAAGACAGATCTCATAGGACACTATGAAGTATCTAGTACCCCTTCATATCTGGCATACCTCTTGGGAGGTGTATCCACGACCTAATGAGTATTATTGAGAGTGATTATTGAGTGATTGTAGTGAGGATATGATGTAGTATTGAGAGCATACTATTGTGAGAGAGATCATATGCAAAAGATAGTCGATTCTATGTGAAACATTGTATCTTTCCATGAGGGAGAAGACTATGAAGATAATGAAGATGAATACTGTGTGATTTCTTTCCATCAAAAGTTTTATTCTCTTTGTTTATTAATGAATAATATGAAGAATATTAAGAACATGATCAAGTTTGTTAGAGATAAATCCGTGGGAGATATCTACTATGATGTTGCGTGAAGAATTGTTGTTTTCTTTGTTTTGGTGATCAAAAGAATGAAATAAAACCTTGTTGATATTACAAGATAGTTTTTATTGCAAGAGAATTCTCTTTTCCTTGGTGTTCCTCTTGGGGCTCCATGTTTTTGGTGCACAGCCGGGGAAACTTTGCCATCAACAAGCACTAGAAGAGGCTGAAAATGAAGAAAATGGCATTGCCAAGAAGAGGAGAATTCAATGGATGTTTGTAAAGTTCCTTCTTCCACTGAAGAGTTGGATTTTCTCATAATCAAAGCCACTTTCCACAAGAAGTTCATCCCACAATAACATATCACCATCATGATGCATGCTCTATGTGGTGGACAGTTTCCTCTTTCTGTTGAAGCAACAGAAACTTGCATCTTGGTGGCAAACTGTTTGGGAACAAACTGAAGAGCAGAAACAGAGAGAATGATCATCCATGGAAGATTTGGCATTCATTGAGAAGTTTCCAGAAATCATCAAGTGGGAGATTGTGAAGAAGCTTCAGGATTCTTGGTCTATAGAGGTTCACGAAGACAAGAAGGAAAATAGTTGGAATTTGTTCGTGGATACTCAACAGCAAGATACATGGGATGCTTGGTGCACTGATAATCTTCTATTTGTTCAATTAGCAACCCACTGGAAGTTGGTAGACAGAGTGTTCTTTACAACATACACTGTTGAAACCATGAGAAGCTCACATTACTATGATGATGGCACCACCACAATGCTTAGACGTATGCATTTTGACACCTTCAGAACTGAATACCTTCCTCTATGCAGTGGCATGAAAGCAGAATTCAGAGACGTTGAAAAGGAAGAAGTAGAAGAAATGTTGGCAAGAGAGTCCTCCAGAGACTGAAGCCTTCTGTTATCCCTCTGTGGAGCACTAACAACATAGTGGAGCCAACCCCCTGATGAATGACACAATAAAGAGGCAAGCGTTAGAACGAGTCCAGAGGTACGTGAGAAGAGAGAAGGCAAAAATCAAAGCCGAGAATGAGCTCGCAGCAGAAGCCGCCTTTGACGCCCTTGCGGAACTCTTTACAGAAGTCCCAATGCCACATCAAGCCCTTCCTCCTCCTACTAGAGGTCTACTCCCAAGCCAGATCCGTCCTAGAAATATTGATGACAGGCCAGCGAATGTAGTCCCATTGTCAGTTTTTAAGGGAGAGTACAATGAAGACCCTGATCTTCATGTAGCAGAGTTTACGGTAGCATGTGTGGCTAACAATGCCAGAACCCTTGAGCATTGGTTAGCAATATTCCCTGCCACTTTCAAGGGCACGGCGTTTCAGTGGTATAAGAGACAAGCAGTAGGAACTTTTGGCACATGGGACGACCTGAAGTTGGCCTTCGTCACTAAATTTAGGCGTGAAGGTTTTGAAGAGCAAATGCGAGAGGAATTTATGAATTTAAGTCAGTCTTCTGGAGAAAGAGTAGAAGCTTATGTCTCACGAATGGAATCCATCCTGAAGAGATAGACCAACCATAATCTAGATAATGGCATTCAGAAGGGAGTGTTTCTCATAGGATTACAACCAGAAGTTCGTAAGTTTGTGGAGCTGCAAAGACTAGCCACACTGCAAGCTGCCCAACAGAAGGTGCGAGATTGTACGATGAAGTGGAAGCTAGATTGGCGATTAATCCAGGAAGAGGAGTCCTACCTCCTCTGATGTCAGGAATGATGTACCCACCAAATGCAATCCCAGGGATTGTCCCCTACCCCTACCAACAGATGCCCCCAGTATCACAGTACAATGCACCAAATCTAGAGTGGCCACAATCAATGCCTCAAATGATGGTTCAAAACCACAACAACAATGGTCCCAACCAATTTCCCCCATGCCAAATCGGCAGCAACAATGGAACCCTACCAACTGGAGCCAACAGCCAATAGTTCAAATAGGAGCTCTGAATCAGAATCAGAATAGAGACCCCTCTTTAACAGCCCAACCTGTTTATGCAGTGATTACAGAGACTTCTCAAAACCCTACTTCCAGTGCCTTAGGAGGAGAAAGCTTGAAGGACTACTTGTCCAACTCAGTTGCAAATATTAAAAAGGAGTTGATGGATGTGATTACAGAGCAGTTGCAGACGCTGAAAGTGAATACCGCTAGCATATCCAACGTTGGAGGAGTAGGAAGAGATGTGATGCGGTCAAATACTTGGTGTGGTAAGTGTCATCAAGCAGGCCATTTAGCCACTGAATGTACATGAAAGCCAATAGTCCCTGGAGATTTCTGCTCCTACTGTCTTAGGAAGAACCATACAGAGGATATTTGCTCGCTGAAGGAGATGCATGATAGAAGAAGGAAGGAAGAAGATGCAATATTCAACTTGTTGGAATCCAAAATGACAACACAGGATATTAGACCAAAGCCTAGGGAGTTTGGTCCTAATTTCGGACCTAGAAGATTTCCATCCCAAAGTTATAGAGGAAGACAGTCTGGCAGTGGTCAGAGATCAGAAATGGAGTGTTACAGATGCAGAGAAAAGGGACATATCTCACCAAATTGTCCAAATCCCAGACGGTCAGTGGATTACAATCCCTTATGCAGTCGATGAAAAGGAGAAGGCCACACTGCAAAAGACTGTCCAAGCCTAGCCCCAGTGAAAAACAGTGCTATTGATAATCCGTCCAAGGCCCAAGAGCCTACCTCCAATTTAGTGGAATTGGAAGTTGTTGCCATCACGCATGCAAGGAAGAAGGAACCACCTATCCAGAAAGAAAATAATCCTCCTACCAGAACAGTGAAGTTCAATCTTCCACCATAAGAGCAGAACAGAATAGAGCCTTACAGTGCCGTACAGAGCACTACAGTGCCACAGAGAGTCACAGAGACATTTCCAGAGACAGGACCAGAGGTCCAGGAGATAGAAGAGGAGGAAGTGCCACAAGTGGCAGAAGAAGTCCCCATGATGCCCCTATTGGAAGAAAAAAGGAAAATGAAAATGGGTGTCGCCCCATTCCCTAACCGGTTAGAGAATCCAGTGGATCCTATTAAGGAATACGATCTGGTTAGAGATCTAGATACCTTTAAACCAAACCTCACATTCTGACAATTATTGATATTGTCTCCCAATTGCCAAAAAAGGTTCAAAAGTATACTGACAAGAAGACATGGCTTAAGGATTGCTCCCTCAATAGCAACAAAGTCCAACAAAGCTCCAGAGCCTGTAAAACAAGTGGATGTGGCTAACACCTTCCTAGATCAGGGTACCCCGGAGACTGGTGTGTGGATAGAAGGCTGCTTTATTGCAAATGCACTGATTGATGGTGGTTCATTAGTAAACATTATGACTGATGTGACAATGAAGGATCTAGGCCTACAAGGTGTGCAACCAACCCAATGGCTCATCAGACTGGCAGATCAGAGAAGAATCAAGCCTTTGGGCATTCTCCCATATGTGAAAACTACAGTGGTTGGAAAAGTTTATTGGCTAACCTATCTGGTGGTGAAGCCAAACTCTTATGGTACATCCTACCCCCTGTTACTAGGTAGACCATGGCTTTTTGAAGCCAGAGCAAGGATGGATTGGTTCAAAGGAACCTTGACCTTGGGTAGAGGACCCAATAAAGTGGTGCTGAAGCTATATGGTGCTCAAAAAGGACATGGATCCACCTCCTTGGAATTATCTTCTGACTCCCCCAATGAGGCTATAGATGGAACATCAGTAGAAGAAGATGCTGTCAAACAGATTCTTCCAAGAAAATAGTGGCACAGCCCCTGACAGTGGATACGGTAAGCCAACTCCCAAAAGATGCAAAGCCATTATCAATGGGTGAATACTTCCTGCCTAGACCAGGAACGATTTCCGAAATCACTTCTGACAGTGAGATAGAGGCTTGGATGTACTGCTCTGCCTGCTACATGGCCACAACAGAG
Organism: Lygodium microphyllum; assembly: GCF_053477565.2. Classification (NCBI taxonomy): domain Eukaryota; kingdom Viridiplantae; phylum Streptophyta; class Polypodiopsida; order Schizaeales; family Lygodiaceae; genus Lygodium; species Lygodium microphyllum. Next base: position 64,761,025 of record NC_141144.1, on the reverse strand, counting down.
CCAGAGACAGAGGCAGAAGATGAAACAGAGAACATGTTCTTCTCTTACAGAGCTCCTATAGAGACAGAGACAGAGACAAATACAGAGACAGAGTCTAAAGAGGACGGAGATGATATGGAAGAAGAAGGTTATGAAAGCAAGATGGAAGAGTCTATCCCACCGGAAGAGGATATATATGAAGAAGAAGACCAAGCCGTCTTTCAGCAGTGGCTCATGCCGCCCTCACCCACCTTTGCCAAGAAAAGATAATGATGATGCACTGTGCCAACAAGCACTAGAGTCTCACGATTCCAACAGACATCAAAGGGTCCCTGTTATGTGATGTTCTTGGATGCGTCATCAGAAGATGAGTCTTCAAGCCAAGAGGTAACTAATCTTGAAACCAAAACTGAAACGGCTCTAATCTCATTTCAACATCTCAAGGAGCAACCTAAGTCTCCACCTAAAGAAGAAGTCGGTTCTAGTGGAACATCAGAAGATGACACCACCCCCTTGAAGGAGTCGGATCTGTACCCAGAAGCAGTCCGTGGGACCTTTATCCGTGAAGTAGAAGGTGAAAGGTAGTTAACCTTTGTGGATGCATATGGCACCGAACGCCATTTGAAGGTGGGTGGCAGCCTACCAGAGGAGGAGTTGTCAACCTTGTACAACTTGTTGAAAGAGAATTTGGACGTGTTTGCATGGTCTTATAAAGACCTAAAGGGAATTGATCCCCCAACATGTCAGCATCATATTGACTTGGAGCCTGATGCCAAGCTAGTACGGCAACGACAGAGGCGAATGAACCCGAATTATTCCACACTGGTGAAAGCAGAGCTGCTGAAGCTTTTGGAAGCGGAGTTCATTTATCCAGTGGCAAATAGTGAATGGGTCTCACCCATCGTGGTAGTACCCAAGAAGAATGGCAAGCTTTGTATATGTGTGGATTTTTGCAAGTTGAATTCCAAGACCAAGAAGGATCATTTTCCTATCCCTTTCACAGACAAACTATTGGACACGGTGGCCAGACATGAGCTTTATTCCCTTTTGGATGGATTCAGTGGATACAACCAAGTGCAGATAGCAGAAGAAGACCAATCCAAAACAAACTTCACCACAGAATGGGGGACCTACGCTTACCGAGTGATGCCATTTGGACTTTGCAATGCCCCTGCTACCTTCCAGTGAGCCATGATGGCTGCATTCCAAAATCATCTGCACAACTTCATTGAGGTATATTTGGATGACTTCTGTGTTTATAGTTTGATCCGTGAACACTGGGGACATTTGGAACAATGCTTTGACCGATGCCGAGAGTATGGGATCTCCCTCAACCCCGATAAATGCAACTTTGGGGTCTCTTCTGGAGTTCTGTTGGGCCACATTGTCTCTGCATAAGGGATATCAACAGACCCTACAAAGATCAAGAAGATCGCAGCTCTAACAGCACCCACCAACCTCAAACAGTTGAGGGGATTCCTAGGCCATGTGGGTTACTACATAAGGTTCAGAGCCCATTTTGCAACAAAGGCAACCTCCTTGCACAAGCTTCTGAGGAAAGATGTAGAGTTATTTGGACGGAAGAATGTGACAAAGCCTTCAACACTCTGAAGCAGTGTCTGATCCAGACACCTATTTTACAGCCTCCTGATTGGACGAAGGAGTTTCATGTACACACTGATGCATCAGTTGAAGGGCTAGGTGCTGTCCTATGTCAAAAGGGCCCCTCAAAATTAGATCAATCGATCTATTACGCAAGCCGAAAAGTCACTAATAGGGAACGACACTATACAGTGACAGAGCTTGAGTGCTTGGCAATGGTGTTTGCCCTAGAGAAGTTTCGCCACTACCTACTGTCTACCCACTTTAAATTTTATGTGGATCATGAGGCCTTGTCCTTCTTGATGAACAAAGCAGAGGTGAAAGGACGAATGATGAGATGGCTCCTATTATTCCAGGAGTTTGACTTTGAGGTAATTACCAAACCTGGTCGTTTCCATGTTCTGGCTGATCATCTGTCGCGTATCCCATAGACTGCAGACGAGGAGCAAGATGATCCAGACCTCCCTGATGCTTCCCTATTCCTGGTAGAAATTGTAACCCCCTGGTATGCAGACATTGCCAATCTGCTGGCAACCCAACAGTTGTCAAGATTGTGGGAGAGAAGGAAGGAGTCTCACTTGTAGCTTTCTTGCTTGCACAATGGGGGAATACACACAAGGGTGGAGGCTGAAAACAGTTTTCCTCTTCTTAGTTGTGTAAGCCAAAAGAACTCTCATACAAAGAAATAGAAGAACCCTATATATGGGTCTCAAACGAAACTCAACTAACTAAGATGGCATACTAACTGAGCCACGAACTAGAGTAGATAAGGATAGCTGTCATCTAGCTATTATTCATGGGCGGTGTATCAACCGCATCTGCAAACAACTGACAAGTCGGTGACATAAATGCACAACGGTCACCCTGGCATATCATGAGTGGAGCTCGATATCTCAACACTCCCCCTCGAGCTCAATCCCAATTCCTGCACACCAAGCAGGTCTCTGAACTTGCGCAGCTTCTCTGCGCCCAATGCCTTCGTGAATATGTCAGCTACTTGATCCTCTGTGCTGACATAAACTAGATCAATAAGACCTAGTAAAACTCTCTCTCGCACATAGTGATAATGCACCTCAATGTGCTTTGTTCTAGCATGATAGACTGGGTTATTTGCCAAGTGTATACTACTCATGTTGTCACAATAAATGACAATTGGCCCATCTGTAGACTGATGCATATCATAAAGTAGCTTATGCAACCAAGCTACCTCACATGCAGCCATTGCTGTACCCCTGTACTCAGCCTTTGTGCTCGACAAGGCAACTGTAGGCTATTTCTTGCTGCTCCAAGTGACTGCAGCACTCCCAAAAGAGAACACATATCCACTGGTAGATCATCTATCAGAAATACTACCAGCCCAATCAGCATCAGTGTATCCATGCAACTGTATCTGAATCCCAGTCTCATAAAATAGTCCATACTGCAATGTGGACTTCACATACCTGAGTATGCGTCTAGCCGCATCCAAATGCGGTTTCCTTGGAGCCTGCATAAACTGACTTACCAATCCAACAGCATAGCTCAAATCTGGCCTGGTAATAGTCATATAAATTAAGCTTCCTACTATGCGTCTATACATAGTAGGGTCTTCCAGAAGCTCACCTGCATCTGTGCTCAGCTTCACATTCTGCTCCAAAGGAACTGAAATAGGCTTACAGCCTGTCATCCCATATTTGGACAGCATGTCCAATCCATACTTCCTCTGCAAGAGTTGTATCCCACTTGGTGATCTAATCACCTCAATGCCCAAGAAATAACGCAGCTCTCCCAAATCCTTCATCTCAAACTTCTGCTTCAATAGCATTTTGACATGAAGGATATCTTCATCACTGTCACCTGTCATAATCAAATCATCAACATAAATGACAAGTAGCATAATACCTTTCTTTGTTTTTCTCACATAAAGTGAGAAATCTGCCTTGGAAATCTGAAAGCCAATAGTGACAAGATATTGTCCTATCTTGTCAGACCATGCTCTAGTTGTATGCTTCAAGCCATACAAGGCTTTCTTCAATCTGCAAACAAACTCAGGATGAACAGCATGCACATAACCTGGTGGTTGCTCCATATAGACCTCTTCTTGCAAATCACCATGCAAGAAGACATTCTTTACATCCATCTGTTGTAAAGACCATCCCTTTGATGCAGCCATAGCAATGACTTCTCTTACGGTTGCCATCCTTGCAACCGGACTGAATGTTTCTTCATAGTCAATGCCATATGTTTGTGCATATCCCTTGACTACTAGTCTTGCCTTGTATCTGTTCGCAGAACCATCTGCATTGTGCTTCACCTTATAAACCCACTTACAACCAATTGCATTTTTACCTTTAGGCAAAGGAACCAATTCCCATGTAGCATTTGCTTCCAAGGCATCCATTTCTTCATCCCTGGCTTTCTCCCATTTTTCTTTTCCCATGGCTTCCTCTAAAGAAGTGGGTTCTGGTTCATGTATCACTTTAACCATATATGCATAGTGAATGGTTGTAAATCCATCATATTTCAGCCTATCCACAGGATACCTAACTCTGGTTGACTTGCGTAAAGTAGGTTCACTCGCAGGTGCGCTCAAAACATCCTTGGTCTTCCTTACTCCAGGTGTAACAATAGAAGGAATACCTAACTCATCATCAATGCTCTGTTCTGAGCCACTGGATTCACCATCCACATAAGAGTGACCTGCATTCACATCAACCATGGGCTGATCTACCTTCTCTTTTCCTTTTCGTGACACCTGCATACCACTATTTGCACTGCCTTGAGAAGATTCTCCTGATCTCAATCTGCTTGTCCATAGCAAAGAATGTGAATCACTGCTATAGGACGCTCCAGGTCCACTAATATTTTGTGACTGCTGCTGTGAATTCTGTGCAGCATTACCATTTTGTGCATCTACATCATCTATCACATTTACTGGTTTATACCAGCTACTCATCTCATAAAAAATAACATCTCTGCTCACTATAAACTTACGAGTAGAAGGGTTATAGCATCTATGTGCTTTTTACTGCAGAGAGTAACCAATAAAGATGCACTTCTCAGCTTTTGGATCCAACTTGGATCTCAACTCATCTGGCACATGTACATAGGCAATGCAACCAAAAATTTTCAAATGAGAAATATCTGGTTTCCTACCAGTATACCTCTCCTCTGGAGTCATCCCATGTATTGCTGCAGTGGGAGTCCTGTTCATTATATAGACTACTGTAGCAACTGCTTCATCCCAATAACAATTTGGCAGGTCTTTTTGATTGAGCATGGCACGAGATACCTCTCCAATATGCATGTTTTTCCTTTCTGTAACTCCATTTTGTTGTGGGGTATAACTGCATGAATATTGCTGCTTTATGCCATGCTCCTGCAAGAACCTTGCAAACTCATTTGAGAGGTACTCTTCCCCTCCATCTGACCTTAGGCATTTTATTTGCAGGCGTGTTTCTTTTTCAACCATAGCTTTAAGAGTTTTGAAATGCCCAAAAACTTCACTTTTCTTTTTCATAAAATACACCCAAACTTTTCTGCTATAGTCATCAATAAAACTGACAAAATAATGACAGCCTCCAAGAGATGCAGCTTTATAGTCCACACATCAGAGTGGATTAATTCCAATGGCTTCTTACTCTCTTGAACATGTCTAGGAAATGGTTTCCTTGCCTGTTTTCCAAACTGACAGGCTTCACATATCTATGCATTTCTGCAACCTTGAATTTAGGCAATCCTGCAATAATATTTTGGGCCTGCATTGATTTAAGTCGCTGTACATTAACATGACCAATGCGTTTATGCCAGATATCAATATCTGCAACTACTCCGGTCCCATGTGTAAACATTGCTGCACTCAATTCAGACATGTCTGCATCCAATGTAAACATTCTGCCCTTCTTCTTTCCTTTTGCTATCAAGCGACCTTTATTTTTCATATCCTCAACAAAGCATCCATGAGGATTAAATCTGACCTGCAAGCCCTGCTCAACCATTTGACCAACAGAAACCAGATTCTTGGTGATATTCGGGACATGAAATACATTGGACAGGTATTTCTTTTTCCCATCCTGTATAGACAAAGGAATTTTTCCAATCTGCACAATTGGATGTGCAGTATCATCACCAGTCTCCACAAATCCTGGTTTTTCCATTTTCATTTCATCCTCCATCCATTCTGCATGACCTGTCATGTGGTTTGATGGACTTGAGTCAACATACCATACATCGTTGCTTTCTTCTGCACTTGTCACAGAATTGTTCATGTGTTGCACCATAAACAAATGCTCATTTCTGTCATCACCCTGTCTACTAGAAGATGCATAATTCCCTTGTTGCAGTTTTCCATTCATTATGTCATTCTGCTTTTTATAGCAATCTTTAGCCATATGACCCATTTTACCACAGTAGTAGCATTCGACATTACTGTTTGCATTTTGGCCTCTTTGCCATCCACCACGACCTCTTTGGCTCCCCCTGCCTCTAGAGTTACCACGTCCTCCTCCATAGGACTGGTTTTCTTGAGTTTGCTGCATATTCTGATTTCTACACGGCCTCCAAATCGGCCTCCTCTACCTCTGCCTCTACCTCTTCCAGCATTTGAGTAGAAGACAGCTTCTTTTGAAGTTCCTCCTGAAGAAGATGCACCACCATTTCTCTGCTCCTCAGAAACTAGAAGAGCAATCAACTCCTCAAAATCAGGAAATCTTTCACGAACTAAAATGGATGTCCGAAACTGTGCATAATCCTTTCCTAGACCATTCAAGGTCACAGAAACTAAATCATCATCTTCCATTGGCGACCCAATGGAAGCAAGTGCATCTGCAATCTTCTTCACCTTCATGTGGTAGTCATTGATGCTCATACATTCTCTTTGCACATTATGCAACTCTTGCTTGAGCTGCATTTTTCTGGCTTGCGTATTTGTGCTATACATTTTTGATAAAGTATCCCATGCCTCCTTTGGCGTACTTGCATCCTGAACATGCACAATCATAGAGTTCGAAATACTGATAGACAGCCAGTACATAACTTTTCTGGCTCTCTCATGCCATGCTTTGAATGCCTGCATTTGCTGTTGATTGGGAACATCAGGAAGAACTGGTTCTTCTTCATTTCCTGCAACAAATTCCCAATATCCTTTTCCCATAAGGAAATTCGTCATTCTAAACTTCCATGCTTGGAAATTATTCTTGTCAAGCTTTTCAGTGACAAACTGTGAAAGAGAATCAGACGCCATTACAGAATACTGCAAAAAATTCTGTCACTGCAAAGAACACAGCTTCAGCCTCACAAGGACTAATCTGCAAAACTGACGAAAGTGGTATTTGACCACACAGTCACTTCCTAGTGACGATTTTGCATCAACAGGCAACAAGGATAATTCTATAACTCCCAATGTCTCTGCGCACAGACATACGATGCAATTTCTACAGTAACTTTTCACCGACATGTAGAACAATGGCTGCACAGCATAAAACTGGGCCTTTTCCTGAGTGCGTGCAGAAAAGTTCCACCTCCAAAACAGGCCCCGAAATGGCCTCAAATCAAAAAAACAGGGTCGCCAAGGGCTAAAGCCCTCGCCCACAACATATACTGCCCTCTTGCTTCACCACGGAGGGCGTCTCAACCTGAGACAATGCACTCTTGCAATTTTCGGCTGTGCTACCTGCAGAGATCTGCTCCCAAAACAGAAAATGAAAGCAACACTGCTCCTCTTACCGGAACTCCGCGAGCTTGGCTTGCTTTCTTGAGCTCCTTACCACGAACAAGGCTCTGATACCATGTCAAGATTGTGGGAGAGAAGGAAGGAGTCTCACTTGTAGCTTTCTTGCTTGCACAATGGGGGAATACACACAAGGGTGGAGACTGAAAACAGTTTTCCTCTTCTTAGTTGTGTAAGCCAAAAGAACTCTCATACAAAGAAATAGAAGAACCCTATATATGGGTCTCAAACCAAACTCAACTAACTAAGCTGGCATACTAACTGAGCCACGAACTAGAGTAGATAAGGATAGCTGTCATCTAGCTATTATTCATGGGCGGTGTACCAACCGCATCTGCAACTGACAAGTCAGTGACATAAATGCACAACGGTCACCCTGGCATATCACGAATGGAGCTCGATATCTCAACAACAGTACCCTCCTGGCATTTCTAGTTGGGAAAGGAAGAAGCTTATGTTAGAATCAGCCCCCTACACCCTGTTAGGTGGTGCACTATACAAGAAAGGCAAAGATGAAGTGCTCAGAAGATGTGTTGCAGGAGATGAGATTGGGATTGTTTTAAAGGCTTGCCATGATGAGCCATGTGGAGGCCACTTTGCAGGAGAAGCTACAACCAGGAAGGCTCTACTAGCAGGATATTGGTGGGCCGACCCTCCACAAGGATGCTTATGACTACTGCAAGCGATGTAATGCTTGTCAGCGAATGGGGAAACCCACCAAAATAAGTGCCATGCCACTACAACCTATCCTTCCTTTGAAGCCATTTGAGAAATGGGGCATCGACTTCATTGGCCCAATCGATCCTCCCACCAGAAGAAAACAGATTAGGTACATCCTGGTATGTATGGATTATGTCACAAAGCGGTGTGAAGCTAAAGCCCTAAAGCGGGACGATGGTAACAGCGTAGCCCTATTCATGTACGAGAATATCATCACCTATTTTGGCAGTCCCCTAAAGCTGCTAAGTGATAGAGGCACTCATTTCATTAATAAAGTCATGGAAGAGTTGACAGAGCTGTATAAGATCCGCCATCGCAAGTCCACTCCTTACTACCCCAGAGCCAACGGCCAAGTCGAAGTCACCAATCGCATCCTCTGCCTGATTCTGACAAGGATGATTGCTGCACATCGTCGTGATTAGGATGATCGACTTACAAAGGCCCTCTGGGCATATAGAACCTCCCATAAAGCAGCAACAGGACAGAAACCCTTCTAGCTGGTGTATGGCACAGAAGTTGTTTCCCTTGTTGAACTGGAATTGCCCTCTTTGCAAGTGGCTATCAAAGAGCATTTGGGGGATGATGATTCACTGCAACGCTATCTCCTGCACTTGGAATTTTTGGACGAAACTCGCAGGATGGCTCTTCAGTGCATGGAAGCCATGCAAGCTCAATGTAGGGCTTACCATGACGGCTTCATCAAGCAAAGGAATTCAAGGAAGGTGATTTGGTCCTAGCCTATGATTCACAATTTGGCAAGTTTCCTGGTAAGCTTCAACAGTGGTGGATGGGCCCATATAAGGTACTTGCTGTCAATCCTAATGGCTGCTGTCCAAGTGCAGACCGTTGATGCCTCTGATGATACCTTCCTGATCAATGGATATCGCCTGAAGAAGTACTTCCCTCCTTGGGGATCTTGACAATCACGGTCACCTCGTCCTTTCCCCCGTTGGCGTGGCACTGTCACTCTTATGATGCTACTTCTGATAGCCGTTCCTCAGCCACTCCTGATGAGGTGGACGCAACGCTCTGTCCCCTTAGCCGCACCTTCCAGCCCTGATCTCTTATCCTCTATTTTCCACCAACGACAGTGGCGAGGTGGGTTCTGAAAAATGATATTTTTCACCATTCCCTTGCTTAATTTGAAAAAAAAAATATATATATATATATCGATCATGGGAGAAAAGCACTTCGGTCCCTGTTATGCTGACCTATTCTTCGAGAAAAGGTGGAGACACCCTTGGGAATAGGAGAAAAAAAAAGCAACAAAACAAGAAAGAAGAAAAAGAAAGAAAAAAAACAAAGAAAATAAGAAAAGAAAAGAAAAACTGTTATGGGAGAAAAGGAAGAAATTCCCTGTCATAGTAGGCCTCGTTCCAAGAAAAGGTGGTCAACACCCTTGGGCGGGAAGCTGGCTGTGGAAAAGGTGGCAACACCCAGCAGTCCAGAAAGTGGATTCATCAATTGACATCCCCAAGATCCAGTTCCAAAGCTGCCTCTCTTGGTACGCTGTGTCCTGTGCCTTTCTGCAGAGCGTTTGACAGTCCTTTAGCAAACTCCATGTTCCTATGTAACACAACGTTCGATCTGATGGCTACCTCCCTGGGTATGCCTCTTCAACAACTGACGACTCTTCATAGACAAACAATCGAGTGACGTGAGCTTTCATCCTAACCGGATGGGGATGTGAGTATGGGTTGCCCTCTGTATTTATCAAAAGAGAGTGAGACAGAGGGTGGGGCGAGTGACCAGTCTTTTTCCTTCAAATCAAATGAGAGGTGAGAAGTGTGAATGAAGTGTTGTACGCACGGGATGGGCCTCTCAATGCACAAAGCACGATCTGTTTCTGTGCACTGCACCATAAGGCTCCTTGGCCTTCCTTCTTGCACCGTATACCGACATAGGACGGGATGCACAGTTGCACCATCAAATGCGCACAAGGCATACTACCTTTGCACACGTGACCGTGAGGATTACATCAATGGGTTTCAGGAAAGGGTTGCCCTCTGTAACTATCAAACGAGTGTGAGACAGAAGATGGGCTGCGGGTGACTGGAGTTTCTTCAATCAATTACCGAGAGGTGAGGATTGAGGGATGTTACGATCTTTGGAGTCAAGTATGTTCTCTTTTCCTATGCACCCATGGGGTGGGTTTCTGCCATCATCATAGGACACGTCACCCTGTTCTGTACACTACATTGTAAGGCTCCCTTGCCTTCCTCCTTGCACCTATGCCAGACGGGTTGGACGCACTGATGCACCATCAACTGTGCACCCTGGCATACTCCCTCTGCACCATCCCCTTGTCACTTCCTAAACTGGGTGTGCGATATGGGTTTTAATCATTATTCATCGAGTGATATTAGTAATGGGGCAAGTTACTGTTCTCTCATCCCATTTGAGTGCTGTAAGCTGAGTGACTCTCCTTCGTCAAGCAACACTGACTCGACGCGATTCATCCACCAGCTACCTCCTTGGGTGCTGCCACATGGTCCCTACCACAAAGGACATGTGTTGTGACAATACCTTGGTACCTCCTGCAGGCGACAACAACAGTGGACGTGCCATCGACAGTCAACCTCGATTCTCGACAACATGCGCCAAGTTTTTCTAACCCTACACCTTGTGTTGTCAGTGATGTTCATGTTTTAAGTGCGAGGACGTTTGCGGTTGGTCTGTTGTGTGGTATTAGGTCCATGTTGTTCGGTCAATCCTATCTGTTAAGGTTTTAAGTGTGGGGACGGGTCCCTGCGCGTCTACATTGCATACTACCTTGCATATGCCTCACTTTGATCATGCATGTACACCATGACTTTCTTTTACCCTCTGGGGGTTCCTTCCCCACCCACCCATCCACTATCACCCCTCCCTTGGGGATGTTCCTCCTCCATTTTTCTTTCTCCTTATTTTGCTGTGTTTTCATGTGAACATACCCTACGTTTCCCCAAATTCCCATCTAACCTTATAGCCTTGTTTTTCCCTTTTAACTGTCCAATTTTCCTTTTTACCCACCTCTGTTCCGATCACGGATTTTGAGTCATTAATTTTTGACAGATTTTGTAAAAATTAGACGGTTTTCCATGTGAATGTGTCTTGCTTGCTTCGGAACGGTGATCTAACATCATAGCCCTGACCACACTTTCTCCCTGACATTTTTCCTTTTTACTCCGTGTCCTTTCGATGCACGGTTTGTCCAATATTAATTTTTGCGGTTTCTCGAGACTTTTTCGTGCGTCTTTTTGACATTTTTCCATGTGAACCTGCCTTGTTTGCATCGGAATTCCAATTTGACTTGACAGCCATGTCCAGACGCCTTTCCCTATATTTTTTCTTTTTTCTCCCCCTTATTTCGACTTTCGGAATTATTATTATTAATTTTTAAAAGAGTTTTTGAGTGTCTTTTTGGTTTTTTTGCATGTGAATGCCTCCGAACCCTATCGGAACTGCATTTTAACATGACAAGCCTGTGACACTCTGTCCCCCGCAAATTTTGCATTTTTCTTGCACTTCGTTTCCGTTCACGAATCGTTCCATATTAATTTTTGAATCCCTTTTCGGGTCCGTTTTTCGAGTTTTTTGCATGTGAACACATCTTATATTAGTTGAAATCGTGTTTTGACATGCTAGGATTGTCAGGTACGTGCTTTTGCACATTTTTCCTTTTTTTTGTACTTCATTCTGATGCACGGTTCTTCCGATATTAATTTTCATTTGCGTTTTTGCATCCGTTTTTTTGTGTTTTTTGCATGTGAACGCCCTGTCTTTCCCTCGAAACCTCCGTTGTGTTTTTTCCATGTCTTCCCCCTGCTGTCTTGCACACTTTTTGTTTTTACACCATTTCGTTTCGATACCCGGATTGTGAGCTATTAATTTTTCCTTGTTTTTACGTGTCTTGCGCAACACGTCCCGCGCGTGAACGCGCTCGTTTTCGATTTTACGCTTCTCAACACGCCCCGATTGCATACGCGTACCCCGTGCCAATGTCCCAGCACCATTCCGATCTCGCCACGGTAAATTTTTTTACCCCGCCCCACGTACGCGTGCGGGACGGGGGCACGCCTTTCGTTTCTTTTTTCTATTTTTAATCAATTTATTAATTAATTTAAAAAATTATTTCCCCCCTTCTGCGGCCGTTACCTCTCCCCTCTCCTTCCCTCCTCTCTCTCCTCTCTCCTTTTCTTTTCTTTCTTCTCTTTCTTTCTTTTCTCTCTCCCCCCTCCCTCTCTCTCCCCGTAACCTCCACCTTCTCTCCCCTCCTTCTGTTTCTCCTCCCCTCCTCCTTCTCCCTCCTTCCTCCTCCCCCTCTTCCTCCTCCTCTTCTCCTTCCTCTCTCCTCTCCCCCTTCCGCCCTGCTGTTTGCCCGCCCCTCCCTCGGCTCCGCCCCGCCTGGCCGTTAACGCCCTTTCCGCCCACCACTGTCCCCCGTGAGGACGTCAACCGCGCCTTTCGCCCTCCACCCTCCCCCTCACTGTTGCAGCTGCTGACACTGCCTCGCCTCCCTCCTCTGGTCACCCGTCCGCCCCCTGGAGCGCCCTCGCCTGGCTTCGAAGCTGCCCGATCTCCTGCTGCCCGGCCATACAATCGCTTGACACCTGGGCGTTCCCTCTCCTTGCCATCACGAGCGCCCTCTGACACCCCCGCCCGCCTGATTGTGCCACGCTCCACCCGCCACCGGCATTCCCCCCTCCATTCCTAGCCCCCCAGTCACACAACTCCCCCTCCCACGCCCCCATTCATACCCCCATCCCCCCCCATTCCCCATGCCGACGTCCCGGCACCATTCCGATTCCGCTATGGCAAATTTTTTTACCCCGCTCCGTGTACGCGTGCGGGATGGGGGCACGCCTTTTGTTTCTTTTTTCTATTTTTAATTAATTTAAAAAATATTATTTCCCCCCCTTCCGCAGCCGTTACCTCTCCCCTCTCCTTCCCTCCTCTCTCTCCTCTCTCCTTTTCTTTTCTTTCTTCACTTTCTTTCTTTTCTCTCTCCTCCCCCTCCCTCTCTCCTCGTAACCTCCACCTTCTCTCCCCTCCTTCTATTTCTCCTCCCCTCCTCCTTCTCCCTCCTTCCTCCTTCCTCTTCCCCCTCTTCCTCCTCCTCTTCTCCTCCCTTCCTCCTCTCCCCCTTTTGCCCTGCTGTTCGCCTGCCCCTCCCTGGGCTCCACCCCGCTTGACTGTTGACGCTCTTCCCGCCCTCCGCCGTCCCCCATGAGGATGTTAGCTACGCCTTCCGCCGTCCCCCGTCGCTGTCGCAGCCGTCGCTGACGGTGCCTTGCCTCCCTCCTCTAGTCGCCCCTCCGCCCCCTGGAGCGCCCTCGCCTGGCTCCGAGGCCGCCCGGCCTCCTGCTGCCCGGCCGTACAGCCGCCCGACACCTGGGCATTCCCTCTCCTCGCCACCTGAAGCGCCCTCTGATGCCCCCCGCTCGCTTGGCTCTGCCATGCCCCACCCGCCATCGGCATTCCCCCCTTCATTCCCATCCCCCCAGTCACACAACTCCCCCTCCCACACCCCCATTCATACCCCCATTCCCCCCCACCAATCCCAACCCCACCCTCCCTGTGATAAAGCTGCACTCACGCACTCAACATGGCACAGAAAGGTAACACGATATGAGCTCAAGGTATACTCTTGTATTATTCAATCCAAAAAGCGGGACAACATAGACACATCCCAGGACTACGCCCTCGTGACGCCGCACATAAGAGGGTTCACCACTAGGTATAGGGAATCACACGTAGAGTGGAAACAAGGCAGGGCTTTGAGTCACTACTACTCCCTATATAGGTGCAATCGGTAGCAACGGCATGGTATAGCTACAAAGCCCTTACACTCACCCCCGCTTACTGGATTGCTGACCTCAGCAATCTAAGGGTAGCGTTTGTTATTTGACTCATCCGGGGTCTTAATGCAGCTTTTCCTAGCAAGTTGGTCAGTGCCTGCCGGTCTAAGGGGATCGCGGGGTCTTAACACAGTCTATACTATCAGACTGGCCAGTGTCTGCCGCACTAGGACGTTAGGGGCTTTTTGTTTGATGGAGTTATTTTGTGATGATTGCTACCATGCGGGTCCACTCTCCACTCGATTACATTTGAGGAGTGGAGGCACATTTGGGATCTATGCTTGAGAACCGCATTATTTGTTGAAGTACTGGACAGGCTCAAGGGTCATTGGAAGGAGCAGGGGGGTTCTCCTTGAGCCAAAGGGCGAAGGCATCCTTTCCGCGTTCGCGGGCCTCCGCTTCTGAGATCCAGGTGGCCTCCTTGAGTGGACGCCTGCACCACTTGGTGAGGTGTTCGGGGAAGCGTCTTTGTTCTAGGTATCGGAGGATTGCTTCTACTTCGAAGGGACCGTTGGAATGGAGCATTGGTACGCGCCGTCCCCATTGGTTGTTGGGATAGAACCTGCGCAAAAGGCGAGTATGAAATGCATTATGAACACAGATACTGTCTGGCAGGTCCAGCTTGTAAGTGACTTTGTTCAGCACTTGAGTGATTCGGTAGGGTCCATAGTAACGGTGATTGAACTTGGGGGTCATGTTTTTGGGAAGTGACATATTCTTGGAGCTCACTAGGACCATGTCTCCTTTGGCGAATAGTACAGCCTTTCTCTTTTTGTTTGCTTGCTCTATCATGGTGATCTTACTCTGCTCTAGGCTTTGCTTAGCTGCTGCATTGTGGTCTCTCCATTTCTTCAAGAATTCTTCTGTATCTTGATCTTCCGCTTTGGCCGCTCCGGATGCTAAGGCCAATGGTGTAATGACTTCTTTTCCTGTTGCTAACTCGAAGGGGGTGTACCCGGTTGCCGAGTGTATGGAGCTATTATAGTGGAATTCCAAAACATCAAGGTACAATGCCCAATCTTTCTGGTCCACTCGGGCATAGCTTCGGAGATAATTTTCCATGCCTTGGTTGACTCGTTCTGTCTTACCATCTATCTCTGGGTGGAAGGATGATGAGAATCTCAATTGTGTTTCCAGAGTCTTGAAAAGTTCCTTCCACATGTTGCTCATGAATCTTCCATCTCTATCTAATACAATAGCCAGCGGTAAGCCATGAAGTTTGAATACATATGTGAAGAAGAGACGTGCTACCTCCTTGGCATTCAGTGGTGGTTTGGCTGGGATGAAGTGAGCGTGTTTGGAAAAATAGTCCATCACTACAAAGATGATTGTGTACCCATGGGACTCAGGTAGTTCCACAATGAAGTCCATGTTGATGACGTCCCAAGGGCAGTTGGGTACCGGTAATGGCTGTAGTAGACCTGCTAGTCTTGATCGTGGTGCTTTGACCATTTGGCAAGTGGGGCAAGTTTTGATGTAGTCTATTACTTCTTCCTTCATGTTCGGCCAGAAGAACTGCTTCCTAAGGGCCTCTAAGGTTTTGCTTTGCCCTTTGTGGCCTCCAATCTTGCCATCATGTATCTCATGCAGTATGAGTTTCTTCAACTCCACATTGTTGGGGATATACAATCTCTTGCCTAAAAATAGGATACCTTCCTCTAAGGTGTACATTCCATGTGGGGTCTTCTCTGCTTCCACATCTTTGATTATCTTGTGCATTTCTTGGTCTTGCTCTAGGGCCTCTTTGACGATTTCTATGAAGTTGCTGCTGACCACACTGACAGCTTTTAGGTCAGCTTTCCAGGTCAAGGCATCTACTATCTTGTTAGTGGAGCTGGGCTTGTGTTTAATCTCCAAGTCGAATTCGGCTAGGAAGTCTAGCCAGCGGGCTTGCTTTGCCGATAACTTGGGCTGAGATTGGAAGTATTTGAGGGAGATATTGTCGGTGAAGATGACTGTATTCTTGTCTTGAACATAATGCTTCCATTTTCTAAGGCAATGTATGCCAACATTTCCTTCTCATGCATGCTCCACCTTGTTTCAGCACCGGTGAACTTCTTTGACTCATAAGCAATGGGGTGACCCTCCTGTACCAGGACATCTCCTATGTCATAGTCGGATGCATCTGTGGAAATTTCAAAGGGTTTGGTAAAGTTTGGCACCTTTAGGATGGGAGTTTGGCTCATGCACTTCTTCATCTGCTCAAAGGCTTCCTGTTGCACGTTCCCCCATGTAAAAGGGTGATTTTCCTTGGTGAGGTGGGAGAGGGGGGCAGTGATGAGGCTGTAATCTTTTATAAATCTTCGGCAAAACACTGTGAAGCCGAGGAACTCCCGCACTTCTCTTACAGTCTTTAGTACAGGCCATCTTTGGACGGCTTCCACCTTCTTACGATCCACTTTGATTCTATCTGCTCCTACAATAAAGCCTAAGAACTCCAACTCTTTCACTGCAAATTCACATTTTTTCGGCTTGGCATATAACTGATGCTGCCGCAGTTTCTCAAAAACTCGGCATACGTGTTGCTTGTGTTCTTCTAATGTTTTGCTGTAGACTAGGAGGTCATCTATGTAGATAATGACAAAGATATCTATCTCCGGTCTAAAGACTCCATCCATGAGACCACAAAATGTGCCTGGCCCATTGCTTAGCCGAATCCTAACACTAACCACTCAAAACTACCATATCGGGTACGGAATGCTGTTTTGGGGATATCTTCTTCGGCTATGCGGATTTGGTGGTATCTTTATCTAAGATCAATACGGCTAAAGTACTTGGCCCCGTGTAATCTATCTAAGAGATCTTCCAATAGGGGCATGGGGTATTTGTTTTTTATGGTGATTTTGTTAAGGGCCCTATAATCTACACAGAGTCTGAGTCCCCCATCCTTCTTCTTTACAAATAATGCTGGGGCACCAAAGGGGGATTTGCTAGGGCGGATAAATCCTTGTTCTTCTAATTCATGTAGTTGCTTCTTCAGCTCCATAAGTTCAGTGTGATTCATGTGATAGGGAGCTCGGGTTGGTGGGGCAAACCTTGGGATCAGCTCAATTTTGTGGTCTACATCTCGCCTAGGTGGTAGACCCTTGGGCAGCTCGGTTGGCATCACATCCTTGAACTCCTCTAGTATTTCTACTACCTCAGTTTTCTTGTTCTGTTGCCTGGGTTTCTTGCCACTTCTTCTTCAATCAGTCGGATCATACATAGATAGACCATATCTCCTTGTTTGACTGATTTTTCGACCTACTTGGCACTGCAAGTCATGATACGTGGCCTGATAACGGTCCCCTGGACCGGTGCACTTTGGGTTTGGCCCTTTGGTTGGGTTGTAGTCGGTTTCATTGTTTGGCATGCTACTCCTGGCTTATTCTCCTTCATTTACACTTTGATTGGGGTCCTGCCAGGCAGTTGCATTCTTTCACATGGTACTTTGACGCCTTCTCCTTGCATATCTAGCATCATTTCATTTACACCTTTCCCAAACATTGCAATGACATAATTGTCATAGAATTCCAATCCCAGTATCATTTCAAAATCATCCATGGGGATTGCTAAGAAGTTAAGTTTCGCCTTCCACTTGTCGGCTTCTACTTGGACTGCAAAGACTTGTTTTACCTCCTTGGCTTCTCCTTGTGCGAATGTCACTGTTAATCCTTCTGAAGCCTTCGACAGTTTTAATCCATGTTTTGCTGCACACCCTGGTGTCATGAAGTTGTATGTTGCTCCTGTATCCACCATGATAGGTTGGTTTCCCATGCCCACTCGGCCTTTGATGTATAGATGGTGGACTGCTGCTACTCTAGCTGCCATGCATTGGGGGCGGGCGCTAACTGACCCTACCCTTGTGTGGTCCATGCTTTCTTCACTCCCATTTGGAATTTCCTGGATTCGCGGTGGTTGTGGTTCTTCTCCTCCATATGCACAAGGTGCATTCACCCTTGATCCACTTGAAAAAGTTGTATCTTCTATTGGGCATCTGTTTTGGTAGTGTTGACCCCCACATTTGAAGCATCTGATTCCGACGGACGGGCTTGGGGGTCTCAACCATGACGTGTTCGATCCTGCCGGCCCATATGATGTACTAGGGGTTGGCCTGTAGTGATTGTTTCCCATCTCCCTGCTGCTCCTCTTGGTACCAAGGCAGTCTGTGATATGGCCGTGGTGGTGGCGGTATTTTGGCTCCTTGTATCTATGAATGCCCCTTTAGGAGCACCGAGCCTTTGGTTCCATGAGTTGTTGTTGAACCTGTTTTGATTCCCTTGTGTTGTTCTTCTGCCTTCCAGGTCCACCAGTCGTTCGGCCATTCTCATGGCTTCTGCTAAGCTTGTTGGCTCCTGTCTCTCCAATCTCTTCTAGCCCATTCTTGCATCCCAAACAAAAATCCATGTAGCTTAGTGTCTGTATCCATGTTTGGTAGCTGCAGCATGATCTACCTATATTTGTTGACATATTCTTTCATCTTTCCCTATGTTTGCTTGAGGTTCCTCCATTCATCTCTCACTTTGAATTTCTCCATCTTTGGAATAAAGTAGTCCTTCAGTTCTTCCTGGAGTTCTTCCCACGAAAAGATTGTGTGGCCCTGCTCTTGTTCTAGCAGGTACCAACTGGCAGCGTCCTCTTCCAAGTAAATGGCTGCCACCTTCGCCTTCCTGTCTTCGGTAATTCGTGAATACTTTAAGTACCTGTCCACCTCTGCAATCCATTTCTTCAGAACCAACCCATCTCTCTCTCCCTTGTACTTGGAAAGTTGGGTTATCTTGAATTTTCCATAATCATCTTCTGAACTACTGCTATCTTCCTCTTCTTTGTGATGGTGCTTCTTCTCCTTCTTCTTGTCTTTCTTTTTGCTTCCTAATTCTACTACTTTCTCCTTCTCCTTCCTTGTATCTTGCACCCTCCTAGATGTCTTCTCTTTACCCGTTCTATCCATCTCCTCTTGCATTCGGTGTCTTTTCTCCTCTTCTTGCTGTTGAATCACCCATTCTCTATAGCCCTGCTCTACTTCTAGTTTTTTCCTCCTTTCTTCCTCCTCTTCTTTCATCTACATGTTCCTCCATATTGATTCTAGCATGCATGACATACCATCTGATGGACCTAAAAACGGGCCGGCACTGGCTCATGCACTAGCCGGACCTCGTCACTATGCGCAAGACAACCCCCTCGGCCTCGCGGCCAGGAGCGTCTATCAAAATCTCTGCCTTCCTAAACATTGCGTTTGTAATACGTTGTAGTCCAACTGATCCTAACCCAATATTGCTCCTCAGAGGGAGTCCCTTTCACATAGCCAAAAGGCTCGAATCACATACACATGGGGTTCCTCCTACGGCTGAATGCCGTCAACCCTCTGCGACTCTCCTACACCTTGGGGATTGGCCCCTCGATGCGTCGCTCAACATTTAGACATTTCGCACAAACGTCGCTCAAGGTACCAAATAAACGTATCCAGGAATGTACCATTGTCCTTACTTGACTTCCCCTATAACCCTCGACTAGCCTACAGCATAGGAACCTCACACTCTCAACGGTGGGTCACAGGCCTACTGAAAACAATTGCTATGCATATCCAGGAGCTAACTCTGATACTTTTAATTTCCTCTAAATGATCATGCAAAGGGGTGGATGCCTAGTGCTCAAACATTTTAAAAAACCAGCAGCGTGCAAGTGCAAATCATCTCTTTCATGCTTTTCTTTCTAACCGCTTTGTGCTTCGTTGCAACACCTAGCACCGAAGTGATCTTCGTGCTACTAGGTTTTAATTTTTATCATTATTATTCCGTCCTAGATGCAATGCATATAAAATCAGCAAATTATTTCTCATGCTCAGCGGCATTTAACCATTTTTCCACACCTCTACCCTTCCCCGTTGATAGTGCATCATTGCATTCATTTCTTTTAGGGTTTCCTTATCATTTTATGTGGAGAAAGGAAGGAAACACACACTAAAACATATAAACAAGGCTGAACTGAAGCATAACTTCATGCCCCAGCCTTGCTATACATCAACAAACATAAATCCTATTTTTCTATATTTTTCGTAGCCCCAAATGTATTTTTCCCCTATTTTTCATGGTGTTTTTATCATTTTTCCCCATTTTCTTCATTTTCTTGTATTTTTTAAATTGATGAAAATGAAAACCAGTTTGTGGGCTGTGGCCCTTAGTTCATTTACAACAAAATTGAAAGATTAGTTGATGTGTATCGACGATTTTCCCCATTTATATGCCCAAAACCCTTGTTTTTCTCCCTTTTCATGCGTTTTCGGGTTTCTTGACATTATTTCGAGCCATGAAATGCATGTTTTTCATAATTTCTGGTTATAAACAGTAAGAACTCAGAAGAATCAGCAGCATAATCAAATCTTAGTCCATATGAACGGCATTCCATCAATCAAAAGCATAAAACACTAAATTTTCTTTGTAATTTTTTGGTTTACCGCTTAAACGCGTGTTTCGGGTTTTGTGTCCATGGCTGTAGATTTGGAAAACAACAACACTTCATGTCCAGCAACATCACAAATCACCATTCTCAGCCCGTGTAGCAATCCGGTCCATGCCGGACAAGCCTCCATCATTCTTTCTTCTTCCTTCTTCTCCCCACATGATCTTGCCTTTAGAAGAGAGAGAGGGAGGAGAGAGAAAGACTAGAATCAGAAATTTCAAACCAGGCCATCATTCCACGGGCGAAGGGCGGCGATAGAGTCTGCATACGGAGGGGATTCACTGCCAACGATCACTCGGGGGGGTTGTGTGCAGCTGGCATGTTGCCTCCATCAAGATCATGGCGCATTTTTCGGCGCATCCTGGCGTTGATCTTCTCCACGATTTGTTTCATCCCTCCTCTCCCAAACTTTCATGTGACATTAAATTTTGGGCCCCAAAGGTCATGCCCACTTTGGCCAAAAATAAGTCCACCTTTTCAAATCTTGACCGGTTTGTGGCCTTTCCCCCGTCCGGACTCGGAATCGAGCTCTGAAAAATCCTGGGCATCCGGCTTAGCATCCCGCATTGGCCAGTAGCTTGTGTCAACCCGCACGACTGTCTGAAAAATTATGAAAAAATCAACAAGTGTCGCTCGGGCGCCTTTAAAGCACTTTGGCGCTTAAAATCGTCCTAGATCGAGCCGCCGCCTTTGACGGTGGATATTTTTCCCTTGATCTTCATAATTTTTAGCTATTTTTAAGCACTTCCCGTCACCTGAATTCCGCTCTCATTGGCGACCACGGGATAGGGCGACTCAGCCCGTCGAATCCACGAACATATCTGCACATAAACAACCAAAGAAGTATCAAACTGATACAAAACAATTATAATAAAACTCAGCACAATGCTCCCCCTACCCCTAGACAGAACCAAGGCATGACATCCACAAGGAGGAGGCCTAGCATCATTTAACAGAAGATCCGAAGTGAGTCACTAACCAGCTGCTCCATCACAGCCAAACGAAAAAGAACTGCCAAAGAGGTTGCCCTAAGTAGTAGTCTGAACTACTAACCAACTAAAGACAACACAACTAGGAGCTCCTACAAGGCGAGGACTCCTATAGCCTGAACAAAGGATATTTTCGTTCAGTATATCTCTTCTTTGAGGGTTTTGATTGGATGAACATACTTGGGCATGTAAAAAGGAGGGAGCTGAGCGTAGTGACCCAAGGAGAACAGGGCATTGGCCTCAGGACCTGTCTCGGCACCCAAGAACCTACCAAGCCCTCGCAAGGCGACACTTAATCCTTTTCTAACGCTCACTTTTATTTTCGCTCCAACCTTCCTTGTTTTGATATTATTTTTCCAGCAAGAAGCCACCCCGAGGAAGACAAGGTATCGGCCCCGGGTCTGACTCGTCCCCAGGAACCTACCAGGCCTTCGCAAGGCAATGAGCAACTGCTTATATATATATTTTTATTTCATTTCTTTTCTTTGATAGGGGTTAGAACCCCTTTTTACACACCTTCGTATTCACATTCATCTTTTAGGACAGTCAGGATTTCTTGGCATCATCATTATGATCTTCTAGCAGGCTTCTCTAACTGCCTCACTACTAACAAGAACTCCTAGAACGGCTGCCTAGCAGGTTAGCAGGACAGGGCCACTAGGACTTCCTTCTAAAACAGGTCTTTCAATGTCTAACAATGTCTTTACAGGAGGCAATGACTACTCCGACCTCCCTTAAACATACGTAGCCTAAACCTGGGACTTCATGCCTTGGTTGCGGGTCCCAACAAAAATGTATCCCCTCAACAAGTACAAATACACATATAACAGGAAAGAAAGGTACTCGTAAAGGAGAAATATCACCTGGAGTGGCCACAAGAAGCTTCCATCGCAGCAAAGGCTCCTCCAGGCTCCACAAAATTCCACAACCCACGAAACCTGTCCAGCACAACACTAAACAAAAACCCAATTAAACGCACCCGCACTAGACAGGGAAATGGCCCTCTTGGCCTAATGAAATCAAACGATACTATGCAGAACATCCACCTGGAAACAACCATGATAGACATCAAAGCATACTATCCCCAGGGGAACAGGGCTTGTAGCCCTAAACTAGGTGCATTAAATTATGACCTATCCCTCCTGCGTATATCGCAAGAGGTGTGCGCATCACATGTCGTCGAATCAGTCTATGGGTCCCCGATAACAAAGGTAGATGAGTCTCGCTTACCCTCTGCATCACCCAAATCAACCATCGTCTGCCAAAGAGGGCATGTTCAGAAAGCATACCCCACAAACGACCAGGTCCTGTATCACCATCAATAGATATATCGGGACAAGGGCCACAATTAACGAAGAGGTCCTCTTCATACGCAAGATTAGCCAATGAATCGGCAAACTGATTCCAATTCCGTGGAATCAGCTGAAAAGACACTCTATCGAATTCGTCTAGCAGGGCTATGGCAGTATGATGGTACATACAAAGGATCGGGTTCCGTACCATGTACGTCCCATTGAGTTGATTTAAAACCAACTGAGAGTCCCCTTTCACCAACAACTGGCGGATACCACCCTTTTTTGCAATATTCAAACCCATGATCAGGGCTTTGTATTCGGCCATATTATTAGTAAAATTCGCCCCGAGATAAGCAGCTAACTTCATGACAATGCGTCGTCGGGGGTCTCGGATGACAACTCCTACACTTCCTTTTTTGCATGGACCCCTGGACGCCCCATCAAAGTACAAGGTGTACGTCCATAAAGGGTTTACATATTCTGCCATCCTGAACTCTACTCGTAATTATGGTAATCGAAATTCAGCATATTCAACGGGTGGACTGTAGGCTCCATCCCTCCATCATCATTGAATTCGACAGGGATGCTCGTCAAAATTTGTAGGCAGTGATGGCAGAAGACCTTGATTTCCCAAATAAATGTCCCGCCTTCTTGCTCAACCACCTGGTATCCTTTGCTCCACCAAATGAGCTTCCCCTGATGATATCTCTGTTCCAAATATGCGTGTTCTAAATAAGGGATCAGACGACCCATCAACCTCTATCACGATTTCCTTGCAGATGTTTGATCAATCTTGCCTAGACCTGTAAGGCAGTCATAGCATTAGTGCAATCAGAAGTAATAAGGTTTAATCTTATTAAGATTAACCTTATTTTTAAATTCTATCCCCTCAAGGTCAGCTAACAAAACTGTGGATTTATTCTTTCCTATTCTAACGATCTTATAGGGCCCATCCCATTTGGGTTCTAGCTTGCTTGGAAATAATTCACGTCGTGCATCATAATACAGAACAAGCTGTCCTTTCTTGAAGGTGTATTTCTTGGCTTTGAGGTCGTGTAGCTTCTTCATTCGGCGCTTCGCCACTTCTTGGTGCAATAAGCTCTGCAACTTAAGCTTATCTAAATGTGCCAGTGTCGTCAAGCGCTCAAAAAGAGCGTCTTCATCGCTCAAAGAATGATTGATGGCGAACCGAATAGTCGGCAGCTCAATCTCTAAAGGCAAGACACACTCCTCCCCATATACTAACTTGAACGGGGTATGGCCAGTGGCTCGTTTGAAGGTCATATTATAGGCCCACACTGCCACGTATAACTTTTTATCCCAATCCCGTTTCTTTTCTGACACAGTTTTGGACAGGATGCCCACAAGCTGCTTGTTGGTACTTTCAACCTGACCATTGGCTTGCGGATTATATGGGGTTGTCTTGTTATGCTTGATGTTCCACATCTCTGTCAAACCTTTAATCACCTTATTCAAGAAATGGGTTCCGCGGTCCGACACTAATTCTTTCGGCGGACCAAACCGGCATATTATCTGCTCTAAAAGGAAACTAGCAGTTTCTTTAGCATCATCTTTCCTTGTTGCACGTGCTTCTGACCACTTTGTGAAGTAGTCAGTTGCTACAATGATGTACCTCTTTTGCGTAGTCGATGACGGAGTAATAGGACCCACAAAGTCTATTCCCCACTTCTCAAATGGAAGTATCGCCATAATAGGGGTGAGTGGTCGTTTCCTATTCTCTCGACTATCATGTCGTTGGCAAATATCGCATCGCTTAACATACGCAAACGCATCCTGGAAGATGGCAGGCCACCAATAACCTGCTCTTAAAGCCTTTTGTGCTGTAAGCCGTCCAGCAAAATGGCCACCGCAAGCAGAATCATGGCACTCCTCCAAAATGAATGGTACCTCGTCAGGCATCACACATCGGCGATAGATATCATCAACCCCTTGCCGATATAATGTACCTGCGATCAAGGCAAACTTTAACGCTTGCTCCTTAATTTTCCTTTTCTTAGCCTTAGATAATTCGGATCCCGCCTCTCCCGTTGATAAATAATGCGTTATTGCAGCATACCAGGAGGGAATAGATGCCGTATCTATTTTAAATATCATCTCCATGTCACTACCTTCAGCCACAGATTCTTTCGGCTCCCCAAAGTCCACTAGACATTCCACGATGCCTTGCAACCTTGGTGGCTTACTCTTGATTTCATAATCAAATTCCTCCAAAGTGATCAACCACTTCGCTAAACGATCAGGCGGCTGTAACTTATTCATCAACAGTCGAAGTCCCTCCGCCTTCGTGTAAAGCACGACTTTCTCATAGAGAATGTAATGCCTGAACTTCTTGGTCCCAAAGACCATCGCTAGACACAGCTTATCCATGTAGGTGTAATTGATTTCAGATACCCCCAGCTTCCGACTAGCAAAAGCAATCGGGTGGTACCACTTCTCTTCCCAAATTTGGGCTAAACAGCAGCTGATACTATACATGGTGGCTGCTGAGAATATATAGAACACCTCACCTCTTTTAGGTGCTTTTAAAACGGGCGCTCTTGCTAGCTCTTGTTTCACATCCTCGAATGCTACCTTACAAGGGTCACCCCATACAAACGAACAGCTAAAGGACAATAAATTGGTAAGTGGCAACGTTCTTTCTGCTAAGGCGTTAATGAATCTACGGTAGTAACCAACCGAAGACAGAAAGCTATGAACTTCTTTCGGAGTGCGTGGTGGACCCATGGCAACTATAACTTTCACCTTCTCGGGGTCTGTCGCAATTCCTACCGAACTGACCACGTGGCCCAGCAATAGCCCATAAGGTACTCCAAAAGCACACTTCCGTGGGTTTAGGGCGATGCAAAATTGTCTACAGCGCTCAAAGCATTTTCTCAAAATGATCAACTGCCTTTCCCTCACGGTGGCGGCCCCTAAGTCATCAATAAACACCCTTAACTCTTCAAGGGATATGTCACCGAACGTCTTATCGGCTGTTCGTTGCCACGAACCAGGCGCATTGCATAAACCAAAGGCCATCACATGGTAAGCAAAAGTACCAAATACAGTGATAAAAGTTGTTTTCAACTTGTCCTCTTCTGCAATTGCCATTTGGTTGTATCCTGCAAAGCAATCCATAAACGAATATATCTCCCTATCCGCTAATTGATCCAGAATCTGGTCAATAAATGGCAATGGGTAGTAGTCCTTAACTGTCTGCTTATTCAACTCCCTAAAGTCTACACATAAACGGATCTGATTATTCTTCTTCTTTCTAATCACAACTGGCGAACACCATTCCGTGTGTTGCACAGGAAAAATCAAACCCGCTTTTCGAAGCTTCTCTAACTCCTCAAACAGCCCGTCCCTCAATTCGAAAGGCATACGCCTTACTTTCTGCCGTACAGGACGACTGCCCTCTTTCAACGGAATTGTATGAACAGCAAGACTAGGAGGAATGCCTCTCAACTCATCATAACTCCAGGCAAAGATATCACGGAATTCTTGGATCAAGGCTACATAGTCCTCCCTTTCTGCTGAGCTGAGCATAGAGCCTAATTTGATGGGCCACGAATCATCAAGCGTACCAAGGTCTAGCTCGATAACATCTGCATCTCTTATACGATCTTGGCCCTCTATCAGCTCGTTCAAAGTGATCTGATAGATGTCCTCTGTGGTGGATCCCTCTTTGGACTCATCACTCGATGATGTCTCACTAGCAGATAAATCTTCTAATGTCTCCAATTCTGTAGAAGATAGAGGAGCTCGCTCACTCTGCGGGGACTCAGGATAAGCATCAACCACCACACGCTGGGCACCTCTGCCGAATATTAATCGACCGGCAGGTATATCCACTTGGCAATCCGCTTGCAAGATCCAAGGTCGTCCAAGTAATACTTGGTAACTTGGCCACCCTGCAAAACGAATCACCCTAAAATCCAACATGCATTCTACATTTGCAACAGTGACATGGACCTTAGTAATGCAGCCTTCCGGCTGTCTCAAACTGTCATCTGCCATTCTGAGAATTGTGGAAGTATCTTTCTGAATCGCAAGACCCAACCTTTCCATCAGTTCAGAACTCATAATGTTAACAGATGATCCCGTGTCGACAATGGCATAATCTACTAATATCCCATCGACATAGGCTGTAACCCTTGGGCAATGCTTTTCAGCATGCTCAAACCAGTCATCACCAACTCGCGCAATACCCAAAGGTTCTACGATGTACCCGGTACGTAGGATCTTTCTAAATTCCTTGCGTACTCCTGGGGAAAGCTTAATAAGCTGCAAAAGGTTCACATCCGGTTTGACTTCGCAAAGAGAGCCCGCCAAATCGAATTCATGATAGTTCGATAGAGCTCGCTTTTCACGCCAAACCATCCGCTCTTTAGGTCGCTGAACTGGCTTTATTGCCTCTTTCTTAACTTTCACCTTCTTCTTTGGTGCTTCCTTATCGGTTTTACTCTCTACGGGCTTCAAAGGTCCCCCTTCTAGGGCAGGATCCAAAACTTGCGTCCCTTTGTCGCCTTGCTTAGGGTTTCCGTCGACAGGCTTATCCTTGTCGGCTTCTCTACCCTTTTGACCTCTTGTAAGGACAGCTCGCAAATTAGAGGTTTCAGCATCGTTAACGCGTACAGCCTCAATCAAACTAACCCCACTACCACTCGGTACCTCTTCCACTGTAGTCTTTGGTTGTTGAAGTATTTGTTTAGGCCCGTTTTCTGGCTGGGAGTCATTTCCTTGGGCACGATGATTGACAGGCCCTGGTTGCCGACTTCGTCGCTGGAGGGAACTAATCTTACTCCAGCAAGTAGCTGCTAAATGGCCAGATTTTCCACAAATGTCGCACTTAACATTTGGGCAATTTCTTGGATAGTGCTGCCCGCCACACCATTTGCAACTAAACCTCGATGGTGCACCCTCCTCCGGGTATCTACTTCCTATCAAATTTTGTTGTTTTTTAAGGAAGTTGACATCAACGGCTATTTGTCGATACTGCTCCGTAATCATGTCGGTATAATGCTTCATCATGTCCTTAACCTCGCCAAGAACATTGGAAGAACTCGACTCATAGCCTTGGTCATTACCATGTCGCTCCATCGGCCTAACAATTCGATTAGGCACTGGTTGTTGAACCACAGGCATGGGATTAGAATTGACCGCCTGGCCTCCACTATTTGGAGCCATTTGACTGCCCGTAGGCATCGACATGCTAGGGGGAGCTGGTAATAAAGGCACATTCTGCATCATGTTCCCTCTCCCATTAGGGTTAGCCATCGCTATCCCTTGACCACTACTGCCATTGGCCATTGCCACATTATTTCCCAATACTAAACCCATATTCGAATTTCCTCTAGAAGCATAGGCTGCTTGTAGTCGGGATTCCACCTCTTGTGCTCGTGTAATGGCAATATCTATATCCCCCAAGGGGACACTACTCAACTGCAATTGGATATTAAAGTCTAAACCATGTAGGAAATATTGCAATTGGGCAGCTGCGGGGATAGGGATAGAGGTGTCCAACTTACGGAAGACCTCTTTTATCTTCTTCGCATAAGCACGAATATCCTCGTGTGGATCTTGGCGGGTCACGTTGAGTACACGCAACCAATATTGCCCACCCCTTTCAGGGGCAAACTCCCTTCGGAAAGCTCCATAAAATGCATCAATGTTCAATATGGTTCCGGCTTCTAAACCATGATACCATATAGCGGCTCTTCCTTTGAGAGTCATGTTGAAGAACATCATTAAATGTCCTTCCTCTTGAATGCGACAGTTGAACATCAACTTTTGAAACTCCCTAATATGGAGTTCCGCATCTTCCTCAACTAGCCCATTAAAAATGGGTAGCGGGTAACCTAGAGCCGGCAAATCCGTCGTTCCTGCTGGAATTGCAATAGGCTGCGCCATGACGCGGATTGGATTTGCACAAGGAATAAAGACCGGTGGGGTTACACCTCCCGTACTTGACGTGGACTGGCTTATAGAAGGAAGGGGAGCACTAGAGCTTCCACCTTCTCCTAACTTACTGCTTGGGGTCCTAAGACCACTAGATTCACTCCCTCGTAAGGGTTTAGCACCGCTACGCATAGGGGAATATCTCCTAAATATTTCAGCACGTCGCCTAGCTCTTTCGTCTCTTTCTTGCTTTTGGATTTCTGCTAGACGATGCTTATCACTAAATAACGGATCAAGCTCAGTATCCTTTGGCATAAACTACTAGTTGGTCCTTAAACAACCAGGATTCGAGAACAGCCACTTTTAAGCAGCTCCCGGCAGACGCACCACTGATGGACCTAAAAACGGGCCGGCACTGGCTCATGCACTAGCCGGACCTCGTCACTATGCGCAAGACAACCCCCTCGGCCTCGCGGCCAGGAGCGTCTATCAAAATCTCTGCCTTCCTAAACATTGCGTTTGTAATACGTTGTAGTCCAACTGATCCTAACCCAATATTGCTCCTCAGAGGGAGTCCCTTTCACATAGCCAAAAGGCTCGAATCACATACACATGGGGTTCCTCCTACGGCTGAATGCCGTCAACCCTCTGCGACTCTCCTACACCTTGGGGATTGGCCCCTCGATGCGTCGCTCAACATTTAGACATTTCGCACAAACGTCGCTCAAGGTACCAAATAAACGTATCCAGGAATGTACCATTGTCCTTACTTGACTTCCCCTATAACCCTCGACTAGCCTACAGCATAGGAACCTCACACTCTCAACGGTGGGTCACAGGCCTACTGAAAACAATTGCTATGCATATCCAGGAGCTAACTCTGATACTTTTAATTTCCTCTAAATGATCATGCAAAGGGGTGGATGCCTAGTGCTCAAACATTTTAAAAAACCAGCAGCGTGCAAGTGCAAATCATCTCTTTCATGCTTTTCTTTCTAACCGCTTTGTGCTTCGTTGCAACACCTAGCACCGAAGTGATCTTCGTGCTACTAGGTTTTAATTTTTATCATTATTATTCCGTCCTAGATGCAATGCATATAAAATCAGCAAATTATTTCTCATGCTCAGCGGCATTTAACCATTTTTCCACACCTCTACCCTTCCCCGTTGATAGTGCATCATTGCATTCATTTCTTTTAGGGTTTCCTTATCATTTTATGTGGAGAAAGGAAGGAAACACACACTAAAACATATAAACAAGGCTGAACTGAAGCATAACTTCATGCCCCAGCCTTGCTATACATCAACAAACATAAATCCTATTTTTCTATATTTTTCGTAGCCCCAAATGTATTTTTCCCATATTTTTCATGGTGTTTTTATCATTTTTTCCCATTTTCTTCATTTTCTTGTATTTTTTAAATTGCTGAAAATGAAAACCAGTTTGTGGGCTGTGGCCCTTAGTTCATTTACAACAAAATTGAAAGATTAGTTGATGTGTATCGACGATTTTCCCCATTTATATGCCCAAAACCCTTGTTTTTCCCCCTTTTCATGCGTTTTCGGGTTTCTTGACATTATTTCGAGCCATGAAATGCATGTTTTTCATAATTTCTGGTTATAAACAGTAAGAACTCAGAAGAATCAGCAGCATAATCAAATCTTAGTCCATATGAACGGCATTCCATCAATCAAAAGCATAAAACACTAAATTTTCTTTGTAATTTTTTGGTTTACCGCTTAAACGCGTGTTTCGGGTTTTGTGTCCATGGCTGTAGATTTGGAAAACAGCAACACTTCATGTCCAGCAACATCACAAATCACCATT
Source organism: Lygodium microphyllum (assembly GCF_053477565.2). Lineage (NCBI taxonomy): Eukaryota > Viridiplantae > Streptophyta > Polypodiopsida > Schizaeales > Lygodiaceae > Lygodium > Lygodium microphyllum. Next base: position 64,730,726 of record NC_141144.1, on the reverse strand, counting down.
CTCAGCCCGTGTAGCAATCCGGTCCATGCCGGACAAGCCTCCATCATTCTTTCTTCTTCCTTCTTCTCCCCACATGATCTTGCCTTTAGAAGAGAGAGAGGGAGGAGAGAGAAAGACTAGAATCAGAAATTTCAAACCAGGCCATCATTCCACGGGCGAAGGGCGGTGATAGAGTCTGCATACGGAGGGGATTCACTGCCAACGATCACTCGGGGGGGTTGTGTGCAGCAGGCATGTTGCCTCCATCAAGATCATGGCGCATTTTTCGGCGCATCCTGGCGTTGATCTTCTCCACGATTTGTTTCATCCCTCCTCTCCCAAACTTTCATGTGACATTAAATTTTGGGCCCCAAAGGTCATGCCCACTTTGGCCAAAAATAAGTCCACCTTTTCAAATCTTGACCGGTTTGTGGCCTTTCCCCCGTCCGGACTCGGAATCGAGCTCTGAAAAATCCTGGGCGTCCGGCTTAGCATCCCGCATTGGCCAGTAGCTTGTGTCAACCCGCACGACTGTCTGAAAAATTATGAAAAAATCAACAAGTGTCGCTCGGGCGCCTTTAAAGCACTTTGGCGCTTAAAATCGTCCTAGATCGAGCCGCCGCCTTTGACGGTGGATATTTTTCCCTTGATCTTCATAATTTTTAGCTATTTTTAAGCACTTCCCGTCACCTAAATTCCGCTCTCACCATCTAATTGTCTTTCTAGTCCGGCCACCTTCTCCTCTTGGGCCACTCTCCATTCTTGCCCCCTACTCTTCTTCCTCTCCTCTAGTGTTGGGAGGGTGACATTCTCCCTTTCGTCCTCCATGTGGTTGGTGGTGGTGTCGATGCGGGGAAGCTGCGTTTTGCCTGTGGTGGTGTGGGTCATGCCACGGGGAAGCTGTGTCACGTCTTCAGACGGTGGGATGTTGAGGTTGGGGCGACGCGTCGGGGGCGTCGCGACGTGGGGCGACGCGATGTGGGTCGACGTGACGGGGGGCGATGCGACGTGGGGCGACGCGACGTGGGGCGACACGATGCGGGGCGTCACGTTGTGGGTCATTACGACTTCGATCTCTTCAGGGCACTGGATCTTTCCTCCTGCTTCTGTGAGCACTCCTTCACTCCGAGCAAGAGTTGCTCTGATACCAAGTGTGATAAACCTGCACTCGTTACGCACTCAACACGGCACAGAAAGGTAACACGATATGAGCTCAAGGTATACTCTTGTATTATTCAATCCAAAAAGCGGGACAACATAGACGCATCCCAGGACTACACCCTCGTGACGCCGCACATAAGAGGGTTCACCACTGGGTATAGGGAATCACACGTAGAGTGGAAACAAGGTAGGGCTTTGAGTCACTACTACTCCCTATATAGGTGCAATCGGTAGCGACGGCATGGTATAGCTACAAAGCCCTTACATTTCACCCCCCCCCCCCCCCCCCCCCCCATTCACCCACCCACATACCTCTCACTCCAGCCCCCGTTCACATACCCATTCTCCCAGACACACAAACCCCCCTCCTAAGCCCCTTTCCCACCCACCCCCCTGAAGCGCAGAACCTGCCCCCTTCATTTCACCAACTCATCCTTCCTCCATAACTCATTTTCATTTTCTTACTCAAACCATGTTTTGTAACATGGTATCAATACTTTCTCCTTGAGATTTGTGAGATAGAGAGGTATCCATAACTATGCATGAGGAAGACAAACTCAAGACAAGGAAAATGTGTTCCTAAAGAAGCTCAAGGCTCAAGGCCTTTGGTAAGTCACTTATGAATATAAGTGTGCATCAGGTGGGTTCAAAATAATGCATTTTTAAAATATTATTTTTATACATTTTTTTACATACAAAAGGGTGTAATGTAAAGGGGTTATTTATAGATTGAATAGAAAATGGTTATGTTTTATTTAGAAAAAATTCACAGATTAGCATATTTATAAATAGGCCTTGAACGCACATGATGTGGAGGATATACATATAGTAAATTCCCCAAGCTCAAGGCTGAAGACTCTCAGGTATATCCAATGCATGGAAGATGATGGGACCTAAAACGGGCCGGCACTGGCTCATGCACTAGTTAGACCTCTATCATGCGCTCAACAACCCCACGGCCTCGCGGACGGAGCGTGGATGACACATACATCATCTTCCTAAACATCTTGTGTTTGTATCACGTCTCGTAGTCCAACTCTAACCCAATTAACACTCCTCAGAGGGAGTCCCTAGCACATTGCCAAATAGCACGAAGTACAAACATAGGAGGTCCTCCCATGACTGACTGCCGCTACCTCACTGCGACTCTCCTACATCTTGGGGATTGGCCCCTCGATGCGTCGCTAAACATATATAACACAATATCACACATATTTCCACTCAAGGTACCAATTGATCGTATCCAAGAATGTACCATTTTCCTCACCTTCTTTCCCCTTAGACCCAGTGCCTAGCCTGCAGCTTGGGACAACCTTACTCACTCAACATTGGTCACGATCTAGAGAATACAGGTGCTATGCATCCAGGACGTATTGTCTGATACCTTTTATCATTTTATGCTTTATGCAAATTGTGAATGTCCATGTGCCAAAACAAAGAAAAATTAGCATTGTGCACATGTGGAAAACATTTCTTTCAATGATTTTGACTATCGCTCGTATGCGGCGTTGCATGGACGTAGCACCGAGAAACCCTCGTGCTACTAGGTTCCTAATCTTTACTAGAAGTTTCATCCCATTTACTGATAGTGGATCCTGTGGACTTCGCTTGAATGGCTGATCAAAAAGGCAAAAGCAAGGCCCATGAGAAGGTCCAAAGGGAGATTAGGGACTCTAGGACCCCAATGAATGATGAACCTAGCTCAAAAAAAGATTATCATGGTAATATGCAAGAGAAGGTCCAAAGGGAGATTAGGGACTCTAGGACCTCAATGAATGATGAACCTAGCTCAAAAAAAGATTATCATGGTAATATGCAAGAGAAAGCTCTCGATATAGACCCCTACAACATGCTCAATCACACTCTATATCAGCATGAGCTTCATCACATGGAGAGGCATAATGAGATGATTGCCAACCATCACCAAATGTTGTCTAAAATTGATGTAGCAATTGAAAAAATGATCCTATCAAATTCTTAGAATCAACAAACCCTAGAGCAACTCACCACTCTTGTAGTCCAGTTAGCTATCACTCTGGCACAAGAAAAGACAAATAATTCCAAGCATGAGTCTCAAGATGACCTTCATCACTAGAGCCACTACATGGTCCATAGGACATTCTTAGATCCAAGGGTATTCCCCCTTCCACTTATGAGGTCGGTGAGCCCTCTCATGTTAATGACGAGCCTCTCTTGAGCTCTCCCATCAACCATGCAACCAACCTCCCAAGGAAAGCCCTACTCACCATCAGTAGAAAGCTCCCCCACTCTTTGTAGGAGCCCTAATGGCACTTACATGGCTCAACCCAATCATGGACAGTAAAGTATTAATTGTAAGCATGGTAATAATGGGCAACATTGCTATAATTGGTAGCATGGGATAAATTCACAACATGGTATGTACGGACATCATGGTATATATGGACAATAAGGCTTTCATGGGCAGCAATGCCCCAATGATCTCCGTGACAAGATCCTTTTCACTAAGTACAATGGCCAATCCATGTCCCCATCAGGTTTGAAAGAATGGACATTCAAATTAGAGTCCTATTTCAATATCTACGCCCTCATGGATAATTAGAAAACTATCTTTGCATCTCTCCACTTGGAAGGGTTTCCCACACATGGTGGTACTATATTAATTGAGAGAATCATCAATTTATTGATTGGGAAGACTTTAAGGTGCACATGGTTCAAGTATTTGTATCTCCTATAGAAAAAAAGGAGTTGGCAAATGATGGTACATTCTTGACCAATGCAATATCACTATATAGGAGTATCCAAATTAGCTTATGAACTTGACAATGTATGTGATTTGTGGATGTCATGGCTCAAAATCCCACTACCCTATTTGATACAATTGAATTGGTTAAAATATATGCAAGAAAGTAATATAAAAATAAGAATTTTTAGCAAGGTTATGAACAGGCCCACATCCCATTGAGGTTAGCCCTATATCGAGGTGTTTTTAGAGCCAACCCCAAGTCTAGTGTAGCAGCCCTAAAATAACCACTTACCTCCCCTTCTATGCTAAAAGAAAATAGGGGGCTTTTGGGACATCAACTGGCTATAATGGTGAGAGTAAATATACTAAAAATAGGCCCCACAATGCATCAACGTTGAATGATTTAAGTGGTCAAAAGTTCATTCCCCTAGACATTGTATAATGATGAGGAGGAATTATCTATTGAAAATGAGGAGTATAATGAGGATTTTGGACTAGGAGCAATTCTATGATCCAAAGGATACAACAATGAGCTGAGGCTCATCTTCTGCTCCATTGTTTCTGTCTCCCTCTCTTCCAACATGGTATCAGAACTTGAACGCCTGAAGCTTGAAGGCTTGGTAGTGGCCATTTGACATCAAGACATCAGATCTGAAGAATACATCATCAAAGGAGACTATGCCTACAACCTATATCTTGCTGTAAAAATGATTTTTTGAGAAATGGCCCACTTTTCTTGACCAGAAGTCAGATACTTACAGGTTGTATACATCAATGAATACGTAAGATGGAACTATGGAAAATGCTCAAGGCACTGACAATATCACTCAAATTGTGGGAGAAAAGCTGGACAATTTTTTTTTTGCTTTATGGAAGTTCCATATGAAGAATTTTTTGGTTGACAGAGGTTATTGGGACTTATGTATAGGTGATGAGGCTGAACCTGAAATATATGAAAGGAATCTGACAAATGATCAGAAAAGGACCATAAGCTATGGACTGAGAGAGCATGCAAGGTGTTACATTGGTTTTCCTTATGTATATTAGATGCTATGGTTATACGGATTATTAGATGCAGCTCCCTAAAGGATGCATGGGACATACTCATGAAGAATTATAGAAATGTAACACATGCAAGAAAGATTCGTCTAAAGCAATAGTTCAATAACATGTCTAGGAATGGCAAAAGCATTTAGGACTACACTACAGAGATTAAGAACATAGCGGATCAGCTTGCCACCATTGGGTCCTCAGTGTTTGAGGATGATATGATTCCAGTGACATTAAATGGACTTGGCAAAGAGTATAAAGCATTTGATATGTCTATTTCTATGAGAGCTGAATCTCCTAGTTGGGATGAGCTGATTGCTTTGTTGCTGCATGAGGAAGTTAAGCTTGGGATGAATACAGGTTCTAGTACATCTCAAAGTAGAGACACTTTCCTTTACTCTAGCCCAGCGTGGCAAATGCGGCAAAGGCCGTCGCTCTTTTCGAGGTTGAGGAGACACTCGAAATGCTTATGGACAACATCAACAGAATGCCTGGCATGGCACAAATACACAGGGTCAGCGTGGATCTAGTGGCTTTAGAGGAAGGGGGAGATTACCCCATGGTAGAGGTGGTGGATCTGGTTCATGGCAGTCGAATGATCAGTCAAATAGAGATAAGGATTGTCATTACTGCAAGAGATAAGGAAATATTGCAAAGGATTATTACAAGGAGCAGGGAGATATGAAGGAAAAGGGCAAACATCATGGGCACTTTGCATCTTCTAGCCGTGCTCATGATGACTAGGTTAACAGATTGTTTGCCATGCAACATGTGTCTAAGAATGCATCTAGGCAGAACAGAGATGTAACGTGTCCATCTGTTATCTTCAGGACACGTCTTAGCAGTCCATCGAAAAGGATGTGTAGAAAGCTCCGTGCGGCACTCCCATGGAATGTCACGAGGTTTGCAATCTAGGACTTTCCTTATTTGCCATGTAACGGAAGTATTCCGGCCGATCCCACTTAGGGCCGACCTGAATTAGGGTTTTTCCTATTGGTCATTTCCTAACGGCAACTAGCATCCAACCTGAGCGAACCATTTTACACAGAAACACCAGGTCATAAGCGGATTCACGTTGCACTTGGCTCAAGGAGAATGGGAAATGAGAGGGATGCAAAGCTCAACCTCTCTGCCATAAAGCATAGTCCCATTCCGTTCCCCTAAAACAGCATAAATCGGGATCAATTATAACTCTAGGTCAATGCTCTTGTTGTTTGCTTTCTTTGAACGATCTTCGTGATGTCCATCTTGATTGAGAAAAGTTCCCGGCCAACTGGGACCACCCATTCGTATGGCCACATCCACCGAACTTTCCTCAGGTTGTTTTAGTTATTTAATTACCTAACATATTTAGTGGAACATGTATCAATCAGATTCCTTAATTAGCCCGTTAGGCACTGGTTCCTTCATGTAATCATATCACTTGACATAGAAAAGAAATGCCAAACAAGTTCCTTTTTAACAGGTTATCATATTTATCTTTGAAATACATAAAGTCCAGCCCGTAGGCTTATCCACAATCCGCGCGAAGCCTATCCAGAAATCCACAAGGATCACTAATCCAAGATTCCGCCCATAGACTAGTATGAGGGCCTTGAGATCCAATCCCGAGTCACGTTAGCCTCTTGTTTAGAGCCCGCAAGGCGAGGGACTTATGCCGCCCAGAGCCCCCCTGGCACCCAAGCCTCTTGCTCCAATTAGCGCTTAACGGAGAGACCTCTCATGGCGGGTTTGGTCCACCTTCCCGGCGCGGTTAACAACCCCCTTGGTTAGGGTTATGCAGGCAGTCGGGGGTAATTGAAGGTGCCTCTCCTTTCAAGCCTTCAACCTAAAGCATTAGATATCCATTTATCCTTTAATTCTTTGAGCAAACAAAGCAAAACAGTGCTCTTAAAATTGTTACAAGCACAAACAATTCCATTGGTTGTTCTTTTTGGCCAACTGCTAAGGAGTGAATCCTTCTTTCCGAATGCATCCAGCACTCAATTCGAGATTACTTCCAACTTGGTAAGATCCCCTATATCTTGGGTTAGGGCGTACTCTATTAACCTAATTTGATCAATACCTTAAGTTCACATGTTATTCCAATTTATTGGCTTGTCCTTTGCTTCCAAGAAAGTATCTTTACCCAAAGAAAATACTATATTAGGACAATTATTCATCCTCTTGCAAGATAACTTACGTAAGAATCTGCCAATCTCATTCCGAGGAATTGGCCATTCCCTTGTGATCCAATCACAAGATCATGCGACTCTGCAACTTGTTGCACAAGTGTCACATCAAACTATGAGACTATTCTATCCATCAACGGTGTCTTCTAATCACGATGTCATGATTAGATATAACAATCTGTTCTTGATTGCATTAGGCCGACATTGTCGGTCCTAGGGTTTCGAGTTTCATCTTTTTAGCGAGAGATCCTTAGGGTAAAAACCCTAGATCTTTTCTCGCAAGTATGCCCTATTGTCCCTACATTACATGAATGTGGGCAAGTCTTTAGGGTATCGGGGTTTCAGCTTTGGTAAAACGAGCGACTAGGTAATGTCTCCAACATGCTAACCCTAGTCAGTTCCTTGGGATAAGTTGCATTGAATTAGCCCTTTTCTAAATGAGTACTCCGTGGTTTTAGGTGTTTAGGTTTATGCCAATTTAACTTGTCTATTTTTGAAGATAATTACGCTATCATTTCCATAACCACATGACTTATTGTCTACACGTAAGTTGATTTTCAAATCCTAACTTTTCGGTTTAAAATGAAGCATAGGTTAGGTTATAGCCTAATTCCAATTAATCATTCTATAACATGCGAACAAGATTCATGCTAAAACATGCATCCTTTTATCACTTTCATTTCCAAATGAATTTGTCGTATGCAGAACTTACACACTCTTTCGTTGTTTTAAGTTTTTAGGCCACTTGCCTGGAGCAAAATCTTCTTCATGCAACCCCAGCAGTTTCCTACGGTTTCTAGCAACTTTCTTTGGGAATTATTTTGAAAAAGATGTTCAATAATGCAATATGCGGTTTATTTCTTCGACGTGTACTATCATAATTCTGGTTTGTAAAAATGGACATTAAACAAACTTCAATTTATTGCAATGCATAAAACTACTTGCTAGAAATGCATATTAATTTTTTGCTCACTTTATTTTGTTTGTTTTATTGAAAATACTAATGGCCGACCTCTTCCGTCGTGAGCTAATTCTTTCAAAATTAACCAAAGTATTTAAGACAAAAAAATACATCCTATCTCCAAAAATCATCCACGCATGATTGAATTATAACAATGTAAAATAAAAATTAGGAAGGAAAACCTGGACTTATGGTGAGATGTCCATGTGGAAGCTAGGAGATGATCCTCCTGCGGTTGTGCCTTGGGCTTTCTTAGGAGCCATCGCGAATGCGGCCTTTTTGTCTTGGATGTAGATTTATGACTTGGTCGTCTCCTTTTGCACGCGTAGCTCCCCTTTGTGACACCTTGCACCGTCTTTTGAAAACAGTTTTTGTAGAAGGTTTCCTTCTATGAATTTGAGTGGGGAATTTCCTACAGTTAGGGTCTTTAAACACCGGATAAAGTGGGCAAAAAGGCCTTGATTTCAACGGGGTCACTGGTCTTTTAAACCCCACTTGCGAGGGCAATAAGAAGGCTCATGAAAAGGGCTTTTGAATCCCCATGAAAAAAACTCTTGGTGGAAAAGAAAGGGGGAAAAAAGGGTGTATGAAACCTTTGAATCCCGAGGGAAAAAGAAAAAGGTGTAAAAGATGCTTGGGAGGAGACTTTCTTTGTGTGGGAAAAACGGGTATGAAAGGGGCTTAGGAAGGAATTTTGTATGGGGGGAAATAAGGGCTTAAGGATACCACATGAAGATCCTTCAAGGAAAATTAGGGGGGAAAGGGGCTTATTAAGCCCTTAGGGGGAGATCTCGTGTGGGGGGGGGGGGGGGGGGGGGGAAGTTATATGAAAGGCCTTAAGTAGGCAACATGAAGGGGGGCTTCTTAGGAGCTATAGAAGCTTCCTAAGAAGCTTCTAAGGCTGTGGATGCCCCACGTGGCGGGAGAAGAGCGGCAGATGGTGATGTGGCCACAGTTAGGGCAGCCTGTAGTGGCAAGTGGCGGTGATCTCCTCCCCTCCACGGCAGCACCTCGAGTTAGCGGAGTGAAGCCTTTCCCCTCCTGCTTGTCAATCTGGCGGCGACCTCTTCTGGCTCCACGACAGCTCCTCGAATCTTGGTGGATGTCAGTGGCCTCATGCGGCGCCTCCTCCTCTCTCAATGGTAGCGACAACACCAATTTTCTTTGCTTCCTCCTCTCTGTCAGTTGTTGATAGAATGGCAGCTCCCCTATCCTCCACGATCCCTCATGATTTCTAGCCTTAGCCTCCCTAGCCTCTGTTAACAGATTAAATAGGTGAGGGGAGGGGATCCTCCCTCCCACACGCGTCATTTCACATGGGATCTTCTCCCCTACAAGCTCCATCGAGGAGCTTGATCATACTTGCTATTCCCCTCCCCTCCAGCACGACAATCGGCTAGGGGGATAAGGGGAATAATAAAAAAATTTGCCCTTATTTTAACCTTTTAGCCTCTTGGAGGAGATTCGTATGCAGAATTCGTGTTTTCAATTCAAAAATGTTACATTCTCTCCCCCTTGGAGGAATCGATATGTCCTCATCTTGAGATAAAGTGGGGATATTGATGGTTGAGAGTGCTTTCATCTATCCAAGTGGCATCCTCTTCGGGATAATCTTTGCACTGTACGAGGAATTCTCTCAAGGTTGTGGATCTCAATTGTCTCTCCCTAACATCTAAGATCCTGTCAGGCCTTAGTTCAAGGACTCCTTGACTAGGCATTACAATTTGTTGGTCATCAAGTACATGGTTAGGATTAGGTACATACTTCTTCAATAGGCTGATATGGAATACATTATGAACCTTTAGGTTCTCAGGGAGTTGCAATCTATAAGCATTAGGTCATAGGCACTTGAGGATCTTGTATGGTCCACAATACCTTGGACTTAGCATAGGGAACTCTTCTTTGGACGTACACGAATGAAGACCATATCTCCTTCCTCGAAGATTCTATCTTGACGCTTCAAATCCGCGTATGCCTTTTGTCTATCCTTGGCGGCTTGGATGTCCTGTCTTATTGACTTTATTTGGTCATCCATCTCTTCCAACATTTGCCTTGAAGCTTCAACCCTCAAGGTTGGATCTAAGAAGTTTAGGGGACTTCGACAGTCATGACCGTACAATGCTTGGAAAGGGGTCATCTGAATGCTTTGTTGGTAAGAAGCATTGTAGGAAAATTCAACCAAAGGCAAGTATTGAATCCACCTTTTCGGCTCACGACAGTAGTATGCCCTAATAATATCCTCGATGACTTGATTGACTCGCTCTGTTTGGCCATCCGTTTGGGGATGGTATGCTGTGCTAAAATAGAGTTGAGTCCCAATGGCTTGAAAGATGGCTCTCCAGAAGTGTGATGTGAAGAGAGAATCACGATCACTAATGATTCTTCTTGGTAGCCCATGTAGCTTGAATATCTCCTTGATATACAGTCTTTCAATGTTTGAGGCTTTATAGTTTGTATTCACTGGAATAAGGTGTGCAACTTTAGTAAGCATGTCAACCACAACCATGATGGAGTTGTATTCTCCCAGAACTTGGGGTAGGCCAACAACAAAGTCCATACTGATGAATTCCCATTTCATTTGGGGAATGTCAAGAAGTTGCAACTTCCCTCACATTTTGACATGTTCGGCTTTGATACATTGATAAGACAAACACTCGGTAACATATTTGAGAATGTCACCTTTAAGCCTCTCCCAATGGTAGCTCTTCCTAGCTACATTGAGAGTTTTGGCATAGCCAGGATGTCCTGAGAAAGGGGAATCATGAGCTTCCCACAATATATTCTGCTTAAGTGACTGGCTTGCTTGTATACATAACCTCGTTCTATAGTAGACAAGTCCACTATTGATAGAGAATTCATGATACTTAGCCTGCAGCTTTTGATCCTGATCCTTGATAGAGATTTCCCTTAGCATCTTTTGATAGGCTAGATCATGGCATGCTTCCTCTCCAGCTAACTCAAGTATTGGATTGTTTGGCATAGATACCTTTGTGGCTAGAGATCTAACTATTGATGGATTTTGCAAGATTAGAGAATTAAGGAATGCCTTGTGACTGAGAGCATCGGCAACTACATTCTCTTTTCCTGGTCGGTACTTGATCTCAAAGTCATACTCCTCCAGCACTTCAATCCACCAATGTTGCCTGATATTGAGCTTGTTCTGGGTAAAGATCCACTTGAGACTCTTATGATCAGTCACTAGAGTAAACTTACTACCCAATAGGTAGTGTCTCCAAATCTTTAGAGCATGGATGATAGCTAACAATTCCAGATCATGCGTAGCATAATTCTTCTCATGACTCTTCAATTTCCTTGAAGAGTATGCTATAGGATGACCTTCCTGCATAAGCATACATTCTAAGGCAAGTGTGCTAGCATCAGTTACTACCTCGAACTCCTTACTGAGGTCTGGAAGCTTTAGGATAAGTGCTGATACCAAACTTTGCTTCAGTCTATCAAAGCTAGTTTGTTCGGGTGTTGACCATGCAATGGATGTTTGCTTCTTCAGTAAGTCCGTCTGTGGTGCTGCAATCAAAGCATAGTTTTTGATGAAGACCCTATACCATCTTGTCAATCCAAGAAAGCTACGTATTTCTTTGAGAGTTGTTGGTATTGGCCATTCTAGCACATCTCTGACCTTGGCTGGGTCCACTGAGATTCCTTCTGCTGATACGATGAATCCAAGATATTCAATATGACGTTTGAAGAATGGACACTTCTTCATCTTAGCATACAGCTTATGTGACCTCATTGTCTCAAGGACAATCCGAAGTTAGGGTTCATGATCTTCTTTCTATTTAGAATAGACTAGCGTGTTGTCAAAGAAGACAAGCACGAAATCATCAAGATATGGCCTAAAGATATCGTGCATTAACCTATTGAAGGTAGCAAGCGCATTCGTAAGCCTGAATGACATAACTAGGAACTCAAAGTGTCCATATATTGTATTGAAGGCTGTCTTTGATCCTTATGTGATACTAACCCGATCTGAGATCAATCTTGGAGGAGATCTTTGCACCTTGAAGATGATCAAGAAGCTCATATATACTAGGAATAGGGTACTTGTTCTTGACAGTTGATTGATTCAACCCTCTGTAATCAATACATAGTCGAAGTGTTCCATCTTTCTTTTTCTGGAATAGTACTGGAGCTCCCCAAGGTGAACTGCTAGGATGGATGTAGCCCTGATCCAGCAGTTGCTTGAGTTGTTCCTTCAGCTCAATTACTTCTGGTATGGACATTCTATAAGGTATCTTTGCAATTGGCGTAGCTCCTGGCACTAGCTTGATCTCATGATCCACTTCTCTTTGAGGCAGGAGTTCTTTCAACTCTTCAGGAAATACATCCGCGTATTCCTTTAGCCAAGAAGGTCCTTTGCTAGACTCCTGCTTTTGATCTAACTTGTTGAGCTTAATCAAGTAGATAGGTGGTCCCTTTCTAACTCCATTTATAATCCGAGATGACTTGGCCAATTGAGTTTTTGGAATTCCAGCCTTTCCTTGAGTTGTGACTAATTCCCTTTCAAAGTTTTGAAAGGAAACTTGGCCCTTTCCACAATGAATGTGGGCATCATTAGGTTTAAGCCAATCCATTCCGAGTAGACACTCATGGATACCAAGGCTCATGACTGTGAATTTGACCAAAGTCGTCTTTCCTCCCAGAAAAGATTCCACCTTAGCAGTTTGCATGGTACAAGTAACCTCAGGACCATTTGCCAATTCCACAAGCAAGGTAGGTGCTTCTACTGTGGCTATTCCTAATCTTTTTGCACAAGTTGGTGTGATAAAGAAATGTGTACTGCCACAATCAATCAAGGTCTTGAAACTTTTACCTTCATAGTTAGATGATGTTTGAATCATCAAGAATTGGTGATTTGGGCCCTTCTTATGTAGAGAGGCATGGACTGTTGCCCTTTCAAATTCTGATTCCATAGTTGGATCTTCTTCTTCTTCGCACATTTGCCTATTGGCAATGTAGGCGGTTCTTCCTCTGCCTTGGGTAGTGGATCCCTAACCACAGCCCATTCCTTGGAAAGGTGCTTGGCGATGTCCTCCTCCAAGCTTGGTACATTGCCTCTTGAAATGACCGGGCTCGTTGCAATGGAAACAATGGAGGTTTCGGCCATTGCTTTGAGTAGGTACAAAGTTGTTAACATGATTAGTTCTTGCTTTCTTTCTTTGTCCTTGATTTTGACCTTGAATTTTCTTCATTTGAGGCCTGAATGCTCCTCTGTTAAGGTCATTATAAGACCAAGTTTTGTTACCCCTTGGTCTAGCCTGCATCTCCTAAATTATAGGCGCAGCTCAAATGAGATAGTCTTGAAGATTTGATGGACGCATAGATTCGAGATGATCTGATGGACGCATACATTCGAGATGGGTATTTATTGGTGGATTTAAGCCGGCACAAAATTTTGACACCTGCTGTGTCATGTCCATCTGTGGCGCATACTTAAGAAGTGAGACAAATTTGGAGTAGTATGCGTCAAGAGTGAGTCCCAGCTATTTTAGCTCGTAGAACTCATTCATTTTCTGCGTGCGATACGTAGGTGGTAAGTATCTTCCCTGCATGGATTTCTTCAGCTTCTCCCGGGTAACAGATCCTTTCGCGATCCCTTGATCTCTACACATTGCTTCCACCAAAGCCTGGATTTGTCAGTGAGCTTCAGCTTGGCGAGCATAGCCTGATTGACGGGTGTAGAACTAGCTACTTCAAAGTAATCCTCCATAGATTCAATCCAAATTTCAGCATCTGCTTGGACGGACTTGCCTCTCTCGTTAAATTTAGATGGCTTAATCTGCTTGAGATGAAACTTCTTCTCCTGGATTACAGTAGTACTTGATGTAGGAGGCAAACTGGGAACCTGTACCTGGGGTTGTGCCTGGAGAAAGGTTTCTTAACATTATTACATGATAATCGTTATGATCTATATTTCATCTCCATTTTCGCTATTAACCAAGCAATCTAACGACTTAACTTTTTATAAATTCTCATGCACAATCAAACATTGATAAAAAGAAGTCTTATTTGTATTTATATGGGTATAGCCCTTTTAGAATACAACATGTCTTGGGATTATAACCCAATTGTTTACATTTAATTTAGGGAGAATAATGTTGTATTACATTTATCTACAGGAACTGTATAATAGTATGGTTCATGGATCTTTAGGAATCAGTAAGTCATTGGAAGTTCAGGGTATCCTTTCCTTTGGAACCCATTCTTCTCATGGCGCCCCAACACTTTAATCCTATCGGCGGGGATTACATGGGTCACTTTATCATATACATATGAGTTCAGTTCAACCCTCCGACCTCGAATATGTAAAGTTGAGTTTACGTGAGCTTCCACAAAAATGAACAGCTTCACGACTTTCAGGTCTTCCAACCACTTGATCCTCTTTAGGTGACATGTATGTATCCTGGCAGTGAGGTTGGAAGAGTTTCAACTGAAGTAAATACATTGCATCTGTATTGACTGTTTTGCCTACAAGTTAGGCCACTTGGTTGTGGGCTGTTTTGGATTGTCAGTGGGTTGAAATACCATGTTTTTTTACTGCAATTAATTGCAGAAAACTGTCATAAACAGTTGCGGGCTGAAGTCAGTCAAGTTGACTTATTGGTTTGCAGGTAGTTAGGTAGTGTCTATAAAATGGAAAATGTAGATAGAACTGATAACATAACCCAGATTGTGGGAGAAAAGCTTGATAGCAACAATTATGTAATATGGAAGTTCCGCATGGAGAACTTTCTGATAGGCAAGGGATACTAGAACTTAGTGATAGGTGTTGAGGCTAAACCTAAAGTTCTAGAAAGGAATCCTATAGCCGATCAAAGACGAGCGCATCGAGCTTGGATGGAAAGAGCTTGCAGGGTTTTACATTGGTTGTCATTATGTATCTCAGATGCTATGGTGATGCAGATCATGAACTGTAAATCCCCAGCAAATGCATGGAATATATTGGTCAAATACTATGGCACAACCACAAGTGCCAAGAAGATACAATTAAAGCAGAAATTCAATAACATGGAGAGGAAGAATAGATCCATACAAGATTATGTCACAAAGGTTAAGACCATAGTAGATCAGCTGGCATCTGTTGGTTCACAGGTTGAAGATGAAGATATGGTTGTAGTGACTTTGGATGGCTTGGGTCCTAAATACAAGTCTTTTGACACTTCAATGTCTATGCGGGCTGAAATGCCTGACTTTAATAAGCTGGTTGCATTATTAATTCATGAAGAGGTGAAGCTTGGCTTAGTTACAGGGTCAAGCAGTTCAAAGAATAAGGATGCAGTTTTTTACTCAAATCAGCGTGGCCGTGGTAGCCATGGTAGGGGCTATGGATCTGGCAGAGGAGGCCAGCAGAATGCATCTTATGATAATAGCAGTCAGCCGTCATCAAATGCAAGAGGTGGTGGAAACTTTCGAGGCAGGGGGAGATCTAACTCCATGGGAAAGGGGGTACTAAATGGACTTTTGTGGATGGGAAAAGGGGCAAAGGTTGTAAAAGACCTTTAAAAAAAAGTTTTTTGCAGAGGGGAAAAAAACCCACTGGGAGGGTTTTAAATCTCGGGGAGGGGGTTTTAAAATCTTTCGAGAGTAAGGCTTATTAAAGCCACAGGAAGGGGGTTATGTGGAATTTTCAAGGAGATGGATGGAAAAATCCCGGGGACAGGGGTTATAAGAACCACAATAGGGGGCTTTGGATTCCAAGGGGGGAGGGGGAATTTATCAACCCACATGAACAAGGGCTAGGAGGAAGCCCACAAATAAGAATTTGGGGGAGGGGGGGGGGGTGTAATATGAAAGGGGGCTTAGATTCCTCCCCTTAGAAGCTTCCAAGAAGCTTCTTGGAAGCTTCCGTGGGTGACAGCTATCCACATGCACGAAGAGGAAGCCATCGAATAATTGGCTACTGGCGGGATCCTTGGCTTCAGGCGGCGGTGTTGGCGTACTCCTCACGTAGATATTTCCTCCGTTATTCCTCCTCTCCGGTAGCCTTTCGACTACCTAGCTCCCCTCCCTTATGGCCAGCAGGGTTATACTCCTCGCTCACGAATCCCAGCTCCTTCCCTCACATGCTTTTGACAGCCTATGGCGCCTATACTTCCCCACTTCTCCCCTTTCAGCAGTGTGACAACTCTTGCCTCTCCACCACTCGTTTATGCCAGTGTCCGATTATCACCTTCCTCCTCTCCCACGACTACACACGCCGTGTTTTTTAAATAGCCATGATGGTGACGTACCTCCCTCTAGGCAACCATTAGCATGGCCCTCACCTCCCTACAAGCTCCAGCAAGGAGCTTATTCAACCTTGCTATTCCCCTCTCCTCCAGCACGACAGTCGGCTGGGGGAAAAGGGGAATAATAATAATAATAATTGCCATTATTTTATCCTTTTGGCCTCCTAAGAGGAGGTTCATATGAAGAATGCAGTTTTTTTTTGGAAACGAAATTATTACAGATTTCGAGCTTTTTTATGCATATTGGGGTTATTTTGGCATGGTGTTCTACAATATTTCTTGGTGGTTTCTTTGTATTTTCTATTGCAATTTCTTTTGGGCTGAGAGAGTGATACTAAGCTATTGTCTTTGCCTAAGCTATCATCTTAGGTATAATGTATTTAGATTAAAGGGGTATATTGTAGTTGTACAAAGTTTCCAAGAGTAATACAATTTATTGTTAGGTGGAAACTTTCGAGGCAGGGGGAGATCTAACTCCCGTGGCAGAGGCTCATGGCAGTAGCAGTGTCAGTCAGACAATCCAAATAAGGATAAGGATTGTCACTATTGCGAAAAGTATGGGCATATTGCGAAGGACTGCTGGAAGAAGCAGGGAAACCAAAAGGGCAAGCAGCATGGACACTATGCTACATCTAGTCAGGCAGATGACTCTATTTGCCATGCAATATGTCAAAGATAAGGCTGCTGAAAAATCATTTGATGATGCAGTGTGGTACATTGATTCACGAGCATCGAACCACATGACCCCTCACGGTGACTAGTTCACTGATATGTTGGCTGAAAAACATGGCTATGTATACACAGGTGATGACACATAGCATAGCATTGAGGATAAAGGCAAAGTGCCTCTTGTGGTTCATGATGGCAGGAAGAAAAATTTGCATGATGTCTTGCATGTCCCTTCAATTATGAAGAACTTATTGTCTGTCGGATGACGGAGCAGAACTTGCAGGTTAGATTCAATAAGCATGGCTGCTTTATTGAAGAGTTTGGCAATGGCTGCCAGTTGATAGCTCATGGTCACAGGAATGGCAGAATGCTTACTCTTGATGCTTCTTTGCCAGAGCTGAATTCAGCTATGTTTGCCCATGGTTCTCTCACTGTTAGGGATTTGCAAATATGGCACAAGAGAGTGGGGCATGTCAATTTGCAAAGGCTACAAATTATGCAAAAGAAACAACTGGTTACAGGTTTATCCAAGTTTCAATATTCAGATATTGGTCATGTATGCGAGGCTTGCCAGTTCGATAAGCAGTCACGATTGCCGTTTGTCAGGCATGTAAGACAGAGTACATGTCCATTGCAGTTAGTGCACTCTGATGTTTGGGGGCCAGCTCATAATGTATCTATGGGAGGTTCCAGATCTTATGTATCTTTCATTGACGACTACATTCGCTATACTTGGCTTTACATATTGAAAACAAAAGATGAGGTCTTTGCTATTTTTCAGTAATTTAAAGCACAGGTTGAGAAGGAGTTTGAATGCTACATCTCTTGCTTGAGATTTGATAGTGGTGGGGAGTATGTATCAAATGAATTTGATGATTTCTTGGCTGAAACTGGCATTCATAGGCAGCTCACTTGAAGCTACACTCTATAGCAGAACGGAATAGCTGAAAGGAAGAATAGGGTTCTGATAGAAGCTGCTAGGGCCATGATGAACGAAAAGCATATGCCGCTTTATTATTGGGTAGAGGCTGTTACAACAGCCTTATACATTTTGAACAGGACTCCCACTGCAAGTATTCATGAGACGACACCATTTGAGAGGTTGTATGGCTATAAGCCGGATGTAAGTCACATGAACGTCTTTGGCTGTCTTGCTTATGTGCATATTCCAGATGAGAAAAGGAAGAAGCTGGATCCCAAAGCGCATAAGTGTGTTTTCATTGGATATTCGCAGGAGAAGAAGGCATACAAATGCTA
The DNA here is from genome assembly GCF_053477565.2 of Lygodium microphyllum. Classification (NCBI taxonomy): domain Eukaryota; kingdom Viridiplantae; phylum Streptophyta; class Polypodiopsida; order Schizaeales; family Lygodiaceae; genus Lygodium; species Lygodium microphyllum. The sequence continues at coordinate 64,712,507 of NC_141144.1, read as the reverse complement.
TGATCCCTCTACCAGGGAGACTTTGGTAAGCAGGGATGTTATCTTTGATGAGATGGGCTCTTGGTATGTATCACCAGTTGCAGTGCCATCGGATATGCCTTCCACTCATGTCTCTACAGTTGATTTACAGTAGAGCACTGCTATAATAGGACCTCGTAGTCAGACAGTATCCCCATGGACAGGGAGATTGAGGAGCTCGCCGTCCACTGACACCAGTATGTCAGTGAGGGGGAGACATGATGTCTTGGACAACAAAGGAAAAGAGAAAGTTATTGAGGATGCATCTGGTATGATGACACTTGGCAGAATGACTTCTGGCTATGAGTTTGTTGATACTTTAGATAGCGAACTTAGTATTCTGACTGTCTATACACTTGGTGCAAGGAAGAGCAGGTATATTCCGCCTCATGAGAGAGGGGAATTGAGTAGTGCACCACAGCTTAGATGCTCGCAGAGGGTCAGATACCATGTTGATAGGTTGACATACAGTGGCTACTCCGCAAAGCATTATGCTTACATGACAAAAGTGATGGAGGTCAAAGAACCATGTACATATGCTGAAGCAGTGAAAGATGAGAACTAGTGTGTAGCCATGGATGAAGAAATGAATGCCTTGGCTGAAAATAAGACATGGCATTTAGTGTCACTGTCTGAAGGGAATAAGACCATTGGCTGCAAATGGGTCTACAAAATCAAATGCAAGTCAGATGGCAGTGTGGAAAGATACAAAGCCAGGTTGGTCGCAAAGGGGTATGCCCAACAGTATGGACTTGATTATGAGGAAACATTCAGCCCTGTTGCCAAGATGGCAACCATTCGCACTGTGATTGCCTTGGCTGCTACTAAAGGCTAGAAATTGCAGTAGATGGACGTTAAGAATGCATTTCTTAACGGTGTCCTATCAGAGGATGTTTATATGGTTCAGCCGGAAGGGTATGTTCACCTTGATTTTCAGCATTATGTATGTAAGCTAAAAAAGGCATTGTACGGGCTGAAGTAGACTCCAAGAGCTTGGCATGCTAGGATCAGTAACTACTTGTAGAGATTGGGTTTTGCTGTTGGCAAGGCTGATCACAGCCTATTTACAAAGAAGACTGACAGTGGCTTGGTAGTGTTGGTCATATACGTTGATGATTTGATAATCACTGGTGATGATGACTTGGGCATAAGGTAAGTTATGAAGATGTTGAAATCTGAACTTGAAATGAAAGACCTAGGAGAACTAAAGTATTTCCTGGGCATCGAGGTAGTTCCAGCTGAAAATGGTTTATGGCTGATTAAGAAGCACTATGCCATGGAGATGCTGAAGAAGTATGGCATGGATGAATGCAAACCGTTGGATACACCTATTGATCAGAATGTCAAGCTGGACATGAACATTGGGGCTGAAGTAGAGGATGTGACTATGTACAGGCAGATGGTTGGCAGCTTGATTTACCTGACCATCACTAGGCTTGACTTGAGCTATGCTATAGGGCTCATAAGCTAGTTTATGCAGAAGCCTAGAAAGCCGCACTTGGATGCAATTAGACACATTATGAGATATGTTAAGTCCACTGTAGAGTATGGGTTGTTCTATGTTAGAGATAAGCCCTTGATATTGGCTGGATACACGGATGCAGATTGGGCAGGTTGCTCATATGATCGTAGATCTACGAGTGGATATGCATTTGGATTTTGGTAGCGGCATGATTAGCTGGAGAAGCAAGAAGCAGCCTATGGTTGCTTTGTCGAGTGTATTGAGGCAGAGGGGTGCTGCATTGGCAGCATGCGAGATTTCATGGTTGCTCAAACTTATGGCTGATTTGGACATACAGGTAGATGCTCCACTGAAGTTACTATGTGATAATCTGAGTAGTGTACTCCTGGCTATGAATCCAATCTATCATGCCAGGAGGAAACACATAGAGGTACACTACCATTTCATCAGAGAGATGGTTTTTGCAGGACGAGTTGATCTTATGTATGTAAACACTGATGACCAGGTTGCGGATATCTTTACCAAGTCCTTAGGTAAAGATAAGTTTTGTTGTTTTAGACAGCTTCTTGGAGTACACATGCTGTCTTGAGCTTGAGGGGGAGTGTTAGAATATCAAGCTCTTTCATGTGTGTTTGACCGGACACAGCTAGTCTGGCTAGATTAGTTAGGTACATTAAATAAGTCGGTTCTACTTCTGGTGTGAATAGTCTTTATGATCTTAGGTTGTATATGCACTAAAGTGTGTGTTGAATGGATATGAGAAGTTATGATTTATATTTCATCTCCATTTCAGATATCAATCAAGCAATCTAACCACTTAACTTCTTATCAATTCTCATGAACAAACAGAAATTGTTAAAAATAAGTCTTATTGTATTTATATGGGCATAGGCCTTTCAGAATACAACATTTCTTGGGATGATAGGGCAACTGTTTACATTTAGTTTGGGGAGAATAATGTTGTATTACATTTATCTACAGGAACTGGATAATAGTATGGTTTTGGGTCATGGATCTTCAGGAATCGGTAAGTCATTGGAAGATGAGGGTATCCTTTCCTTTGGAATGCATTCTTCTCATGGAGCCCCAACACCTTGATCCTGCCGGCAGGGATTACATGGGTCACTTTCTCATATACATATGAGTTCAGCTCAACCCTCCGACCTCGAATATGTAAAGTTGAGTTTATGTGAGCCTCCATAAAAATGAATAGCTTCACGACTTTTAGGTCTTCCAACCACTTGATCCTCTTTGGGTTGGTCTGAAGGTATGCAAACCGATGGGCAGCTATACAGTAGATTCCTGAGGCACCCATCCATCTCCGTTCCATGTACAAAGGCGATGGATTATAAATACGCTCTAGGATGTTCATCATCACAACCCTTTGTTGATAATTCGGGGAATGCATCGCAATCATAAACATGACTTAGAACACTAGGAACCTGTTCCATGCTTCATAATTCTGCAAGATAGTATTGAAAGTAAGGAAATATTCAAAACAGCAACATTTGCTTTACTTCATCTTATTAAGATTTCATAAAAGCAAATCCTTCGTTGGTTTGCTGTGATACCAACTGTAACGTGTCCACCTGTTGTCTTTAGGACACGTCTTAGCAGTCCATCAGGAAGGATGTCTAGAAAGCTCCACCCGGAACTCCCATGGAATGTTACGGGGTTTGTGATCTAGGACTTTCCACGTTTGCCATGTAGCGGAAGTATTCTAGCCGTTCCCACTTAGGATCAACCTGAATCAGGGTTTTTCCTATTGGTCATTTTCTAAATGGCAACTAGCGTCGAACCCGAGCGAACTACTTTTTGCAGAAACGCCAGTTCCGAAGCGGATTCACACTGCATTTGGTGCAAGGAGAATGGGAAATGAGAGGGATGCAAGGCTCAACCTCTCTGCCATAAGGCATAGTCCCATTCCGTTTCCCTAAAACAGCATAAATCGGGATTATTGTAACTTATATTTAGGTCAACGCTCTCGCAGTTCGTGTTCTTTGAACGATCTTCTTGCTGTCCATCATGATTGAGAAAAGTTCCCGGCCAATCGGGACCACCCATCCGTAGGACAGACCCATGGCCACATCCACCACACTTTTCTCAAGTTGTTTTAGTTGATTAACTACCTAACACATTTAGCTAGACATGTATCAATCAGCTTCATTAATTAGCCCGTTAGGCACTGGTTCCTTTACGTAATCATAGCACTTGACATAGAAAAGCAATGTCAAACAAGTTCCTTTTCAACAGGTTATCATATTTATCTTTGAAATACATAAAGTCAAGCTCGCAGGCTTATCCATAATCCGCCCAAAGGCTATCCAGCAATCCACAGGGATTACTAATCTAAGATTCCACCTGTAGACTAGTATGCGGGCCTCGAGATCCAATCCCGAGTCACGTTGGCCTCTTGTGCAGGGCCCGGAAGAAGGTGAGGGATTTACGGCCAGAGCCCCTTGGCACCCAAGTGTCCTCCTACTCCAAGTAGCCCTCAATGGAGAGACCTCTTGGTACGGGTTCGGTCCTCCTTCCCGGCGCGGTTAACAAACCCCTTGGTTAGGGTCAGGTAGGCAATCGGGGATAACTGAAGCTACCTCTCCCTTCAGGCCTTCAACGTGAAGCATTAGAATTCTTTTCATCCTTTAATTCTTTGAGCAAACAAAGCAAAACAATGCTCTTAAAACAGTTACAAACACAATCATTTCCATTGGTCGTTATTTTTGGCCAACTACTAAGGAGCGAATCCTTCTTTTCGACTACATCCAGCACTCGATCCAGGATCAATTGTGACTTGGCAAGATCCTCAAGGGTTTGTTTGTTAACCCTATATCCTTGGGTTAGGTCCATACCCTATTAACCCGACTTAATCAAAATCTTAAGTTCTATTAGTAGTGAATATGTTATTCCAATTCACTGATTGGTCTTTTGCTTCCAAGCAAATCAATAAAGGTACTTCATGAGGACTTATGAATTAACATGAAGAGACTATTAACAGGGCTTTGTAAGAAGTGATTGCAGTGATGAAAAAGTTTGACGATAGAAATATTTCCAGGTTACTTCACTTCTATGCAAAGAAGCTAGAGCGAGCTAGTGTACTGGTAGATGATATATCAAGATACTTTACCAATATTATATCTTGTCAAAATTAGAGCTGCATAGAATCCATCTACACAGATTATGAAAATACATAGGCTGATATCAAGATAGCTCTAAAAGAGGAGTGTATCATAGAGGATGCAAATGAAGTAATCAAGCAAACTTTTCTAGAGTGGTTTCATAACTTGCAAAGAGCCTCTTTGCTCTAGAGTTACAAAGAGACTTTGAGATGATGAATTGGACAATATAGAGGAATGATCTTTGCTTATAGAGAAAGTCTTTTTGTTCTTACAAGATGTGCACCCTCCATTGCAACAACTAGAGCTAGAGAAGTTGTTAGAGGATGATACTATAGAGCATGGTATAAAGACCAAATGAAAAGACATGCAAGATGTTGTATCAAAACTAGTGAAGAGATAGAGAAGAAGATAGCTATTAACCATGCCTAGACCTATGCTTGGTCAATCAACACGTGTCATAGCCAATGATTAGGCAACTACCTTCCATGCCTTCCACAAATTCTTCAAAAGAGAGTACCATGGATAAACTTATAAAAAATGTGTACGATTTATATCAAGTTTGCTAACCTTGACAAGTCAGGGAAAGCTTCTAGTTTAAAGTCACGAGCTAGGGAAGATTTTATCTATTGTTGCATATGGTGTGATAGTACAAAGCATGACCATACAAATTGTGAGTCATACATAGATGCTTTAAAAAAGAGTTTAATTTTTTAGAAGGATAGAAAGATTCATGCAAATGAAATTGGAACCTCAAAGAGGGTCACTAGAGGGGGTGGTAGGATAGAGCTTAAGTAGTATATGCTTCTTGCTAATCTTGGTCCACATCAAAATATGGAAGATGTATACAAGAAGAAATAGAAGAAAAAAGAGAAACAGGAAATGCTGAAGGGAAAGCAACTAGGATACAAGCTACTCTCAAACATAGAGACAGTTATAGATCTTTAAAATTTTTTGAAAGAGAGAATTCTAAATAGCAACATCAAGTTTGCATTGGGTAAAATCCTTGAAATAGCAAAAAAATATTTCCATGAAGAAATTATAAACATTATAAAAAGAAAAAGTTAGCTTGTGGGTGGAGTCAACTCAAGCTATGACACAGTGAAGAAGAAATAGGTTTAGAATGCATAGAATTGGTTTCTAAAGATGATGCAATTTCAAAGGTTGCTTGTGAAGAAGTAGAAGACCTTATTGTAGAATGTGCTAAATTGAATTGTGTTCTAGAGAAAAATGTGAGAAATGCGGGATCTGGAGCATGGCAAAACCGGAAGCTATGGAGGATGGAAGGAGAAGTGTGGACTCATGATGGAAAAGACACTGTTTGTTACACAAGTGAATTAGGTTCCAAGATTGAGACTTGGACTCATAAACACAATCTTGTGCATGTGGACAATGACATTGACACTTCACTGAAAAGAAAAGAGTACTATCATTGCATTAAGAAAAGGAAGCAAGTACAATGCTTTATAGGAAAGTAGGAAACTGCAGTAGGCACCATTGTGCATATGGGATAAGTTAGCCTGCATATCCTTAACCCTGAAGCTCCATACAAAGAGGCTATTTGAGTGAGTGTGATTGCTGATTCTCAACACCCCTCCTCAATCACAACTAGAAGGGCACAAAGTGTGTAGAGGCTATAATGAGAACCACCTGCAAAGTGTGGGCACATCACAAACATGGTAGACACTAGAGGCTGTCACAGAAAAGGCTAAGTGTGGGCACCAAAACATGATGGACATCCAGAGGCTGTAACAGGGGCCTCACAAAGTGTACAGGGACTGTAATGCCAAGTTACATAAGGAGTTTACAAAGCTTATGGCAGGAAGCATTAGGGTAAGGAAGTACAAGGCTTTTAAAATAGTCTATCAGAGTTATGAGAGTAGAAGGACTGATGAGTCTTGTCCTTTCGATCCTGGTGGTCTTCATCTTCATCTTCATCTTCATCTTTTAGTCCATGGTCTTCTTCTTCTTTTACAACTGCAAGATAGGCCTTTTGGGACCTCTTCCTAGCATGACAAAACTTCTCAGTATGTCCGGTCCTTTTGCAGAAGTCACAGAAGAGCGGTTCCTTTTTACCTTTGTATCTGTTGTTTACATATAACATTTGTTCATCCTTTGAAGTGCTGGGCTCTTCTTTGCTTTTAAGTTTCTTTTCTTCTTCTAACAGTGATGCCTGGATATCAACAAGTTTAGGATTTGGCATGTTGATTAAGGTTGTTGATACATTATTATATTCAGGAGGCAAACTCTTAAGTAGAACACGGATGCAAGCATCTTCATCCATTTTAATGTTGATTCCTGCAAGTTGGGTTAGGAGTCCTAGCATGTAATTGAGATGTGTGGCAAGTGATGTGCTGGACTTCATTTCAAGCCTGAAGAACTCAATCAGGAGACCATACTTTGATGATTTAGATTGTGCACCGAACAGGGTGTCAAGTCTTTTCCATGTATCCTGTGAGGTCTCACAGTTATCCACATGGTGGATATAACTGTCGTCTAGCTCTAGTTTGATAATGGCCTGGGCTCTGTCATCATTCTTTTGCCAAGTAGTTGCAAGGTCCGCGTCCCGAGGTTTCTTCTCTTTGCCATTTGTGATGGCCCAGAGACCCTTTTTCATCAAGATGAGCTTGATGCGGCTTTGCCAGGTGTGAAACCCGACTCCTTTGAATCGAGCATTTGGAGAGTCTTTTCCCATGTTGAGGTTTGCAAGATCAGCAGCAAATCAACACCAGAATCCTGAGATTTTATCAGTAGAAGAGCAGAATGTAGTGGGTCAAGAGACACAGTTAATGATAGTGTGAAAATACACTATATCAGTGTTGATGTTGAGCTTGATTCTTCTTGTTCGGGATCGTTCAGTCGTTCTTCAATCTTCTCAGGTCCTTCTCCTCCTTGATTTGATGCTGGGTCAATGGATTAGAGTGATAGAGGCTTGGGTTGAGTGTCAGGAGAAAGAAAAACTGAGGAAAAAAAAGCTTGAGAAATTTTGGCTATGGTGGAATTAGGGTTTCTGAGACAGGGGCCTGGTTTTTCTCAGATTGCAGGAGCTATACTTCATCATTTTCAAAAAAATTTACATACCTAGGAAGCTGACTTCATGAGCTATCAAAGCCCCATGATAATCGTCAAGATCATGGACTGTATGAAGCACGCAGGCAGCTCCAACAGATTCGGCGCAGTTCAGGACAACGATGACGAATTTGTGCAATGCCGGGGTCAGGGCGTAGCAATGTGATCAATTTTCGTGCCAGGATGAAGCGCCTTGAGTAGAAGAGCAACTCCCTAGAAGAAATCAAGAGCTGAAATGGCCTGGTTGAGAAGTTATTGAAGCTCCAAGTGAGGTAGGTCCTGTTTGGCTATGGTAGACACAGAGCAGAGATTGAGGATTTTCACAATGCTGAGCTTCAGATGGTCAAATGTCCTGGATTGATGTGATATAGGGAAGCTTTGTGAGTTGGAGAATACTTTTCCAGAAGGAAGCTCCAAGAGATTTGACCTGTGGAGTGAGATATAAGCAACTCAATCTGACAGGGTGCTGCTGGCTATGGCTGCCATGGAAGCTTCAGTGAGAGTAGAGTTGGGAGATGATGTCATGAGCTGGCATTGAGCTAGATTGAGGTTGAGAGGAATCAAGAGAGGCTGGAGAAGCAATGCCATGCCCAACTGGGCTCTGATACCATGTGAGAAATGCGGGATCTAGAACATGGCAAAATCAAAAGCTATGGAGGATGGAAGGAGAAGTGTGGACTCATGATGGAAAAGACATTGTTTGTTACACAAGTGAATTAGGTTCCAAGACTGAGACTTGGACTCATAAACACAATCTTGTGTATGTGGACAATGACATTGACACTTCACTGAAAAGAAAAGAGTACTATCATTGCATTAAGAAAAGGAAGCAAGTACAATGCCTTATAAGAAAGTAGGAAACTACAGTAGGCACCATTGTGCATATGGGATAAGTGAGCATACATATCCTTGACCCTGAAGCTCCATACAAAGAGGCTATTTGAGTGAGTGTGATTGCTGATTCTCAACAAAAAATATGATATGTAATGAAAATTCTAGAGATGTACAACACATGCATTATACAGAGAATGAAGTGACTTCAAGGGTGATACCCAAGGGTCATTATTCCAATAACCTTTGGGTCGATGCTACCACAGACTATAATGAAGGTTGGAGAGCTAGAAATTCCATGTGTTTTATTGGATGATGGTTTTGTCTATCCAAGAATGAAAAACAAAGATAATAGAAGAGCACTGTAGTTTATGATAGTCTATGTCAATCATGTAAGAAACAATGATACATTGAGGGATGATCCAATTTCTTTTAATGCCAAAGAGTTTTGAAAGATGAATTTTCACTACGTACTTGATGCCAGGAGGCATATTCCACAGTGGATTCCGTGAGGTTTTACGGTGGATTTCGTAAACTTAAATGACCGGGGCTCATACACAAAGATGATTCTTTGTGCGAGAAGTTGATGGGGACGCCTGTCCTTTTCGGGCGTTTCATTAATTTAGTGTGTACATGGGTGATTCCATAGCGGGTGATTTCGCAAAATGCATATTAAATTAATAAACATTTATGAGTTTAGAGTGCGCACTCGTAATAAATTAAGGTTAGGATTTATTTCTAACCAGTTGATTTATTTATGTAGCTGAAGACTGCTAGGTATTCACTTTTGTCGGTTTAATTGTGTTATTTTACTAACGATTGTGAATGCTTTAGTTGATGTGTAGAGATAGCAGCAGTGGTGGAGGAAAGCATTGGAGTCTAGCGGGTATTCGACATTTGGACTATATTTTGATAGGCGCCACGCCTATATTTTGTTATGTCTATTGAGACATTGATTATCGATTATTATTTTGTATGCGCTTATGCGCCCAGATATGTTATTTCTATTTGGACATTGAGATTGGGCGTGCCAGACACTATGGGCACCGTCCATTAGCTTTATTTTACTATTTTTGTAGAAAGCAAACTCAAAAGCTAAAAGCTTGTCATATTTTTGTAATTGGGCTATTATTGAGCATGAAGATTGGAAATATACATAAAATACATGCTTTGTGAAGCGCTCACACAAGGCATGGGGGAGATTGAACCCAATTTGTCTCTTGCCTCTTGTCGTGCTTGCTTTTACATGGGTTTTTGTGCTAAAAAGTAGAGTACTTTGTTCTTGGGGACCTTCTGGGATTCACCACGTGAGCTATCTGCGACCGATCTGCGCACCAGTACTATTGTAATATGGGACTATGGTGGTACTAGAGAATAAAGCTCTCACCTATTGTTGTAGGAGGTGAAGATGCTTTTACTTTGGGCTTCATAGGATTCCTAGTAGTAGGTAGATTTCATGAAATTCCAAAGGATTGAATATATGAATAGAGCTTCGAGACAATATATTTGTAGAGTAGAGAAAAGTATGAAAGAGTAATGTTTATTGTAAGATAGTGAGAGGATTATAGGAGTACATGATAGGATATCTTTTGTAGACACAATTGCACCAGTTTCAACTATACTGAAAACACAGTAAAGTACTAATTTTGCTATCATACATGTAAATTCTTTGAATACATTTCAAGTCATTGCTGATTTTATAATGCATAAAGAGCCATAGCTTGAAGACATAGATGCAATGGAGAAAGATTCAGAGCTTATGTAAGATGATAAGACTTGGAACCTGCAAAAGAGTAAGTGACATATACTAGAGGATGTATAAGTTTTGAGAGAATGGATGTCGAGACAATGCATGTCTAAAGTGCGGAAACACTTGATTTCAATGCTAGATTGTATACCCTTCCTTGAAGCTCTATTCATATATTCAATCCTTTGGAAGAAGGATTTCAATGAAGCAAGCCTAGAAATTAATGTTTCAAGGCTTCAAGGAAGGGTATACAATGAAGCAAGCCTAGAAATTAATGTTTAATGAGAAGATGTTGCAACAAGAGTGGGGTCAAATCTATCGCTTTATGAAGCTAAGGTTAAAGGAAACATTGACACCTATTGGTCCATATATACTAGTTGAGTGCAATCATACATCTAGTACTTCTTGATTTTAATGCTTGGCTACTCACAATTTCATTAAGATCTTAAAAAGTATGCACAGGAGCTTGAAGATGTGTATATGTGTCCACATGATCATGAGCTAGTTTGCAAAGTTATGGTTTATTTAGAGCATTGCACTTGGGATAGCAAAGCGAATAATTCACATGCATAGGAATTAGATACTTCTATTCTTTCTTCAAGCTTGCTTATGTCTTTTGCGTGGGATGGAGCAAATAATATATATATGTTTGACCCATGTCATCACAAAGTCCTCAATACAACACAATAGGATGAGAAAGATGCTATTTTTGTCTTTGATGCAAGCTAGCCAGTGTGCATGAATTCTTGCGTTTGTGAGAAGGGCTAAATATGTTACACGTTCTTTGGCAAGGCTATATCTACTTGAATAAGTCAAATAAGTAAGAAAAACACCCCTAGTTGAGATAAGGTAGTATACATAGCCTTCAAAATGCAATGAATAAACTTTGGATTACATAGGAGCAAGTGTGACAATCAAAATTCTCAAATGGGGACTAGGGCGAGCGTACACTGTTAAGGTTTTGAAGATTGAGAGGCATAAGAATACACCCAACTTTTAGAATATTCTAGAAAATAAATAATATGTGTATGTGCTTAGCTTATTATTGTTTAACAAAAAAACAAAAACAATCATTGTCTATACAGAGAAAGCAAAAATAATACAGGGCTAACTAAGAGTGGCCGGAATAATGAAACTCGTGGTGATCATTAGCCGAAGTGGTCTTTCTGAAGGTGGTGATTACGGCATCAGTTGGGAGCAATCGGCTAACTCTTCATGAACGTGGAGGGGGCAGCAGCATTTCAGATGTTGTGAAGTGGTCGTGCTGGAGAAAGTAGCCGAGGAATTAGAACGCTACAGAAATTCCATGCAAGGCAGGCTGTCATGAGCTGGCAGGAGGACCACCGCCATCATGATAGCAGGCTGTAGCGCATATCGAGAGGGGATCAACTACTGGTAGAGAAAGGGTGATTATCATATACACGCAACAACCAAGTGTGAAGGGCTGGGCGTCCCTGCACAACCCGAGACAATCCTCGTCATGAGCAGTTGCCTATATGAAGGGAGTCGCATAACTCTCACAGATTATACACAGCAGCATTATCTGCAGCAGTAGTATGTTCAGTGAAGAGGCCCTGCCGTATAAGCGCGTGTAATGATTGAGGAGGAGATCGTGATCGGGGAGTGATGCAAACGTTGATATCGGCAATGAATTCTGCAAACAGGTTATCGGCAATATACGTGTGGAGCACTATCGCACAAGGAACTCTTAATCATTCTCTGTATAGAAAAAAACTAGGTTGACAAATGGAGCTAGGTAAAGAAATACGATGTTCCATATGCAAATATTGTATGTTTGTTATGTAGTAGTTTTTTTAATGTTGTTTAGATATGTGACATGTTTTAAAGTGAATTACGTTTGTTGATAAGTTTTAGTATTTTTTAAATCATTAAGAATCTTGAAAGGAGAATATGAATAATTATTTAGTTTGAGTCAATGATCATGAGTTTGAACCTTCACATTTTTTGCTTTGTTAAACGAAATTTCTTATCTTCAAAACATAATACTCTTGACATTTTGATGGGTATCCGTATAGGTTGTTGTGCCCTATCACAGTTGCATTTTTCTTACGGATGGTGGCCTGCTCAAAATTCCTAGCCTTGTCTATGCTATCAACCATTGCTTCTATGTTAACCTCAAAGTTATCCTCGAACAACTAGAGTGTTTCTATGCCTTTCTTCATTTTCTTAATGGGATTTCTTCCGTGTTGTTGGATTCTGTTCTCAATGTTGTTCGTCTCTCCTACATACTCCTCGTCGTTTTTCTTATATCTTATGTTGTAGATTTGCAAATAGGCAGTAATTGTGCAAGATCACCAAATAGTATCACAAGCTTCTTTTTGTTGAATGGACTAAGCAACAAGCCTTAACAGACGCTCAGTATTTGGATGCACTATTACATTGAACATTGTCTTTGTTAACATGGACATCTCATCAATAATTATTGCGTTAGCCGCTCATAGTGCAATGTAGCATTCCTCCGTCTCTTGCAATTGTACTAGATATTATTATGCACATACTGGTATCTTGAATTGGTAGTGGACCGTGGTGGATAGGATGCATAGTCTAGTTGTAGCTACTCTTGTAGTTACTATCAACGCTATGCTCTTATTCCTAGCAATGAGGTTGTAACTATATGAACGTATGAGGAAGCTTTTTCCTGTGCCTAGTGTTCTACTAACAATGTGTAGGCTATATGTCGAATTGTTGAGGTGGTTGTAGACAGCTTGTATTGTTAAAGTACTGTCAGGAATTGTTCTTTGTGTATAGTCCGTAATGAACATTTTGAGGCCTTCCTCATTGGCAACAAGACCATGGAGTTGGCACTCAATATAGTATGATTCTGCCAAGTTCTCAACGCTTATTAGTTTGGTCTTTGACTTGAAGCTGGTTCGCTACACTAATGTGTTAAAGAAGAAACCTTCATTTTGGTGGCCTAGGTGAAAATTTGTGAATCATAGTAGTCTTGTACGTTGCTCCATGGTATTTCCATAAGCATCACGAAGAGTGAGTTCATGATCAAATGTAGTGTTGGTTTTGGTGATGTTGTAGTTTTTATGGTAGTCATAGAATATTACATAGTCTAAGCTTGATGGCCAAACACACAATAAAGGTCTACAAGGTGCATGATGATATTCCATGTCCTTATGACTTGAGTTTTCATATTTGTGCAAGAGAATTGTCAATGTATTTGACGAACTCGCTTCATGTAACTATCAAGATCTGCATGCAATTTCACGCTGCGTCATTGTGGGTGACATTGGCATGTACAATATTGCGATGTATATTAATTTCTGCTTATTTGCATCCAAGTCTTATAGTCCTAGTCTATTGGCTTCTTCTGTCTGGATGTTTAACTTTCCGATCGACTCCACTATCATTGCATACTTGAGCTAGAAGAGTTTGTTACTCATTGAATATTCGTGTGGACTCATTAGAGGAGCAATGGTGTTGGGTGATATAACATAGCATTTCGGTGCTCATCTCTAGGATGGTAGTAGATGTATCGTTGAGTTTCAGGATCTACTGGATCGTCACATGAGGCATATGGAAATCCATAGTTGTATTTATCGTAGTCGTTACTTTTGCTTATGTATCAGGCATGATGGCATCTATGAATTTGCTTTGCCATGATAAGGGCTCTTAGTTTTCTTATCGAACTGCATTGATCATCGTTGGATGGAATGTACACACATAACTCATTTGTTGTATTTGCAACACTGCCTAATGTAACCATAGGATGACATGTGCATGTAAGGAGTTCCTATGTTGGATCTCATACCTAATGACATGGCATTGGACACACCCAATGTTAGTAACTCTGCCAAGAATGTACTGGTTAAAGAAAAGGTGGAACTTGGTGTAGAACAGGATGTTGCACTCGACCAGGTAGTCTTTCCATGAGAATCTAGGATTGAACTCCTTTGCAAAGCATTCCAACTTGCTAATCTCAACCCACCTTGTATTAGTGACCTCATCTACAATGAACATAAGGGAGTAATGAGGTGTGCCCCAATATCGACCGTTGTGAAAAGGTTCTTCAAGTTACATTGGTGCCAAGATGAGAATCCACGTATGAAAGTGAAAAAACTGTAGCAAAGGATGTGCATGATGATCTCCTCATTGGATCTGTGCTTGTTTGCGCACCTATAGTTATCGATGTCCCTTTGTAGGCAAGTCATGCTTGTGTTTAGCTGGTATAGAATCAAGGTGTAAGGCTTTTGTATGTTGTACATAGAGAATAGGGTTGATGCTCGCATCTTGATGTATTCACTAATATAGATGTTGCCATCCTAAGCACCATGGCCAAGTGGAAAAAGGAACAAAAACATTGTATTTTCCAAGGTGATATCTAGGGGAAAGCTTCTTATAGGCAAGCTATCTGTGTTGAATTTTGCTATTCTTTCTAGGAACGGTTATTATTCCATAATATGATACATGCAAACTTGTGTTGATCAGCTCTTTAGAATGCTTGTCATCAGCTTGGCTCGACTATGTTGCCTAGCAAACTGTAACCTCTTTCATTCTTGTATTCTGCTTGGAGCATAGGTTCAAATGGAGAGTGTTCATGATGGAGCTCCAAAATCCTTTTGATGGATTGCCTGTTGAGGATGTAAAGTCATGTCCTTGGATGTGGATATTCTGCTATAGCCATGTACTTATGGATTAGTGGATTATGTAGCATGTTGAAAGTGAATACATCTGTAATACTAGATATAGTCAAGTCAATTCTAGTAGATAGCTGCAAAAAGATCCATGATTTCAAGAGATTAAAGGGTTGTCAAGATTAGATTGATAGTCTAGGGTTCCGTTCGCAATTTCTCTTGTCGTTTTGAAGACCAAGATGGATGTATCAATGATGCTCAATAGTTGAAGTTGTAACGGCTTTGCATTGAGAATTTGTTTTGAGTAGTCTAGTAACAGTGAGATTACGTATTTGTTTCTATCATTTGTCTTCGCAAGACACAATCGATATTTCATTATTATCATATTGACTCTGTATTGATAGCATGTAAGGATGAGAATAACACTTAACAAAGCTGTTATTACTTGTATTTCTTTTGTAGATGGGTCATTCTTTTACGAGATGACAACATGATGTTGCATTGTGACTATACTGTAGAATGCACACATTATTAGTCTTCCAATTATGCTTTCACATTCTGTTGCCCAAGATGATTCAAATTTATCTATATTGTACCAAGTTGCAGTAAAAGGTTTTAATGATGTGTTTCTACAAGCCATAGTTTTTCTTTTTCTAGAAGTCCCGAAGGAGGATGCCCTGTGAATTTGTTTTTGCATAGCATCTATTGATGTTGATGAGCATAATACATTTTAATCATTTAACTGCACTATAGTTTTTCATGAAAATAACATACTATATTTCTTAAATACATATTAAAAAAACTAACTTATCTCTTTTATGTGCGAGGATTATGATTTTTTTCTTAATAATAATTCTAATCAATAAATGAAATCAATAAACAATAACAATACTTTAAAGACTAAATGAAATGAGAAAACATGCTATATAACATACTGAAGAGTTTGCACAAGTCTCTTCATAATTAAAGAATTATGGGAGAAGGTGTCATTCCCTCGACCATTCAAAGTATCCTGTTTGTTGAAGATTTACGTTTTCATTTTTTTAATACATTTGAAAGATCATTACGCTTTCGTTTTTCCCATATGTTCAAAAGATCATTTTCTTTCCCTTTCATTTCACTACTAATTAACTATTGACTAGAACAAATACTATTGATACTACATAAGTCTAACTAATTTACTAATAATACTACAACTACTATTTCTACTAATAAGTCTAACTAGCATAAGTCTATCTACTAATACTGCAACTATTAATTATCTATTAACTATTACAAATACTACTCATATTACATAAGTCTAATTAATTAACTAATAATACTACAACTACTAATACTACTAATAGGTCTAACTAATTAACTACTACTAATATTACTAATAAGGCTAATGAATATAAGTCTAATTACTAATACTGCAACTATTAATTAACTATTAACCACTACTTATAGTACATAAGTCTAACTAATTAACTAATAATAGTACAATCTCTACTAATGCTACTACTAATACTACTAATAAGTCTAACTAATTAACTAATACTACTAATATGCATAAGTTAGTACTAACCAATATATATAATAACTATGATAATATAATCTAATAGTTAAAACCAATGGTTTAAACTAAGATGATGGAATCTAGTCTAATTGTTTAAACTGGTTGTTTGAACTATGACAAAACTAACTATACAAAGAAAGGTTAAAGATTAACTAATCACATTGATTAATTATAATAAACTAATCGTTAAAATACTCATTGTGACTAATCATTAAAAGAATGAAGGAAAGACAATGACAAATGATAAAATTATTTAAACTAATCCTAAAAAGAACAAAGGACAAATATTTAAATCTAACCTTTTGTCTTGCAAATGCAATGACCGATGAATTGACATTCGCATCTCCAGACACTTGTGTATGACTTTGCTCTCTCTTGATATAAGAGACACATTTCATAATCATCCAAAATGATAATTATGTTGACAAAGAGGAGGATCTTGGTGAGTTGCAAAGTCCCAAAGCTGAAATCATGGATTGTAGGTGCTTGCTTGGTAGCAAGGACAGGTCTGGGTAGTCCTTGAAGATCAAGTATCTTCATACAAGTTATTAATGATGATTTTGATGAAGCTTTTGATGTTGAATAGGACTTATGGGCTACTCCTTTGATGCAGATAGAGTTGGATATGTATCCCAGTTTGAATCATGAGCAGGGGGACTAATTATGATAGTATGGACAACTAGGATAATACATGAGCAACACGCGCCTTCTCTCTAGTTGTTGTTAATGATTATGATGGCTCTTTTGTATCTAGCGAAAAATACTTCTTGAAACTGATTAATGCACATTGCATTTTGAAACTTTTATATTTTTTAAAACACAATGTGAGGCATTTTTTAAAAACAAAAACATGCTTTTTTATTTCGACAATCGTAGGGGTGCTTTTTGCCACCAACGCACATAATTTTTTATTTTTTAAAACACCTTATTTTAAAGCAAAAACTCATTATTTTAAAATGAAAACACAAATGCAACATGTTATTTTAAAACAAAAATGTGTTATTCAAAACGAAAATGCAAACGTGACATGGTGCATTTTTTAAAACGAAACACATTTTTTATTTTTCAATACGCAATTAACATGATAAAAGATAAGTAAAAAAACATCATACAGCTACATTTGTAAAAAGGAATTTCCTACATATTTCTTACTTAAAAGTACTCATAAGTAGACAATTTAAAAGTACTCATAAGTAGAGAAAGTAAAAACAAGGGAAAATGGAACATTTTCTACTTCAAATAATTAGAGAATCAAATAGGAAATGTTCTACATCGAATATTTTCCCTTTGTTTCCTACTTACGTGTTCTTAACTAGGAAATTTATAGGAAATTCCTTTTTTTCCTACCTAGAGTATGCCACAATGAAATATTTCCTATGTAGGGAGGGAAATTTCCCTAATAACTATGGAAGATTTTCTAGGAAAGTTTATCTATCTGCATTGGTAGTAGTTGAACCCCAATATGAGACCACTTAAAACTAATTATAAATGGTTAGTATGTGGATGAAGTTAACTCTATACTGACTAGGTTTATGATAGGCACATTTGAGGATACACTCTTCTAAAATTCCAAGACAATGATCAATATCTAGATGACACACATATAATCCATATCTTTATAACCTTTAGGATAGGAACATTTGGGATTTGTTTTTATGAAGTATAAGAGATTACTTATACTCACAATTTGTAAAATAGGAGTAGTTGTGCAAATTTTTTCACTGATAAGAAATAATGTTATACAACTAATAAAATAATGTCTATATTTACACCCTCTCGTTAGGATTATGTGTGTATGATCCTCTAAAATAATAAAAACATTGATTAGTCCAATCAACTAAGTTTATGATCACCTCTTATACACATTAGCATGAAGATTGATAATGATCACCTCCTCAACTGAAGATATTCAAATCCAACCTCAAGTAATTTATCCATTACACTCAACAACTCTTGCCAAATTTCTCTAGGCTTGATTAATGAATCAAACACAATTTGTTGAAACTACAAGCCATGCATACAACAATTAGCTTACTAGCACGACTATACAATACACTATGAATAACAAGCTAAGATTAGTTTGATTTGTATGAACAACAATGGATGATCTTGCTTCCATCCTTGCATGCTATATAGCTTTGAAAGAGTTGGAGTGCGTTCTCTCCATTTCCTTGCTAGATGTATATACACTACTACTAGCACATTCAATGTTACAACATTTTAAAGTTGGAAACACCAAACCTACATCCTCTAGGCTTCTATGCCTAGAGTATATTCACTATGTTTCAAAGAGCTTTTTACACATGTTCCAAGAAACAATTTCTTATAGTTGTAAAAACCATTCCTTATTGAAAGCATTGCATAAAGAGAATATAGACCCATGAAATTTGAAATCAACAAGTATCTAAATTACAACATTTAGCATGTCTTTTATCAAGAGTTAAAAGTTCTCACACTAAATTGTTTGAAGTTATAAAAATGAAATGTATACATGGCCACATGGCTACAAGAGTTCAGGCAACACCTATACTTTAGAATAGACATGTGAGTGTTCAAACTAGCATCTTATACCTCACTCTTAGCACCTTTCTCTCCACTTGGAATGTGATTCTCTCCTCCAATGGCCTCTCTTCACTCACCTATGTCGTCTCTTTACATCAACTCAAAAATCTTTGTATTAGAAGACCATTAAATACTTCTTGCAGTTTGGCATGCAATTGGATCAAGTATCCCAACCACCATCAATCCAACTCTCCAAGCCTTAGGTACTAGAATAGAAACTTTCTAAGAGTCTAGAAGTGTGCATTAAAACTCAAGGGACATAAAAAACTCATCTTAATACTCCAATAAACTCCCATAGGACTCATGATTCATCTTTCATGTATATAGAGAGGAAAGTCCAATCGCAATTTTTGTCATAGCTTATGAGAGCCTTGACTTACAAGATCAAGGCCAGAAAATGGAACTAGAAGCCCTTATTTAGTGGCTTGCGGAAAGCTTCCTACATTGACGAACATACAACCTCAACTAATGTAGAGGCTTATGATGCCCATGAGTTGAAACAGTCTAATCACATGTTAAGCTTCCTCCAATCTAGCACTAGTATAATTCATACTGAGTGGGATCTTAAGGTAGGAAATGGGAAAGAGGCAAAAGGTAATGAGTTTTGGTTTAATCCCAATATTTAGATCTCTTCATATCTTTATATGCGTTTTCCTTACATGCACTTTCATGTGCATGCATTCAGAGAGCTTGTGGTCACATAGGATGAGGAACCTTCTTTGGCAAGTCATGACTTCCTAGAGGAAATTATAACTTTCGAGTTAGCACAATCATAGCCAAATGAATAATACAAACATGATAAGTACCCCCTTGACAACTATCCCATTAAGAGTTGTAAAATTGTTATGGTAATGCAAGTAAACAAACATTTGACTGCAAAACTTGTCCTTGCAAGAATTAACTAAAATTTTCATCTCTTCAAATTTCATCCACTATTTAAAAAGCCATGGTCAAGAAAAACAAGAAGAAAAATTCTTAAAACTCTCACCTGAGCATTATGGTTACTTCCTTTTTGTCATGATGCTTTGGCATTTCATATTTGATCATCTTGAGGTAGCATCCCGTAGACATTTTACAAGCTCGAAACCAGAATTGACCAGTAATTAGTAAATGTACTAAAACATTACTTCTAATCCAAGAGTTTATTGGATACTCAGAAGCCATCTATAGACACAAGAATATAATGGGAACCAACCATCAATAAAACCAAAGCTGTCAAGGGAAGAGAAAGTATGCATCCAGGGCAACACCTTCTTGAATGAAATTGAAGAAAATTGAGCTCATATGTGGCATAAGAAGAGGAATCAATATGCGCAGATAGAGTGACTCCTTAACAACTACCTGGAAGTAAGGAAACTTGGCAACAACTGACTTAGTTTGTCTCCTTCCTCTAAATCTTTTTCCAAAACAAGCCCCTCCAACTCCCTCGAGTTCCTTCAAATCAATTGTAGGATATCCCTCCAAAGCTCTTTTAACTTCAATAGCATCATTCAACTTACATTAAATTTCTCTCATTTACATGATCCATGTTAGTTTGTTCTCTCTTTAACAAAAGACTAGCTACACCATGTAACTCCTGTGTTCCTGCATGAAAAAGCATAACCATCTCAGCATGATGGTTCTTTAATTTCAATGAGTTCTTGATTCTTGGAGTTTTTATGCTTCCTTTTGCTTGCATAAGAACCCTCTGTTGATCTTCCATCCTCATATCATCCACTAAAAAATGAGAAGACCAAAGCAATGCTAGCAGTAAACCTACCCTCCAAACAGTCCAGAATCAAAGCAATGGTAGGTCCAAAATTGTTGGTAATAGTAAATCCACCCTCCAAAATGTTTGGGTGACACCTCAGACAAGGCAAGTTACCCTAATATGGGATAGAGGGATGGTGAGAGTGGCTCTTAGGTGTCTAGTAAAACCTTTGAGTTTGAGGTAGGGACACAATATTAAAAATGCACAAGAGTGGACTGTGCTCTTGATCCATTAATTGAATTAAACATGGAGACCAAAAGAAACCAAGTAGACTAATAAACATAGTCCAGCACAGAGTATCCAAGGAGCTTCAGTCAGCTTAATAGGCAACAAAAGGCAATGCATCTAAAAAGAAAGAAAGACCCACATATCCACTTTGGCTCAATTCATGTAAAGAGTTTTACGTCCACTTTCTTAAAAGAACTAAAAGAACTCAAGCTTCCAGCACCTCCTGTACATTTTTTGGCTCTTTACCTCTAGCAGCACATCAAAAACATCATTGTATTGTAGTATACTCTCTTAGATCTAAAGCTTCATGGACAAATCTTTACCATCATTCACCCTTGGCATGCTAAGTTTCTTACAAAATGCCTATGTTATTCTTTATAGTAGCATTGGATGCTATAGAGCATTATGGAGATACCATGAAGCTACAGTTTGACACTCTAATAACCAAGCTTTTCAAATCCCTATCTTTTCAAGTCTCTATCCCTGAAAATAATAGCATCACCTTTTCAAAACTTCATTCACTCTCAAGGGTATGGCTTTAGTAGCATAAGAAAACAACCTTCATGCCACCTCTATACATGCCTTTTACATACCCTCAACTGCAACAGCCTCTATTGCTCCTCTCCTTTAGACCTTCTTGATGGTGGAAGTTATGGCTGCATACATAATAGACTCCAATTGCCCTGCATGATAGAAAGTAGTGAGAATGATGGTGTAGATACTAGTGTCTAGCCTCAAACCCTAGGCCAACATTTCTTCAAAGCATTCCATGACAAGATCCCTCACCCCATGTTGAGCATGTTCAGCAATCACCACACCCCATGTTTTTTTGAAAAAGCAACATAATTGTTTACTTACTATCAAAGTCCAAAGGCATATCTATCATCTTGTCTGAGGTGAGTGACAATAAAGAAAAAAACATTCTGGTATGTGCCCTACTTTTTTGAGCTTTGTAAACACTCTACATAACTTAACATACATCATACAACTGTAAGGTAGGGACTTATCTTTGCCACGAACCTCATAGTTTATCTCTAGAGGGGAGAACTTTCTTGAGTGGAATGCCACTGGATGCATATGACCATCATCTCCATGTTGGGACAAGATGGCTCCTAAGGCATAGTTTGATGCATTGATCTCCGAGAAAAATGGATTGGTAGGATTTGGGTGTGGAGTAGTGGTGAAAGTGCTCTTTAGGGTCTAGAGAAGACCTTCTTAGCTTCTAGGATCCATGAGAACTGGTGAGTGGTGTGACTATCTTTGAGTAATCCTTGATAAATATCTTGTAGAAGTTGGAAAAGACAAGAGAATATTGGACATCATAGACACATGTGGGTGTTTGCTAGTCAAGAATAGTCTCGATCTTCTTGGGGTCCATGAAGATTCCTCTTTGGGAGATATTGTACCCCAAGAATTCCACATCTATATGATGGAGGAAAAACTTCTCAAGTTTTGCATAAAGTCCTTTTTCTATGAGTTTTTTCAAAGATAATTTTAGATGGTGCTCATGCTCCTTTGGATCTTTTCAGAATATCGAGATATCATCCAAGTATATAACTACAAAATCATCTATATGCTCTCAGAAGATATAATTGGCATAACAGCATACTCGAAGTGACCATACCTTGTGTGGAAGGCTATCTTCCATTCATCTCCTTCTCTAATCTATACAAGATTGTAAGCCCCTCGTAGATCAATCTTTGTGAAGATCTTGACTTTTCCAAGGTGTTCCAAGAGCTTTGGAATCAACGGAAAAGGGTTTCGATTCTTGACTATTATCTTATTGAATCCTTGATAATTCACACAAATTCAAAGTGACCCATATTTCTTCTTCATGAACACAATTAGGGATCTAGTAGGAGACTTTGAGTGCCTAAAGAACCCCTTGGCTAAGTTCTCATCAATGTTCTTCCATAGTTCAACTAGTTTATCAGGGTATAGCTTGTAGATGGGTCCAAAAGCTAGTTGGACCCCCTCATGGAGTTCTATAGCACAAGCATATGGTTTGTGTTTGGGCAAGAGATCTACGTTCTTTTTTTCAAAGACATCTTGGAGTTCTTGATGTTGGCTTGGTAGCTTGACTAACTCATCCTTATTAGATTCTTCAGCTAGTATATGATATATCATGTAGGTTGTTTCTTGCCTTGCTGTGTGCATAAATGCTTTGACTCTTAGATATACTATCTTTCCTTGATTTTCATGACGTGTAACATTTTTCTTAACCCAATCAAATTTTGGATTGTTTTTCTTTAGCCAAGGCATCCCAAAGATGATTGGATTTGTGGGATTGGATATAACATTAAAGCACACACAAGATTTGTGATCACCAAGAGTTACCCCATGAGTGGTTGGGTTTTCTTGGTAATATCTCTAGATGCTAGAGATCTTCCATCCATGCCTTTAGTTGTTGCAGCATTGGTCTTTTGTAGTACTGGAATTTGGTATCTATTCACAAAGCCATCATCAATGAAACATGCAAATTAGGCCTCGAAATTGACCAAGGCTTTGAGGGAAAGGGTCTTTCCTAGCAAGATCATCTAGAATGTGACAAGGAGAGTTTCCATGGGTGTGGTTGGGATCAAGAGACCCTTTCTTACATCAAGGTCTGGTTGTACAGTCTCATTTACAACCAAATATTCTCATTTTCCTACAGCTTAAGGATGGTTGCAGTAACTCTTCAGATTCTTTCCCTCTTATTTGGAAAATTTAGGGCGATGTGTCTAGGGTTTCCACAATGTAGACATAGATGACTCTCTTTTCATCTTTATTTTTCTTGTGGGGTCAAGGACTCGAATTTGGTATTATTGATTTACATTGGCTTGAGCTTGGATTCTTCTCTAATTGGGTCTTTGATTGGGGCTGAGTTCCATTGGTGAGGCTTTACTTCTTCTCACTTTTCTTGCTTCCTCTTGAATAATCTATTATTACACTAGATGGCTTGCATGATATAACTGTTAAGTTTTTTTTCCTCAAGCATAGTGAGCATGAGGTCCTTGATGTCATTTTGAAGACCCCATCTGAATTGGTTGACAAAATACTCCTCATGCAAAGTGAGGTCATAGATTAATTGCCTAAATTCAGATGCATAAGTAGAGGTAGGACAGTTACCTTATTGTATACAGCTTTTGAATTTTTGTTTTTGCTCGACCAACATGTGGATCCCCAAATGTGGAAGCGAGCTCGCAAAGAAATGCCTCATAGTTCTAAAGCACCGTCATATTCGTTTCCAAGATTGGGGTGAATCATGATAAAGCTTGACATAAGTAAAGTACCAATGAATCCCACCTAGGAAGCTTCATATGGATACCTATCCGATTGCATGCAGATATAAAGCTTTACTTGTTGCAGGAATCCCCTGAACTTTGAATGGTCACCATTAAACTTTTCTGGCATAATGAGCTTGGGTTCTCTTGTTGGGGGTTGATAAACACGTAGAATCATCTGATTACTTTCTATGTTATTTTTCAAGTCTTGGATCTAGTCTTGCATCTCTTGAAGTGCAGGTCCTAGATGCTTAGGGTGTTATGCTTAAAGTTATGCTTGTTGTTCATTCAAGTCTTAAATTTGTTGTTGGAGGTTTTGAAGAGAGGCCATGATTCTTTCAAGAATCACCTCCATGGTGCTTAGTAGGGCTAGAAAGAAATCTTGCCAACTTGTTATGGGAGCACTAGAATATGCTTGAGAGACTAGATTAGATGCAAGATTTATTACAAGAATTTTGATTACAAGATAATCCCATGTAGGGGCAAAAGGTACAATGATAACTTAACAAGATACAGAAAATCCCACAACACGAGACCATAGGTATAGACAACATGACTCAATAAAGGAGACAAAGTTCCAGTGTTGTTTTTATTGGACCCAAAATTGATCAATATAGCCATGAGTAGGTTGAATTGAGCTCTCCACAAAGGCCTTGGAAGACTGAATCCTTGTATGTGGCAAAATATGGGGATGATTTGTGGCTAGGGGTGAACTAAAGAGCTGTAACTCTCTTGAGGGCCTATGACTAGGCATATGTATTACTTTTAAGCCTTTTGCCTCATAATCATGTGAACACTTCTTTAATAATAAAAAGTTCATAATGGTGGAACCCGTTGTCGGAGGGGTTTTTGTCGAAAGGTCGAATCCAACATGGATCAGAAGTAGAAGGAAGTAGAGATAGGAGATGGAAGAGAAGATAGAGAATACCCAAGTGGTAAACACTATAAAGACAAATCACAATAAATTAAATCAATATGTGTTGAAAGAACCTAGAGTCTTTGCACTACTCAGAAGCAATCTCTAGGCATTAGATCTCCTAGAGCTTCTTCAAAGAACAAAACGTGCATAAAAATTACAACTCCTTCTCTGCTACTTGAAACCCAAATCTGATGGCTTCGTTGGCTCCGAAAGGGGGATAAAACCCCAAGAAACCTGGTCATGGATCTCCCAGATCACTCCTTCTTCTTCTTTCAGTTCAATCTGTAGTTTTCAGCTTGTTTATAGCAATCGCAACGCGCGCACGATTTTGTCAATCTATCCCTTTTGTGAAAATCTCCTAATTGATTGAAAAAGCAACTAGCTTTTTGCATGCCATCCTAATCTAGAAGCTTTTTTCTAACTTTTTAGGATTTTTATAATAAATAATATAAAAAATAGGCTAAAATTATCCAAAAATCTAGTATTTTTGGATAATCCATGCAATCACACTAGTACTAATGGCTCAGATCACATTGACTCTCTAGATCAATAAAGAAGTCGGATGATGATGCATTCCATACTTTTTCACACTGTGTCCTCATAACATCACGGCATCCACCCCCTCTGAACCTGCACATCCTTCGGTATATGCCAAAATCCTAGTTGTCACCGGATTTTGAGTCCTCCTCATCCTCTGTAACCATATCCTTTACTTCTTCACCTTCCATATCTTCCTGGCTAGCACCTGCATCAGGACCACTATTTTCTTCCAATTATGGCAACTCATAGGTAGTAGATTTCTACTTTTTGAATAATTTGATTCTTTTCCCTACCCCATCAAAAGTTTGATGGCTGTCCCATCCAGCTCATTTAATGCATAAGTAGCATTATCAAACACCTGTCTTACCACATAGGGTCCAAACCATCTTTTGGAAACTTTACGCATGGCACTATACTGGTTATCTAAACTACTATCATAAACCAATATCCAATCCTCATCTTGTATGGTTCTTGGTCTTCGTCTATGTCTTTTGTCAAACCGTTTCTTGTTCTGTATCCTTCCTACCCTTAGCTTTGCAGCTACTGCCTCTATGTCTTCTTTGCAGCTACTGTCTAATGCATAAGGCCAACAACTCCTCTCGATTCAACTCCTCCTCCCAAGGTAACACACTCTATGTGTGTCATCTCTTCTATCTGCATGATAGGTTTTTGACCATACATCAATTCTGCAGGTATATATCCTATAACAGCACTATGAGTTGTTCTATCGGCCCACAAAGCATAAGGGAGCAATCGTGGATACTCTTTTACCTTCTCTCCACATGCTTTTGCCAATGCCTTCACAATAGGTGGGTGATCTCTTTCACTTTTTCCATTTCCTTCAGGGTTATAGGCTAAAGTTAAAGCAAGCTTTATCCCCAACCGTGCAAAGAAATCATGAGCTTCATCTGCATCCAACTCACCCCTATCTGCTGTAATTTTTCCCACACAGCCATACTAACAAAATATATCTTCTAAGAGAAAAGTACACACAACATTTGTTGTCTTAGTACATAAAGCTTTCCCTTCCACTTGATTATTCAAGTCTTCACGAGCAAGCACAAGATACCTCATTTGCCAAAGACCTGTAGGCATTGTGACCAAATCCACCAGCCACTTAAAATGAAGAGACAATGGATATGTGGATTGCAATCCATCCCAATGTCTCACAGATGAATACATTTGACATGTCGTACATGTTTCCACAAAGTGAGCAACATCCTTATACATATCCTGCCACCAATATCTTTCTTTGATCTTTGTAAAAGTACCCCAAACACATCTATGACCAGCCCACAAGATTTCATGAAATTCTTGCATTACTTTTACTTGTGAAGCTCTGTCACCCAAAACTCGCAATGGCATACCCTATTTCTTTTTAGCATGTTTCCATATCTATCCATCTTTTTTTAAAAAACCATACGCTTTCCTCTTGATTTTTTTAAACTCCAAGCATTAGATTGCCTGGAGCTTCTTCGTAGAACAAAAGGTGCATAAAAATTACAGCTCCTTCTCTACTGCTCGGAACCCAAATTTGATGGCTCCGTTGGCTCCGAAAGGGGGGGTAAAACTCTAAGACACTTGGTCACGGTGTCGTGATGTTATGAGGACATAGTGTGAAAATGTATGGAATGCATCATCATTCAACTTCTCTTTTGATCTAGAGAGTCAATGTGATCTAAGCCATTAGTACTAGTGCGAGTTGCATTGATTATCCGAAAATAGTAGATTTTTGGATAATTTTAGTCTATTTTTTATATTATTTATTGTAAAAATCCAAAAAAAGATAGAAAAATCTTCTAGATTAGGATGGCATGCAAAAAGCTAGTTGCTTTTTTAGCCAGTTAGGGGATTTTCACAAGAAGGACAGATTGATGAAATCGCGTGCGTCGCGATCGCTGTAAAATAGGCTGAAAATTGCAAATTGAACTGAAGAAGGAGTGATTTGGGAGATCCGTGAGCAAGTGTCCTAGAGTTTTACCCCCCCTTTCGGATCCAACGGAGCCATCAGATTTGGGTTCCGGGTAGCAGAGAGAGAGCTGATTTTTCTTATCCATGTTTTTGGTCTACGAAGGAGCTCTAGGAGAACTAATGCCTGGAGATTGCTTCTGAGTAGAGCAAAGATTCCAGGTTCTTTCAATACATATTGTTTCAATTCATTGTGATTTGTTTTTGTCGTGTTTACCACTTGGGTATTCTCTATCTTCTCTTCCATTTCCTATCTCTACTTCCTTCTACTTTTGATCCAAGGTGGATTCAACCTTTTGACAAAAACCCCTCCGACATTGGTGAACCTGACATGAAAAGTCATCACAGAAGAAGGAAAGATAAGATGGGAGAACCTTCAAATACAATCTCTAGTGATGTTTTGCAACAGCTGGTGCAAAATATGAATATGCTTATGCAGGTACAACAACAACAATAGGTGATGCAAGCTTCAGCTCAAACAGAAATTGTTGTGATGAATGCTTTGCAAGTAGTTGAGTGTGAGGTGAAGTTATTCAATAGCAGGAATGTATTTGTATATGTACATATCTATGTTTAGAAGATGGAATTCTTTGGAGTGGCTCAATCTGCATGGAGCTGGTATTTTGTATGTGTTACTATTCATGAACCGAAAGCACGGATTACTGAATTATACTTGCAGGATGCTGACTGGGTAGCCTTCAAGAAGACAGTCAGGGAAGAATTTTACATTGAGGACACCAGTTTGATTACGCGCAAGACTTTTCAGGAGTGGGTTATACAACCCAATAAGGGTCTTGTGGCTACAAAATTGTTAAGAGAATTTGAAAGTAGATTTGAGCAGTTAGATCTTACAGAACAACAAGCTCTTGCAAGTCAAAAAATTGAATTGTTTCTACAGGTAGCTGATCTTGAGCTTCAAGAGAAGCTTGATGATTTACTGGAGGATCAGACTACAGAGACATGTTTGAAAATAGAGTGGTGACATGTCAAGGAAGCTATTACTACGCTTGTGAAGAAACATAAAAGAAGAGAAAGATTGCATGTCTCTAGCTTTCCCACTATTACAGGTAAGACAGTTGAAGTATCCAGTAAGCCACCCACTTTTGTGGCTAACCCTATGGGTGTACCTGCTATTGTTCCCTATGTTAAGGAAGATGTCTTAGATGAATTGGTCAAAGGGATGCGGGATCTTCAATTGAAGGTTGCAAAATTGGATGAAAAAGGACAAGAGGAAAGGGGACGTGCAGCAGCCCCTAAGCTTGGAAAAAGATGTATGTGGTGTGACAGTTTGCAGCATGAGAGAAAGGATTGTGCTAGCTATCAGGAGGCCTTGGCACGAAAGCTTATCTTTTGGAAAGATGGCAAGATCCACGCACAAGAAACGGGATTGCTTCTTGCTTTGAATTTTGGAAAGGGAGGTATGCAGAAGTTGTTGGAAGACTTGGCTGTCGGAAATGCTTATGTAGAGGTACGTGCTTCTACTTTTGGTCTACAGTTGGATAGAATGCATGGACAAGTGATGGTTGGTCCAAAGGCTGAAATATGGACACATTCTTTACATGCAGCTAAAAATAGAAAGGTCACTGATAGTGAAATGTCTCATGCAGGGCAAGACATTCGTGGCATAACTGGTTGGGAATCACTGGTAGATGCATATTCAGTGTATGCATATTTAGCAAGGGTACAAAACACGAATGTACTTGTGGAAGAAAAATGAAAAAGATATGAAGATATTGCAAGGACATCTAAAAGAATGACAAAAAGAAGTATGGATCAGCCTAAAGCTGCAAATCAGCCACCTCCCGAGCATGATATGGAAGAGGTCAGTCAGAAGCAAAAATAGGATAACAAACAAGAGGGCAAACAACCACGATATAAGCTGCAATTTGACATTGAGACAGCCACAGATCTTAAGAAGGTTCTTGAAGAATGGATCTTAAACAGTCATGTGGAATTTACCTTGGGAGAGGTGCCTGGCATTACCAAGCGAGAATTTCATGATGAGATCATTGACATAATTAAAAGGAAGCGTCAGTTTCTTGGTGATACCACTAGTGCATTGCTGAAATTTGAAGAGGAAACTGGTTTATTGGGTATATGGGTTGAACATGAGCATGAAGTAAGTACAGGATTGTCTATGCAGCAAGATGCTACTAATCAATGGACAGCAAGTGGAAAAGAGAAGAAAGTGGCTGAAAATGCATTATCTTATAGCAATATGCATGGTGGAGTAAGGCAAATGCAACAATATGGAGAAGAGACTCTAGGATTTATTCCTCGAAGTCACTACACAAGAAATCATTGGGCTAGAGCTACCACTGAAACGGTAGTGAAAATAGGGGAGCGTGAAACTCCTTGTGTTGCTTTACTTAACCATGGGTCTCGGATAAATGTCATTGAGCGGGGATTGTATGAAAATGGTGCATGGCATGTGGACATTGATCATGGTTGGCGTATGAGGGCTGCAAATAATTCTTCAGGGGAGCTCTATGCTGCATGTCCTAATGTAAAAGTGACAATTGGTGATGTACAGGAAGAGCAACACTTCTTTGTACAAGATAATTCCTCATATGCAGTGATTTTGGGATAGCCCTATATTACAGGTGTGCGTATGGAAACAAAGGTGCTTGATGATGGTTCTGCTTATGCAAGAGTCAGAAGCAAAGATGGGAGGAAAGCAGTCCAATTTCTTACTCTTTGTGTTAATCATCCTAGAAATCGTGATACGCTTTGAGAGTCTCCTTTGGTTCCAAATGCAAGGGAATTCAAAGACCTGGATTTTCATTAAGCACTGCTATAATGTGGGGCTACAGTATTGCTAATCAAAGGGTGTACTCGCCTCTTGATGAAATGAAGCATGTATTTACTATTGGTAATTCTTAGTTTACAACAAATAGTTCATGTTGGTTTAAGCCTATGGAAGCTATGTGTAGGGCTGAACACATATCTATGAAACGAGCTATTAAGAAAATGAGATCATTGGGGATGTTAGCTGAAAATGATGGCATTTCAGGCATCTTTTAGGGCTGAATATTACTGACACTATGGCTGAAATTTCAGCAACTATGCATGCAAAAAATGAGGCTAAAAACAGAGTGTTGTTAGTATGTTCTTTGGATATGTATGATGTTATAGCATTGATTGCTCAATAGGAAGGATTACAATGGGCTGAAGCACTTGTGGAGACAAAGTATAAGAAATTTGACAAAAAGGTGAAACCAATTGCTTTGCCACTTCCACCAGAGAGTGAGGGTATGCATGAAAAAGTGTTAAGGCAGCCAAGCTTACGGGATCCTAAAGATATAGGTCATCAGTTTACATCTGAAACATTACAGGAATTGAAAGTTGGTGCAGAAGGGTTTCTTTTTCCTGTTGAGAGAAACTGTTCTATGCATATGATGGCTAGACATGGAAAGGCATTTGTGTTTCAACCAAGTAAAATAGGTTGTGTGGATCCAACTGTTGTCTCTCCTATGGTCATATTTACTATGCCACATGTACCATGGAACTTGAGGCCTATTCCAGTGCCTAAAGCTTACTTGCCAAAGCTGATGGATTTGCTAAATGAAAAGATTCGCATGAAGATCTTGGAGCCTTCTTCAGTCCCGTACTCAAATCATTGGTTTACTGTGCCCAAAAAGAATGGGGCTTTGAGATTTATTCAAGACATGCAATCGATCAATAAAGTGACTATAAGAAATGTGGGTGCAGGTCCTATGGTTGATGAATTTGTAGAGGCTTTTGCAAGCAGAGGGATCTATCCTTTGGGTGATCTTTACTCAGGGTATGATCAGTTTCAGTTTGCAATTGAAAGTAGGGATATCACAACCATGAAGACTCCTTTGGGGTTAGTACGGATGTGTACTCTCCCACAAGGTGCAACAAACTCAGTGGCACACATGAAAAATGCTATGAATAGGGTACTCAGGGATTTTATACCACAATTGACTATGCCCTTCTTGGATGATGTTCCAATCAAAGGGTGTGCAATGGATGAAAAGAATGAAGAGATGGATGCTCATGGATGTAGATAGTTTGTTGCAGATCATATTGTGGATTGTGAGAGGATTTCGACACGTCTAGAAGAGGTGCATTTAACTCTTTCTGGACAAAAGTCTGTCATTGGAGTTGAGGAGGTTTTGATTGTTGGGCATATGTGTGGGCCTTATGGGCGAAGGCCATCACCAGTAAAAATAGATGGGATTGATAGAATGCGAGATGTATGCACGAATGTATCAAAGGTGTGTAGATTCTTGGGTGCATGTGTGTTCTATTTGATATGGATTCCTCACTTTGCACATGTAGCCGATGTTCTTTATCACCTTCTATAGAAAGGTCAAAAATTTCATTGGGAAAGGAAGAATCAGAAAGCAATGAAGAAATTGAAGCAACTCTTAAAATCAGCTCCTACGTTGAGAAAGGTTGACTATTCACATGGGAAGCCTATCATTATTACTGTTGATACAAGCCCAATCGGGATTGGATGGGCAATTTGGCAAGATGATGAGGAAGGGGAAAGGTATGCAATACGCTTTGGTGCAAAAGTATTGACTGAACGATAGAGAAGATATCCACAAGTAAAAAGAGAATTATGGGGAATTGTGACAGCCCTTAAATGTGTTAAGGAGTATTTTATGGGTGCTCATGTAGTCAATGAGATTGATCGTTTGCCAGTATTAGGTATGATTACTAGTTGTGCTACCCCCGATATTGCTATGCTCTGGTGGATTGCATACATCAAATCTTTGAACCCTAAATTTCAGCATATTTTAGGAAGAGATAACCCAGTGGGGCAGACATGTTATCTCGAGCACGCTATGAGAATGAAGATGGGATGATGGATGAGGAGGAAGAAGATGACTTTCTTATGGCTGAAAATGATGTTGCAAGAGTGAATTTAGTAATGCAAAGTGTGTCAAGATTGTGGGAGAGAAGGAAGGAGTCTCACTTGTAGCTTTCTTGCTTGCACAATGGGGGAAGACACACAAGGGTGGAGGCTGAAAACAGTTTTCCTCTTCTTAGTTGTGTAAGCCAAAAGAACTCTTATACAAAGAAATAGAAGAACCCTATATATGGGTCTCAAACAAAACTCAACTAACTAAGGTGGCATACTAACTGAGCCACGAACTAGAGTAGATAAGGATAGCTATCATGTAGCTATTATTCATGGGCGGTGTACCAACCGCATCTGCAACTGACAAGTCGGTGACATAAATACACAACGGTCACCCTGGCGTATCACGAGTGGAGCTCGATATCTCAACACTCCCCCTCGAGCTCAATCCCAATTCCTGCACACCAAGCAGGTCTCTGAACTTGCGCAACTTCTCTATGCCCAATGCCTTCGTGAATATGTCAGCTACCTGATCCTCTGTGCTGACATAAACTAGATCAATAAGACCTAGTAAAACCCTCTCTCGCACATAGTGATAATGCACCTCAATGTGCTTTGTTCTAGCATGATAGACTGGGTTATTTGCCAAGTGTATACTACTCATGTTGTCACAATAAATGACAACTGGCCCATCTGTAGACTGATGCATATCATAAAGTAGCTTATGCAACCAAGCTACCTCACATGCAGCCATTGCTGCACCCCTGTACTCAGCCTCTGTGCTTGACAAGGCAACTGTAGGCTGTTTCTTGCTGCTCCAAGTGACTGCAGCACTCCCAAAAGAGAACACATATCCACTGGTAGATCGTCTATCAGAAATGCTACTAGCCCAATCAGCATCAGTGTATCCATGCAACTGTATCTGAACCCCAGTCTCATAAAATAGTCCATACTGCAATGTGGACTTCACATACCTGAGTATGCGTCTAGCCGCATCCAAATGTGGTTTCCTTGGAGCCTACATAAACCGACTTACCAATCCAACAGCATAGCTCAAATCTGGCCTGGTAATAGTCATATAAATCAAACTTCCTACTATGCGTCTGTACATAGTAGGGTCTTCTAGAAGCTCACCTGCATCTGCGCTCAGCTTCACATTCTGCTCCAAAGGAACTGAAATAGTCTTACAGCCTGTCATTCCATATTTGGACAGCATGTCCAATCCATACTGCCTCTGCAAGAGCTGTATCCCACTTGGTGATCTAATCACCTCAATGCCCAAGAAATAACGTAGCTCTCCCAAATCCTTCATCTCAAACTTCTGCTTCAATAGCATTTTCACATGAAGGATATCTTCATCACTGTCACCTGTCATAATCAAATCATCAACATAAATGACAAGTAGCATAATACCTTTCTCTGTTTTTCTCACATAAAGTGAGAAATCTGCCTTGGAAATCTGAAAGCCAATAGTGACAAGATACTGTCCTATCTTGTCAGACCATGCTCTAGGTGCTTGCTTCAAGCCATACAAAGCTTTCTTCAACCTGCAAACAAACTCAGGATGAACATCATGCACATAACCTGGTGGCTGCTCCATATAGACCTCTTCTTGCAAATCACCATGCAAGAAGGCATTCTTTACATCCATCTGATGTAAAGACCATCCCTTTGATGTAGCCATAGCAATGACTGCTCTTACAGTTGCCATCCTTGCAACTGGACTGAATGTTTCTTCATAGTCAATGCCATATGTTTGTGCATACCCCTTGACTACTAATCTTGCCTTGTATCTATTCACAGAACCATCTGCATTGTGCTTCACCTTATAAACCCACTTACAGCCAATTGCATTTTTACCTTTAGGCAAAGGTACCAATTCCCATGTAGCATTTGCTTCCAAGGCATCCATTTCTTCATCCATGGCTTTCTCCCATTTTTCTTTTCCCATGGCTTCCTCAAAAGAAGTGGGTTCTGGTTCCTGTATCACTTTGACCATATATGCATAGTGAATGGCTGTAAATCCATCATATTTCAGCCTATCCACAAGATACCTAGCTCTCATAGACCTGCGCAAAGTAGGTTCACTCCCAGGTGCTCTCAAAACATCCCTGGTCTTCCTTACTCTAGGTGTAACAATAGAAGGAATACCCAACTCATCATCAATGCTCTGTTCTGAGCCACTGGATTCACCATCCACATAAGAGTGACCTGCATTCACATCAAACATGGACTGATCAACCTTCTCTTTTCCTTTTCGTGATACCTGCATACCACTATCTGCATTACTTTGAGAAGATTCTCCTGATCTCAATCTGCCTGTCCATGGCGAAGAATGTGAACCACTGCTAGAGGACGCTCCAGGTCCACTAATATTTTGTGACTGCTGCTGTGAATTCTGTCCAGCATTACCATTTTGTGCATCTACATCATCAATCACATTTACTGGTTTATACCAGCTACTCATCTCATCAAAAACAACATCTCTGCTCACTGTAAACTTACGAGTAGAAGGGTTATAGCATCTATACCCTTTTTGCTGCAGAGAGTAACCAATAAAGATGCACTTCTCAGCTTTTGGATCCAACTTGGATCTCAACTCATCTGGTACATGTACATAGGCAATGCAACCAAAAATTTTCAAATGAGAAATATCTGGCTTCCTACCAGTATACCTCTCCTCTGGAGTCATTCCATGTATTGCTGCAGTGGGAGTCCTGTTCATTATGTAGACTGCTGTAGCAACTGCTTCAGCCCAATAAAAATCTGGCAAGTCTTTTTCATTGAGCATGGCACGAGATACCTCTCCAATATGCCTGTTTTTCCTTTCTGCAATTCCATTTTGCTGTGGGGTATGACTGCATGAATATTGCTGCTTTATGCCATGCTCCTGCAAGAACCTTGCAAACTCATTTGAGAGGTACTCTCCCCCTCCATCTGACCTTAGGCATTTTATCTGCATGCCTGTTTCTTTTTCAACCATCACTTTAAGAGTTTTAAAATGCCCAAAAACTTCACTTTTCTTTTTCATAAAATACACCCAAACTTTTCTGCTATAGTCATCAATAAAACTGACAAAATAATGACAGCCTCCAAGAGATGCAGCTTTAGTTGTCCACACATCAGAGTGGATTAATTCCAATGGCTTCTTACTCTCTTGAACATGTCTAGGAAATGGTTTCCTTGCCTGTTTTCCAAACTGACAGGCTCCACATACCTTATGCATTTCTGCAACCTTGAATTTAGGCAATCCTGCAACAATATTTTGGGCCTGCATTGATTTAAGTCGCTGTACATTAACATGACCAATGCGTTTATGCCAGATATCAATATCTGCAACTACACCGGTCCCATGTGCAAACATTGCTGCACTCAATTCAGGCATGTCTGCATCCAATGTAAACATTCTGCCCTTCTTCTTTCCTTTTGCTATCAAGCGACCTTTATTTTTCATATCCTCAACAAAGCATCCATGAGGATTAAATCTGACCTGCAAGCCCTGCTCAACCATTTGACCAACAGAAACCAGATTCTTGGTGATATTCGGGACATGAAATACATCGGACAGGTATTTCTTTTTCCCATCCTACATAGACAAGGGAATTTTTCCAATCTGCACAATAGGATGTGCAGTATCATCACCAGTCTCCACAAATCCTGGTTTTTCCATTTTCCTTGCATCCTCCATCCATTCTGCATGACCTGTCATGTGGTTTGATGCACCTGAGTCAACATACCATACATCATTGCTTTCTTCTGCACTTGTCACAGAATTGTTCATGTGCTGCACCATGAACAAATGCTCATTTCTGTCATCACCCTGTCTACTAGAAGATGCATAATTTCCTTGTTGCAGTTTTCCATTCATGATGTCATTCTGCTTTTTATAGCAGTCTTTAGCCATATGACCCATTTTACCACAGTAGTAGCATTCAACATTACTGTTTGCATTTTGACCTCTTTGCCATCCACCACGACCTCTTTGGCTCCCCCTGCCTCTAGAGTTACCACGTCCTCCTCCATAGGACTGGTTTTCTTGAGTTTGCTGCATATTCTGATTTCTACCACGGCCTCCAAATCGGCCTCCTCTACCTCTGCCTCTACCTCTTCCAGCATTTGAGTAGAAGACAGCTTCTTTTGAAGTTCCTCCTAAAGAAGATGCACCACCATTTCTCTGCTCCTCAGAAATTAGAAGAGCAATCAACTCCTCAAAATCAGGAAATCTTTCACGGACGGAAATGGATGTCCGAAACTACACATAATCCTTTCCTAGACCATTCAAGGTCACAGAAACTAAATCATCATCTTCCACTGGTGACCCAATGGAAGCAAGTGCATCTGCAATCTTCTTCACCTTCATGTGGTAGTCATTGATGCTCATACTTTCTCTTTGCACGTTATGCAACTCTTGCTTGAGCTGCATTTTCCTGGCTTGCGTATTTGTGCTATACATTTTTGACAGAGTATCGCATGCCTCCTTTGGCGTACTTGCATCCTGAATATGCACAATCATAGAGTCTGAAATACTGATAGACAGCCAGTACATAACTTTTCTGGCTCTCTCATGCCATGCTTTGAATGCCTGCATTTGCTGTTGATTGGGAACATCAGGAAGAACTGGTTCTTCTTCATTTCCTGCAACAAATTCCCAATATCCTTTTCCCATAAGGAAATTCGTCATTCTAAACTTCCATGCTTGGAAGTTGTTCTTGTCAAGCTTTTCAGTGACAATCTGTGAAAGAGAATCAGACGCCATTACAGAACACTGCAAAAAATTCTGTCACTGCAAAAAACACGGCTTCACCCTCACAAGGGCAAATCTGCAAAACTGGCGAAAGTGGTATTTGACCACACAGTCACTTCCTAGTGACGATTTTGCATCAATAGGCAACAGGGATGATTCTGTAACTCCCAATGTCTCTGCACATAAGCATACGATGCAATTTCTACAGTAACTTTTCACCGACCTGTAGAACAGTGGCTGCACAGTATAAAACTGGGCTTTTTTCTGAGTGCGTGCAGAAAACTTCCGCCTCCAAAACAGGCCCCAAAATGGCCTCAAATCAAAAAAACAAGGTCGCACAATGGGGGAAGACACACAAGGGTGGAGGCTGAAAACAGTTTTCCTCTTCTTAGTTGTGTAAGCCAAAAGAACTCTTATACAAAGAAATAGAGGAACCCTATATATGGGTCTCAAACCAAACTCAACTAACTAAGGTGGCATACTAACTGAGCCACGAACTAGAGTAGATAAGGATAGCTATCATGTAGCTATTATTCATGGGCGGTGTACCAACCGCATCTGCAACTGACAAGTCGGTGACATAAATACACAACGGTCACCCTGGCGTATCACGAGTGGAGCTCGATATCTCAACAAAGTGTTGTTACAACATTAACAGAAGCTTGGACAACAAAGAGAAGACACTTTAGATGTTTTGCATCTTGTGCAGAAGTGTTTTAGGAAGACAAATATGCAGGACAATGGCTGAGAATTGGTCAATATCTCAATACATTAAAAAAGAGAGATGAAGGGTCAGATGAGGAGTTTAAGAAGATCAAGAGGAAAGCATATGGATTTTTCTTAAAAGATGGATACTTATGGAAACATGCTAAAAAGAAACAGGGTATGCCATTGCGAGTTTTGGGTGACAGAGCTTCACAAGTAAAAGTAATGCAAGAATTTCATGAAAGTTTGTGGGCTGGTCATAGAGGTTTTTGGGGTACTTTTAGAAAGATCAAAGAAATATATTGGTGGCAGGGTATGTATAAGGATGTTACTCACTATGTAGAAACATGTACGACATGTCAAATGTATTCAACTGTGAGACATCGGGATGGATTGCAACCCACATATCCATTGTCTCTTCATTTTAAGTGGGTGGTAGATTTGGTCACAATGCCTGCATGTCTTTGGAAAATGAGGTATCTTGTGCTTGCTCGTGAAGACTTGACTAATCAAGTGGAAGGGAGAGCTCTACATACTAAGACGATAAATGCCATATGTACTTTTCTCTTAGAAGAGATCTTTTGTCGATATGGCTGTGTGGGAAAAATTACAACAGATAGGGGTGAGTTGGATGCAGATGAAGCTCATGATTTCTTTGCACAGTTGGGGATAAAGCTTGCTTTAACTTCAACCTATAACCTTGAAGGAAATGGAAAAAGTGAAAGAGGTCATCCACCTATTGTGAAGGCATTGGCAAAAGTATGTGAAGAGAAGATAAAAGAGTGGCCACGATTGCTCCCTTAACCTTTGTGGGCTAAAAGAACAACTCATAGTGCTGTTACAGGATATATGCCTACAGAATTGATGTATGGTCAAAAACCTATCATGCTGATAGAAGAGATGACTGTCACATGGAGTGTGTTACCTTGGAAGGAGGAGTTGAATCGAGAGGAGTTGTTGGTCTTACGCATTAGACAGTTGGAAAGAAAGTCAGAAGACATAGAGACAGCAACTACAAAGTTAAGGGCAGCAAGGATACAGAATAAGAAACTGTTTGACAAAAGACATAGACTGAGACCAAGAACTATACAAGATGGGGATTGGGTATTGGTTTATGATAGCAGTTTAGATAATCAGCATAGTGCCATGCGTAAAGTTTCCAAGAGATGGTTTGGACCCTATGTGGTAAGACAGGTGTTTGATAATGCTACTAATGCATTAAATGAGCTAGATGGGACAGCCATAAAACTTCCGGTAGCGGGGAAAAGAATCAAATTATTCAAAAGGTGGGAATCTATTGCTTATGAGTTGCTAGAATTGGAAGAAAATAGTGGCCATGATACAAGGGCTAGCCAGGAAGATATGGAAGATGAAGAAGTAAAGGATATGGTTGCAGAGGATGAGGAGGACTCAGAATCTGGTGACAACTAGGATTTTGGCACATACCGGAGGATGTGCACGTTCAGAGGGGGTGGATATCATGATGTTATGAGGACATAGTGTGAAAATGTATGGAATGCATCATCATCCGACTTCTCTATTGATCTAGAGAGTCAATGTGATCTGAGCCATTAGTACTAGTGCGAGTTGCATGGATTATCCAAAGATACTAGATTTTTTGATAATTTTAGTCTATTTTTATATTATTTATTGTAAAAATCCAAAAAAAAGATAGAAAAAACTTCTAGATTAGGATGGCATGCAAAAAACTAGTTGCTTTTTCAGCCAGTTAGGGGATTTTCACAAGAATGACAGATTGACAAAATCGTGCTCGTCGCGATTGCTGTAAAACAGCCTGAAAATTGCAGATTGAACTGAAAGGAGTGATCTCGGAGATCCGTGACCAGGCATCTTGGGGGTTTTACCCCCCTTTCGGAGCCAACGGAGCCATCAAATTTGGGTTTCGGGCAGCAAAGAAAGAGCTAATTTTTCTGATCCACATTTCTGGTCTATGAAGGAGCTCCAGGAGAACTAATGCCTGGAGATTGCTTCTGAGTAGAGAAAAGATTCCAGGTTCTTTCAATACATATTGTTTCAATTCATTGTGATTTGTTTTTGTTGTGTTTACCACTTGGGTATTCTCTATCTTCTCTTCCATCTCCTATCTCTACTTCCTTGTACTTTTGATCCCTAATGGATTTAACCTTTCGACAAAACCCCTCCGACAACGAATCTCCCAGATCACTCCTTTTTCTTCTTTCAGTTCAATTTACATTTTTCAGCCTGTTTACAGCGATCAGGACGCTTGCGATTTCGTCGATTTGTCCGTTTTGTGAAAATCCCCTAATTGGCTGAAAAAGCAACTAGCTTTTTGTATGCCATCCTAATCTAGAAGCTTTTTTTTTTAAAAATGCAAATTTTTACAATAAATAATATAAAAAATATGCAAAAAAATCCAAAAATCTAGTATTTTTGGATAATCCATGCAACTCACACTAGTACTAATGGCTAAGATCACATTGACTCTCTAGATCAATAAAGAAGTCGGATGATGATGCATTCCATGCTTTTTCACACTGTGTCCTCATAACATCACGACAACGTGAGATTTTTCAAAGAGGAATGGTTATATTTCTTTTTAAAAATAGAAGGGTCATTTGATATCAATTTTATAAGATAAGGTGAATATTTTGGTCAAAACTAGCTTTGAAGAAAGGTTACGAAAATTGGCTTTGGATGCCATTCTCGTAGTTAACATATGAACATGTTATTACCTTGTCTTCAAGGGGGGAGGACTTTCACCTTCATGAAGACCTAGTTCAGAGCCTTCATGAATATGTTTTATCAAAAACAATATTTACATGTCCAGCAACATATGGCCACTTTTTTGCAACCTTTAGCTATGGGATTTTACTATTTCTTGCTTGCCTTGAGCCTTTTAAACCCTAGTAGAATATAAGCACTAAGTGTTTAGAGTTGGAAGAAGATTGGGATTTGAATAAGCTTTAAACATAAAAATTGCTATTTTAAAAATAGAATCTTGGAAAGAAAGTATAAATTGATCAGAGTTAGACATACCCGCTAGTCCTATGCAAGAAAACCTACATCATAGGATGCCGATTTCAATAGATAAGCCCATATTTGTTAACTTTAGATAATATTAAAATTGTCTCTCAGTTTGTGTTTGAGGGTTTAAGCTTTTTTCGTTCCGTCAATGTCTAGAGCTCCCAACAAAGTTTGTGGTCTAGTCTTGAAAACGTGCTCTCACATTACAAGTGTTTGCTTATTTATTTATTAGCTATCTCTTAATAAATTAATTTTTTTCATTCCAATAAATTTTCTTCAAAAATAAATTAGCAAAGTAACCTTCTTGTTTGCTTACCTGAGGTCCATCCGACACGATGGACCATATATGAAAATCTTAGCTAACTTTGTATTTCCTTAGGATTCCAATTCGGTAATCCAACAATTTTTTGGCATTTTTATTAAGGATACCTAGATATGTTTTGTGACCACAAAGCTCTTATCAAAGGAAATGTACAATATGAATTTTCCTTACCTATTAACTTTTACAAAGAAAATTGCATTGTTTTGATGTTTGATGACTTTAATGATGTGCGCATGGAAAGAAAATTTGCATGAATCATGTTCAAAGTATGTTTGAGGGCTAACATGAAAAAATGTAGAACCCATGGTTGTACATAGTCATAATTAATAATTTTAAAACTCGAAATGCATCATAAATGAAGGAAAATGAGAATTTCTTCTGTTTCAAGTTGGAAAATGGAATGCATATAGGATTAAAAACTGGGAAAAAATAGTGTTTAGTCAATATGATTAGTTAAGACACACAAATAAAAAAATAGCATATTTTTTGAAGAAATAAATGGAAAAATTTAGAAAAAATAAGGAAAATTTTAGTTATTATGCCTTAAAAAAATGAAAAAATACATTTTATGTTTGTGAGTATATAACAAGGTTGGAGCATGAGGATTAAGTCTTAGTCAAGCCTTGTCTCTATGTTATCGTGTGTTTTAATCAATTTTTATATGGAAAAATACATAAAAGAAAGTAGTTAGTTGCTGAAAATGATTCAAATTCAGATCTATTTGTCTATGTGTAACATATAGGATAGACTATCGTTTGAATAAAGGAGATTAGTAGCATGAAGAAATTCGGTGCTAGTCTCTATCAACGACGCACATATGCTTAGTTGCAAAATCATTGAAGGGTTTTTTCTGCACTTCACCTAACTGGTTTCTAATGATAAAATGCTTGAGCACAATGATCATCCACACTTGCATTGAGCATAACATGGTATCAAACCTGGATCCATTGTAATTGTTTGCCAAATGTTGATCTACGTGGAGTGTGAAAGGAAATCCAAGCTGTAGGGTAGATGAACGGTTTCTTGGGGAACAATCTTGGTAAGGAAATATCAAATCTCCTAGATCGTTTAAAATATATAAGAATGGAGTGTGTTCATATGTGTTTTATGCTAGAGTAGCGCATCTTGGGGCCAATCCCCGAGGTGTAGGAGAGCTACAGTGGGGCCATGACATTCAGTCGAAGGGGTGCCTCCTTTATGTTTGTGTTCTGTGGTATATTATACCAAGATGGATGGGATCTCCCTCTGAGGAGTAAGGAAGGCTAGTCATTGGAATACATTCCATTACAAATGAAATATCTCTAGTGGAAATTAGGGTAGTGTGCCCTTGGACACTCCTTGCTGCGAGGCCGTGTGGGGTTGTCTTTTGAGTGTTATAGAGGCCCGGCTAGTGCCTATAGCCAGTGTTAGGCCTGTTTTAGGTCACAAAAATAGACTCACATAAGTAGTATGGGATTCAATGACTATTTAGTTTAAAGCCTACTTTGTATGGTAACCATTTTTCACAGGCAATGCTAGATAAATAAGTAGATTTATGTAACTAGTGTGGGATTGAATGACTATTTATTTTAAAGCCTAATTTGTATAGTGACCATTTCCCACATGTGCTAGAGAAACAAGTAGACAAATGTAATGTGTTCACTAATATCATCCAGGACACGTCTTAGCAGTCCATCGGAAAGGATGTCTAGAAAGCTCCGCCCGGCACTCCCATAGAATGTTACGGGATTTGCGATCTAGGGCTTTCCGCGTCTGCCACGTAGCGGAAGTATTTTGGCCGTTCCCACTTAGGATCGACCGGAATTAGGGTTTTCCTGATTGATCATTTCCTAACAACAACTAGCGTCCGACCCAAGTGAACTACTTTACGCAGAAACGCCAAGTCCGAAGCGGATTCATGCTGCACTTGGTTCAAGGAGAATGGGAAACGAGAGGGATGCAAAGCTCAACCTCTCTGCCATAAGGCATAGTTCCATTCCGTTTCCCTAAAACAACGTAAATCGGGTAAGACATAACTCTAGGTCAACGCTTTTGTTGTTCGTGTCCTTTGACGATCATTCCACTGTTCTTCGAGATTTGAGAAAAGTTCCTAGCCAACCGGGACCACCCAATCGTAGGATGGACCCACGGCCCATCCTCCACACTTTCCTCAGTTTGTTTTAGTTATGTAATTATCTAACACATTAATTGGACATGTAACAATCATCTTTTTTAATTAATCTGTTAAGCACTGGTTCCTTCACGTAATCTTATCACGTGACATAGAAAAACAATATTAGACAAGTC
This sequence comes from Lygodium microphyllum, assembly GCF_053477565.2. Taxonomy (NCBI): domain Eukaryota; kingdom Viridiplantae; phylum Streptophyta; class Polypodiopsida; order Schizaeales; family Lygodiaceae; genus Lygodium; species Lygodium microphyllum. Next base: position 64,668,975 of record NC_141144.1, on the reverse strand, counting down.
CTTTATTAATAAATCATCATATTTATCTTTGAAATACAAGGAGTTCGGCCCGTAGGCTTGTCCATAATCCGCCCGAAGGCTATCCAGCAATCCACAGGGATCACTATTCCAAGTTTCTGCCCGTAGACTAGTATATGGGCCTCGAGATCCAATCCCAAGTCACGTTAGCCTCTTGTGCAGGACCCGAAAGGCGAGGGATTTACGGCCAGAGCCCCCTCTGGCACCCAAGCATCCTCCTGCTCCAAGTAGTGCTCAACGGAGAGACCTCTCGCGGCGGGTTCGGTCCACGTTCCCGGCGCGGTCAACAACCCCCTTGGTTAGGGTCAGGCAGGCAGTCGAGGGTAACTGAAACTACCTCTCCCTTCAGGCCTTCAACCTGAAGTATAGATATTGATTTAATTTGTAATTAATAAATCAAACAGTGCTCTAAAATATCTAGCAAGCACAAACATTTCCATTTATCGATCTTGTTGTTTGGAAAATTGCTAAGGAAGGAATCTTTGCTTTTGAATGCATCTAGCACTCGATCTGGGGTGCCTTGCAACTTGGCAAGATCCTTTATATTCTGGGTTAGGGTGTACCCTATTAACCCAACTTGGTCAATCCTAAAGTTCATTGGATACTTTAGTTTCCAGTTTTTTTAACCTTCCTTACTTAGAAGGATATCAAAGAATACATCCTTTTGCAAGATAACTTGCGTAAGGATCCGCAATCCTTGTTGAGGGTATTTAACCTTTCTTCTTGTGAATCAATCATAAGACCATATGACTTCGTACTTGCTGCACAAGTCCTGCATCGTACTATGCGATGAAACAATCCGTTTCAGTTTCTTTAAGCTGACGTATGTTAGACCTAGGGTTTCCTAGCTTTTATTATTTCCTTTAAGAAACTCAAGGACAAACCCTAGTTCTTTTAGGTTTACGATTTACTAACCCTACAATCAAGGAATGTGGGCAAGTATTTAAGGTATAAATGTTTCTTGGATTTTAAATAATTCCCAATGAATATTTTGCATCATAGGTATTTCTAAGTTTATACTAATTTGATTAACTTTTAGAAGGTAATATCGAGGTCACCTCCGCACGATTTTTAATCTATGTGTCAATTGATTTTTCAATCCTAAACTTTATTGATTTGAGGTTAGGTAAATTCAATTAATATTCTTTTTTCCTTGAGAAAAAAACTCATGCCAAATAAGCAATCTTTTCCTTGCTAAGTTATGCAGTTTTAGCAATGATAGCTTCCTAGAGTTTAAGCAACGTAAGAAACCTTTCATGATTCGCACCTTCCATGATGACTCGTTATAAAAAGAATAGGGGTTAATAGTGCAAGATGCAGTTTTATATCTTCCAGACTTAACCGAAGTATACTACTTTAGTGGGTGAATAATCTTGCTCATAATTCGTTTCAATGCATAATGCTATTTGAAGGAAAATTATGTTTATACTTTATTTATTTTGCATGTTTAATTAAACTTAATTCATTCATCATAAATAACTAGGACAAAATATATCTTATCCCTAACAATTCATCTTGCACGATTGAATTAAAACCGATATAAAATTAAGAAGGAAAAACCTGGTTTTGGGGTGAGATATCCACATGGATACCGGGAGATGACCCTCCCGCAGCTACTCCTTGGACTTTCTTAGGGGGCATCGCAGCTATAGTCCTTCGAACATGGAAGCAACTTTACACTCTTTTTTTTTGAATTCCACTGTCGCTTCAATACTCTTCTCTTTTTCGAGGCAAGGAATCGTTAAGGGATTAACCACAAGAAGGGGGTAATAAGACCTTTAAGGCCTTAATTCATTTGGGAGGGAAAGGCTCACAAGGCCTAAAGAAAAGGGTCTATAGGGTATATACACGGTGAAAATGGTGTGTGTGACTATGGTTTCAAAAGCATATGAAGGGGGCCTTGGGAGATCTTTGGGCACGAGAGTGAAAGGGTATAGGAAGGGGATCTTGAAGGGATTTTGGATGGGGAGAGGGGTGTGTGGACACGGGGTGAAAAGGACTTAGGGGTTTCAAACCTAGGGGGGGAAATATGAAGGGCAATACAAGGGGTTTATAGGTTAAACAGAGGGGGTGAAAGGGCCTTTAAGAAGATAAACCCGAGAGAGGGGAAAATTTAAGGTATAGGAAGGGGGCTTATGGAAGTCCACAAGAAGGGGGGCTTTAAAAAGGCCGCTTAGAAGCCTCCAAGAAGCTTCCAAGAAGCTTCTAGGGGGGCGTGAGCAAATCGATGTGGAGTGGGAGAGGAAATGTGGTGGCACCACGATCTTCAGGTGGTAGTGAATGGAGACGGCACTGGCGGCATACTTTGGCTTCAGGCGGCGACAACTAGCACAGCATTTCGTCACTCTCCACTCCACGACGATAGTACAATGGTAGCTCCCACAGTCGGGTCACGGACTAAAACGGCAGCGTGTACTTTCATCTCTCCCTCTGTTAGCCTCCAGACTCTCCTTTCAGCCTCTCCACCACTTCCTTGGCCTGGTAGCATCCTGGCTTCCTCCTTCTCTCACCGCCTCCTTCTCTCACAACCACCTCCAATCCTTTCCTTCCCCACAGGGGGTTTATATGGGAGAGGGAGAGGTACCTCCCCTCCCCCACGCGGCTCATGCATGGGTTTCATCCCCTCTATGGCATCCAGCAAGGATGCTCAGTCATCCTTGCTATTCCCCTCCCCTCCAGCACGACAGTCGGCTGGGGGAAAAGGGGGGGAATAATTTTTTAAAAATTCCATTATTCCTAAAGTTTATCCTTTTGGCCTCTCTAAGAGGAGGTTCCCACGTAACTAAACGGGTTTTTTTTTCTTTTAACTCGTTTATGCAAGTGGAGATCAAGATACGTTGTGGATAATTTGAAAATCACATCGTCATTGTATTTTTGATGTTGGAATTCCCTTACATGACTATCACATGGGTTAGAAATATTATCAACGTAAATATTACATTATCTCCCCCTTGGAGGAATCAAGATGTCCTCATTTTGAGGTAAACTAGGGATATTGATGGTTGAGAGTGCCCTCATCTACCTAAGTGGCATCCTCCTCGGGATAATCTTTCCACTAGACGAGGCATTCTCTCAAAGTTCTGGATCTTAATTGTCTTTCCCTAACATCTAAGATCCTATCAGGCCTTAGTTCAAGGACTCCTTGACTAGGCATTACAATTTGTTGGTCATCAAGTACATGGTTAGGATTAGATACATATTTCTTCAATAGGCTGATATGGAATACATTGTGAACCTTTAGGTTCTTAGGAAGTTGCAATTTATAAGCATTAGGTCCTAGGCTTTTGAGGATTTTGTATGGTCCACAATACCTTGGACTTAGTTTCTTGAAATCTCCTAAGGATAGAGAACTCTTTTTAAGGTGTACGCGAATGAAGACCATGTCTCCTTCTTCAAAGACCCTTTCTTGATGCCTCAAATCCACGTATGCCTTCTGTCTTTCCTTGGCCACTTGTATGTCTTGTCTTATTGACTTTATTTGATCATCCATGTCTTCCAACATTTGTCTTGAAGCTTCAACCCTTAAGGTTGGATGAGAAAAGTTTAAGGGACTTCTGCAATCATGACCATATAATGCTTGGAAAGGGGTCATCTGAATGCTTTGCTAGTAAGAAGCATTGTAGGCAAATTCAACCAAAGGCAAGTATTGAATCCACCTCTTCGGCTCTCGACAACAGTATGCCCTTAGCATATCCTCGATGACTTGATTTACTCGCTCTGTTTGGACATCCATTTGGGGATGGTAAGTGGTACTAAAACAGAGTTGAGTCCCAATAGCTTCAAAGATAGCTCTCCAGAAGTGTGATGTGAAGAGAGAATCTCAGTCACTAATGATTCTTCTGGGTAAACCGTGTAGCTTGAATATCTCCTTGATAAACAATCTTGCAATGTCGGAGGCTTTATAGTTTGTCTTTATTGGAATAAGGTGTGCAACCTTAGTAAGCATGTCAACCACAACCATGATGGAGTTGTATCCTCCCTGGACTTGGGGTAGGCCTACAACAAAATCCATACAGATGAATTCCCATTTCATTTGGGGAATGTCAAGCCGTTGCAGTTTCCCTGGCATCATGACATGTTCGGCTTTGATATGTTGGCAAGACAAACACTCAGTGACATATTTGAGAACGTCACCTTTGAGCCTCTCCCAATGGTAGCTCTTCCTAACTGCATTAAGAGTCTTAGCATAGCCAGGATGTCCTGTGAAAGGGGAATCATGAGCTTCCCACATTATCTTTTGCTTAAGTGTCTGGCTTGCTGGTATACACAGCCTTGTTCTGTATTAGACAAGTCCATTATCAATGGAAAATTCTTGATACTTAGCTTGCAACTTTTGATTATGCTCCTTGGTATAGATCTCCTTTAGCATTTTTTGGTAGGCCAAATCATGGCATGCTTTCTCTCTAGCTAACTCAAGTATAGGGTTGTTTGGCATATATACTTTTGTAGCTAGAGATCTAGCCATTGATGGATTCTGTAAGATTAGGGAATTTCGGAATGCCTTGCGACTAAGTGCATCGGCAACTACATTCTCTTTCCCTGGTCGGTACTTGATTTCAAAGTCATATTCCTCCAACACTTCAATCCACCGACGTTGCCTCATGTTGAGCTCGTTCTGGGTAAAGATCCATTTGAGACTCTTATGGTCGGTTACTAGAGTAAACTTGTTACCCAACAGGTAGTGTCTCCAGAGCTTTAGAGCATGGATGACAGCTAGTAATTCCAGATCATGCGTAGCATAATTCTTTGCATGGCTCTTCAATTTCCTTGAAGAGTATGCTACTGGATGACCTTCCTGCATAAGTACACACCCCAAGGCAAGAATGCTAGCATCAGTTACTACCTCGAACTCCTTATTGAGGTCTGGAAGTTTTAGAATAGGTGTTGATACCAAACTTTGCTTCAATCTGTCGAAGCTATTTTGTTCGGGAGTTGACCATGCAATGGAAGTTTGCTTCTTCAGTAAGTCCGTCGGAGGTGCTGTAATCAAAGCATAGTTTTTGATGAAGACCCTATACCATCTTGTCAATCCAAGAAAGATATGTATCTCTTTGACGGATACTAGTATTGGCCACTCAAGCACATCTCTGACCTGGTTGGGTCCACTAATATTCCTTCTGATGATACTATGAATCCCAGATATATAATCTGACGCTTGAAGAATGCACACTTCTTCATTTTAGCATATAGCTTATGTGACCTCATTGTCTCAAGGACAATCCGAAGTTGAGGTTCATGATCTTCTTCCTGTTTAGAATAGACTAAAGTGTCATCAAAGAAGACAAGCACGAAATCATTAAGATATGGCCTAAAGATATCCTGCATTAACCTATTGAAGGTGGCAGGTGCATTCGTAAGCCCGAATGACATAACTAGGAACTCAAAGTGCCCATATCTTGTATTGAATGCTGTCTTTGGGATATCTTCTTCCTTGATCCTTATCTGATAGTAACCTGACCTGAGATCAATCTTGGAGAAGATCTTCGCACCCTAAAGACAATCAAGAAGCTCATCTATTCTAGGAATAGGATACTTGTTATTGATTGTTGATTGATTCAACCCTCGGTAATCAATACATAGTCGAAGTGTCCCATCTTTCTTTTCCTGGAATAGTACTGGAGCTCCCCACGGTGAATTGCTAGGCCGGATGTAGCCCTGATCTAACAGTTGCTTGAGTTGTTCCTTCAACTCAATTTCTTCTGGTATGGATATTCTATAAGGTCTCTTGGCAATTGACGCAGCTCCAGGTACTAACCTAATCTCATGATCCACTTCTCTTTGAGGCGGAAGTTTGGTCAACTCTTTAGGGAATACGTCCATGTATTCCTTTAGCCAAGAAGGTCCTTCATGAGACTCTTGCTTTTGATCTAATTTGTTGAGTTTGATCAAGTAAATAGGTAATCCTTTTCTGACTCCATTTATGATCCGAGATACTTTGGCCAATTGGATTCTTGGCACTCCTGCCTCACCTTGCGTTGTGACTAATTCCGTTTTGGCCATTACTTTGAGTAGGAACAAAGTTGTTGACCTTATTCATCCTTGCTTTCTTTCTTTTTCCCTGATTATAACCTTGAACTCTCTTCATTTGAGGTCTGAATGCTCCTCTGTTCGGGTCATTATAAGACCAAGTTTTGTTACCCCTTGGTTTAGCTTGCACCTCCTGAATTATAGGCGCTGCTTGAATGAGTGCATCCTGAAGATCTGATGGACACATAGATTCGAGACGGGTATTTACTAGTGGATTTAAACCTGCACAAAATTTGGACACTTGCTGTGTCATGTCCATCTGTGGTGCATACTTTAAAAGTGAGACGAATTTAGAGTAGTATGCATCAAGAGTGAGTCTTACTATTTTAGCTCGTAGAACTCGTTCATTTTCTGCGTGTGATATGCAGGTGATAAGTATATTCCCTGCACAACTTTCTTCAACTTCTCCCAGGTAACGGATCCCTCTCCGATCCCTTGATCCCTGCACCATTGCTTCCACCAAAGTCTGGCTTCGCCAGTGAGTTTTAACTTGGCGAGCATAGCCTAATTGGCGGGTGCAGTACCGGCTGCTTCGAAGTAATCCTCCATGGATTCAATCCAAATTTCAGCATTAGCTTGGACGAATCTGCCTCTCCCGTCAAACTCGGGTGGCTTAATCTGCTTGAGAAGGAACTTCTTCTCCTAAATCATAGCAGTACTTGATGTAGGAGGTGAATTAGGAACCTGTACCTGGGGTTATGCCTCAATAAAGGCTTTCTTAACGTTATTATACGATATTTGATGTTAGCTTATATTACATCTTTAATTTAGCTATCTCGTAAACAATGTAGCTACTTAACTTTTTATCAACTCTTATGCACAGCTAGACATTGATAAAAGAAGTCTTTATTTGTATTTATATGGGCATAGCCCTTTTGAATACAACGTTTCATGCAATGATAAGCCTATTTTTACGTTTAGTTTGGGGATAACAATGTTGTATTGCATTTATCTACAGGAACTGTGTAATAGTAGGGTTTTGGGTCATGGATCTTCAGGAATCGATTAGTCATTGGAAGTTCAGGATATCCTTTCCGTTGGAATCCATACTTCTCATGGCGGCCCAACACTTTAATCCTATCGGCGGGGATTACACAGGTTACTTCCTCATATACATATGAGTTCATCTCAACCCTCCGACCTCGAATATGTAAAGTCAAATTTACGTGAGCTTCCACAAAAATGAACAGCTTCACGACTTTCAGGTCTTCCAACCACTTGATCCTTTTTAGGTTGGTCTGTAGATAAGCAAACCGGTGGGCAGCTATATAGTAGATTCCTGAAGCACCCGTCCATCTTCGTTCCATATACAAAGGTGATGGATTATTGATCTGCTCTAGGATGTTCATCATCCCAATTCTTTGTCTATAAAGCGAAGAATGCATTGCAGTCATAAACATGACTCGAAATACCAAGAACTTGTTCCACACTTCGTAATTCTGCAAGACAGCATTGAAGGTAAGGAAATGTTTGGACAGCAACAATTTCTTTACTTCATTTCTTTGAGATTTCATAAAAACAATTCCGTTGTTGGTCGGCTCTGATACCAACTGTAATGTGTCCACTAAAAACATCCAGGACACGTCTTAGCAGTCCATCAGAAAGGATGTCTAGAAAGATCCGCCCGGCACTCCCATGGAATGTTATGGGATTTACGATCTAGGGCTTTCTGCGTCTGCCACGTAGCAGAAGTATTCTGGCCGTTCCCACTTAGGATCGACTGGAATTAGGGTTTTTCTGATTGGTCATTTCCTAACAGCAACTAGCGTTGGACCCAAGTGAACTACTTTACACAGAAACGCGAGGTCCAAAGCGGATTCACGCTGCACTTGGCTCAAGGAGAATGGGAAACGAGAGGGATGCAAAGCTCAACCTCTCTGCCATAAGGCATAGTCCCATTCTGTTCCCCTAAAACAGCATAAATTGGGTAAGACATAACTCTAGGTCAACGTTTTTGTTGTTCGTGTCCTTTGATGATCATTCCACTGTTCTTCGAGATTTGAGAAAAGTTCTCGACCAACCGGGACCACCCAACTATAGGACGGACCCATGGCCCATCCTCCGCACTTTCCTCAGTTTGTTTTAGTTATGTAATTATCTAACACATTAATTGGACATGTAACAATCAACTTCTTTAATTAATTCGTTAAGCACTGGTTCCTTCATGTAATCTTATCACGTGACATAGAAAAATAATATCAAACAAGCCCTTTATTAACAAATCATCATATTTATCTTTCAAATACAAGGAGTTCCGCCCATAGGCTTGTCCATAATCCGCCCGAAGGCTATCCAGCAATCCACAAGGATCACTATTCCAAGTTTCCGCCCGTAGACTAGTATACGGGCCTCGAGATCCAATCCCGAGTCACGTTAGCCTCTTGTGCAGGACCCGGAGGGCGAGGGATTTACGGCTAGAGCCCCCCTGGCACCCAAGTGTCCTCTTGCTCCAAGTAGCACTCAACGGAGAGACCTCTCGCGGCGGGTTCAGTCCACATTCCCGGCGCGGTCAACAACCCCCTTGGTTAGGGTCAGGCAGGCAGTCGGGAGTAACTAAAACTGCCTCTCCCTTCAGGCCTTCAACCTGAAGTATAGATATTCATTTAATTTGTAATAGTGCTCTAAAATCTCTAGCAAGCACAAACATTTCCATTGATCGATCTTGTTGTTTGGAAAACTACTAAGGAAGGAATCTTTCCTTTTGAATGCATCTAGCACTTGATCCGGGGTGCCTTGCAACTTGGCAAGACCCTTTACATTCTAGGTTAGGGTGTACCCTATTAACCCAACTTGGTCAATCCTAAAGTTCATTGGATACTTTAGTTTCCGGTTTTTTAACCTTCATTACTTAGAAGGATATCAAAGAATACATCCTTTTGCAAAATAACTTGCATGAGGATCCGCCATCCTTGTTGAGGGTATTTAACCTTTCTTCTTGTGAATCAATCACAAGACCATATGACTTCGTACTTGTTGCGCAAGTCTTGCATCGTACTATGCGATGAAACAATCCGTTTCAGTTTCTTTAAGCTGACGTATGTCAGACCTAACGTTTCCTAGTTTTTATTATTTCCTTTAAGAAACTCAGGGACAAACCCTAGTTCTTTTACGTTTATGATTTACTGACCCTACAATCAGGGAATGTGGGCAAGTATTTAAGGTATAAACGTTTCTTGGATTTTAAATCATTCCCAATGAATATTTCACAGCATAGGTATTTCTAAGTTTATATTAATTTGGTTAACTTTTAGAAGGTAATATCGAGGTCACCTCGGCACGATTTGTTAACTATGTGTCAATTGATTTTTCAATCCCAAATTTTATTGATTTGAGGTTAGGTAAATTCAATTAATATTCCTTTTTCCTTGCGAACAAAACTCATGCCAAATAAGAAATCTTTTCCTTGCTAAGTTATGCAGTTAGCAATGATAACTTCCTAGAGTTTAAGCAACGTAAGAAACCTTTCATGATTCGCACCTTCCATGATGACTCATTATAAAAAGAATAGGGGTTAATAGTGCAAGATGCAATTTTATATCTTCCAGACTTAACCGAAGTATATTACTTTAGTGGGTAAATAATCTTGCTCATAATTCGTTTCAATGCATAATGCTATTTGAAGGAAAATTTTGTTTATACTTTATTTATTTTGCATGTTTAATTAAACTAAATTCCTTCATCATAAATAACTAGGACAAAATATATCTTATCCCTAACAATTCATCTTGCACGATTGAATTAAAACCGATATAAAATTAAGAAGGAAAAACCTGGTTTTGGGGTGAGATATCCACATGGATACCGGGAGATGACCCTCCCGCAGCTACTCCTTGGACTTTCTTAGGGGGCATCGCAGCTATAGTCCTTCGAACATGGAAGCAACTTTACACTCTTTTTTTTTGAATTCCACTGTCGCTTCAATACTCTTCTCTTTTTCGAGGCAAGGAATCGTTAAGGGATTAACCACAAGAAGGGGGTAATAAGACCTTTAAGGCCTTAATTCATTTGGGAGGGAAAGGCTCACAAGGCCTAAAGAAAAGGGTCTATAGGGTATATACACGGTGAAAATGGTGTGTGTGACTATGGTTTCAAAAGCATATGAAGGGGGCCTTGGGAGATCTTTGGGCACGAGAGTGAAAGGGTATAGGAAGGGGATCTTGAAGGGATTTTGGACGGGGGGAGGGGTGTGTGGACACGGGGTGAAAAGGACTTAGGGGTTTCAAACCTAGGGGGGGAAATATGAAGGGTAATACAAGGGGTTTATAGGTTAAACAGAGGGGGTGAAAGGGCCTTTAAGAAGATAAACCCGAGAGAAGGGAAAATTTAAGGTATAGGAAGGGGGCTTATGGAAGTCCACAAGAAGGGGGGCTTTAAAAAGGCCGCTTAGAAGCCTCCAAGAAGCTTCCAAGAAGCTTCTAGGGGGGCGTGAGCAAATCGATGTGGAGTGGGAGAGGAAATGTGGTGGCACCACGATCTTCAGGCGGTAGTGAATGGAGACGGCACTGGCGGCATACTTTGGCTTCAGGCGGCGATAGCTAGCACAATGTTTTGTCACTCTCCACTCCACGACAGTAGTACAATGGCAGCTCCCACAGTCAGATCATGAACTAAAACGGCAGCGTGTACTTTCATCTCTCCCTCTGTTAGCCTCCCGACTCTCCTTTCAGCCTCTCCACCACTTCCTTGGCCTGGTAGCATCCTGGCTCCTTCTCTCATGACCACCTCCAATCCTTCCCTTCCCCACAGGGGGTTTATATGGGAGAGGGAGAGGTACCTCCCCTCCCCCACGCGGTTCATGCATGGGTTTCACCCCTCTATGGCATCCAGCAAGGATGCTTAGTCATCCTTGCTATTCCCCTCCCCTCCAGCACGACAGTCGGCTGGGGGAAAAGGGGGGGGAATAATTTTTTAAAAAAATTCCATTATTCCTAAAGTTTATCCTTTTGGCCTCTCTAAGAGGAGGTTCCCACGTAACTAAATGGGTTTTTTTTCTTTTAACTCGTTTATGCAAGTGGAGATCAAGATACGTTGTGGATAATTTGAAAATCACACCGTCAGTGTATTTTTGATGTTGGAATTCCCTTGCATGACTATCACATGGGTTTGAAATATTATCAACGAAAATATTACAACAAATCATATCATGTATAGCCACTTGTGATTCCCTAGTACAAGATGGTAAGAATGGAATCCTAGTTGTGTAACTTGTAATTACTTGCTCTGACATGTGAGGGATGGGATTTTGTATATGGAAAATATACAAAGTTTCCTATTTTCCACAAGTTTTCCAATGTAGAAATTGTTCAAAAGCTCCTTGTCTCAGCATTGGTAGAGGGGATCATGGAAGGTATGAGTAGCAACATAAGCTCATATAATTACTAGAGGGAGAAAGGGAAGCATAACATTTTCTTGAGCTAGTGGTATCCCTAATTGGTGGACTACCAATCAGCTACATGAAGATGAAGCCATGACTAATGTAGGAAGGCTAAGTGATCGTCATCCTAAGAAGAGAACTATTGGTAAGGGAGAAAGCAATGAGATCAAAGCTAGCCTTTGTGCTGGTTGTTTTTAATTATGTATATGCTAGGGAGACTACACCAAGTTGACAAACTAAACTTGAAAAATGCAAGTTGAAAGGTCATGTGTATTATGCAAAAAACTTTGTAAGCATAATTCATAAGAGTACATGTAGTAATGATGCATAAGTCTATGAATGTATCCATATTGTTGCAATACATATATGTTATACCATCTTTGCAAAATTGAGAAGATCTATGCCATCACACTCTATGGGTTAAAGAGTTTTTGATTTATACATGGTCTATAGAAATATCGATTCCATCTCATGCTTGTGGTGATGCCTATCATACTCTTTGAAGGACACCCCTCCCCTAAGTCTTTATGAAAGTAGTGTTCTTACCTTGTATGTGTCTCATCATCTAATGTGATATTAAAAAGTGACCGTTAGCTCTTCTTGGTAATTTTGAGGATATCGGTTCATGATCAAGGGGCTCTTGAGTTGTTGCCTCCTTGGTGTCCTTATGATAAGAAAAATTAGGTATGATCTTGTGTTCGTTTCTTATGGCCTATTTTTCTTGAGATGATCTTGTGAGCACTTGTTGCATGATTTCTTGTCATTACAAGTGGTTGTAAAAGCTATATTGTATTTGTTAGAGTTTTAGCTTATCCTTTGTCTCATATAAAAAAGGAATAGTGAATGGCTTGGATTGATAAAATTGTTAGTCCGTTATACTTATGTTTTGATAGTAGTATGTGGCTTGAATGGCTCATGGATTTCAGAAGATATCACATTTCTTGGGTGTTTGGGAGGTTGCTTTGGGGTGAACTTTGTTAGTTGCCTTGTGTTTGTGCATTGATAAAGGTTGCTTAAGGGAGTACTATGGCTAGAAATCTAAGTTATCTAAGGCCTTGCACCAAGCCACAATTTTTAACCATCCATCGCTCCTTTTTCTTCTCTCATCAAGTTGTGGGTGGGATTTCCTCATTGATCACTTTCATGACATAAATAAAAGGATCACCATGATCTATGATTGATGAGGATTAGCTAGGACATTTAACATGGCATCAAGAAGACAAGTGGAAGATGAAGATGAAGGTGAGGGGAAGAAGAAGTGGATTCAAATAGTTCTAATGAGGAGAGTGAGAATGATGAGGATTCCAAGATGGGATCTGATCCTAAGGTATCTTCTATCCTTATTGAGGGATTGGAAGAAAGAGAGGAAGAGAAACCAAGTAGGTGGACAAAACCAACAATACACGAAACAAAGGGGACAAAGATGATGCCAAGAGAAACAAATTTGTGTAGGAAGATACCACTAAACAAGAATAAGGACTTGTTATTTCTATGTCAAGATGATGAAACATCCAAAGAGGAAGGTCCAACAATAAAAGATGGGAGAGAGAGTGACAAGGAAGAAGAAGCGGCTTTCCAAGTGATAAAAGGACTTGGTAACAATATTCATACTAAAGAGGATAAGGAAGGAAAGATAGAAGAACTAGAGGATCTTATGAGATGGAAACCAATGTCAATTGAAAAGAAGGAAATTTTAGAAACAATATTATGTTTTGCCTTACAAGAGAAATGACAGTATCATTCCATCATAACAAAGTATCCAAACCTTTTGTGAATGCATATCAAGAAATAAGGGGCAAGCAAGGGAAAGGGCATAGGAAAAAGCTAAAAGAAGATGTGAAGCTATGTCTTAGAAACTTAAACCCTTGATGCAAGAACAAATAGTCATGTTAAGAGAAGAAGTTAAAAAGTTATTGTAAGCTGGGTTCACCCATCTAATGGAGCACTTTGAGTTGGTAAGTACAATAGTCATAATCTAGAGAATACAATTGGATGGAAGATTTGTATTAAATACAAGTCCTTAAATGCATAAATAAAATTTTATCATTAATTTCTTTCTTTTGTTGATGAAATTCTTGATTTAGTTGCATAGGTTATGAAAGATATAGTCTGTTCATATTCCAGCTACTTCTAATTGCATATTGCTCTTGAAGAATAAAGAAAGATGACTTTCATAACAACTTGGGGGGTTGTTTCTATTTACATGGTTTTCCCTTTTGGACTTACTAACAGTCTATCACAATAACAAAGAAGGGCCAACTATAAAGTGCTTTCTCCTTTTTTTGGTAAGTTTGTAGGAGGTTTCATTCATGTTTGTATGCATAGCCCATGGTTGAAACAAAGTGAGAAGTTAGAAAAAGTTTTTGAAAGGATGGATGGACATGGTTGCCAACTAAATCCAAAAAAGTATAAGCTTTCTCAACTTAAAGTGAAATTTCTTGGACATGTTGTTTTTGAACATGGGATTGAGCTTGATCCCAATAAGGTAAAGGCTTTACTTACACCAACAACACTAGACAACACCAAGGAGCTTATGACAATATTCATTCTAAGATAAGTTATCTTCTTCCTCATTTCTTTGGCTTCGCAATTACTTTATCCATTGCAAAATGATCTACTAACTTGGTCTTTGGAAGCCAAAGTTGTGTTTTAACAAGTGAAGGAAATGGTGGGAGATACAAACACTATTCAAGAATCCAATTGGGATAAGAATCCTATGTGAATCCCTTGGTGGAAGAAGATGCTATTGAAGAGATCCTCATGCAATAACATACAAATTTGAGGAATATTATACCAATTTATATTGCTAAGTCAAGTGAAGTTGCAAGTGGAGTGAAATTTTTTTGAAATTGAGCTAGGTATGATTTGTGTGATTTCAATTATTAGAATTTTAGAAGATGCTTGTTGCCAAAGCTATTCACCATCTTGACTAGTTATTCCTTGTTAACTCAATTTGTAAATAATGTAAATCTTTCAAAAATAGTAATAAAGTGTATTGCAAAACTTGAAGAATTTCAATTTGAGAGATGGATTTTGGGACTCGTTTTTGAAGCCTTTGAGCCTATTCTTAGAGTGGAAAAGTGGCGGGGAGGTGCCAAGGACCAAATTTTTATGCAAAATTGAATGGTGGTAGATGATCAAGCAAGAGTTTCCTTAGTGGATTTCGACGCCAAGAATCCAACACATGTCTCGATTCGTCGATTGGAGGTCCTTTGATCCCCCATTTAATCCCCACAAGGTTTAGCGCTCTAAAGTAGCTATGTGATTCAGGAGCCAGAAAGTGTGTGATGGGGTCAAGGATTATAGATTTTGACGTCGCAGAACCCAGCCGTCTAGTCGGCAACACAATTCTAAGTCTGTTTGCCCCTCCAAACAGGCCGAAAACCCTCATGAAGCAGTGTGAAAGTGGTTTTTTCAAAGTGGACATTTAATAAATGACATGAAATGAAATGTAAATTAAAAAAACATGCAAATTCTTGCCCGACAAGAGGAGTGGGCGTTTTTTGTTTTGTGCCCCGTTTTAGATGGATTTGTGCCTCTTCAATACACCCCAATCAAGAAAGAGAGAGATGGAAGCATGATCTACATGCCAATAGTAAAATTTTGGCTATAAGCATGTGAAATATGATCAAGGAAATGAGATTCTCATTTCTTAGTATTTCTCTCTCCTCTCTGCTCTCTTCTCTTGTTGCTTGTTCATATGCTTGATTCTATGAGAGAAGGGGATGGGGTTTGATGAAAGATGTTCATAGAGTGATGGTGCAACAGCACAAAGGATCATAGATCTAGTTGTGAGAGAGTGTCAAGAGCAAAGCAAGAGCGTCAGTAGCCTCTCAATCTTGAAATTATGCGTAAGTGATCGTTCTACTTGTTTTATGATAGATTTTGGTTGAAATTATTTGAAAATGGTTATCTTTGGTTGTTAATGTTGTAATCTATTAGCGATGCTAAAGAAAATAAGAAAATTTATACACATAATAATTTATACATAAACTTGTAAAACCCACGACTATGCAATTTTAAAAAAAATGGTCAATTTTGGGATTTTGTGGTGTTTATGGGATTTGTGTGGAATTAAAAAAATGATATAAAACTAATTCTTAGTATAAACTAGATCATAAAAAAATAATATTTTATGCATAAATAAATAAGAAAATTTAGAAAAAAAATAAAATTTTCATTCGAAAAATTTAAAAAAAAAGATTTATGTGTGTATGGATGTGTAACATGGCTGGAGCATGAGGGATGAGCCTCAGTTTATCCTTGTCTTTGTATTAAAGTGGAGTCTTTATCATTTTATAAAGAAAAACACATAAAAAATACTTCCTACACCTATCAACATATGCATAACCTAAGCGGTAGGGAGGAGGGGTTTTGAGGGTGATTGATTTTTACTGATAAGATTCTAAACTCTGATCTTTTGCTGATGCATGGCATATAGGTCATTTATGGTTTAAGTTTAAGAGGATCTACCAGCATGAGAATGCTCGGTGTTGACCCTCAGCAATGCATCATTACGTGTAGAGGAAAATCATTGAAAGAAATGTCTTTGCACCTCACAATGTTGATTTTTAAATGATAAAATGATTGAGCACTATGGTTCATACACAATTGCATTGCACACAACTCATGCTATCATTACTGGATGCATTGCAATTGTATTCATGCATATGACCTACCAAACAGACATATGACCCTCTTGGCCTAAAGAAATAGCACATTTTACTCAAACTACTTAGCCCTCTTGGCCTAAAGAAAGAAAACATTTAGGCTCGACAAAACTGGCCCTCTTGGCCTAAAGAAATAGCACATTTTACTCAAACTACTTAGCCCTCTTGGCCTAAAGAAAGAAAACATTTAGGCTCGACAAAACTGGCCCTCTTGGCCTAATGAAATCAAAATTAAAACCTCATGAGACTTGCCATCTTGGCCTAATGAGAGCAAGCAAAACAACACATACTCATCCCTCCTTGGAATAATGTAGATATACAAGAATATGCTCCATCCCAAGGAGAAATATAGGGCTCTCAATCCTAAACTAAATGCATCAAGTTGTGGCCCATCCCTCCTACATATATAATAAGAGAGGCGTACACATAACATGTCATCTAATCAACCTATGGGTCCAAGATAATAGTGGTAGATGGGTCTCGGCCACTCTTCGCATTACCCATACCAACCATCGCATGCCATATAATGCGTGGTCTCATAAAATTCTCCACAAATGACCAAGTCCTGTCTCGTTATCAATAGCAAAATCTGGACTAGGACCACAGTTGAAGAAGAGGTCATCTTCATAAGCAAAATTTACTAAGGAGTCCGCAAACTAATTTCAAGAACATGGAATTGGCTGAAGAGATACTCTCTCAAATTCATCAAATAGGGTCATAGTATTTTGATGATACATGCAAAGGATGGGATTCCGGATTGTGTATGTCCCATTTAGTTGATTTAAGATCACCTAGGAATCCCCTTTTACTAACAACCACCGAATACTTCCTTTTTGGGCAATATTCAGCCCCATAATCAATGATTTATACTCCGCCATGTTGTTAATGAATCCTACCTCGAGATAAACAACTAATTTCATTATAACTCGACGTCGGGGATCTTGGATGACTACTCTAACACTCCCTTTTTTATAAGGGCCCCTAGATGCTCCATCAAAGTATCATGTGTACATCTACAATAGGTTTACATAGATAGCCATCAAGAACTCCCCTATTCGTAATTATGATAGTCAAAATTCAACATACTTAGAGGATGACCTAACTTGTAGATCAGCTAGTAAAGGTGTGGACTTATTTTTACCTATCCTAACTACCTTATAAGGGCCATCCCATCTAGATTCTAGCTTCCCTGGAAATAGCTCCTGTAATATTTCCGCGTACTGCGTACCGTAAATATTAAACTTTCCGCACGCCGTGTAGACCCTGTGCAAGGGTATCACCTACATCGTATTATTGGTAGCTTGATCCATACCATTCACGAGGCCGCCACATTGTAAATTAGAGGCAAGGGTTGAGGACCGTAAAAACCGCAAGGAAACGACCGCTTGGGAAGGGGCAATTGGATAAATTCAAGGCAATTTTTTTTAATTATTATCCCTTCCCCCAGCCGATGCATGGCTGGAGGAGAGGGAGTGTGGGGGGGGGAATGGCTAAGAGGAGTGAAGTCGGACTGCATGAGGGGGAGTCCTCCACGTGTGTGGAGGCCCTCTTCCCCACCCCTCCCAAGGCCTATATAAACACCCCCCTAGCTAGAGGGTGCTAGGGGGTGTGCCGGACGTGCTAGGGGGTGCTGAGGAGGTGCCGGACGTGAAGGGAGGAGGCCGGGCTGTGAGAAGGGGGAGGTCGCCGTGAAGCGCCACGCTGCCGCCAGTCCGCCAGTCCACCATCGCTGCCGCCCAGACCGCCAAGCCATCTTAGGCCGCTGCCGACACGCTGGATCAATGACCCCCGCCCTCGACGTTGCTGCAGGGGGTCCAGAAGCTTCTAAGAGGATGGGGCTTCCTTAACCCCCCTTCCCACCACATTTCCCAAAGGCCCATTCATACCCCCTCCCCGAGACTGTGAAGAGGAGAAGGTGAAGCCCGTAAAGACCCCCACAAGACCCATCGAAAAAGACTTTTCGCCAAAAAGACTTCAAAGCCCTCAAGCCATCCGTGAATCAATTCCGTGCCAACTCGAGTTTTTCCTAAAAGAGCTTCTAAAGCCCTTTGCCGCAAGCGCCATCCCGCAAAGGAATCTTCCGCATACGAGGAAAAAGGCAAAGGTCGGAAGGCTGCATTTCGAGGCAAGTCAATTCGTAGACCACAAAGGCAAATCAGAAGCCGACTCTACGCCTATGATGGCCCCAAAAAGATCACAAGGTGCGACTGCGGAAGGTTCATCTCCGAGTATACAAGTGGATATCTCCCCGAGCCCTCAAGTCCAGGTTCTTTCGAGTTATTTTCGCATAAAGAAATGATTAGGCGCGCTTAGTTCATAATGGAGATTGCATTTTTACGCTTAATTTTAATGCATGTGGAAATTGGAAAAAAATACATTTGATAAAGTATCTCTTGAAACATTAGGCAAGATTGAAATATGTCATGAATTTGAAACGAGTTATCCACCTTAGAAGACTGGTTGCATGTAGTTTTTTTGGTACATTATCAAAGTAATGAGCCTAAACTTAGGGCAAAGAAATGGAATTTATAAGTGCATTCTCTTTCGTCCTAGACATGGTAGGAATAAGCGTGTGCCGCATGTTAGGTAACATCCTCCTCGTAATGATTTCTTGAGGAAAGGTTAACACCCATAAGATATTATCCGAAAAGAAATAATAGAGTACGAAAATGATCTTATGGACTTGCAAATAGCATGTAAAATGGAATAAGTTAACACTAGCTTTGTATGAGTTTCATTGACTACTTCGTAGCTAGGAGAATGTTGCGTATTGCATAGTCGTCATGTGAAAAATGTCATTCATTAGGAGCCGCATTTAGGAGTCAAAGCATAAGATGCTAAAGTGTAGACAACAAGGTTGTAGGTATGATTATTGATGTAAGTCCTAGTAGGTCCTAGGAAAAGTTAGTATCCAGATTATCATGCATTTTTACTACACCAAGGAAAGATAAAGTTATCGTGAACCATGTGATGCGTAAAAGCAATAAATCGCATGTTTACGCGTATTGGTGTAGTTGTAACTATTGTTCTCCATTAGATTTAGTTTATTACCTTTAGAAGGTTCATCCTTGTCGAAATACAAGTATATTGAGTTGTCTAAGTAACCTAAAACACAAGGGATTCATATGGGCATGGCTCAGTCGATATGATAGGTATCCCAAGTGCCAAGTGCAATAAGAATTCGACCTAGTTTTACACTTGTTGCCAAGTCTAAACCCGCAAACCCAAAGATCTTACACACGTTCACGAAATGTCGAATCAATTGGATGTTCATGCATAAAATGATCTAAGGTTTTATCCTAAGGATCATTCGTTCTAATGATGAAACTCCGACGGAGTTGCAAATTTCTAGGACCATGGGCCAACATAATTAGGAATGGGTTGGAGGATACCCTCAACCCTGCTACTCGGCTAGAGGTAATTCCGTGGCCGGAGGACGCCATTCAATGGGTGGAATGATCCCATGGAATGATGCAACACATGTGCAAAAAGGTTGCAACATTGTATAGACTTGAGATTTGTCCACAAGAGAGTTTTGTCATCTCTCGAAATGAGGTTGGCAAGTTATTGAAAGAATTTAACTTACAAGAGGATGAGTAATCATCCTGTTACTCACTTTTCTTGGGGGATAATTGCCAAGGAAAAGGAAAGTTAGGTATTTGCCTTGAAGCAAATGACCAGACAATAAACTAAAGCGACATGGTCGCTGGAACCTACCACAACAAAACCTAAAGGATTGGTAGGGTATGACCCTAACCCAAGACTGATAGGAATCTTGCCAAGTTGCAATTGATTCCGGATCGAATGCGGGTTGCATTCGGAGAAAAGGAGTCACTCCTTAACAGTTTGCCAGCTAAACGACCATTGGAATTGATTGTTCTTGTAACAGTTTAGAAAGCACTGTTTGCATTGTTTGCTCAATGAACTAAAGGATGAAAAGATTTCTAAATACTTCAGGTTGAAGGCCTGAAGGAAGAGGCAACTTCAGTTACCCCCGACTGCTTGCCTGACCCTAACCAAGGGGGTTGTTAGCCGCGCCGGGAACGTGGACCGAACCCGCCGCGAGAGGTCTCTCCGTTAAGTTCTACTTGGAGCAGGAGGACGCTTGGGTGCCAGGGGGGGCTCTGGCCGTAAATCCCTCGCCTTCTGGGCCCTGCACAAGAGGCTAACGTGTCTCGGGATTGGATCTCGAGGCCCGCATACTAGTCTACGGGCGGAAACTTGGATTAGTGATCCCTGGTGGATTACTGGATAGCCTTCGGGCGGATTATGAATACGCCTACGGGCGGGAACTCCTTGTATTTCAAAGATAAAAGGATAAAATGATAATAAAGAAGTTGTTTGGCATTGTTTTCTTTATGTCCTGTGATAAGATTACGTGAAGGAACCGGTGCATAACAGGGTTAATAAAAGAAGCTGTTTGTATATGTCAAACTAATGTGGTAGGTAATTACATAACTAAAACAAACCGAGGAAAGTGCGGAGGATGGACCATGGGTCCGTCCTATGGATGGGTGGTCCCGGTTAGCCGGGAACTTTTCTCAAAGTCTTCGACGGACAGAGGATGATCGTCATCTCCAAAACAAGTAACGAGAACGATGACTTAGAATTAACTATTACCCGATTCACGTTGTTTTAGGGGAA
Organism: Lygodium microphyllum; assembly: GCF_053477565.2. Taxonomy (NCBI): domain Eukaryota; kingdom Viridiplantae; phylum Streptophyta; class Polypodiopsida; order Schizaeales; family Lygodiaceae; genus Lygodium; species Lygodium microphyllum. The sequence goes on along the minus strand of NC_141144.1, from coordinate 64,648,242 downwards.
CGGAATGGGACTATGCCTTATGGCAGAGAGGTCGAGCCTTGCATCCCTCTCGTTTCCCATTCTCCTTGAACCAAGTGCAGCGTAAATCCGCTTCGGACCTGGCGTTTCTGCGTAAAGTAGTTCGCTTGGGTCTGACGCTAGTTGTTGCTAGCTAATGACCAAACAAGAAAACCCAAACTCAGGTCGATCCTAAGTGGGAATGGCCAGGATACTTCCGCTACGTGGTAGACGCGGGAAGACCTAGATCGCAAGTCCCGTAACATTCCATGGGAGTGACGGGCGGAGCTTTCTAGACATCCTTCCCGATGGACTGCTAAGACGTGTCCGGGATGGTTCTAGTGGACACGTTACAGTTGGTATCAGACCCGACTTACAATGGAATTGTTTTCATAAGATTTCATTAGAAGTGAAGTAAAGAAATTGTTCCTGTCCAAACATTTTCTCATCTTCAATACTGTCTTGCAGAATTATGAAGCATGGAACAGGTTCTTAGTGTTCCGAGTCATGTTTATGACCGCGATGCATTCCACAAATTATCGACAAAGGGTTGAGATGGTGAACATCTTAGACCCCATTTACAATCCATCCCCTGTGTACGTGGAACAGAGATGGATGGGTGTTCCAGGGATCTATTACATAACTGCCTATCGACCTGCGTACCTTCAAATTAACTTGAAGAGAATCAAGTGGATGGAGGATTTGAAGATCGTAAAGCTGTTCATCTTTGTTGAGGCTCACGCAAACGCGACCCTACAGGTTGGAGGTCGAAGGGTTAACCAGAATAAGTATGTGTACGGAGAAGTGATTCAAAGAATCTCTGCCGATCGAATCAAGGTTTTGGGACGTCATGAGAAGAATGGATATCAAAGGAAAAGATACCCTAATCTTCCAAGGAACTATCGATTCCTGAAGATCGATGACCCCAATCCGTACTACTACTCAGTTCCTGTAGCTGAATGCAACAATATCTTATTCTCCTCGAATTAATGTATTAACTTGTTCCATCGGCCCAAGAAATAATTATACCATGAAAGGGCTATGCTGATATGAATGGAATAAAACTTTTTCCCGATTGTCTTGACTGTGAATATTGATAAAAGTAGTAAAGTGAATTGGTCACTTGGCTGAAGGAATACGTGGACGTAGTTCTGAAGAGTTAACAGAACTCCCGCTTTAAAGAGAAGTAGATCATGAGATCAAGCTAGTAATAGGAGCTGCGCCAATTGCGAAGAGACCCTATAGAATGTCTATATCGGAAGCTATTGAGTTGAAGGAACAACTCAAGCAACTGTTAAACCAAGGCTACATCCGGCCTAGCAATTCACCATGGGGAGCTCCAATCCTATTCCAGAAAAAGAAAGGTGGGACACTTCGGCTATGTATTGATTACCGTGGGTTGAATCAATCAACAGTCAAGAACAAGTACCCTATTCCTAGAATAGATGAGCTTCTTGATCGCCTTCAAGGTGCAAAGATCTTCTCCAAAATTGATCTCAGGTCAGGTTACTATCAAATCAGGATCAAGGATGAGGATATTCCAAAAACGGCCTTCAATACAAGATATGGGCACTTTGAATTCTTGGTTATGTCATTCGGGCTTACAAATTCACCTGCCACCTTCAATAGATTAATGCAGGATATTTTTAGACCATATCTTGATGACTTCGTGCTTGTCTTCTTCGATGACATTTTAGTCTATTCTAAACAGGAAGAAGATCATGAACCACAACTACGGATTGTGTTGGAGACAATGAGGTCTCATAAGTTGTATGCAAAAATGAAGAAGTATGCATTCTTCAAACGTCAGATTGAATATCTAGGATTCATAGTATCATCAGAAGGAATATCAGTAGATCCAGCCAAAGTCAGAGATGTGCTTGAATGGCCAATACCAGTATCTGTCAAAGAGATACGTAGTTTTCTTGGCTTGACAGGATGGTATAGGATCTTTATCAAAAACTATGCTTTGATTGCAGCACCTCTTACCGACTTATTAAAGAAGCAGACTTCTATTACATGGTCTACTCCCGAACAAAATAGCTTTGACCAATTGAAGCAATGTTTGGTATCAGCACCTATTCTGAAACTTCCGGATCTCAATAAGGAGTTCGAGGTAGTAACTGATGCCAGCATTCTTGCCTTGGGGTGTGTTCTTATGCAGGAAGGTCATCCAGTAGCATATTCTTCAAGGAAATTGAAGAGTCACGAAAAGAATTATGCCACTCATGATCTGGAGTTATTAGCTGTCATCCATGCTCTAAAGCTTTGGAGACACTATCTGTTGGGAAACAAGTTCACTCTAGTAACCGATCATAAGAGTCTCAAATGGATTTTTACCCAGAACGAGCTCAACATGAGGCAACGTCGATGGATTGAAGTATTGGAGGAATATGATTTTGAAATCAAGTACCGACCTGGAAAGGAGAATGTAGTTGTTGATCACTCAATCGCAAGGCATTCCTTAATTCACTAATCTTGCAAAATCTATCAATAGCCAGATCTCTAGCTACAGAGGCGTCCATGCCAAACGACTTAATACTTGAGCTAACTAGAGAGGAAGGATGCCATGATCTAGCCTATCAAAGGATGCTAAGGGAAGTCTCTATCAAGGACCAGGAACAAAAGTTAGAGGCTAAGTATCGTGAATTCTCTGTCAGTAGTGGACTTGTCTACTATAGGACAAGAGTATGTATACGAGCAAGCCAGTTATTTAAATAGAAGATATTGTGCGAAGCTCATGATTTCACTTTCTTGGGACATCAAAGCTGCGAAGGATAGACAGAAGGCATACACGGATTTGAAGTGTCAAGATAGAATATTTGAGGAAGGAGACATGGTCTTCATTCACGTATGCCCAAAGAAGAGTTCTCTATCCTTAGGAGATTGCAGGAAGCTAAGTCCAAGGTATTGTGGACCATACAAGATCCTCAAGTGCTTAAGACCTAATGTTTATAGACTGCAATTCCCTGAAAACCTAAAGGTTCATAATGTATTCCATAACAGTCTATTGAAGAATGAAGTATGTACCTAGCCCAAATCATGTACTTGATGACCAACAAATTGTAATGCCTAGTCAAGGAGTCCTTGAACTAAGACCAGAAAAGATTTTAGATGTCAGGGAGAGACAGTTGAGATCTAGAACCTTGAGAGAATGCCTCGTCCAGTGGAAAGATTATCCCGAAGAGGATGCTACCTGGATGGATGAAAGCTCTCTCAGTCTTCAATATCCCCAGTTTTTCTCGAGATGAGGACATCTCGATTCTTCTAAGCGGGAGAGGATGTAATATTTCCGCGTACTGCGTACCGTAAATATTAAACTTTCCGCACGCTGTGTAGACCCTGTGCAAGGGTATCACCTACATCGTATTATTGGTAGCTTAATCCATACCATTCACGAGGCCGCCACATTGTAAATTAGAGGCAGGGGTTGAGGACCGTAAAAATCGCAAGGAAACGACCGCTTGGGAAGGGGCAATTGGATAAATTCAAGGCAAATTTTTTTAATTATTATCCCTTCCCCCAGCCGATGCATGGCTGGAGGAGAGGGAGTGTGGGGGGGGAATGGCTAAGAGGAGTGAAGTCGGACTGCATGAGGGGGAGTCCTCCACGTGTGTGGAGGCCCTCTTCCCCACCCCTCCCAAGGCCTATATAAACACCCCCCTAGCTAGAGGGTGCTAGGGGGTGTGCCGGACGTGCTAGGGGGTGTTGAGGAGGTGCCGGACGTGAAGGGAGGAGGCCAGGCTGTGAGAAGGGGGAGGTCGCCGTGAAGCGCCACGCTGCCGCCAGTCCGCCAGTCCGCCATCGCTGCCGCCCAGACCGCCAAGCCATCTCAGGCCGCCGCCGCCACGCTGGATCAACGACCCCCACCCTCGACGTTGCTGCAAGGGGTCCAGAAGCTTCTTAGAAGCTTCTAAGAGGAGGGGGCTTCCTTAACCCCCCTTCCCACCACATTTCCCAAAGGCCCATTCATACCCCCTCCCCGAGACTGTGAAGAGGAGAAGGTGAAGCCCATAAAGACCCCCACAAGACCTATCGAAAAAGACTTTTCGCCAAAAAGACTTCAAAGCCCTCAAGCCATCCGTGAATCAATTCCGTGCCAACTCGAGTTTTTCCTAAAAGAGCTTCTAAAGCCTTTTGCCGCAAGCGCCATCCCGCAAAGGAATCTTCCGCATACGAGGAAAAAGGCAAAGGTCGGAAGGCTGCATTCCGAGGCAAGTCAATTCGTAGACCACAAAGGCAAATCAGAAGCCGACTCTACGCCTATGATGGCCCCAAAAAGATCACAAGGTGCGACTGCGGAAGGTTCATCTCCGAGTATACAAGTGGATATCTCCCCGAGCCCTCAAGTCCACGTTCTTTCGAGTTATTTTCGCATAAAGAAATGATTAGGCGCGCTTAGTTCATAAGGGAGATTGCATTTTTACGCTTAATTTTAATGCATGTGGAAATTGGAAAAAAATACGTTTGATAAAGTATCTCTTGAAACATTAGGCAAGATTGAAATATGTCATGAATTTGAAACGAGTTATCCACCTTAGAAGACTGGTTGCATGTAGTTTTTTTGGTACATTATCAAAGTAATGAGCCTAAACTTAGGGCAAAGAAATGGAATTTATAAGTGCATTCTCTTTCGTCCTAGACATGGTAGGAATAAGCGTGTGCCGCATGTTAGGTAACATCCTCCTCGTAATGATTTCTTGAGGAAAGGTTAACACCCATAAGATATTATCCGAAAAGAAATAATAGAGTACGAAAATGATCTTATGGACTTGCAAATAGCATGTAAAATGGAATAAGTTAACACTAGCTTTGTATGAGTTTCATTGACTACTTCGTAGCTAGGAGAATGTTGCGTATTGCATAGTCGTCATGCGAAAAATGTCATTCATTAGGAGCCGCATTTAGGAGTCAAAGCATAAGATGCTAAAGTGTAGACAACAAGGTTGTAGGTATGATTATTGATGTAAGTCCTAGTAGGTCCTAGGAAAAGTTAGTATCCAGATTATCATGCATTTTTACTACACCAAGGAAAGATAAAGTTATCGTGAACCATGTGATGAGTAAAAGCAATAAATCGCATGTTTACGCGTATTGGTGTAGTTGTAACTATTGTTCTCCATTAGATTTAGTTTATTACCTTTAGAAGGTTCATCCTTGTCGCAATACAAGTATATTGAGTTATCTAAGTAACCTAAAACACAAGGGATTCATATGGGCATGGCTCAGTCGATATGATAGGTATCCCAAGTGCCAAGTGCAATAAGAATTCGACCTAGTTTTACACTTGTTGCCAAGTCTAAACCCGCAAACCCAAAGATCTTACACACGTTCACGAAATGTCGAATCAATTAGATGTTCATGCATAAAATGATCTAAGGTTTTATCCTAAGGATCATTCGTTATAATGATGAAACTCCGACAGAGTTGCAAATTTCTAGGACCATGGGCCAACATAATTAGGAATGGGTTGGAGGATACCCTAAACCCTGCTACTCGGCTAGAGGTAATTCCGTGGCCGGAGGACGCCATTCAATGGGTGGAATGATCCCGTGGAATGATGCAACACATGTGCAAAAAGGTTGCAACATTGTATAGACTTGAGATTTGTCCACAAGAGAGTTTTGTCATCTCTCGAAATGAGGTTGGCAAGTTATTGAAAGAATTTAACTTACAAGAGGATGAGTAATCATCTGTTACTCACTTTTCTTGGGGGATAATTGCCAAGGAAAAGGAAAGTTAGGTATTTGCCTTGAAGCAAATGACCAAACAATAAACTAAAGCGACATGGTCACTGGAACCTACCACAACAAAACCTAAAGGATTGGTAGGGTATGACCCTAACCCAAGAATGATAGGAATCTTGCCAAGTTGCAATTGATTCCGGATCGAATACGGGTTGCATTCGGAGAAAAGGAGTCACTCCTTAACAGTTTGCCAGCTAAACGACCATTGAAATTGATTGTGCTTGTAACAGTTTAGAAAGCACTGTTTGCATTGTTTGCTCAATGAACTAAAGGATGAAAAGATTTCTAAATACTTCAGGTTGAAGGCCTGAAGGGAGAGGCAGCTTCAGTTACCCCCGACTGCCTGCCTGACCCTAACCAAGGGGGTTGTTAGCCGCGCCGGGAACGTGGACCGAACCCACCGCGAGAGGTCTCTCCGTTAAGTTCTACTTGGAGCACGAGGATGCTTGGGTGCCAGGGGGGGCTCTGGCCGTAAATCCCTCGCCTTCCAGGCCCTACACAAGAGGCTAACGTGACTCGGGATTGGATCTCGAGGCCTGCATACTAGTCTACGGGCGGAAACTTGGATTAGTGATCCCTGGTGGATTACTGGATAGCCTTCGGGCGGATTATGAATACGCCTATGGGCGGGAACTCCTTGTATTTCAAAGATAAAAAGGATAAAATGATAATAAAGAAGTTGTTTGGCATTGTTTTCTTTATGTCCTGTGATAAGATTACGTGAAGGAACCGGTGCATAACAGGGTTAATCAAATAAGCTGTTTGTATATGTCAAACTAATGTGGTAGGTAATTACATAACTAAAACAAACCGAGGAAAGTGCGGAGGATGGACCATGGGTCCGTCCTATGGATGGGTGGTCCCGGTTAGCCGGGAACTTTTCTCAAAGTCTTCGACGGACAGAGGATGATCGTCGTCTCCAAAACAAGTAACGAGAACGATGACTTAGAATTAACTATTACCCGATTCACGCTGTTTTAGGGGAACGGAATGGGACTATGCCTTATGGCAGAGAGGTCGAGCCTTGCATCCCTCTCGTTTCCCATTCTCCTTGAACCAAGTGCAGTGTAAATCCGCTTCGGACCTGGCGTTTCTGCGTAAAGTAGTTCGCTCGAGTCTGACGCTAGTTGTTGCTAGCTAATGACCAAACAAGAAAACCCAAACTTAGGTCGATCCTAAGTGGGAACGGCCAGGATACTTCCGCTACGTGGCAGACGCGGGAAGACCTAGATCGCAAGTCCCATAACATTCCATGGGAGTGACGGGCGGAGCTTTCTAGACATCCTTCCCGATGGACTGCTAAGACGTATCCGGGATGGTTCTAGTGGACACGTTACAGCTCCCTACACACATTGTAATACAGAACTAACTGTCCTTTTTTAAAGGTATATTTCTTTTCTTTTAGATCATATAGATGCTTCGTCCGATGCTTAGCTACTTCATGGTGTAGTAAACTCTGCAATTGAACCTCATCCAAGTGGGTCAGAGTTGTAAAACGCTCAAATAGGGCATCCTCGTCACCCAAAGAATGATTGATTGAAAATCTTATAGTCGGCAACTCAATCTCTAAAGGCAAGACACACTCCTCTCGATCAACTAATTTGAAAGGGTTGTGGCCAGTAGCTCATTTAAATGTCCTATTATACGCCCACACTGCCACATACAATTTTGTATCCCAGTCACGCTTCTTTTTCAGACACTATTTTTGATAGAATACCCACAAGCTACTTGTTAGTACTTTCAACTTGCCCATTTGCCTACAGGTTATAAGGAGTCATCTTGTTATGCTTAATTTTCCATGCTTCAGTCAAGGTTTTAATCACTTTGTTTAGGAAATGGGTTTTGCGGTCCGATACTATTTCCTTTGGTGGTAGACCGAAACATCAGATGATCTGCTCAAGTAGGAAACTTGCAATCTCTTTTGCATTGTCTTGCCTCGTCACCCATGCTTCTAACCACTTTGTGAAGTATTTAGTCACCATGATAATATATTTCTTTTGAGTACTAGAGGATGGGGTAATAGGACCCACAAAGTCGATGCCTCACTTCTTAAATGGAAGGATAGCCATAATCGTAGTAAGTGGTTGCTTCCTGTTCTCCCTATTGTCATGTCGTTAACAAGCATCACATCTCTTAACATACTCAAATTAATCTTGGAAGATGGATGGCCACCAATATCCAGCTCTTAAAGCTTTCTGTGCCATTAGCCGACCAGCAAAGTGCCCCCCACAAGTAGAGTCATGGCAATCCTCCAAGATAAATGGAACCTCCTCAGGCATCACACATGGGCAATAGATATCATCAACACCCTGTCAATATAGTGTTCCTGCAATTAACGCAAAGTTTAAAGCATGCTATTTAATTTATCTCTTTTCGGATTTTCATAGAGGAGCTCGATTCTCTCCTATATATAAATAGTGTGTTATAGTAGCATACCAAGAGGGAATAGCTGCCGTATCAATCTTAAACAATGTTTCCATATCACTTCCTTCAGCCAAGACCTCTTTTGGCTCTCCGAAATCCAAAATACATTCTACAATGCCCTATATCTTTGGTGGCTTACTCTTAATCTCATTATCAAATTCTTGCAAAGTTATTAAACACTTTGCTAAATGATTAGGTGATTGTAACTTGTTCAACAATAGTCTAAGTTCTTCCGCCTTCGTATAAAAAATCCCCTTCTCATAAAGAATGTAGTGCATGAACTTTTTGATTGCAAATACCATCACAAGGCACAACTTCTCCATTTAGGTATAATTAATTTTCGATATGCCCAACTTTCGACTAACAAAGGCTATTGGATGGTACCATTTTTCCTCCCAAATTTAGGCCAAACAGCAGCTAACAATATGCATTATTGCTGGTGAAAATATATAAAACATTTCGTCCCTTTTTGGTGCTTTTAAAATAGGTGCTTTGGTAGGCTCGTTCTTCACATTATCAAAAGATACTTTGCAAGCATCACTCCATGCAAACAAACAATTAAAGGACAATAGGTTCATTAGTGGCAACGTTCTTTCTGCTAGGACATTTAAAAACCTGCGGTAATACCCTATTGATAACAGAAAGCTATGTACTTCCTTTGGAGTACGTGGCGGACTCATGGGGACTATGACCTTGATCTTTTCAAGGTCAGTCACAATCCCTACTGAACTAACCACATGGCCTAACAATAGCCAATAAGGCACTCCAGAGAGGCACTTTCGTGGGTTAAGAGCTATGCAAAATTGTTTGCAACACTCAAAATACTTCCCTTCCACAAAATAATCAATTGCCTTTCTCTTATGGTGGCCGCCCCGAGATCATCAATGAATACTTTCAATTCCTCTGGGAGATGTCACCAAAGGTCTTATCGACTATTATTTGCCACAAACCAAGTGCATTACATAAACCAAATGCCATCACATGGTACTCAAAGGTACCAAAAACACTAATAAATGTGGTTTTTAGCTTGTTTTGCTCAACAATCACCATTTGGTTATACTCCACAAAGCAATCCATAAACGAATATATTTCCCTAGTTGCTAGTTGATCCAAAATTTGGTCAATAAATGACAACATAGTCTTTAACATTCTGCTTGTTCATGTCTCTAAATTCTATGCAAAGCCGAATTTGATTATTTTTCATCTTCTTGATCACAACTGGTGAACACCATTCAGTATGTTGAACAAGGAATATCAAACCTTCTTTCTGCAACTTCTATAGCTCCTCGAATAGCCTGTCCCTTAGTCAAAAGGCATATGCCTTACTTTCTATGGTTTTTAGCTTATATTGCTCAACAATCACCATTTGGTTATACCCGGCAAAGCAATCCACAAACGAATATATTTCCCTACTCGCTAGTTGATCCAAAATTTGGTCAATAAATGACAACATAGTCTTTAACATTTTGCTTGTTCATCTCTCTAAATTCTACGCAAAGCCGAATTTTATTATTTTTCTTCTTCTTGATCACAATTGGTGAACACCATTCAGTATGCTGAACAAGGAAGATCAAGCGTGCTTTCCGCAACTTCTATAGCTCCTCGAACAGCTTGTCCCTTGTCAAAAGGCATATGCCTTACTTTCTGATGTACGGGCCGACTTTCTTCATTTACAGGAATGGTATGCACATCCAAGGTGGGAGGAATGGCTCTAAGTTCGTCATAGTTCCAAGCAAAGATGTCATAGAACTCTTGAAATAAGGACACATAGTCCTCTCTTTCTTCCAAACTGAGCATGAAACCTAATTTGATTGGCCGCAAATCGTTTGGCATACCAAGGTCCAACTCAATTACATCTGCATCTCTTATCCCATCTTGTGGCTTTATTGGCTCATTCAAAGTTATTTGATAAATGTCCTCTGTAGTGGACCCTTCTTTAGATCCATCGCTTGATGACGTCTCACTGCCAAATGGATCATCTACTGTTTCTAGTTCAGTAGAGGATAAAGGAGCTCTCTCACTTTGAGGAGACTCGAAGTAAGCATTCACTATTACATGATTGGCACCTCTACCTAGAATCACTCGACCACCACAGGTATATCAACTTTGCAGTCTATTTGTAAGATCCATGGTCTACCTAGAAAAACTCGATAGCTAGGACATCTTGGAAACCTTATCACCCTAAAGTCCGGATAGCATTCCATGCTTGCAACTGTAACATGGACTTTAGTGATGCAACCTTTCGATTGCCTTAGACTTTCATCAGCCATCCTAAGAAGTGTGGAGCCTCTTTTTGGATTTCTAGATCTAGCCTCTCCATCAAGTCTGAACTCATGATATTGACATAGGATCCAATGTCACGATAGCATGCTCCACTAATATTCTGTCCACATATGGTGGAACCCTAGGACAATTCCTTTCAGCATGATCAAACCAATCTTCTCCTACTCATGCTATCCCCAAAAGTTCTAAAATATACCCAATACACAAGATTTTCTTGAATTCCTTGTGTACTCTTGGAGACAGTTTATTCAATTGCAGGAGGTTCACGTCTAGTTTGACTTTGCAAATAGTGACTTGCTAAATCAAAGTTGTGGTAGTTAGCCAAAGCTCTCTTCTCTTGCCAGAACATTCTCTCCTTTGGTATTTGGACTGGCTTTGATGCCTCTTTTTTAACTTTTTCCTTCTTTCTTGGAAATTCTTTATCCTTCTTGAGATCAACTTTACTATCAACACGCCTTAGAGGTCTACCTTCCATATCAGGGTTCAAGACTTGCTTCCCCTAGCATCTTGCTTAGGGTTTCCCTCAGCAGGTTTTATAGTTCCTTTGTCACCCTCTCTAGTCTTTTGACCTCTTGTTATGGCTCATAGATTAGAAGTTTCAGCGTCATTGACATGTACAGCCTCAATAAGGCTGAGTCCATTTCCATAAGGCAACTCCTCTATCGTAGCCTTTCCTCTTTGCAGTATTTGTCTTAGTCCATCATCTTGCTAGAGATTATTTCATTGTGCATGATGATTAACTCGACCTAGCTGTTTACTTCCTTGTTGGAGAGAAATGATCTTACTCCAACAGGTAGCAGCTAAGTGGCCAGAATTTGCAAAAATATCATATTTGACATTTGGACAATTCCTAGAGAAATGTTGGCCACCACACCACTTACAGTTGAATCTTGAGGGGGCACCCTCTTCAAGGCATCGAATCCCTATCAAATTCTGCTACTTCTTAAGGACATTGATGTTAAGAGCTATTTGTCTATGCTGTTTGGTAATCATGTCAGTGTAATGCTTCATCATATCCTTAACTTCACCAAGGACATTTGAGGCACTTGACTCATAGCCACGATCGTCTATCTGTCGTCCCATTGCCCTAATCACTTGATTAAGAATCGGCCCGTTGACTTACTAGGACAACATTCGAGTCTGTTATTTGGCCCCCACCATTCAATGGAGCCACCTGACTAGCCATAGGCATAGTCACACTAGGAGGAGCTCATAACATAGGAAAATTTGGCATGATACTCCCTCTTCCATTCGCATTTGACATGGGTTCCCCTTGACTCCCATTGGTCAGTGCCAAATTATTGCCATTCCAATTTACCTTGTTGCATAAGCCGCTTGCAAGCGCGACTCTACTTCTTCTGCTTAGGTAATAGCAGTATCAATGTTAGCCAAATCAACACTACTCAGTTGCACTTGGATATTGAAATCTAATCCATGTAGGAAAAATTGCAACTATGCAGCCCTTGGAATGGGAATATAAGTATCAAGTTTGCAAAGAACTTGCTTTATTTTCTTGGCATAGGCCTAGACATTCTCATTTGGCTCCTGGCGTGTTACATTCAAGACACACAACCAATACTATCCACCCCTCTTAGAGGAAAACTCTCTACTCAAGGCCATGAAGAATTGGTCAATGCTAGTTGTGGTTTCGGTCTCTAGACCATGATACCATACTGTTATCCTTCCTTTTATTGTCATGTTGAAGAACATCATTAATTGTCCTTCATCTTGGATTTGATAGTTGAACACTCCTAATGCCGATAAATCCAGTGTCCCTGCTAGAATTACGATGGTTTGTGCCATGGCTACAACTAGATTGACAACAGGAGTTTGTGTAGGTAAAACTACACCCCCACTTGAATTGGGTTGATTGACTAGAAGAGGGGAAGTACTGGGACTTCCTCTTGCACTCAAAGGGCTGCTCGTGACACTTGGGTTATTAAAACCACTACTGCTTATAAAACCACTATTGCTCCTTTGAGGAGAATGATACTTTAGAATCTTAGCCTGTCGTCTTGATGATTCTTTTTGTATTTCGGCTTGATGGTTCCTGTCAAAGGAGACAAACCAACTTTTTGGTCCCTAGAGACCCTAGATTCAAAACCAACACTTATTGGCAGCTCCCGACAAATGCACCACCTGTCCAAACCTAAAATGGGCCTAAAACTGGCTCTTAAACCTCTAAGACACACAAGACACCCCACACGGCCTCATGGCTAGGAGCATCTAGGGCTCACACTACACTAAACTCTAATATCGATCTTGTGTTTGTAATAGGACACAATCCAACATTTACCTTCCCTTCCTCCCCAGAGGGAGATCCCATAACATATAGGTATAATACCTCATATCACATACACATGAGGAAACCTCTCAGCTCAAACACCGTGGCCTCACTGTAGCTCTCCTACATCAAGGGGATTGGCCCCAAGATATGCTGCTCAACATATAAGACACACGATACATAGTTCACTCTTTGATTTATCGAACGATCTAGGAGTTGATGTTTCCTCAATGAAATTACCCTAAGGAACCGCTCGTCTAACCTACATCAAAGGATTCCTCACACTCTCAGCATTGGTCAATATTCAGCATACAGGTGCTATGTATCCAGTAGATTATAACATGTGGCATGCATGATGCAAAAGTGTATGCTTATTGTGCACAACCATTTTATTTTACAACAAATTAGCAAAGTGGAGTGTAAAATCAACCCTTCAATGATTTCCAATCTATGCATTATTGCTACATTGCTAGAGACTAGCACCGAGTTACCTCGTGCTACTAGCCTCTTAAAACTTAAATGATTATCGTCCTTATATGACATGACAACCAAAATATTAGACTTAAATTTATTTTAAGCACTTAAATGTTTCCATGACCCTTCTTTTCCCCCTACCGCTTATGTATTGCATCATTGCATATGTGTAGGGTTTTTTTTTGTCATTTTCAATGTATAAAACAATAAAAATATACTAAAACATACAAAAAAGGGTGAGCTAAGGTTATACCTCATACCTCAACCTTGCTAAATATTCACACACATTATCCATATTTTTTCTTATTTTTTGAAGCACAAAAATATTTTTTTTTTTGCTATTTTTCACTATTTATTTATGCATAAAAATAGATTATTTTTTAATCTATGCATAGTGACTGATTATGACAACTAAGAAGTGTTTTTCTATCAAAATTTTGTTCCATGCACATCTCTTTTCCCCACCCAAAACCAACAAAATCTTCATTTTTACTCTAAAAATACACTTTTCGAGTTGTAATTTGATTATTATGACTGTTTATCATTACGGTTCTACATTTCTTTTATGCAAAGCCCTCAATCATGATGTAAAGAAGATCCAAACAAATTTTTGTTCCATATGAATTTCATTGCAACCATCAAACATAAAAAGAAGCAAATTTCCTTTGTAAAAATGAGGTATACTGCTTATGCACGTGTTGTGGGTTTTTTAATGATTGATACAGACTGCCTATGGACCACACGGCAATTGTTCTTCAGTCTTGAACATCTTCCCTCAACCTCCTCTTGATCTTGGAGCAATCTGATCGTTGCCAGACAAGCCTCCTTCAGCCCCTGTTATTCTTGATTTCATATGCATGAAGAACCTATTGGAGAAGAGAGAGAGGGAGGAGAAAGAAAGACTAAAATTGGAACTCAAAAATTGAGCAACCATTTGTGAAGCTGGAAGTGGTCATGGAGAGCAAAAAGAGCCTGCATCGTGCTGCTGCAATCAATCTATATGGGTACATTTAGGTGGCATAACCCTCTCTCCCCCTCTTCATGGATTCCTCGCCCTATAGCCGCCTCCATTCTTTTTTTTTCCATCATTAAAAAAACGCCCCCCCTGTCACATGAATTTTTGGGGAGTGGGAGAGCCCAAGTGTCACCCCCTTCTCTCTCAAGTCCTTTTACACTTCATTGGTTTTTGGTCTTGGCATCGGACACTCCCATTTCCGCATCTGGCCTCCTATTCGCGATCTGGAAAATCATGCACGTCCCTCTCGAAGTCCCCCACTACTGAGCATTTCCTGAAGTATCATCCAACATCGCGAGAAACTATGGAAATCACCCAATTGCCTATGCCGCCTTTGATGGAGTTTATTTTTCTCTTGAAATTTGGATTTTTTGGCAAATTTTAAGAACTTTCCCGATGAAAAAATCCACCGCTTACTCATGTGTCTTGGAACTTGAGACCTATTCATGTTCCTAAGTCTCACTTACCAAAGTTGCTTGAGTTGTTCAATGAAAAGATTAGGATGGGTATTTGGAGCGGTCTTGTGGTCCATATTCAAAAATATTGTTCACAATGCCAAAGAAGAATAGAGCTTTGAGATTTATATAGGATATACAACCGGTGAACAAAATGACCATTAGAAATGTTGGCACATGTCCAATTGTTGAAAAGTTTGCATAAACTTTTGTAGGAAGGGCGATTAATTCTATGGGAGATCTCTACTTTGGATATGATCAATTTCAATTTATGAAGACCAAAGAAAGATATTAGTAGAAAGGTATGTATAAAGATGTGTTGCAGTTTGTGGAGACCTATGTTAGTTTTGTCAAAAGTATTCCAATGTGTGATATCATGATAGTCTACATCCTACCAATCTATTAGCCATGCTTTGCAAAAGGGTGGTTGACCATGGACTTAGATGCCTCTAACCACATTGTTGAGATGGCAAGCTCAACATGTGCAGACATTGATGATGAACCGCTTGGCTAGATGGGTCCGCATGTCTACACTTAGCATGTTGGTGGTCATTATGATACTCACATGGCCACTGACTTATCACTTATTATATTTAGTTTGTTACACCTATCTACAACTGGCAAAGACATAGCACTAGTCGATTAGTGTAGTCGGTTATGCACTTTTTGACTTAGTAGGCCACTCACTATAATTTGTGTACATTGTATAGTGTGTAGAAGAAGAAGAAAAAACTAGCAAGAAAACGTTTTGACCTCTATCTCTCTTCTTGTGTTCTTGGGTGAGCTTCCTCTTGTGTATACAATGTGTGTTTGGTGCAACAGCTCAAGCAAGCCTCCCCACCATGCAATTCTTGACATAGTATCAGAGCCATGCCACTAGGAGAGGCTGGTTTCGAAGGCTAAAGTGAAGGAGAAGAACCAAGGTTCAAGCAAGCAAACAAGAGGTAAGAAGCTCTCCCATTCTTCCACTCTCTCTCTTGGATAGTGCTTGTGGAGGCACCGGAAGTAGGGTCGAGCAAAAATCTCAGATTGCTGTGAGATTTGGTATGTAAGCAGATCACTGTGTATTCTGTAGATGGGCCCTTTAGGGCTTTTCCGCAGTTATTTTGGGCGTCTAAGGCCATTTCAAGTCCCGTTTTAGAGCCGCAAGGTTGCGAACACCAGTTTCAAGGTGCACTGTGATTTCGGCTGTATTGACCGAAAGTGGGTGCACATGTTATAGATTGTGAATCTGTAATTTTTGAGGTGTTTGTAGGAAGAAAACATAAGGTTTATCTGCAAACAAGTTATACATTACATGTACTATTAGTGAAAAAGGTTGCTTGGTGTAGTGCTATACACATGTTGTGAAAGATTGCAGAAGACTAGCTTGTTGTGTTGTATCCTTGTTTGTGACAATGGCAAAGAACAGTGGAAATCCCATTCTCGAGAAGCTTGACAAGAACAACTATCCTTCATGGAAGTTCCATATGACGAACTTCCTCATTGGAAAGGGCCTTTATAAGTTTGTTTCAGGTGAAGAAAAGGAGCCAGAGGAGGAGCTAGGTATCCCTCTCATTGCAAATGAATTAAAAGCATGGAAAGAATGGAATGCGAAAGACAAAAAGGTGATGTAGTGGTTATCTGTAGTCATTGATAATACGATGTTGGGGCATATCAAGAATGCAGAAACTTCACATGCAGCTTGGATAATTTTTGAGAGCATGTTTTCAGTAAATACAAAGGCAAGAAAGATTCAACTCAAGAAAGAGTTGAATGCCTTGAAGAAAGAGAAAATGTATGTTAATGAGTATGTGTTGAAGGTGAGGAGCATTGCAGATGCTTTAGCAGTGATTGATGTGATGTCAGATGATGATGATTTGGTTTCATCCACTATGAGTTGCCTTATCAATGAGAAGGCATGGAAATCATTTGTTACTTCAATATATGTACGGAAGCCATTTCCAGATTTTGATGAGCTGATCTCTCTCATGATTACTGAAGAGATCAATATGCAGGGTGATTCGTCTGAAAGAAATGGTGAATAGAACCAAGCATTTTACTCAAGTTTAAGAAAGGGACATGGTAGATCCTCTTGGAGAGGCCGTAGTATGGGACCTGCTGGCGATAACCAGCAAAACAGGTTCAATCAATAGTTTGGTGAAATGTAGGTTTCTAGAGGCAGAGGAAACTTTAGAGGCAGGGGAAGCTCTAGAGAAAGAAGTGGATGACAGAATAGAGGTTCATGAAATTCTGCTATTGTTTGCCATTATTGTGGCAAAACAGGTCATATTGCAGCCCATTGCTATGCAAAGAGGGATGATATTCGCAGTGGTAAATTGTAGCAAGGAAACTATGCATCGTCTTCACGACAGAATGAAGACAAAAATGAGTGTCTGTTTGTTATGCAGCATATGACGAATGCAGTTATAGGAAGAGGGACACATGATGATGTATGGTATGTCGATTCAAGTGCATCTAATCATATGACCAGTCATGTTGAATGGTTTGGAGAGATGCATGACTTACAAAACCCAGGTTATGTGCAGACAGGTGACGATTCATGCCACCCAATTTCACACATTGAAAAGGTTCCCTTGTCCTTGTATGATGGCCAGACAAAGAGTTTGATAGATGTATTAATGTGCCATCAATTACAAAGAATCTAGTATCTGTTGGCCAAATGGTAGAGCAAGGGTTGCAGGTCTGATTCAATGCAAAAGGTTGTTTTGTAGAGGATTTTAATGATAAGTGCAGGTTGGTCGCAAAAGGAAGTAGAGTTGGCCGAATGTTCACTTTAGATGCTAGAATTCCTGCAATCGATGTTACTATGTATGCTAAAGGAAAAGGAGTAGTTGCATATATTGAAATAAGGCATAAATGTATTGGACATGCAAATGTGCAAAGGCTGAAATTAATGCAGTCCACAGAGTTATAGGGTTGCCTTCTTTTAGATTTGAATTGCGTAAAGTTTGTGAAGCATGCCAGTTTAGTAAGTAGGCAAGACAACCCTTCTCACATGATAGAGAAGTGAGTAGAAAAATACTTGATGTATTTCATACACATGTTTGGGGGCCTACATAGAATGTATCTCTTGGTGGCAACAAATACATTGTCACATTTATTGATGACTGTTCAAGGCAGTTATGGGTATACTTCATGAAGGAAAAAAGTGATGTGTTTGAGCACTTGAAATCTTTTAAGACAACTGTTGAAATAGAAACAGGCTTAAAAGTAAAGTGCTTGAGATCAGATAGAGGGGGAGAGTACCTCTCTAATGAGTTCAGTGGCTTCTTGAGGACTCATGGGATAAAAAGGCAATTTACTTGTAGGTATACCTCACAGCAAAATGGTGTTTCAGGGAGCACAAGGGAAAAACTCAAGCTCCTATATACAAATGTACAAACATGATCAAGAAGGATTATTGTATGCATGTAAAGTAAATCTGTGCATGTGAAGTGAAACCAAATATGTATGTACAAGGATGACCAAGAGGTCTAAGGTGTATGTGCATATGTGAAGTGTATCGTGCCTACAAGGAGTATGTACAATGGCACTACAATGCCGTAGTAGATGAATTTCCAAAGATTGAAGTTGAGACAACTCTAAGTTTCAAGTGCAACAGAGTGAAGTGTGCTCCATTGAGTCATTTGGCGAATATATATGTAGTCATCTAATCACTTGGACAATGTTCAGTCATGATCATACCTTTCTTTACTTCATATTGAATATAATGATAATACACTGCAATATGTTTAGACTTGTTATGTTGAACATAGTCTTTAGCAAGACTAATGGCACTTTGGTTATCACATCAAAGTGGTGTGCTGGAGAGAGGAGGATGGAAAATAGCTAATAGAAATTTTCAAAGCCATACTAACTCTCGAGCCACTAAAGATGTAGCTACATATTAAGCTTCTATAGTGGAAACAACAACAAAATGTTGTTTCTTGCTAGTCCAAGAAACAAGAAAACCATTTATGAAGAAACAATTTTAACTTGTAGAATGCATAAATAAGTGAGAGCTTGCCTAATTTGCATATTTATAACCCAAAAGTTGAAGTGAATGTAGAGAATCAGAGTTTTATTGGTGCCGATAAACCAACCCAAAATCTCTAGTGCCTTTCAAATACTTCATTAGCTGCAGTCCAATGTTTAAGGCATGAAGAACTTAGATGTTGTCCAAGATAATTTGCAGCAAAAAGAATGTCAAGGGGCAAGAATTTAAGCCAAAAAATTGAAGACTTCCAACAAGATTAGCATTAGGTTGATGAAATGCTAATTGCCCATCATTCTACGTAGAAAGTGAGAGTTTTTGGTAGAGCTCACAAGAAAAGTACTATCACGATGTGTAGAACCAAAATGTAACTTCTGAATAATATCTTCAATGAACTTTGTTTGTTGATGTAGTAATAAAACACCCTTTTCTCGATAGTATTGAATATGAATACCAAGACATGAGTGTATGTCTCCCAGATTGACCATGTCAAACGTAGAAATAAAACCTTCTTTACTTGTTGAAGGAAGTTGATATTGTTAGAAACAAGTATGATATCATCCCCATATAGAGCAAGAATAACAAAACTATCATTGTAGCACTTGACATATAGGTTAGGATCTAAAGAACAAGAGATAAAATCTTGGTTTTTAAGAAAGAGATCAATCTTTTGATACCAAGCTCGTGAAGTTTGTTTGAGACCATAGAGTGCCTGTGATGAAGTCTGCAAGCAAGATTTTCCTTTTGTTTGACAAAAAAATCCCTTTGGTTACTCCATGTATATTTCTTCTATTAAATCGCCATTGAGAAAAGCAGTTTTCACGTCCATTTGGTGAACCTCCAAATCAAACTTAACATAAAAAACCAACAAGACCCGAATATTGGTAATACAAACAACATGTGAGAAAATTTCTTGATACAATCAACTCATGCAATTTGTGAGAAACCTTTGGCAACTAGCCGTGGTTTGAATTTTTCTACTATTCCATCTACTTTTTTTTTAGTCTTATAAACCCACTTACATTTAATATCAATACGTCCAAGTGGTAACTCAGTTAGAACCCATGTACCTTTACAGAGAAGAGATTCATACTTAGCTTCCATGGCCTCCTGCCATTATTCCTTTTGTGGGAATGACATGGCATCACTATAAGAGATAGGGTCTTCACAAATATTGAGAGCATTCTCAAGAATTTTACCATCATAAACATGACAAGTACCATGCCCATTATCAATTGGAAGATCAACATAAAGGTCAATGCCAAGGTCATCATCAACAATAATAGGTGTAAGTTGTGAATTGTGATTTGAAGAGTCAATAGTATCCCATGAAGGAGGTTTATGATCTTATAGAAAAGAAAAAGAAGTGAGTAATGACTTTGTATCATCAACGTCCTCTAGTGACCATGTCCGCTCAAGCATCCTCGTGAGACCATGTGTTGCCCATAAGTTGCTGATTGAAAATAGCATCAGAATTAATGATTACCTTCTTGGAAGATGGATCATAAAACTTGTATTCCTTAGAAAAAGTTGAATATCCAATGAAAGTAACTTTCAAATAGGGAGGATCAAGTTTTTTGCGAGTTTCTTTGGGTACACAAATATAAGCAATACATCCAAAAGTTTGAAAATATAAAATAGAAGGAGTTTTACTTGTCCAAGTAATAATCGATATTTTACCAGAAGGAGTAGTTGTAGGAAGATGATTTTGCACAAACACTACTGTTAAGAATGCTTCATCCCAAAAATATCGAGATAAGCCAGAATAAATGAGCATGCATTGCATGACATTGAGAATAGCCTTATTTTTACGTTCAGCAATACCATTCTGTTGAGTGGAGAGTAGGGAGCCATATATCCATGATGAATATCCTAATTATTACAATAATAATAATAATAATTTGAAATGTATTCTCTACCATTATCATTGCAAAGCTTCTTGATGCGACGATCGGTATGAAGTTTTGCAGCTTTTTGATATTGCTTAAAATATACTACAGCTTCTAATTTGTGTCACAAGAGAAAAATAGCAATGTATCCTGAGAAGTCATCAATAAAAGTCATGAAATGCCAATATATTAGATTTTGATGGAAGAAAAGGTCCACAAATATCAGTGTGAATAAGATCAAGCAAATCTCTAGAATGAGTTGTGGCGGAAATGAAAAAGGTTTTGTGAAAATGCTTTCCAAGTGCACAACATTCACAAATACCCATATGAGGACGAGCTTTGAATTCCATACCTTGAACAAGGTCACACCAATAAAGATTGATAAGCTTAGAAAAATCAGAGTGAACAAAGTGATGATACCATATTTTGTTGTTAAGATTGCCAGAAGCTGTAACAACATTTGCAACATCTTCATTTAAAGAAAACTAAAAAAGATTACCATTTCAAGGAGCAATAGCTATGGTTTGGCTGTCTTTCTCAATGCGACACTTGGTATGGTCAACACCGACAAAGAGACCAATATCTTTGATTTTGATAAAAGAAAAGGTCCACAAATATCAGTGTGAATAAGATCAAGCAAATCTCTAGAATGAGTTGTGGCGGAAATGAAAAAGGGTTTGTGAAAATGCTTTCCAAGTGCACAATATTCACAAATACCCATATGAGGACGAGCTTTGAATTCCATACCTTGAACAAGGTCACACCAATAAAGATTGATAAGCTTAGAAAAATCAGAGTGAACAAAGTGATGATACCATATTTTGCTGTTAAGATTGCCAGAAGCTGTAACAACATTTGCAACATCTTCATTTAAAGAAAACTAAAAAAGATTACCATTTCAAGGAGCAATAGCTATGGTTTGGCTATCTTTCTCAATGCGACACTTGGTATGGTCAAAACTGACAAAGAAACCAATATCTTTGATTTTGATAAAAGAAAAGGTCCACAAATATCAGTGTGAATAAGATGAAGAAAATCTCTAGAATGAGTTGTGGTGGAAATGAAAAAGAGTTTGTGAAAATGCTTTCCAAGTGCACAATATTCACAAATACCCATATGAGGAGGAGCTTTGAATTCCATACCTTGAACAAGGTCACGTCGATAAAGATGGACAAGGTTAGAAAAATTAGAGTGAACAAAGTGATGATACCATATTCTATTCTTAAGATCGCTAGAAGCTATAACAACATTTGCAACATCTTCATTTAAAGATAACTCAAAAAGATTACCATTTCGAGGGGAAATAGCTATGGTTTGGCCATCTTTCTCAATGTGACAATTGGTTGTAAAATATTACACGGCGCAGCGAACAGAATCTGAGAAAGAGATAGAGAGTACACAACAGATAAGAGGATAATCAGTAGATTATTTAACTCCAAACAATTGA
Source organism: Lygodium microphyllum (assembly GCF_053477565.2). Lineage (NCBI taxonomy): Eukaryota > Viridiplantae > Streptophyta > Polypodiopsida > Schizaeales > Lygodiaceae > Lygodium > Lygodium microphyllum. The sequence goes on along the minus strand of NC_141144.1, from coordinate 64,626,251 downwards.
TACAAAGATGGCTCTGTCCACCCGTGCGCTTCCACTGTGTGAATCTTAGATGGTGATCTAGACAGAAGATAGGTGAAGAGCTAGGCTAGCTGGAACAACAACTCTGACTGGGTGAAAGATGAGTGAGTGATGGCTGCGAAGGGGTTTAGCTTTTATAGCCTGCGAAGGTCGTTAGGTCGGCTTGCTGACCGACCTACCATATGAGCCTCCACTAGTCGGCCAGGGAATATTCCAGGGAATATTCCCTTTACCATCGGGCCGGTGGCTACAACTTTGAGCACCATGGATCATTGGTAGCACCTAATGAGGGTGGGGCATTGATCATATCTAACACCCCCCCTCAATGTCCACCCATAGGTGAACTATCTCCTTGGCCCAATGCCGAGTCTTTGAAGATGAACTTGAAGCAAATCCTTCGTAAGTGCTTTGGTGAAGATATCTGCTCCATTCTCCTCTGTTGGACAGTAGACCAATTCCACTATCCCATCCTCCATCAAATCACGCACATAGTGATACTGGATCTCTATATGTTTGGTGCATGCATGAAACACTGGATTTTTGGCAATGGCGATGCAACTCTGATTGTCACATCTCATCATAGTTGGTTCTTCATCCTGCACTCCCATATGCCATAGAATCCTTCTCAACCATACAGCCTCACATGCAGCAAAACAAGCTGCCTTGTACTCTGCTTCGGTAGAAGACAATGCCACTGTTGGTTGCTTCTTACTAATCCAAGAGAAAATTCCTGAACCCAAAGAGAAACAATAACCAAAAACTGACTTCCTGGAATCAATGTCTCCTGCCCAATCTGAGTCACACTTCCCCACAAGAGAAGTTCCGAAACTGTATGTGATACCATAGTCAAGAGTTTTCTTCAAGTATCTGAGCACTCGCATCCCAGCCTTCCAATGACTCTCATGAGGTTTGTTTGAGAACCTGCTCAAAACACCAACAGCAAAACTGATATCTGGTCTGGTGTTACACAAGTAGATCAGACTGCCGACCAACCTCCTATACCTCCCAATGTCTGCTAGTGCTGATGTATCCTCGACGGATAACTTTGCATTCACCTCCATAGGTGTAGCTATCTCCTTGCACTCGGTCATGCCAAATGCCTTCAAGATCTCCCATGCATACTTCTTCTGAGAGATGAAGATCTTTCCTGGCTCTTGCCAGACTTCAATCCCCAAACAATAGTACAACAAGCCCAAGTCTGTCATTTCAAACTCAGAACTCAAAGCCTTTCGAGTTTGGTTGATCATATCTTCATAGTCACCTGTAATAAGAAGGTCGTCCATATATAGGACAATCACTACAGACTTTTTACCATCCCTGTAAACATACAAGTTAGCATCTGAGGCACATCTTTTGAAGTTTAGGTTTAAAAAGAACCTATCTATCCGCTGGTACCATGCTCTGGGGGCTTGTTTCAGCCCATACAATGCCTTCTTCAGTTTACACACTTTGTTCTCAAAATGGGGGGCGTCAAACCCTGGTGGCTGAGCCACGTACACCTCCTCCTTGAGGGCACCATTTAAGAACGCTGACTTAACATCCATTTGGTATACTGGCCACTTCTCATGGGCAGCCACTGCAAGTACCGTGTGAATAGTGGTCATTCTGGCAGTTGGGGCAAATGACTCTTGAAAATCAAACCCTTCAACTTGTGAAAATCCTTGGGCAACCAGTCTAGCTTTGTACTTTTCTAAGGTACCATCAGCCTTGTACTTTACCTTCCAGATCCACTTGGTGCCAATAACCTTCCGCTTTGATGGTCGATCCACTAGCTCCCAAGTGTCATTCTTCATTATGCTGTCATACTCCGCCTGCATAGCAGCCTTCCATGATGGATCTGCAAGTGCTTCTTCTAAGTCAGTTGGCTCCTTTACTTCTTTCATAATCTCAACCATCAAGGCCATATTGACTATGTGAGCAGAAGCCCTCCTTTGCTCCTCTATTCTCTGAGACCTCCTTGGTCCGTCTGCCTTCTCCTCAACAGATGCAAGCATAGGATTATTGTGGTCATAGAGCTGCTTCACCCAGCGCGGCAATGGCTTTTCCGGTGGGGTGATGTCAGGTTGGTGAACTTTTTCCTCATCATTTGAAGATGATGCTTCCTCCTCCTTAAGGATAGGGATAGCTCTCGGGACAGGTTCATAGTGGACTACTTCTTCGCTTGATAATAAAGTGGAAGAACTTGCCTTCTCCTCCTCCACTGTATGCGGCTCCTCCTTGAACACCACATCACAGCTCGCAATGATCTTCTTTGCCTCTTGGTCATATAATTTGTAAGCCTTCTGCTCATCACTATAACCCAAGAAGATACATTTTCTGCTTTTTGGTTGTAACTTGTTTCTCTTCTCATCTAGAACATGTGCATAACATTCACATCCAAAAATTCTGAAATGTGAGACAGATGGTTTCTTACCAGTGTAAGCTTCATGAGGTGTTTTTCCCTTGAGAGCCTTTGTATAGCTCCGATTTAGAATGTAGACTGCAGTATTAACAGCTTCAGCCCAAAAATGGTTAGGCAATCCCTTGCCCTTTAGCATGCATCTTGCCATCTCCACAATGGTGCGATTCCTGCGTTCCACAACACCGTTCTGCTGAGGTGTGTGAGGCGTCGTCAATTGATGCTTGATCCCTTTGCTCTTGCAAAAGCCTTCAAACTCCTTTGAGTTGAACTCACCACCACCATCTGTTCTAAATTTCTTCACACTTTTCCCTGTTTCATTCTCAACAAGTATTAGCCATTCTTTAAACTTACCAAAAGCTTGAGCCTTATCACGAAGGAAGTACACCCACATCTTCCTACTGTAGTCGCCGACAATCAACATAAAATAAGAAGATCCCCCCCAAGGCCTGTAGGCATCTTACCACACAAGTTAGTATGCACCAACTCTAGAGGAGCCTGTGCTCTATTCTTGCTTTCTTGTGGAAATGCCTTTCTATGTTGCTTGCCCATCATACAAGCTTCACATGGTTCCTTCAATTCAGTTATTGTAGGTAGGTGAGCAACCATACCTTGCTTTTGCATCTCCTTCAATACTGCAAATCCGATGTGTCCAAACCTTTCATGCCAAAGCTTACTTGTGCCCACTCCAGCGGTGGCTGTAAGAGCACTTGGCTCATACAGGTTGTTCCTTCTTTCTCCTTTTCCAACAATTGTGCCAGCACTATCAATAATTTCTGCACCTGTCTTCTTGAACCTCACTTCATGACCAAGATTAGTTATGGCAGCAACTGATAAGAGATTTCTCCTGATTTCGAGAACATACAACACATTTGAAAGCTTTTTGACTCCACCATTTGCAGCAACAAAAGAAATAGTACATGTGCCCGCAGCAGGGCATTTAGCATCATTTCCAACCGTCACAGTGATGGATTCTTGTAGAGGTTGCATAGAACTGTATAGACCTTTCTTGTTGGTCATGTGATGGGAGGCCCCACTATCCAACACCCAAGAGTCAGTAGTAGATTCTTCTTGGGCCGAGGAACACACTTCCTCAATGGTCGCCATGAATAATTCCAACTCTGCTTCAGCCGTATTGGCTGTCTCTTTCCCTTTACTTTTAAGGGTACCATTCTTTTCATCTACCTTCTTGACACGACAATCTGCAATTGCATGTCCTTTCTTCTTACAGTAGAAGCACTCTCCTTGAAACTTCTTCTTGCCGCCCTTCTTCTTTTTGTCACCATCATTTTTGGTGGAGGAAACACCTTTGCCTTTTGCATTGGCAGAGAATGCAGCATCTCCATTGTTGCTTCCTTCTCGGGCTTTTAGCCTCAACTCCTCCTCCATTAATAATGTACAAAACTCCTCAAAAGTCAAAGCTTGAGGTCTCACCTGAGTATTAAGGGTAGTTACTAGTCCATCAAACTTTTGTGGACAAATCCGAAGACACCTCCGAGCTAGCTCTTCGCTAGTCTTTTGTATCCCAGCACCAGCCATCTGGTCGCGCAGATTTTTAATCTGAGTGATGAATGCTTCAACCGTCTCTCCTTCAGCAAACTTCTCCGCTGCTAGTTGATTCTCCAAGTTTTGAATCCTTGTTTGGTTCCGTGTTTCATACTGACTCCTTAGTACGTTCCAAGCTTCTGACGCTTTGGTTGTATGCTGAATCAAAGTCAAAACACTGTCAGAACAGCTTGTAACTAAGGCACACAATGTATCTGCATTCCTTCGTTTCCAAGCTCGTAGAAGATCTGCATTCAGAGATATCATCACACTAGGATTTGATGGGTCGGGGGTAGGCTGTGGTTCTGCATCAGTCCCCAGCACAGTCTCCAGAAGCTCATAAGAATCAAGGATAGTTGTAATTTTGAACTTCCACAAGGTGTAGTTTGTACCATCTAACTTGCCTTCGCTTAAGGTTGGTGGACGAATCCTCAGTGTTTGAATAGCCGGTACAGCAGCACCACCTCCTGCACCACTTCCTGATGCGCTAGAACCGCTTCCCGGAGTCGACATAGTTTCTCTTTGCTGTTGAAGCCTTTGCCTCTTGCACGCTCTCCGATCTCTAGAGCCCCTTGGGCTCTGATACCATGTAAAATATTACACGGCGCAGCGAACAGAATCTGAGAAAGAGATAGAGAGTACACAACAGATAAGAGGAGAATCAGTAAATTCTTTAACTCCAAACAACTGATACAAAGATGGCTTTGTCCACCCGTGTGCTTCCACTGTGTGAAGCTTAGATGGCGATCTAGACAGAAGATAGGTGAAGAGCTTAAGGCTAGCTGGAACAACAACTCTGACTGGGTGAAAGATGAGTGGGTGATGGCTGCGAAGGGGTTTAGCTTTTATAGACTGCGAAGGTCGTTAGGTCGGCCTGCTGACCGACCTACCATATGAGCCTCCACTAGTCGGCCAGGGAATATTCTAGGGAATATTCCCTTTACCATCGAGCCCGAGGCGTTGCCCCCGGACCCCCGCCAGGGGGGGCCGCTGGCCCCCCTGGGACCCCCCAGCCAGGGGCCGCTTCCGCGGCCCCCGGACCCCATAATAGGGGCCCCTTTTAACTCCCTTACACTGCAACTCGATGCAATGGGCCTCGAGTTGCTACCAGCTTAACCACTCTGTCTAACCCAAAGATTAGACCCACAATGGTCACCTTTTTGCCATCCGGTCACATAGACCTCATCTGATATACAAGTCAGGACTCCACCAATGTCCGGGCTCACACTTGGCTTCTCCTCATAATGGGGGCCTTACAACTTTGAGCACCATGGATCATTGGTAGCACCTAATGAGGGTGGGGCATTGATCATATCTAACATTGGTATGGTCAAAATAAACAAAGAGACAAAGATCCACAAGTCTTGCAACAACTGAAAGAAGATTCCTTTGTAGATCTCAGACATGTAAAACTCCACACATAATTCTTGTTAAAGAAAGAGTACCGAGATATAAATCACCTATACCTTTGACTTAGGTTGTGTCATTAGCAAGATAGACCAAATTCTTGACACGAATAAATGATAATTATGTAACCATTGAGACTGATATGTCATGTTTCCCATAGCACCAAAATCAATAATAAAAAGAGATCCATTGCAAACATGCAGTATACTTTCCAAAGAGACAGAATGACTCACACATTTTGCTTCTTTAGTAGTGTTGTCATGTGTAGTCGCATATACTCTATTACAATCTGAATCAAAACACCTCTTAAAACATAAATGGGTTAGATGATCACTCTTTTTGTAGTAGTCACAAGGAGAATAATCTCTAGATAAATGTGGTTGTTTATTTGTAATACCATGTTCTTCATGATATTGTTTTTCCTATCAATCATATATAGTGTGACCATTTCTATTGCAATAAGAACAATGTCTATTAAGGAAACTTGAGACAAGAGAAGTTACCACCATGACGACTCTTACGTGTAGAGTGTGGAAAGGGACACCTTTGAGCAAGTAAAGATTGATCAATTTGTTCTAACTATGTGTCCTCTTGTGAGATCATAAATGTTTCTTGATTTGTGTGTCATTGTTCATGTTGTTGTGAATATTCAATCAAAGATATACAAGATTGATCAAAATTGATCCCATCTTTGTTAGATAATATAGTAGCAATATTATTATAAGCAGGATCATTTGCAGTATCAAGAAGGTGTGCTACCAATTGCTCTTGTGGAATAGCATCACCAACAATAGCAAGTTTATTGATCATGTTCTTGAATGATAGGATATGTATTGTCATAGAAGTTTCGAGAATTGTAACTCAGTGAGCTAACTACAAAGATAAAGTATTTCTGTAGTGATAGATTTCTTCTCAAAATTTGCTATCAACAAATATTCCCATATAGCTTGTGAGGTTGAAAGATTACATATATCAAGCATAAGAGATTCCTAAAGAGCAAAAATAATATGCTGATGAGCTACTTTGTTGCATCTGACCCACTCATTTTAAATAGTTTGCCATTCTTCAAAGATAGGCCCTTCAGTTACAAGGGTATTATTGTGAGCCTAATCAATTGGTTGAGGTGGACATTCAAAATTACCAAGAATAATATCATGCAAGTCATCATCTTCAAGAATTAGCATCATCTTTACTTTCCATCCAAGGAATCCTTGTCCTTGAAAGTGAGGAACAGAATGTTGTCGAGAAGGAAATTCGTTGACGATTATAGGATTTGACATAGTGGGTTGAGAGAATGCGTACAATATGAGATCACAAAGTCTGCACACCATATATGAAATGGCGAGACGAGCACACCATATATGAAATGACGAGACGAAAGTGCATCACAACAAATTGTACACAGAGGCTATACTGTAAGGAAAGATGTTTAGTTCAAAAAGCATACTCCAAAAGAAAGAGACCCTATATAGACAAAACATGGGCAAGAATATAGTGACCCAAAATAGACAAAACGTTTGAAAGAAGAAATTGGTCCAACATAGATGAACAACGCTCAAAACATTATTACTTTATTTTTTAGCCAAGAATCGATGATGATCTAGCTAAATTTGGTAGAAATGTAGAAACACAAGAGAGTAATCATGACGAAACTTGTATTGTAGAAGTCTGCATGAAAAGCTATTGTCCTGTTTGTTTTCCTATTTCAAGTCCAATTTACTTGAGCTAACATAACTTTTGACATAGAACTCCAAATTGAGCAAAGATTTGATAGAAAGAAAGCTTGTGAGTCCTAGCACATTATGAAAACTCATTTTCTTGAGAAAAGAGTTTCCTTAAGAGTTTCCCAAATAGAAACTTTTAGGGTGTCCAAGAAAGGCATATCTACAATTCAGCATAGCTGCAATATAAAGGATGATCGATGATGATCAAGTAAACTTCTTCTATACTTAAAATTCATAAAAACATCAAATTTAAGTATAAAAAGATCATGAACCAATAATGGAAGAGATACTACATAGGTATACTTTCTGATTGTGTTATTGAAGTCAATTGTGATACCTCTGATACCATGTTGAAATATAGAGAGAGAAGATATGTAGAGACGTGATAGAGAGAGAAGAGACACACCATATACACTCCCAAAGACTATATCATATTGATCACAATCTACATATATATGGGTGAGACCTAGTTTAGATAGGGTAAGCTATATATAACTCCAACACCTAGAACCACAATCTACCCCTGATCCATCAAATTCGAGTATTGTGATTCCTTCAAATGTAAATCTTCTATGAGATTGGAAATGAAGGAATGCAAATGCATTGTGTGCCTTAGTTACAAGTTGTTTAGATATTGTTTTGAGCTTGATTCAGTATACAAGCAAGGCTTCAGAGGCTTGAAACATACTGAGGAGTCAGTATGAAATGCAAAATCAAAAAAGGATTCAGAATTTGGAGAATCAAGTGGTAGTAGAGAAGTTTGCTAAAGGAGAGAGAGTTGAAGCATTTATCACTTGGATTAAAATTTTGTGCGATTAGATGGTTGGAATTGGGATACAAAAGAATAGTGAGGAGCTAGCTCGGAGGTGTCTTTGAAATTTTCCACCAAAGTTTGATGGATTTGTAATTTCCCTAAATACTTAGGTGAGACCCCAAGCTTTGACACTTGAGAATTTTTTTGCACTACTAATGGAGAAGGAGTTGAAGCTTAGAGCTCAAGAAGGTAGCAGAGCAATGGAGATGCTACATTCTCCACCAATATGAAAGGAAAATGTGGTTTCTCTACCATAATGGTGACAAGAATGGTAAGAAAAAGTTTCAACAAGAGTGCTTCTATTGCAAGAAGAAAGGATATGCAATTTCAAATTATCATATCAAGAGAATAGATGAAAATAATGGTATTGTGAAGATTAAAGGGAAGGAGATAGCCAATATGGTTGAAGCAAAGTTAGAGTTATTCATGGTGGTGACCATTGAGGAAGTGTATTTCTTGACACAATAAATATATAACGTTGACTCATGGGTAGTGGATAGGCACCTCTTGTCACATGACCAACAAAAAAGGTCTATATATCCATATGAAGCTTCTACAAGAATCCATCATTATGATGGTTGGGAATTATGAAAAATACCTTGTTGAGGGCACATGTACTATTTTCTTTGTTATTGCAAATGGTGAAGTCAAGAATTTTTCAAATGTGTTGTATGTTCCAAAGATTAAGAGAAATATGCTATCAATTGCTTCTATAAACTAATCTTGGCTCAGGAGAGTTACTATATGTATATCCTCTACATCACGTGCATTTAGGGCCTATTTATAAATATCCTAATCTATGAAATTTTCTTGAATAAAACATAACCATTTTCTATTCAATTTGTAAATAACCCCTTTATATTACAACCTTCTATATGTTAAAAATGGTATTTTAAAAATATCTTATTTTGAACCCACGTGATGCACACATATATTCACGAGTAACTTACCCGACGATCTTGGTTATGAGGTGAGGTTCACTAAGATAAGTACATAAATTATTAATAGATAGTGATGGCAAAGCTTTCAGCAAAGGAGAAAGGATGAACAACTTGTATGATCTAAGTGCTCCTACAACTACCCTTGGTGTGGGTAGAAGTAAACTTTGGCATGAAAGATTTGGTCACATGGGTTTTGTAGTGTTGAAGGAGATGTATAATCAAGGTATGCTTGCTCACCTGCGTACAACTGAAATGAAGGAACCATGTGAAGCTTGTATGATGGGCAAGTAACAAAGAAAGGCATTTCCACAAGAAAGCAAGAATAGAGAGAAGACTCCTCTAGAGTTAGTGTATGCTAACTTGTGCAGTAAAATGCCTACAAAAGCCTTGGGAGAATCTTCTTACTTTATGTTGATAGTTTATGACTACAGAAGAAATATGTGAGTGTATTTCCTTTGTGATAAGGCTCAAGAATTTGGTAAGTTTAAAGAATGGATAAAACTTGTTGAGAATGAAACATGGAAAAGTGTAAAGAAGTTTAGAACAGTGGTGGTCAGTTCAACTCAAAGTAGTTGAAGACTTTTGCAAGGGAAAAGGGATTAAGTGTCAATTGATGATGCCTCATACACCTTAGCAGAGTGACATTGTTGAATGCTGAAATCACACCATTGCGGAAATGGCGAGGTGTATGCTTAAGGCCAAGGGATTACTTAACCAGTTTTGGACAAAAGCTATTAATATTGGTGTCTACATTCTCAATCAGAGTTACACAAAGGCTTTCAAGAAAAAAAGTCCTCATGAGGCCTATTTTGGTAAGGAACCATTTGACTTACATTTTAGAACTTTTGGATGTGAATGTTATATACATGTTCCAAAGGATAAGAGAAACAAGTTAAATCCAAAAAGCACAAAATGTATCTTCTAGGGTAATAATGATGAGCAAAAGGCTTACAAATTGTATAACCAAGAGGCAAAGAAGATCATAGCGGGCGATGATGTAGTGTTCATAGAGCAGCCATATACAATGGAGGAGGAGAATACAAGTTCTTTAACTTTATCATCCAGTGAAGAAGTAGTCCATTATGAACCTATCTCAAGAGTTGTCCCTACTCTCAAGGAGGAGGAAGCATCATCTTTAGATGATGAGGAGAAAGTTCACCAATAAGCAATCATGCCATCTAAAAATCCATTGCCGTGATGGGTAAAGTAACTCTATGGTTGTAGCAAATACTATGCCTATCACAATTGTGGAAAGGGTAGATGGACCAAGGAGGTCATTGAGAATAGAGAAGCAAAGAAAGGCTTCTATTGACATAGTCAATCTCGCCTTGATGGCAAAGATTATGAGAGAAATAAAGAATTGCAAACTTGGAAGAAGCACCTACCAATCCAACCTGGAGAATAGCTATGCAAGCTGAGTATGATAGCATAATGAAGAATGATACTTGGGAGCTAGTAGATTGGCCAAAAAAGAGAAAGATTATTGGCACACCAAGTGGGTCTGAAATGGTATCTTAGAAAAGTACAAAGCTACATTAGTTGCATAGGATTTTCACAAGTTAAAGGATTTTGTTTTCAAGAATCATTTTCTTCAACTGCTAAAATGACCACTATTTGGATAGTACTTGTAGTGGTGTTGGCTGCTCGTAAAAAGTGGCCAATTTACCAAATAGATGTGAAATCAACATTCGAGGAGGTGTACGTGGCTTGACGAGTAGGGCTTTAGCCCCCCCATTCTGAGAACAAAATTTGTAAGCTCAAGAAGACATTGTAATAGACTGAAGCAAGCCCTTAGAGCATGATATCGATGAGTTGATAAATTCTTTTTCGGTTACAATTTCAAAACACGTGCCTCAGATGCTAACTTGTATGTTTACAGGGATGGTGAAAATTTTGTAGTGATTGTCCTATATATAAGGATGACCTTATTACAAGTGACTATGAAGATATAATCCATCATACTTGAAAGGCTTTGAGCTTTAAGTTTGAAATGATGAACTTGGGCTTGTTATACTAATGTTTGGGGATTGAAGTATGTCGAAAAAAATCTTCATCTCTCAAAAGAAGTATGCATGGGAGATCTTAAAAGCATTTGGCATGATCAAATGTAAGGAGATAGCTACACCTAGGAATGTTCATGTGAAGTTATCGATTAAGGATACATAAGCACTAGCAAACATTGGGAGGTACAGGAGATTGGTTGGCATCCTCATTTAATTGTGTAATGCCATGCTAGATAGCAATTTTTCTATTGGGGTTTTGAACAGGTTCTCAAACAAACCACGAGAAAGTCATTGGAAATCTAGGATGTGGGTGCTTAAATACTTGAAGGGAACTCTTGACTATGGTGTCATATATATTTTTGCAAGTGCTCTTATGGGAAACTATGAGTTAGATTGGTCAGGTGACAATGATTCTAAGAAATCAGTTTCTAGATATTCTTTCTCTTTGGGTTCATGAATATTTTCTTGGATTAGTAAGAAGAAACCAATTGTGGCATTGTCTTCTACTAGAGCAGAGTACAAGGTAGCTTGTCTTGTTGCATGTGAAGCAATATGGTTAAGGAGGATCCTATGGGATATGGTAGTACATGATGAAGATGCAATAGTGCTAAGATGTGTTAATCAAAGTTACATCACCATTGCCCAAAATCACCTTTTTCATGTACGCACCAAACAGATTGAGATGATTCAGTATCACTATGTGTGTGACTTGATGGAGGATGGGATACTAGAGCTATTGTAATGTCCAATAGAGGAGAATGGAGAAAATATCTTTACCACATATCTTACAAAGGATCTCCTTCAAACTCATCTTTAGAGCCTTGATATTGGGATGATGATGTAGTTCACCTATGGGCATTGAGGGGGATGTTAAATATACTCAATGACCCACCCTCGTAAGGTTCTACCAATGATCCATGGTACTCTAAGTTGTAAGGTCCCCATTATGAGGAGAAGTTATATGTGAGCATGGACATTGGGTGGGTCTTGACTTGTATATAAGATGAGGTCTATGTGATTGAATGAAAAAAAGGTGACCTTTGTGGATCCAGCCTTTGGGTTAGATAGAGTAGTTATGTTGGTACCAACTCAAGGAAGAAGGCCTCAAGTTGTGGGGTGTCAGAGTTATTAGGGCTCCTATTTTGGAGTTCAGGGGCCATGGAAGTGGCCCTTGGTTTGGGGGTCTCAAGGGACCAATGGCCCCACTAACAAGGGAATGGGGGGTAGCACCTTTGACCCGATAGTAAAAAGAATATTTCGTGTAATATTCCTTGGTTGACTAGGGAAGATTCATAAACTGATCAAACATGCTGATCGAATCACCTTCTCGATCTATAAAATGAAGACCTCTCTAAAGCCATTGTTCTTCTATCTTTCATACAGTTAGACTTCTTTAAGCTATTCTTAAGCTTTTCACCTATCATCTATCTAGATCACCATCTAAGCTTCAAAATGGAAGTGCATGGGTGGATAGAGCCATCTTTGTATCAATTCTATTGAAATTAAGATAGTCTTTGTTATTCTCATATTTATTTATGTTCTCTACTCCTTGCTGAGTTTTTGTCTACTATGCCATGTAATTTCTACAATTTCTTATGCAAGGATTGCACTTTCTCAATGGTTGCCATGAATAACTCCAACTCTGCTTTATCCGTATTGTTTGTCTCCTTCCCTTTAGTCTTCATAGTTCCATTCTTTCCATTTTCCTATTTGACATGAAATCTACAATTGCATGTTCTTTCTTCTTGCAATAGAAGCACTCTCCTTGAATCTTTCTCTCTACCATCCTTCTTCTCTTTGTCACCATTGGCAGAGGAACCAAATTTTCCTTTCGCATTGGCACAAAATGCATAATCTCCACTATTGTTACCTTTTTGGGCTTTAAGTGATAACTCCTCCTCTATTAGTAGTACACAAAATTTCTCAAACATTAAAGCTTAGGGTCTCACTTTAGTATTTAGGGAAATTACCAATCCATCAAAATTTGATGGACAAATCCAAAGATACCTTTGAGCTAGCTCCTCACTTGTCTTTTGTATCCCCATGCCAGTCATTTGGTTGCATAGATTCTTGATCCAAGTGATAAATGCTTCATTGTCTCTCCTTTAATAAACTTCTATGTTGCTAGTTATTCTCTAAGTTCTAAATCCTTGTTTAATTTTGTGTTTTGTAGTGACTCCTTAGTATGTTCTAAGCCTTTGATGCCTTGGTTGTATGTACTAGAAGAGCTTGTAACTAAGCCACACAATGTATCTACGTTCCTTTGTTTCTAAGCTCATAGAAGATTTGTATTTGTAGGAATCATAATACTCGAATTTGATGGATCGGGGGTGGGTTTTGGTTTTAGATCAATCTCCAGCACCATCTCCAGAAGCTCATAAGAATCAAGGATATTTGTAATTGAAACTTCCACAAAGTGTAATTTGTACCATCAAAACCTACCCTAAATATTATATAAGCTATCTTTCCAAATTCCACTTTCAAATATGGATAATTATTTAACCACATTGTCAAATATTTATCACTTACATGAAATTGAGACTTGAGAAAATGTCAAATTCTCTAATATGATCATCTAACTTGTCCCTAGCACCATCTCCATGCAGCTGCCCTTAACAAAAGGAGATTGGTTCATGTTAGATATGCTCAATGTCCCATCCTCATAAGGTTCCATGAATTTTCTATGGTGATCTATATTGTAAGGCCCCCATTGTGAGGAGAATCCATGTGTGAGCACAGATATTGGTTGAGTCCTAACTTGTATGTTAGATGAGTTCTATGTGATTTGATGGCAAAAAGGTGACCTTTGTGGATCTAGCTGTTGGGTTAGATAAAGTAGTTATGTTGGTGGAAACTCAAGGCACAATGCATTGGGTTGTGGGGTGTGGGAGCTATTAGGAATCTTATTTTGGGATTCAAGAAACATTTCCTAGAATATTTTCTAGCCGACTAGGAAAGGTTCATAATATGGTCAGACAAGCTGGCTAGACTACCTTCCTAGGCTATAAAAGAATGACCCCTCCAAATCCATCCTCAATCTATCTTTCATTCAGTCAAAGTTCTTCCAGCTACCCTTAAGCTCTTCTCATATCATCTATCTAGTTTGCAGTCTAAGCTTCACAGTGGAAGTGCACAAGTGGACAAAGCCATCTTTGTATCAATTTGTTTGAAATTAAAGCAGTGTTCATTCTTCTTATATTTATTGTGTGTTCTCTACTCCTTGCTCAAATTCTCTGCTATTGTGCCATGTAATTTCTATATGATATTAGATTCCAAGGGACTTTGAGGAGTGAAGAGTATGCAAGAGGCAAAGGCTTCAACAACAAAGAGGAGAAATGTCATCTATTGTATTAGGTAGTAGTGCTAGCATATGGAGTGGTGGTGCTACTGTACCAACAATTCAAACACTTAGGATTCTTCCATCAACCTTTAAAATGAAGGCAAGTTAGATAGTACAAACTAAACTTTGTGAAAATTTAACATTACAACTATCCTTGATTCTTATGAGCTTCTAGAAAAATAGAGGAGCAGCAACAAACCAAATGGCTAGTTTTTGGTGATTCAAACTCTTGCAAACCATCAAGCTAAACCCTTCAAGATTTTGATAGATTATGAAAGCACTCATTCCTTTATTTTTTCAAAGTTTTCAAAGAAACTAGATGTAGAGAATGCACCCACATCCAAGCTCGTAGTGGAATTAGTCAATGGAAAAGACAACATGTCCTCACAACAAAGTAGAAAAGTGAATTTTGATCTAGGTAATGAGTCCATTAGCACAAGGTCCCATCTTTGAACTTAGATTCATCCATCCCTAACTGCAAGTCGCCTTTTACTAATAACCGGCAAATACCACCATTTCTAGCTAGATTTAACCCCATCAGCAAGGCCTAATATTTCGCCATATTATTCGTAAAAGTAGTGCCTAAATACACTTCCATTTTTAAAATTACTCAATGACAAGGGTCTTTAATTATAACCCTTGCACTCGCATAGTTAGCAAGTCCTTGAGAAGCTCCATCAAAATATAATTAGTAAATTGAGTGAGGTTAAGCATAAATATATGTATATATCACGTGGGTTCAACATAAGGGATTTTTAAAATACAATTTTTACACATTTTTTACATACAAAAGGGTCCTATATAAAGCGGTTACTTATAGATTGAATAGAAAAGAATTATGTTTTATTAACAGAAAAATCATAGATAAGGATAATTATAAATAGGTATTGAACGCACATGATAAAGAGGGTATACATATATTGAATTACTTGGATATGTAAACCACATCTTCATTGATGTAACCTGTCCTAACGATCAAACTACTTGTACTTATAATAATTAGAGTCTAATTGAGAGAGGGGATGTAAGACCGGTACAATCTCTATTTCCTCAATCAAACACTCAATATGGATACTAGCAAGAACCCTATTATAGTGGTGGCAATAAGAGTCGAATATCCCACGTAAAAGATCCTTCTTGCCACTCATTAATGTGATAACCCTTACTCCACCAAATCACTTTTCCTTGGTGGTAACGTTGCTCTAAATATAGATACTCAAGATAAGAAATGATTTCCCCCATCCAATAGACTTGGTACCCTCTACAAGTTTAAGCTAGATCCTAAAGGACCTACAAAGGCACCAAGTCACCAAGTCCAATATTAGTCCCTATATATAATAGGGCTTTAGTTTATTAAAATTTACTTTAGTTTTGAACTCTACCCCTTGCAAATCCTCTAAAAGATTGTAGAGCCATTCTTTCCTATACAAATAATCTTATAAGGACCATCCCATTTGGGCTCCAATTTGCCTCAAAAGAGTTCATGTGACAAGAATCATAATATAGAACCAATTGACCCTTAGTAAATTTATACTTCTTAGCCCATTGTTCATGAGGCATTTTCATTTCTTCTTGCCTATTTCCTGATGTAACGAGGCTTATAACCAAATCTTATCAAGATGTGCAAGGGAAATGAACCTTTCTTGCAACACTTCCTCTTCACCCAAAGAATGATTTCGGGCAAGCCTTATTGTAGGTAGCTCAATCTCCAAGGATAAAACACACTCTTTTTCATTTACTAATTTAAAAGGGGGGTGACATGTAGCTCTTTTAAATGTCGTACTATAAGCCCAAATAGCCACATATAAATTTTCATCTCAATCATGCTTACCTTCGGATACCATCTTGGATAAGATCCCCACATGCTACTTAGTACTCTCTACTTACCCATTATCTTGGGGGTTGTAAGATGTGGCCTTATTATGTTTAATCTTCAAAGCTTCCATCAAAGTCTCAATCACTTTATTCAGAAAATGTGTCCCACAATTAGACACAAGCTTCTTTGGTGGACCAAAATTGCAAACAATATATTTTAAAATAAGCTAGCCATTTCCTTAGCATTATTCTTTATCATAGCATGGGCTTTAGACCACTTTATAAAGTAGTTTATTGCCACAATGATATAGCGCTTTTGTGTTGTTTTGACAAAGGATGTATAGGTCCAACAAAATCAATGCCCCACTTCTCAAATGATAGTATAGCCATGATAGGAGTCAGTGGGTGCTTCCTATTCTTCCTATTGTTATGTCTTTGATATGTATCATATCTCTTGATGTGTGCAAATGCATCCTAGAAAATGGACATCCACCAATATTCAGCTCTTAAATATTTTTGTGCAATCAATTGTCTAGCAAAGTGCCCTCCACAAGTGGAGTCATGACACTCTTCAAAAATAAATGGAATCTCATCAGGCATGACAAATCAGTGATAAACATTATCGATCCCTTGTCAATATAGTGTTCTTGTAATCAAGGAAAATTTCAACACTTGGTGCCTAATTCTCCTCTTTTTAATATTCCACAAAGTGGCTCTAGTCTCTCCTATGGATGGATAGTGCGTTATGGCAGACAGGATGGAATGGAGGCCAAATGGAGGCTGTATGGATTTTGAATAGACCCTCAAGGTCACTTCCTTTATCCAAGACTTCCTTCGATCCTCAAAATCCATAAGACATTCAACAATGCCCTGCAACTTTGGCAGCTTACTTCTAATTTCATAGTCAAACTCCTACAAAGTGATCAGCCACTTCCCTAGGTGTTCAAGCTATTGCAACTTATTCAACACTATTCTTTTCATATAGGATGTAGAGCATGAATTTCTTTGTTGTAAAGTCATCCCAATATACAATTTCTCCATGTAGGTATAATTAATCTCTGACACTCCCAATTTGCAAAAATTAGCAAATGCAATTGGATGGTACCACTTCTCCTCCAAAATTTGGGCTAAGCAGCATACATCGTAACCATTGAAAATAAATAAAATATCTCACCCCTTTTAGGCACTTCTAGGACCACTGTTTTTTCCAATTCCTACTTCATATCCTTGAAGGATACTTGATATGGATTACTAAAAAAAACAAATAGTTCAAGAATAATAGATTTGTTAATGGCAATGTCCTCTCAACTAGTGCATTAATAAATCATCAATAATATTTGATTGTGATCACAAAAAGCTATGCACTTCTTTAGGAGTACATGGTGGGCTCATAGCGATGATAACCATTATCTTTTCAGGATCAACCAAGCTAATCACATGGCCCAATAGCAATCCATAGGGTACTCAAAAGACACATTTTCCTAGGTTGAGAGCAATGCAAAATTGCCTACAATGCTTGAAATATTTTCTTAGAATAATCAACTATCTCTCCCTTGTGGGGGTGCCTCCGCCTAGGTCATCAATAAAGACTTTCAGCTCCTCTAGGAATATATCACCAAAATTTTTATTAGTCATATGTTTCCAAGAACTTGGTGCATTACATAATCCAAAAGCTATAACATTATATGCAAAGGTACCAAATATCATGCTAAATTTTGTTTTCAAGGTGATAATGTTTTAGAGGTTTAAAGCTTTTTGAGAACATGTATCTTTTGCCTACATAGATCCCTCATTTTTTTATCTTCCTCTGCAATAGCCATTTGGTTATAACCACTAAAGCAGTCCATAAACGAGTAGATATCCTACCTATTAATTGATCTAGAATCTGATCAATAAATTGCAATGGATAGTAATCTTTGACTGTCTTTCTATTGACCTCCCTAAAGTCTACCCAAAGTTGAATTTGATTATTTTTCTTTTTCTTGATAACTATTGGTGAATACCACTCCATGTGTTGTATACGAAATATTAGGCCAGTCTTACACAATTTTTGTAGCTCCTCAACTAGTTTATCCCTTAGCTCAAAAGGCATATGCCTCACTTTTTATTGAACATGGTGGCTACTCTTCTTCACGGGGGAATAGTATGTACCACAAACTAGGAGGAATACCCCTCAACTCATCATAGCTCCAAGTAAAAATATCATTGAATTCTTGGATCAAGGATAAATAGTCCATCTCTTCCAAACTAAGCATAAATCCTAATTTAATTTCTCAAGGCTCATCTAATGTACTAAGATCTAAATCAATCACATCAGCATCTCTGATTTTGTCTTGAGCTTCTTGGCTCATTCAAAGTCACCTGGTAGACATCTTTTATAGTGGAACTCTCTCTTAATTTATCATTTCATGAAGTCTCACTACTAGAAGGATCATTTAATTCATCTAATTCTATTGAAGATAGATGTACTCTCTTGCTTTGAGGAGATTCACGATATGCATCCACTATTACGTGTCTAGCACCTCTGTCAAAAATTAGATGACTAGTGAGTATATCAACTTAACAGTTAGATTGCAAGATCCATGGCCTTTCCTAATAATACATGGTATCTCAGCCACCCTATTGACCTAATAAGACTAAAGTCCAATATGTAATTCACATTAGCAACACACATGAACTTTGGCGGTGCCACCTTTCGATTATCTTAAATTGTTATCAGCCATCCAAAGAATTATGGAGGCATCCTTTTGGATTTTCAGTCCCAACCATTCCATAAATTCTAAACTCATAATAATATCCCATCAACATGTGCTGCCATCCCCCTTGGACAATGCTTTTCAGCGTACTCAAACCAGTTAGGGGTCAACGATGTAGCCAGTGCGAGGAATCTTCTTAAACTCTTTGCACACTCCTAGAGATAACTTAATTAGCTGCACAAGATTCACATCACACTTTACCTTGCAAAGAGAAATAGCTAAGTTAAATTCATGATAATTAGCTTTCTTCCATCAGACCATTCTTTCTCTTGGTTATAGTGAGTACGCTTCGGTGCCTCTTTCTTAGCTTTTACCTTCTTCTTTGGAAGCTCGTTATTGGAATTAGTTTTGTGATGAGTAGCTTTTAGAGGACTAGCTTCCACATCATGGGTAAGGAATTGTGTCCCCTTATCATCCTATTTAGGGCTTGCCTTAATAGGTTTTACATTATCTCTATCACCTTCTTTAATCTTCTGTCCTCTTGTAATGGCTTGTAAATTGGAAGTCTCAATTATGTTAATACACACAGCTTCAATAAGCATGACATTACTACCACTAGATAGCTATTCTATGATAGATTTATCTCTCTACAATATTTCATTTGGTCCCTCATCCTACTGAAGATTATTTCCTTGTGCTCAATGATTAATCAGACCTGGCTACTTACTCCCTTACTGAAGAGAGATAATCTTACTCTAGCAAGTACTAGCTAGATGGTTAAACTTTCCATGTATGTCACATTTGAGATTAGGATAGTTCCTTGGAAAGTGTTGACCACCATACCACTTATAGCTAAATCTTGACGGACCATCCTCTTTAGGACGTCAACTTCCTATCAAGTTTTGCTGCTTCTTTAGTAAATCAATATCTATGGCTATTTTTCTATACTATTCAGTTATCATATCGATATAATGCTTCATCATGTCCTTGAATTTGCCAAGAACATTTGATGCACTAGAATCATAACCAAGATCATCTACATGCCATTCAACTGGTCTAATCTCTTGATTAGGAATTGGTCTTATTGATTAATTGGCATGACACTAGGGTTTGTCATTTGGCTTCCATTATTTAGTGGAACCATTTGGCTAGCCATTGGCATAGCAAAATTAGGAGGAGCCGATAGCATGGGCACATTCTACATTATGCTTCCATTATTTAGTGGAACCATTTCGCTAGCCATTGGCATAGAAAAATTAGGAGGAGCTGATAGCATGGGCACATTCTACATTATGCTTCCCTTTCCATTTGAATTAGTCATAGGTGTACTAGTCACACCTTGACTTCCATTGGTCAATGCTAAACTATTTCCAAGACCTTGACTCAAATTCAAGTTTATCCTAGATGCATAGGGTGCTTGTAAGCATGATTCCACCTTCTCTGCTCATGTAATAGCAGTGTCTATATCAGTAAGGGCAACACTACTCAACTGCACTTGGATATTAAAGTGTACTCCACGTAAAAAGTGTTGGAGTTGGGTAATAGCGATGGAATAAGATTAGAGGTTTGTAATTAAGGAAACACCTCTTTCAGTTTCTTGTCATAAGTTTGAGAATTCTCATGAGGCTCTTGACTTGTCACATTCAGAATAATACACATCCAATACTAACCACCTCTCTCAAGGGTAAAATCTCTTTAAAAGACCACAAAGAATAAGTTGATCATGGTTTTGGTTCCAACTTCCAAGCCATGATACCACATTGCAGCTCTTCCTTTTAGAGTCATGTTGAAAAAAATTAAGAGATGTTCTTCATATTGAATTAGAAAATTGAACATTATTTTGTGGAACTCGTTGATGTGATGAAGCTCCATATCTTCCTTTCCTAACCCATTAAAAATGGATAGAGGAAAATCTAGGGCTAGTAGATCCGATGTTTCTACAAGTATTGCAATCGGTTGTGCCATAACAATGATTGGGTTTGCTCTAAGGGTTTGTATCTGTGGGACTATATTCCCACTTGAAGTAGATTGACTTTTTGAGGAAAGGGGAATGCTAGAGCTTCCTCCTCCCCTTGACGAACTGATTGGGATATTAATTGGCTCAACAACTCTTTCTTAAGGATATCAAGCTACTAAGCTTAGGAGAATAGCTTCTAATGATCTCAACTCACCATCTAGCCCATTTAGCTCTTTCTTGATATTGAATCTTAGCTTGATAATGTCTATCAGGCAATAACAGATCTATTTCAATGCTCTTTGGGATAAGATTAAATAAGTAGTCCCTACTAACCAAGATTCAAAAACTGCCACATGGCTCCTAACAAAGGCACCACCTATCGGGACCTAAAATGGGCCCTAACATTGGCTCTAGAGCTCTAGTCGGGCCTCCTATGCTCACTAAACAACTCTCTTAGCCTCATGACCAGCACTATCTAGAGGCTATACACTATTCTAAATAAATCATGCATTTGTATCAATTTATAGTCCAACAAATTTTTTACCAATTTTAAACTTCAATAGAGGGAGTATCCAAACATACAGGTGATTAATACCTCAATTCACAAAGAGCTCCCCCCATAGAGTGCTGTGGCTCCTACAGCTCTCCTATACCTTGGGGACTGGTCCCAGAATGTGCTATCTGCAACAAGCAATAAACATAAGTGTAATTGAGTCCTCTCATAATATAAATGTAACGATCTAGGAGACTATATATATTCATGACTTAATTTGTTTTCCAATACATTGCATTACCCTACAACCAAAGGGGATCTTACACTCTCAATGTTGGTCCCATATCCCCTACCGTTTATGTTTTCTTGCTTGCACAAATGTAGGGGGATTTCGTGATAATTTTTCATAAAAACAAGCCCTTAACACACACTTTAATATAGAAATGGAGGTAAACTGAGGAAAACCCTCATGCTTTACCTTCATTACGCAATCACAAATATTCTTCTATTTTTTGTAAATTTTATGCGTAAAACTCATTTTTTCTTAATTTATCTCTATCATTTGACTTTTTTACATGAATTTTTTATTCATTTCAACATAAATTATTGATTTCTTTGCTTTTTCTAAGATTTATGACTTATGTGAAGTGTGATCCATTAGCATACATAGTTTTATGTCATATGAATATCATTTGTTTTCAAAATCCAAAAACAATATTATTTTTCATTAAATTTTGTATTTTGGATTTTTACACTTTTATTATTTTTAATATGCATAAAGGAAAACGAATAAAATTTTGAAATCGCAAACATCTATAAACATGTTTCAACCAGTTTCAATCACCTTTTCATCATATGTACGAAAGATTCATCATAAAAATTGAATAAGAGTTGCTTACTCTAAACTCTACATATGTATGTCTCATATTTCGAGAAAGTGGAGTTGTTGACACATCCAAATCACCTGATCTATGTGTCATTATGCTTTTGAACCATCGTCAATCCTAGATTCATCGAATTAGCCCTCTCTCTCTCTCTCTCTCTCTCTCTCTCTCTCTCTCTCTCTCTCTCTCTCTCTCTCTCTCTCTCTCTCTCTCTCTCTCTCTCTCTCTCTCTCTCTCTCTCTCTCTCTCTCTCTCTCTCTCTCTCTCTCTCTCTCATGCAACCATATGAACAAGGACCAAAGAGGAGAGAGAAATAGGAGAGAGAAAGGTTGAAATTGGATCCTTTTATTTCCTTCATCAAATCGCATGCAGTTTGGAGCATCAGATGGCAAAGATGTATAGAGTCTCATCCTTTGAAGGTGATAGGTTGATGCAAAGAGACATGATTTGTCAAAAATAGGGAAAAAAAGGAGTGCAAAAGAATGCCCCCTTCCCATCTCGATAGGTTTTTGATCTTTTGCTTTCTTTTAATCATGTTTACACTTAAACCATTAAATTATGTAATTCAAATTTTCATGTTTACACACTTGTCCACAAGTGGTTCCAGCTTGGACGAAGAGACAAACGGCCTTAGAATTGCTATTCGACTAGATGGGCAATTTTCTAGCATCAAAATCTATCACTCTCTCTAGCCTCCATCATGTGCATTTCGGCTTCCAAATCTAGTAGCTGCTTCATAACACTAAACCTGTGACCATTAAATAAATAGACTTAGATTCACAAACGGACACTTGCATTGGATGCTTGGCATCAAAATGCATCTAGGAAAACTCCAATCTCCTTGATCCATGATTGTTTCATTTTTCGCTAAAAGCATCTCTTTTATAGCTTTCGAGTGACCTTTGCACTTGAATTTCAATTTAAAATCAACTCTTACTAGGCGAGAGGATATTTGGTAGTTGCTCATGCATTCACACTGAACACATTGTTCATCTTACTATCTTAGCTCTCTTTGAACCTATTTGCTGCATTGGGGGGTTCACTATATATATATATATATCCGCTATATACCGTGAGTTCGTGGCCTATTTATATATATCCTAATCTGTGAGTTTTTCTTGAATAAAACACAACCCTTTTCTATTCAATTTGTAAGTAACCCCTTTATATGACACCCTTTTGTATGTAAAAAATGTATAAAAATGGTGTTTTAAAAACCCCTTATTTTGAACTCTTATACATACATATATTGATGAGTGACTTCCCCCCTCCCCCAAGTTTGTCGAAGCCTTGTTTCTAGCCACTTGGTATGGTTTTCTTTAGCACTTGAGGCTTCATAAAGCACTCTTCAAGTGACATGACATGATTCCATCATGTCTAAAACCAATTCATCAGCACTTTCATTTGCTCTCTTTTGTGAGAGTTTAGCTTCATCTACTACTATAATCCTATACTACCAAGATACCAATTGGATCACTGGATTTCTACCATTTATCCCTTCACCATGATCTGTTTTTCTAGTTGTAAATACTTTAATTGCGTGATCATTGAGCCGCCTAGTGTAACCAAGCAACCCATTTTCACCCTCGCACATATACTTCAGTGAATTTGTGATTCTTGTTTAGCTAGAGGTCTATTGTTTAAGAGGTCAATTGGGTAGATTCCCCCATCAACCCACAAGTCCACATGTTTCCATCCCATTTGTTTGTAACCTAAGGGTTGACACTGGTACACTAGGCTCTTTTGAATAATGGGGCGTATTCAATCTCTACCTTAATATGCATCTCTTTCTTTCCTGTATTCATTTTACTATTAATAGAAACAGAGAGCGTACTTGGTTGTCACAGGAGGTAGAGTGGAGATGCACAAAGAGGCACACAAAGGTGCCAAGGGAAAGGAGAGTGTAAGTAATTCACTCTCTTAATGAAGGTTGCATAAACATAGAGAAGAGGTCACAATAGAGCCATGAGAGAGTATAGATATGGGGGAAAATAGCTCAGAGAGTAGGGATGTCCAAGACTTTTCATATTTTAGAAATTTCTATTTTACCTCCAAAAACATTTCCAAAAAACACGAAATTTGACATGTTGGTTTTTTTTTAACCGAAAGCTAGCGTATAAATAAATCCCAAAATATCTTTAAAGGAACTTTTGAAATTTCATTTTCCTTGTTCTCGATTAAAAAATCAATTACCTCGTATCTACTAATCATTTTGCATTGAAAATGAAGCACCACACTCCCATAACTAACTCCTTTTTTATTATAAAATTTGGTTGAAAAAGACTTCTTGAATGAGGAGAGAGAAGTAGTTTGAGTATATCTTTGTAGATTATATAAAAAAGGCAAAATGGGATTGCAAAAGTGGAGAGAGAAGAGGATTATTTTATAAATCTTCTCTTCTCTTTTCCTTGTTTTAAGGAGGAGAGAAAGGGGGGACTAAAAGGCCCATTTGTGAGTTTATTTTTTTCCTAATGTAGGCTACATGCAAATAGCACTCCCATAAGTAAAATATATATATCACAAAAGGAGAAAGAAAACATGGTTTAACCACTTAGTGTGGTAGATGTTTCTATAGGCTATTCACATATAGAGGGTGAGTTTGACGGCTCTAATTAAAGTATGGATGAGGAGTTTGGTAACTTGTACTATTTGTATACCTAGTGTTAGGAAAACCAAGACTGATGTAAAGGGATCACAAAGTACTCAGTAAGTGCACAAGTCAATAAGAAGGTATCTCATAAATAGGTTGATGTCATATATGGCAAAGGTTTAAAAATGAGTTGATCACCCACTTGTTTAAGGAAGCTATTGGTCATGTGCATTGAGAGAAAGCTATGGATAAAAAAATAATTGCATTGGATGTAAGTTACACTTTGGATATGGTTCCATTCCTTGAGGAAAAGAAAGCTATAGGTTGGAAGTGGGTTTACAAAGTAAAACATAAAATGGATGGAAATGTGAGTATGTATAAAACAAGATTGGTTACCAAATATTATGCACAAACTTATAAGATTGATTATGAGAAGACATTTGTGCAAGTGGCAAAGATGGGAACTATTAGAGCTTTGCAATGGCTATATAAAAGGTTGGGTCTTACAATAAATGGATGTAAAGAATGCATTCTTACATTCTGAGTCGCAAGAAGAAGTATGTATGGAGTAGTCTTGATTATGTGCGTAGGCTATGCAAAGCCTTATATGGGGTGAAACAAGCATTAAGAGTATTGAATGACAAGATAGCACATTAACTTGCCTCTATTCATTTTTGTGTTTAAAATGAAGATCTCTCACTTTATGGCATTAGAGTGATAGGGCTATTGTTGTGATTACCTTATATGTGGATGATTTGATTATTGGGGGTGATAATTAGCCAAAAAATGGGATGTGTAAAAAATCTTCTCAACCAAAAAATTGATGTGAAATTTTTAAAAAATATAGAGTACTTTCTTAGTATTGAGATGATAAGAAAATCTAAGGGGATATGGCTCTTATAAAGGCAATATATCGTGGATATGTTGGATGAAGTACAATATGGCTACAATCTCATTGCCATTGGATTAGAATGTGAAGTTAAGGGCTAATGTGAATGATATATTGGAGGATCCCACAATGTATAGGAAGATGGTGGAAAGTTTGATCTTCACCACTATCATTAAACTAGTTTCTAACTATATATTTGGCTTGGAGAGTCTGTTTATGCATGTGTCTCCCAAGACTCATTTGGATAGTGTGAGACATACCTTGCAATACTTAAATCCATGCTATGTTATGGTATCCTTTATTAGGTTAATTCAATGGCACAATTATGTGACTGCACCAATGCAAATTGAGTAGACAATGTATCTGATAGAAAGTGCACTAGTGGCTATGGGTTTTCCTTTAAGAGTGGATCTTTGACTTGGAGCAATAAGAAAGAGTCCATTATTGTATTATCAAGTACAAAGGTAGGGTATAGGGTTGTTGCTATGGCAATATGTGAGTATAGCATGCCCGTCTATCGGTTATCAAAGCACGTTTTAGCGGTCCATTGAGAAACTAATCTAAGTGTCATTGCTCGGCACTCCCATGGAATGTTCTGGGGTTTGTCACCTAGGGTTTCTCGAGTCCACTTTGCAATAGAACGTTCACGGCCGAACCCACTACGATTGCCTTGAAATTCAGGTTCCTAGGGATCAAGGTCTCTTGAAAGCATCCTAGCGTCGGGTTTTGGACATCCTACTTTACGCAAAGATACCCGATCCAAAGTAGATCCATGCCGCACTTGGTTCAAAGAGAATGGGAAACGAGAGGGGTGCACCACTCAACCTCTTTGCCCATAAGGCATAGTCTCATTCCACTCCCCTAAAATGGTATGAATCCAAATTCTAACCTAATAGTTTCTAAGGGTTGGATATCAGTAAAACCTTTTGAGAAGCCTCAAAGTTCTCTAGGACCACCTTGCCATAGGACAAACCCATCGAGGTTCCGTCCACCCTACCGTAGGACAGACCCATCCACCCACTTTCCTTGATATCTTTAGTATTCTAATTATGTCCTACCACAATTATATGTGACATTTAAAAATCAGTTTCCTTAATTAAGCCTTTTAGAGAACATGGTTCATTCAAGTAATTTATGGCATAGACACGAATACAGAGCAAGTGATCCTTTGACAAACAATCTCAAACAAAATTCCTTAACTTGTCTCCTGCCCATACATGAGAAATCATGTATCCCTTCTGTCCAACAGAAGTATCCAGTCCAAATCACATGGCACCATAATTTCTATCCATTATCGAGAATATGATCTTCCAATGACGTAGACATTGGTTTCAACTTCATTCCAGACTAGGCAAGGGGTGTTCAGAGCTCCATCTGACCCCAAGCGACCTAAGAGTGAGACACAACTTACGTGGTTGGTCTTTTCACCACTCGACCTTCAGCTCGTCAAATCGAACAGTGCCCTCTTGAGTTGAAGCATGGTGTGACCTTGGAGAAGATCCACCCATGCAAAATATCCTTCCTTAATTAATCCAATTAAGAATCAAGAACAATTAAGGCAATCAACCTGATATCATTGTTAACCCTCAAACAAACAAGGGGAAAATTTTGGAAAATCTAAATCAGAAGACAAGGCCAAGGCAAAAGTGATACGGAATACGAAGGCGTGCTAAGAAAAATATGAAAACACAAGAAGTGTAGAAAAGTCATAAATCAAGAAGAAAGGTGCACAAGAAAAAGTGCAAGTCAATATTCTTGTAAAAGAGCACAAGGGGCACCATGATTTATTCTAAGAGTGCCAGGCTCTCACCCGTGCAAATTGTGAAGGTAGACATGTGGTAGGAAGGAAGCTAAGAAGATAGGAGGACAATTAGAAAAAGGGCCTAGGCCACGGTTGGCCATGTAAAAAAGGGAATAAGGGGATGTCTGCTCAAAAGGGATTTAGGATTTTATATATAAAGTTAAAAAGTGAATGAGAAACCCATTCTTGTGTGTCGCCAAAAGTAGCCCTCTTCTTCTTCTTCTTCTTGCTTGCTTGAGCTTGTGCTTGAGACAGGGAGTGTGAGAGTGTGAGGGAGTGAGTGTGTTAGGGTGAGGGATGTGGTGGAGAAGCTCCCATCTTCTCCTCTTCTCTTCTCTTCTATTCTATTCTCTTCTCTTCTCTTCTCTTCTCTTCTCTTCTCTTCTCTTTCTCGCAACAATGGAGCTTCAAGTGTGGGGCTTGAGGAATCTGGAGCTCACTTGAAGCTCACACTTGGATCGTGGAGCTACCAAAGTGCTCGGGAGAGGAGGCAACTCGATCGAGCATGGAGATAAGCTCATTACACTCGTAGAGATGGATAGCACATCGGTTATGTGAGAGGTAGCCATTAGTGCTCGGCTTGGAATGTTTGAACAATAAGCAATCCATGGGACTTGGATCTTGACCGCCTCTACATTTTGGTTTTGTTGCTGAGACCACGGATTCAAGCCTTGAGTGCTTGTGCGCTTCGAATTGAGCATTGAAGTAGGATTTTTCTCAAACTCGTGCCTAAGGTAGATAGGTAGGAAGTGAGGGAATATGAAGAGGTATTCGATCTCCTTAGCAAGTAGCTTTTGGTTTTTTGGATTTGGAAAAGCAGGTTGGAGTAGTGTAGGTGTTTTTGTTATGATTTTTGCTTACATTTAGGTAGGATAGGAGCAAAACAAGGTGAGCTCACAGTAGGGTTTCTATTGTTGTATAACAGGCTGAAACAAGGAAAAGAAGGGCAAAAAAATGAAATTTTGGGTAAAATGTTGGTAAGAGGAGCAAGAATAAGGTAAATACAGACCTATGCAGGGCAATAAGAGGCTAGGAGTGGCAAGGAAGACCTCATTTGGCATTTTAGTGACTAGGGAGAGCTAGAGAGAGGGCTTGCAGGTTCATGCCTACATCAGATCGATCGGAGCTTATCCGGACTTGCAGTGAGATTCAGGTATGGAATGTCCTTGGCTCACAATCCTCCTTGATTCTTGGAAGTTCTCGTAGCCACTAGCAACATCTAGATTTAGATTTTTGGCAAATAAGCGATCAACATGCGTTTTGGCTGGCGGAATCGAACGCCCACCATAGTGTCCGATTCCCAGAATAGGACCAAGAAAACTCTCTAATTCCTAGAATCGGACACTTGGACAAACCCAACTCGTCCAATCAGACACCCTGTCTAATTTTGAAAATCCAACAACCCAAAATCGGACCATTGGGACTCAAACTGTTTGATCGCAACGACAATCGGACCACAGAATCGGACCAACAACCTTGTCCAATCGGACCAACCCATCTTGAATCGGACACCCGATCCGATTCCCAGAATCAGACCCACCCATCTTATCCAATCGGAGATACCTTGTCCGATTTTCATCCTAGAATCTGATATAAAAATTGGACCATCTAGAATTGGACACTTGCCAAATCAGACATCCAATTTCCAAAATCGAGCGCACAAAAATTGAACACATGAGGATCGAATACAAGAAAATTAGACATCCCATAATTGGACATCCAATTCCCAGAATGGAACTCCTAGAACAACTAATAATCGAACCACTAGAATCGAACCGCTTAGACTCGGACCGTTCAATCGGCCGATCGAACCAACCTAGAATTAGACGTTCGATTCTAATAATCAAACTCATGAGAATTGAATAGAAAACTGTCAAAATTAGACAAGTGAATAGAATACAAATTTGAGATATCTAAGCTCTCAAACCGACCTAGAGACCATATAATACCATATTGGGGAATATGTGAATTTTCAATAAGTTTGGGACACGTGGTCAAATCTTTGGATTTGTCATAACTTGAACACTATAACTCCAAATCAAGAAATCTATAGCTCAATAGATTCCAGTTTTCAAGTGCTTTCAATGATAGGTCACATCATATGGTTTTGAGAAACTTATGGGCATGTTATTCGGGTGCCACCTTTTTAGTATTCAAAAAATGGGAATTGGGAGATTCCCAAACTCACTAATATTGTGTTATATAGAGCTGAAAGCACATCATAGACTTATCATTGGGCTGAAATCTAGAGCAAATAGTTCAAAACTTGGCTACAAACAATCATTCAAATCATGCATGGTATCTACCATAATGCCCCTATAGGCCAGGGGGGACTGCCCCTCCCCCCCAAAACCCCACAGACCCTCTGCACCTCCCCCAAGTAGGTTGGAGAGAAAACGCGCGTCGTGACAAGTCCTTCAAATTAGATCCTAGTGTAGTAATGGCTCTACACAAGCATAGATTCTTACTTGCAAAATAGCAACCAAAATCCCATACCCGAACAAAGACAAATAGAGACCCTAGAACCTCAATTGGCCAATCTACCCAACAAGGGAAAAAAGGCCACACCACAAAAACATGTATATATTTCATTTGGACTACATCTAGTCAAAGTAGAATTGGACAACATCAATCTATAACTAAGAGGATGATAGACATGACAATCTTGATGATATATGCACCTCAAGCGGCATTGCACAGATGACCCAAGAAATTAGTGGAGAATCCACATCTAGTTGTGTAGTTAGGGACTCAAGGGCATGTATCAGAAGGCTTGAATTTATAAGCAAGACCCGAAAGATGAATACATAGTACCGCCTGCTTACCTTAGGATCAAACTCACTGCAAAAAGAGAGCATAGTGTCGATATTCTCATAGATGAAGCAGCTTATTTTAATATCTTAACCTGTGAAGGATGGACCCTACTAGGCCAACCAAAGCTCACACCAACTGATGCAACTCTTAATTCTTATGAGAGACATCCACAAGCACCTATAGGGAGTGCAAAATCCTTATAACTATTGAAACTAAAATCTTGCCTATCCTATTCCATGTTCCTTCTAATAGTGCTAATTGTGGAAATGAAACCCTCCTAGGACGACCCTTCAAAAGGGTGACCGAGTGTGAGACTGATTATGTAGCATAGAGGATACACTTGACACTATCGAGTGTGAGGATAATCACAACCTTTAGTAAGAGTGACCTCATCAAACCTCAAGGAAAGGACAAGGAACATTCTAACCTCATCAAACCTCATCAAACCTCAAGGAAAGGACAAGGAACATTCTAACATATCAGGAAAGCCTAGTAACGAGAGCAAGGACTTGTTGAAAGAGTTGATACAAGCGCATGTTGAACAGAGAGAACCAATCAGCGAGGCCATTCTTGAAAGAGGAAGGTCAGGAGATAATGCCAAGGATAGGATTTGGACTTAGAAATATCGTAGAAGACCACCAAAGAATCCGGAGCCTTATAGATGAAGGTATGGATGGAGAGCCAGCACAACGCCGCGATGGATATCCAAAGTGTTACTACATGCTCAAGGGTATTACATAGGTAACCGAGGGATTTGGGTACCAAAACCCCCTGCTAAACCACCTCTGTAGAAGGCCCGATTGTATCAAAAGCAAAGAAGAGTAGGAGGAAATCTTTAAAAAAATCCAAGTCTAGAGTCAAAAACATTGGAGTGACTGAGCCCCTCATGATTGAAATCGAGAAACCAAACAGGACTATTCAAAAGGTAGACCCTCAGTCTAGTATGCCTAACAAGCGGATGTCATATATAACCGTCGAGTGTGCACAAAGACCACTAGTGCCCAAGGAGCCTTTGACTTCCCAAAAGGATAATGAGCACCACAGACATAATGTTGCTCATGATAAGGTTGATTGCTCAACAAAGCAAATGGAAAAATCGTCTAATAGCCACGAGAAAATCATCCAGCCACTACCAAGTCCACCTAGGAGTTCCCAATCTCCTACATCCTCTTTCCCTAATCGGACATAGGAAGCACAACAATAGTCATCAAGTGTAGCTACTCAATCCCAATCTCTATCTCCATCTAAGCTTCCAAATGCCCAAGATGCGGGACATGACACCGCCCGTAGCCCTCAACCTAAGGATATGCCTGTGCAATCCATTGTGACTAGCTCAATTGATGCTCAATTTGCACAAGTGAATGCGAAAAGAAAAATAAAAGACACGACCACTTCTGATATGCTTAAGGACTTGACACTACAATCTACCAATAGTGGCTAGTCAACTGAATGAGCCACTACTACTTCCAATTAGGAATCACACCAGTCACAAACTTTGGCCCTGACGACGCCCCTTGCGAAATGTGTCTTTAGCAATTCGCATGTGGAAGAGGTGTCACAACCAATATCCTTGACACCTCTAGCACTTCCAAAGCACCTAAAGCCTAGGCTTGATGAGAAATCTCTCAAAGATTTGGCCAAGGAGATGGCGCATCTAACCAATGAACCAGAGATGAAGTGCCTGATGAAGCTTGATCACAAGCTAATAGCCATCACACATGTGTATGTCCATGTGGATAGTGAAAGGCCAACACCAGAGCACACAAAGCTCATAGCCAAACCCCTGACTTGGGGCGAGAGCAACAACATGTTTGCTCTCACTATGTAGTTGTCTTGCTAAGGAAGCTATGAAGAACATCCCAAAATCCAAAGCTAGAGAATTGCGCTTGATACCCTCACTCTATACTACACAATGTGAGACAAACAAGAAAAAGCTTGAAGTAATCAAACGAAAAGGGAAGGGACAATGTGACTTTGTGCAGAAATTGTACTCCAACCAAATTTTGGCAGCCAAAAATGGCCACTGACTAATGACACTCGCTGAGAAAAGGAAAGCCCTTTGGACATCAACACATGATCCCACGTACATTGCCCCAACCTCATTAAGAGTGTTGTAAATGGTCCATGAGGTCTAGCTTTCTGCCACTGTCCAAAATCATCCCTTGTATGATAAACTACTTCTAAAAGAATATCTACATGTGGCTAGCAAGCTAGGAGTAGGGAGCATGGTTCTTGATGTCAGCACATATATCTTCTGCCTCACTCAAGACCCTGGAATCCTAGATCTCTATGCTTCCTATCAATACAATCCTGACTTCTTCAACTGGTTTCGTCCAAGCCTACATGATAGGAACCCTAAATGGTCTCTTGGTTCTACACTAGAATCACTCAAACCTCTAGAGCAAGAGAAAAACAACTGTAAACACAACACCCACTCTGATAAGAAACAATGGAGGCATGTTCCAATGGGTAAGAACAAGAGTCTAAAGAAAACACCAAACCAGGAGCAACTGCCAACGCAATTGGATGAGGGGATAGACGAAGGGGAATGAGCTGAAGAGCTAGACTCTCCAAAAAGAAAGGTAGTTGTACCCTCACAACCTAGCGAGGCTGTTCAGTAAGCTGCAGCTATGTCCTATGAGAAACATTAGAGAAAGAGAATGTTGAGGCCCAACCAAGCACATCTGAGCGGTGGATTTTGCCTGAGAAACATGCTAAAAAATAACCATAAAATCCAAATTTCAAGGGAAAAATAGACTTCGTCGAAGGCGACAGCTGTATCAGTATGATTTTAAGCGGCAAGTCACAGCTGAGTGCCAAAAGTTCTTGAAAGACCCACCAAGCAATGGTTGGGAAATTTTCATAATTTCCCATAATGTCGGGTGAGACCGTGAAAAGAGCCAGAAAATGGGGGATTTTGAAATAGATGTGCAGGATTTTTGGGAGTGTGAATCGGACGCCAAACAACCAAAGACTGGTGGGCAAATGGCCAAACTTGGTGAGAAGGGGCCAAAAATGAGAAGTGAAAGGGGGTGACCTCCCAAAAATCAATTTTGGGGGGGGGGGGGGGATTTTTTCTACGGGCGGTTGAAAAATGGCATCATACTCCCCTCCTCCATGGAAAAAAAAGAGCATGTGGGCTAAAGAACAACCCTCCCCCCCCCACCGATTACATTAATGATCTTGTGTCTTTCTTCGCCCTCCATTGCTACTCTCCACTCATCCAATGGCTACCTGGACATGGAGAAAAAAATCAGTCTTTCTCTCACCTCCCTCTCTCTCCCCTCTATGGGCTATTCATGCACACTATTTTAAGGGAGGAATCGTGAAGGAGATTGCAGCAAAGGATAATTGAGATTAATGGAGATGCTGAAGATTGATGTGCAGCATGGAATTGATAGCAATGGAGGCTTCATCCGTTGGTCACGCACTCATTTGATGCATCTCGGATTTTATAGAAAAACGGTATGACTATTTTTAATGAAGGAAATGAAGCTTTTTTGACATTTTGTGATGGAAATGATGTTCTTATGTGATGAAAAAGTTGTTTGAGTGGTGGTTGCATCATGTTTAATTATTGTTTATCAGAAAATTCTGATTTCATAATGATTTACATGCAGTATTTAAATCTCGCAAAACCGGAATGTGGTTTTTAAGGGTAAAATGATGGTTTTGTCGTTTCGAGTGGGTGAAATGTGCTCCTATGAAAAAAATGGAAAATTAAATTAAATTTTAGTATGTTGAAATGATTGATATAAGAAAAATAAACAAATAATAGTGATTATGATCAAATGAATGCTAAAAAAGGAGAAAATATGAGAAAAATAGAAATACACTTTATAAAAATAAGAAAAAAATATAATGAGTGTTTGTGAATGTATATTAGTGGTGGAGCATGAGGTAAGTTTGCCCCATCTCTTTGTCAAAGTTCGTAATTTATTGCTTTTCATACATCAAAACATGATAAAATGAACCCCTGCACCTATGCAACAAAAGCATTACCTAAAAGTAGGGGGTGGAGTGTTTGAATGATGCAATTTTGGGTATTGATTATTTTTTATTTTGCTTATGCATATCATGATATAGGGTTCATTGTATTTTAAGTAAGAGGATAGAAGCATGAGCGTTGTCTCGGTGCTATCCTTACATTGCCACAACAAGTTAGTAAATGAGCATTGGAAAGCCTCATTGTGTACGACACATTTCTAATTGAAAATTATGTTTGAGCACTTTAGGATCATTCACTTTTACATGTACATATCAACCATGGTATCAGAATACAAAGAACTGGATACATAGCACTTGTTTTCTGTGATGATGACCTACACTTGAGTGTGGGAGATGACCTAAGCTGTAGGTTAGTCGATCATTTTCTTGGGGAATTGTTTGGTAAGGACACATGGTATCTCTTGAAATACGTTCAAAATGAAAGAATGGAGCTTGTATTGTGTGTACTTTATGTTGGAGCAATGCATCTTGGGGCGCCAATCCCGGAGGTGTAGGAGAGTCATAGTGGAGCCACGGTAGTCAGCCGAAAGGTGCTTCCCCTATGGTTGTGCTACGAGGTATTATGCCTATATGTTATGGGATCTCCCTCTGAGGAGAAGGGATGGTAAAAGTTGGACTATGACCTAATACAAACATCGAATCGACATTAAAATTTAGTGTAGAGTGAGTCCTGGATGCTCCTGGTCCACAAGGCCATGTGGTGGGGTTGTCTAGTGTGTGTGCATGAGGTCTGGCTAGTGTTATAGCTAGTGTCGGTCCATTTTAGGTCCCATAAGTGGTACGTTTTCCGGGAGCTACCTAGAAGTGGCGGTTTCCAAATCTTGGTCATATATGGGACTTGTTAGCCTTGTGCTTTAATTGAGAGCTGCCTTGAAGTGGTGGATGTCAAGTTAGACTGGTTAAAACTTTGGTCATCTTTATGATAATTAATCCAAGAAATCCCCAGAACCCAAAATATACTTTTTCTATCCTGAATGGTCTAGTGGGATCTTGGACACATCATGTGATTACCTATTTTATCATTTTCCCTGAAAGTAACACCATGCTTGAGTTCGGGTCACTATGGAAAAATATCCATGGAGCAACCTCTAAGATTAACAATCCATGGGGATTAGAGAAACAAGAAAGTGAAAATAATGCTAAGATGGCACAACCATTTATGATCATTCATGATGATAATGTAATAGAGGAAAAGACTATAACAATGATGGTCAATATGCACATAGGAGGATAGGCTAACTATGATCTCAAGAAACATCCAATGCCAGTGCCCGACGCAGTTGGGTATCATAGTGTGATTGCTAAGATCCATAAAGCATCTGATGATGTCTATGTGTGTGGAACACCATTGTTAGCATGGAAGACTTTATTAGGATCTATCCTAAGTTTGAGAAAAGTGGGGGCTGATGAGAATATGCTCACTAAAACACCACTAGCAGATGATGGGATAGATTCCATATTGCATAGTGTTGGCCTCCCTAAACCACTTTATGAGTTGGTGGAAAGGGAAGTTCATGGAGCCAATGACTTTTCAACACTTGTAAAGGTGGAAGTGGAAGAAATTAAAGACCCTAACACGCTGGTACTAGGTGAAGAGGAATATGAGGATTTTAATGTCCCAATGCTGATCCCAAAGGAAAGGACTAAATTCCCTCCTTCTTATAGGGATCTCCCATTGTTTCATGGGTCGGTTAATGAGGATCTAATGGTGCATTTACAAGAATACGACCTAACTTCCCTTGTAAGTGGATATGATGATATTCATCGGATGCTCGTATTCTCAAGTATCCTAAAGGGAGAGGCTAGAAAATGGTACATGAGCCTCCCAAGGGGTCTATTAAATCCTTTGAGGAATTGCGTGATCGATTTTTAGATGAATATGAGAAGAAGGTGCCTACTATGACCCAAGTTTTAGGGCAACTTATGCAGATTAGGCACGAGTCCTATCCTTCTGTTAAAGAAAACGCTAGAGCCTTTGATGATATTTTGAGGCTTTGGCCAAGAAGAGCTACTGCATTGCCAGGTGATGTGCTATGTGAGCTCTTTTTGAGTGGCTTAGAGATTAACATGAAAATCCAAGTGGGAATGTAGAATCCTAAGTCGTTAAGGGAAGAAAAGACACATGCCATTGATTATGAGAAACATATTCAGAGATGTTGGGAAAACTTTTGGAGTTTTTCCCACTCAGTACAAGTGCATCCTAGATTCCAACCGTTTCTACAAGGAGACAGCTCACTTGTTGATACCAAGGAAGCCTATGAGGGAAACCTTGGTAGCCAAAATCTCCAAGCAAAAAATGGCAATAGTAGGGATAATATACCCTCAGGGGATCAAAATATTCCAAGCCCACTAAGTCCCATCAAGGCTTGCAATGCTCCCATGAGAGGTAGTTGTGACAGTAAGATTTATAGAACCATTGTGCCTATGAGTGTGGATAAGTACCCTATAGGTGGTTCTAGTTTTGCTAGTGAAAAGGCTCTAAGGAGACCTTTTCCATCTTTAAATGAGTCATGGTTTTGAATTGATGTTGTTCCTATTAGTAAGAGCATGGTTCCTATAAATAGGCAATTGCAGAGTGGAAAAAAGGCAAGTAAAGACATCTCGTGTAGAGAAGATGTGGCATGCCAAAGGTCCACCTATACTAAATAGAAGCCATAAGGCTGTAAGGCCATCTAATAATAGTGATAAATCTAGAGTGAGTCCGTTGGACCAATGTGGGCAGTCGAGGCAGCCTAAGAATGTAAGACGGGATGTGAGATGGGTTTGGAAACCCAAGATCTTTCAAAATGTGGCTGATGCATTAGATACAGTGTCAATAACACCATGCAGATGTATTGTGATCAATTCCCACATTGTTAGAGTGTTTGAGGTCGAAAGTCTACCGTGGGGATAAGAGACAGCAAGGTGAAGGGAGATTCAAGGAGTGGAGTAGACGGAAGAGAAGGGGTTGAAAGAAGGAGAAGATATGAAAGAATACTCGCATAAAGAAATAGAAGATGTAGAATAATACTCACAGAATTGAAGCCTGTCAGTTTATTTCTCCATTATGAGAAGACAAATCTCTTGTACACAAAAACATACACAAATTGATACCTTCTTCTATGCTGCTCAGACTACCAATCGGATGCTTCCATTTCTTCAAAAGGGGGGTAAAATACCAACACTTCTAGCCAGAATTCTACCAGATCACTCCTTCATCTCCCACTTCGTAGTGCTGTCCACTGCCTGAAAACAGTGATCCCGACGCGTGCAATTTCATCCATCTCTCTTTTTACATAAAATACTCATAGATGGCTAAAATCTACATGCTTTCTTTTACATATCATCCTAATCTAGAAGCTATCTATAGTTTTTGGATTTTTTTTATAAGAGATAATATCTAAAATATCATAAATTGGCTACACTTGTCCAAAAAACTAATATGTTTGAACCATAGACACTAACACTAATGTCTAAAATGGCATTGGCTCTCTAGATCAATAATAAAGCCGCACTTTAGAGTTTCTCACATGGTGTGCATGATCAATAAGAAAGCCACACTTTAGAGTTTTTCACATGGTGTGCGCTTAGCGGCACAATATCCAAACTTAATTCTTTCAAAGGCTTGTAGTTGCCTTGATCCCCAGTAAAAAAGGCATTTGCTTAGTAAGGTCATGTAGAGGAGATGCAACATACGCAAAACCTCGTATGAACCTCCTATAGTATGCACATAGGCCCAAGAAACTTCTAACTTCATGTATGGAAGTAGGTGTAGGCCATTCAAAAATGGCTCGAATCTTCTCAGGATCCATTCTCACCAAATTGTGAGAAACAATATGGCCTAAGTAATGAATTTTTAAAAGGAAAAAATCACTCTTCTTAGCATTGACATGTAGTCTATGCTTGCGAAGCTCTTGAAAACTAATAGATATATGTTTTCTATGCTCTTCTTCAGACCGTGAAAATATTATAATGTCATCAAAGAAGACACCTGTGAACTTTGAGTGAGGTCTGAAAATTCTCTCCATCATTTGATTGAATGTGGCAGGTGCATTAGTCAAACAAAATGGCATGACTAAGAACTCATATAGTCCAAATGTCGTTCGAAAAGCTGTCTTATGAACATCTTCAGGTGCTATCCATATCTAGTGATAGCCGCTCTTGAGATGAATGCGACTAAAGATACTAGCCCCTTGCAACTTATCCAAGGTATCATCTTTCATTGGGATAGGAAAACAATTCTTGATTGTGATCTTGTTCAAAGATCTGTAGTTTATGCACATACAGAAAGAACCATCTTTC
The DNA here is from genome assembly GCF_053477565.2 of Lygodium microphyllum. Taxonomy (NCBI): domain Eukaryota; kingdom Viridiplantae; phylum Streptophyta; class Polypodiopsida; order Schizaeales; family Lygodiaceae; genus Lygodium; species Lygodium microphyllum. Next base: position 64,587,833 of record NC_141144.1, on the reverse strand, counting down.
TTTTAAACAAGTAAGACTGGAGAAAAGTATGGAGAAGAGCTAGGTTGAACTAACCCTTTTTCCAACAATTCGTTTACTTGTTAGGATCTCCTCTTGCTGACTTGCACTTACTCGGTAAGGTGGTTGTTAGGTGGTGAGCTGCCTGGGATAAGATCAATTGTGTGATCTTCCGGGCGCTTAGGAGGAGTAACTCTCCTGGGAGTGAATCACTAAAAAAATCTTCATATTTTTTAACAAAATCATGTCTAGTTTGATCAATTAAAGAGAGGGGTTCTTTTAAAGTTTGAGACTTAGAAGCATTAGTTGGTATTGTGTGTTCACTAGGAGTCACTATAGTGGCTCTAGTGACCTTTCATATCAAACACACCTCTTGGGAGAGGCATCCACGACCAAAGAAGAGTTATTACGAGTGATTATTGAGTATTGTAGTGAGGATATGATGTACTATTGATAGAGAGAGAGAGAGAGTCAGAGAGATAGCCAATTTTGGTGCAAACAATGTATCTATCTATGAGAGATTGTGAGACAAAGTCATGAAAACTTTAAGATGAATCATATATGATATATTTCCATTCAAACTAGAGTATTATTTTTTGTTTTAAATTTCTAACAAAGAATTCTATGAAGAATATGAATTGAATGGTAGATTCTGTTAAAGTTAAAGTCATGGGAGAATTGTTTCTATGAAGCTATGTAAAGATTTTTTGTTCCTAGTGTTGTTTTCTTTGTGGTGATAATATAAAAGATAAAAGTGATGGTTGTTGATAATATAAGATAGATTTCTTTGTAGTAGAAATCCTATTTCTTTTTTGTTCCTTTTGGGGCTCCAAGAGACCACAAAAACACAATACAATACACCTTTTTGAATGGAAATCATCACATAGCATTCTTCTTCAATAGTTTCATAGTCTTCTCTCATAATCTCTCATTCATAGGAACATTGTTTTTCATAGATTTGGCTCTCTCATTCACTCACTCACTCACTCTCTCACATGCTCTTCCTCAATAGTACAATGGAATAATCAAGAATAATCATATATAACCCCTCTTTGATCATGGATACCCCTCCCAAGAGGTATGTCTCCTACGAAAGGTCACTAGAGCCACTACAATCATATATAACCCCTCTTTGATCATGGATACCCCTCTCAAGAGGTATATCTCCTACGAAAGGTCACCAGAGCCACTACAATGTCCCTTCATAGCTCAACAGTGTCACTATCACTTCAATCTTTACTTGAGTCTTCAATAGCTACTTCTTCCACTTCTTTGAGCTATTTTGAACTTGAATTTATATTTTACCAAGGTTTAAAAACTTCCCCAAACTACACATTTATCTCACATAACACTTATAGAGGTATATAGAATAGAAACATAGGCTTTACAGAAGCTCAACAAAGGGTTAATAGAAAGTCACCAAAAAGCATTTAGCTCAACTAGAACTATTCAAAACTATCAAGAATCATTCAATAAGCTTCCAAACACTCTCAAACACCATTAATAATCATTCCATCCTCTCATATAGAAAGAAAACATAGCAAGATAGAAGCTCAATAGAACTAATCATAATCAATCAGACACTAAATAAAACATCAAGAAAACATCATATCTCCACTGAAAAACATCATGAGCTTCTCAAACCTATTCAAGCTTATCCAAAACACTCTCAAACACTTCCAAACAAACTAACTATCGTACAAAATCCATAAAAAATCAATCAATTAGTCCACAAAAATAACAAAAACCAACCAAAAAATCAAGTCATTACAACCCTCAACATATCCCCACACTTAATTAGGGAGCATCCTCGCGACCTTAGTAAAAGAGAATAGAAGTTCAAAATATAGCTCATCTTGATCTTCAATAGCATCTTCAAGAAACACCATCCAAGTGTATGACCCCAACTTATAACTTGCATCTAATAAAGAATTTCAATGAAAGGAAATCACTTTTATCCATTAACATAACTTTGAAACAGAAAATCATGATAAACTTTTAAAGGATATATGAGATTTGTTTTTGCCATAAGCATCCATCCATTATATAGAATCATGAATGACCATCAATCAACTTGCAAGATAGTGGTACCTAATAAACCGACTCTCCTAGAGGAGAATCCCTCAAAGAATCCTTATTCTATTGACGGTTGATACAAATGGTCGTGAATTGGACAGCTCTCTTTCCATCCTTGCTTCGAATTTGTGCATAGGCAGACCCATCATCTAGAACCTTAGTCTCCATCTGAGACTCAGCAATAAATGGTTGTCCCAAAATAATAGGATAAGAATAAGAGTTTTGCACAAAGAAATGATAAGACTCACCCACATCTCCAATAGAAATATTCAAGTTCAGACAAGCAACAAACAAATCTCCTGCAGTGTTGTTAGCCGCACGCATGTGTCAATCATGATCCACATCGATTGGCCATCTACCAACATCATATAAGCCTCGCACTATGACATTAATCTCAGAGCCATGATCGAAAAGAGCAACACAAGGAGTCTCTATCTCTGCGAGATTGACTACAGTCTCTGTAGTCACATGAGCCTAGTGACTATAAGAAAAATGGCTTCAAGGCACCAATCTAGGTGTGTCTTCACTCACATCATATTGTACAAGCTGAAGTAAAGGATGGAGAGACTTCTTAGACTGTATACATAGAGCTCCATTTGTAGACTCCTCAATAGTCTCCTCGTTAGAATCAATCTCCTCAATCTGTAACCCATAAAGAATAGCCTCGGCACAATAGCTAAAGCCTCTCGATGGATCATATCCTATTTTAGCTCTTCAATAACCTATCATTTTCTTTTAATGATGTCAATGATAATGTTATGAAATTCTCTTTTTCCAATCCCCAAGACTTCTCCAAGAGTAAATTTAATTTTGAAATTAAGAATCCATTCCTCAAGTACGTTTTTCAAGTCTGTGGTTGTCTCAATGTCAGATAGCAACTTGAATCCAGGTTGCTTTTTCGGCTTCAGATCCTTTGGCTTTGGGGCCTTCTGATATTCTTGTACCTTTGGCTTCTATACATCAGCCATAATCTACTCTGGACTTGAAGAAGAAGGCTGAAGAACTGGATCACTCCTCCTAGTCGCCCTTTTTGATCCTTCAGGTTAATCATTATCTCTTTTCCACTTTTCTTCAACGAGTGCCTCAAATCCTTGAGATTTCATGATGTAAGTATAAATAGAAAAGACATCTATGCGATCATTCCATCCAATCCCTTTTTTTATTGCATCTCCTATGGTTGAAAGTTCAGATGATGAAGATTTTCCCTTCTTCTCTGCATGCAATGCATAGGACCATGAAGGAGATTTATCCTTCGGCAACTGCTTGAAGATCATAGGCAACAACTTCTCTTGCCACCTCTCACATCACATAAGAAGAGCGCAAAAGAGACTCCTCCAATAATTTATTCATACCTCATTTACCAAAAATTGGTTTAATTGGTTGCTATGTATCTCCGAAACATAGCATCTTGTCCTTCCAAACCACCAACTTTAATATTTTCATGTCTTCAAAGTCTTGACAATCCTTCCACTCATGGTCTGGACTATCGCACCACATGCAACTGCAAACACGATCATTTCTAGAAGAATTTATAGGACTAAAGAGGTTGGGGCTGAAATTGGCGTTGGGTTATTGTTCTCTTCTAGTCATCTTAATTTCAAGATCTTTCAAGTTCTTTGAAATTTCCTCCACCATGTCTTCGACAGTCGGTTTGGCAAATGGTCTGACAACCATAGCAAGAATAGGCATAGGCATAGGCATAGAAGTAGGCATAGACACAGGGTGAGAAATAGGAGAAAAAGTGGAAGGAGCAACAAGAGAAGTAGGAGAAGTCAAGGAAGGAGAAGACATTGGTAGAGGTGTTTGCATGCCATTCTGTAAGCGAGCCTTCCATCTCTACCTCTTTGTCAATGTGGAAACCGCATCAACAGTATCTTGCCAATCTGTCTTTAATCCCATAGGCTGGGTACGGTCTTCAAAAAGCTCTCCCAACTTATCTTGAAGTGTAGGATCAACTGCCTAAAATAATAACTCCAATTTATTCTAGTTTAGAGCTCTTTGTTCTAGTGCATCCAACTAGTTATATCACTCTTCGAACTCCCACAATAACTCAGAAGCAACAAGACCTTTGTTGGGCTGATAGACCCACTCTTTGATGAATGTCTTTCGCGTAGCAATACCATAATCCTCCATAAAATATTCATCTTTGAGCACTTTCTTGAAAACATTCCAGTTTGAGTCTTGCACAAACAAATCCGTCACTCTAACCCATAAAGCAAGTGTGACAAGCCATAGAAAATAGTTGCTCCAATTGGTTGGAACTCTAAAGAAGTGCATCTAGCTTTCAAAGGCTTTAAAATAGGCTAAAAATTTTTTACCATCAAATAATTTGCATTCACTAACCACAACCTCGATCCCTTGGGTTGCACCATGTGTATGCTATTGTTCTTGATGCAGCATTTGTTGTTGATCCAATTGTTGCTGATGTAACTGATGCTGCTGCTGCATAGATAACTGCATTTGTTGATTCTGCATCATAATGGCTAAAGAAAGAGTTTGTAATAATGTCTTCATCTCATCAGTCGAAAAGGTAGAAGCACTTGATGATAAAGTGGGTGGAGTATTTGAAGAGTCTCCCATCTTGACGATCAGAAGTGATGCTCTCACACTGGGTTCACCAGATATCACACAGGATTCACGCGGGGGGTTCGTGAAAGTTGCTCTGCACAAGAAAAAAATAGGCTTTGTGCATTGAGAGGCCCATCCAGTGCATGCAACACTACATTTACACATCTCACCTCTCATTTGAATATAAAGGGCAAGGATTGGTCACTTACCCCACCCTCTGTCTCATGCTCTATTGATAAATACAGAGGGTAGTCCATACTCATATCCCCATCTAGTTGTGAGGATGAATCACATCACTCAAAGGATTTTCGATGAAGATTGGCTTCGTCTTGTTGATGATGTCAACTTATATCAGTTAATGAAGAGACGTACCCAGGGAGGTAGCCAGCAAGTCTAGTATTTGGATTGCATGTTAGAAATGTTATCTATTGATATAGAAGTCAGAAGCACCAATGCAGTTGCAAGATACAAGGCACCAAGGGAGGTGATGTGGGAACTGCATTCTGCAAGAGTTATGCTAGCGAGTCAGCTATCTTGGACTGTAGGTTGTTGCCACCTTTTCTACAACTAGCTTCCCATCCAAGAGTGGTTGTCACCTATGGAACAAGACCTGTTATGACGGAGAATTTCTTTCTTTTATCCCATAATAGTTTTTTTTTTCTTTTTCATTTTTTTATTATTATTGTATTTTATTTTTAAAACTCTTGACAGTGTTTCCACCTTTTCTTGAAGAATAGGTAGGCATGACAGGGACCAAAGTCCTTTTCTCTCAATCGATATATTTTTATGTTTTTCGTTTCTTTTTTTTTCTCAAAAAGGAGAATGCCAGGAGACCATATATCAAAACCATCCTCGGTACCTTTGTTGGATCAAATGGAAAGGGAGAAAAGGAGGGGTTGTAGGTGGTTGTGAAGGGCTAGAAGAATGAGGCCACCTCATCAGGATAAGCAAGAGGGCTATCAGGAGCAACATGCAAAGCCTTACCAATCGAAGCACAAGGGATAAAGGGACTATCGATGGTGATTGTTAGGATCCCCAAGGAGGGTAATACTTCTTGAGGTGATAGCCATTAATTAGAAAGGGATCATTAGAGGCATCGACTATCTGTACTTGGAGAGAGACATTAGGATTGACAGCAAGTACCTTATAGGGGTCCCCATCCATTGCTGTTGGAGCTTTCTTGTTGTTTGGAAACTTGCCAAATCTTGAGTCATAGGCCAGGACTAAGTCACCTTCCTTAAACTCCTTCTTCTTGATGAAGTTATCATGATAGGCCTTGCATCGAGCTTGTGTGGCTTCCATACACTACTATACGGTCATCCTGAGTCTTATCTAGACATTCCAAGTTCAAGAGACGACATTAGAGAGACTCTTCAACTCCAGGCACTCTTTGATAGCCACATGAAGAGAGGGTAATTCCAGTTCAACAGGGAAGGACAGCCTCTATGCCATACACTAGCTGAAAAGGGGTATGTCCTATAGCAACCTTTTGGGAGGTTCTGTACACCCAGAGGGCCTGTGTACGTGCATCATCTCATGGTGATGTGGAGTAAATCATCCTTATCAAGATTGAGCAGAGGATGTGATTGGTAACTTCGACTTGGCCGTTAACTCTGGGGTAATAAGACATGGACTTGTGATGGTAGATCTTATATAGCTCTGTCAATTCTTCCATAATCTTGTTGAGGAAGTGAGTACCTTTGTCACTTACTAGCTCTAGGGGACTACCAAAACAGGTAATGATATTCTCATATAAGAACAAAGCCATGTTGTTGCCATCATCTCACTTCATAGCTTTAGCTTCACATCACTTTGTTACATAGTCCATACAAACCAAAATGTATATATTCTACTTTCTTCTAGTGAGAGGATCAATGGGGCCACTAAAGTCAATTCCCCACTTCTCAAATACCTTTAGGGAAAAGATGGATTTTAGTGGTATGGCACTAGATTTGGTAGGCTTTTCCATTCTCTGACAAGCATCACAACATTCACAATAGTCATAGGCATCCTTGTGGAGGATCTACCACTAGTATCTAGCGAGCAAGGCCTTCCTAGCTGTCGCTTCTCCTGCAAAGTGTCCTCCACAATGCTTGTCATGACATGCTTTTAGTACTATTCCAATCTTGTCTCTTGCAATATATCTTCATGGTACTTCATTCTTGCCTTTCTTGTACACAAAGCGCCGCCTAACAAGGTATAAGGGGTTGATTCCAATAAAAGCTTCTTCTTCTCATGGCGGGAGATACTAGGAGGATACTATTGAGTAGTCAAGAGGTTGGCTATGTCTACATGCCATGGGGTTACAATTTCCACTAGAAAAAGGGAAGCATCAAGGAGATCGGTGTCATCCTTCTCTTCTTTGTCACCCTAAGGGATCCATAGTGACAAATGATCAGCCATAGGACATGGGAGCAACCAAGCTTAGTAACCACTTCAAAGTCAAACTTCTGAAACAGAAGGAGCCATCTCATCATTCTTCCCTTCACATATGCTTTGTTCATTAGGAAGGACAAGGCCTCATGGTTTACATAGAATTTGAAATGCATCGACAATAGGTAGTGTCGGAACTTCTCCAAGGCAAACACCATTGCTAGGCATTCAAGTTCTATTACTGTATAGTTCCGTTATCTATCGGTTACTTTTTGGTTGGCATAGTAAATGGGTTGATTTAACTTTGAGGATACTTTTTAGCATAAGACCACTTCTAAGCCTTCAATAAGTGCATCAGCATGCACATGGAACTTCTTCATCCAATCATGAGGTTGCAGGATGGGTGCTTCAATTAGACACTACTTTAGAGTGTTGAATGCTTCAACACAATCATTGGTTCGTGTAAACTCTACATCTTTCCTCAAGAGCTTATGCAAGGGGGCTACCTTTGTTGCAAAGTGCACAATGAACCATCTGCAATAGCCCATATGGCCAAGGAATCCCCTCAAATTGTTGAATGTTGATTGGTATTGTTAAGGATGCAATCTTTTCAATCTTGGCAGGGTCTATTGCTATCCCCTGTGTAGAGACAATAAGGCCTAAAAGAACTCCAGAAGAGACTCCATAGATGGATTTATTGAGGTTGAAAGAAATCTCATACTCCTAACATCTATCAAAGCACTGCTTCAGGTGTCCCCAATGCTCACGGACTAGGCTATAGACACAAAATTCATCTAGGTACACCTCAATGAAATCATGCATATAATTTTGGAATGTGGCTATCATCACTCATTGGAAGGTAGTAGGAGCATTACTATAGAGCCCAAAGGCATCACTCTGTAAGAATAGGTTTCCCATTCTCTTGTGAAGGTTATTTTGGATTGATCTTCTTCTGTGATCTATACTTGGTTGTATCCAATAAATCCATCTTAGAGGGAATAGAGCTCATGGCTAGCCACTATGTCCAACAGTTGGTTTGTGAAAGGAATAGAAAAATGATCCTTTATTGGTTTTAGAATTTAGTTTCTAAAAGTCTATACATATTCACAGCTTTCCATTCTTCTTGGGTAATACCACGATGGGCGAAACCCATTCACTATTGGCCACTAGAGATATAAACTCTAATTTAAGAAGCTTTAGTAATTCAATTGTCATGAGGGCAGAGTAATTTGGATTCATGCACCTTTGTCTTTGCCTCACAAGCTTGGCATCAACCTCTAGGTCTATATGATGTTGGCACACCGTGGGATCAATCCCCTTTAAATCTTTGTATGACCATGCAAACATGTCCAAGTTCTCTTTCATAAGGTCATGCAAGAGCAACAGCTCTTCTTCTAGAAGATTGATACCCACCTTCAAGTGATGTTCAATACCATCTACATCCATGAATGTTAATTGCTTGTTACCTTCCACTTCACGGATGAATGTCCCACTGATTGCTTTTGGGTATATATCTGATTCCTTCAAAGGAGTGGTCTCCTCTTCTAATGCTCCACTGGAATCAACTTCCTCTATCAATAAGGAATGAGCTGACTCCTTGGGATGGAAAAAGGGTATCAGGGTTGTTTCGGGTTTGGGTTGGAAACTAGTTACTTCCTAGCTCAAGGACTCGTCTTCTGAGGATGCATCCAAGAATGTTACATAACAAGAACCTTCGAATTTCTATTTGGGCTATAGGATTGGTGGTTGTTAGCAAGGTGCATCATCATCATCCTCTCTTGGGAAGGGTTGATTAGGGCAACCATAGCCACTCCTAAAGGAAGGCTTATTCTTCTTAATCCATTTCTTATAAAGGTTTTGCACATGATGTGACTCATTAGCCAGTCTAAAGGGGGTCTAAAGGGTAGCAGCGTCATTCTATCTAACAGTATGGGATCTTTTGCTTTTATAGCGTCTAAAGCTTCTTCCTCATATGTGCCTTCTGCGGGTAGGATAGATTTATCCAACTCATTTTCATAATCTTCTTATTCACTATCATCTTTGTCATTTTTAGTCTCTGTTTCTACCTCTGTAGGGACTCCATAAGAGAATAGCAAATTCACTGTTGTATCTTTGCCTCTGCTTCTACATCTATCTCTGCTATCCTATCTTTGTCTCTATTTTTGCTTATGTTTTTGTCTCTGTTTATGGCCATGTAATAGGGAGAACAACACATCCATGCCTCTCTCTCATTGACAAAGGTGACTTCGGAAGTCATTTCAGATTCAAGAAAGAGGTATTCATCCATTGACAAAGATTGTGCTTCTTTTGAGAGTTGGCTTATAGTGCCCACTTTCAGGTACTGTGCCTATGTTTTCTTGGGAAAGATATGTTTGACAGCTTCTTCATCTCCTAATGTGCCATCTGTAACTTCATTGGAGGAGTCTGTTATGACTTCAATGGAAGTGGATCCATTCGGTTTTTGCAATCCATACAACTTTAGCACCACTTTATTGGATCCTCTACCTAGGGTGAGGGTCCCTTTGAACCGATTCATCCATGCCCTTACTTCAAAAAGCCATGGTCTTCCTAGCAATAGAGGATATGAGGTCCCATAGGAATTTGGTTTTACCACCAAATAGGTCAACCAATAGTCTCTTCCTGCAAGGGTTATCTTCACATATGGGAGAATGCCCAAAAGCCTTAATTCTTCTTTGGTCTCCTAGTTTGATAAGCCACTATGTAGGCTACATCCCTTGCAACCTAGATCCTTTATTGTCACATCCATCATGATGTTCACTAATGAACCTCCATCAATCAATGTGTTTGCGATAAAACATCCTTCAATCCACACACCAATCTTTGAGATACCAGGATCCAAGAAGGCATTAGCCACATCCACTTCTTTCACAGGCTCTAGGGTCTTATTGGACTTGGTTGCCATTGAGGGAGCAAACTTTAGGCCTCTTCTTCATGTTAGTATGCTTTTAAATTTCTTTCGATAGCTAGGAGACAACATCAATAATTGTCGAAATGTTAGATTTCGTTTAAAGGTATCTAAGTATTTGATCAAGTCATATTTATTAATAGGATCCCCCTAGATTTTCCAATTGGCTAGGGAATGGGGCAATGCCCACTTTTATATTTTCTCTTTCTTCTAGAAGTAGTAACATATGCAATTCTTCTACTACTGAAGGTACCTTGGTATCCTCCATCTCTTAGATCTCTGATGTACCATGATCCAAGAAGGCATTAGCCACATCCACTTCTTTCACAGGCTCTGGGGTCTTATTGGACTTGGTTGCCATTGAGAGAGCAAACCTTAGGCCTCTTCTTCATGTCACTATGCTTTTAAATTTCTTTTGATAGCTAGGAGACAACATCAATAATTGTAGAAATGTTAGGTTTGGTTTAAAGGTATCTAAGTATTTGATCAAGTCATATTTATTAATAGGATCCCCACTGGATTCTCCAATTGGCTAAAGAATGGGGCAATGCCCACTTTTAGATTTCCTCTTTCTTTTAGAAGTACTAACATATGCATTTCTTCTACTACTGAAGGTACCTCGGTATCCTCCATCTCTTAGATCTCTGGTCATGTCTTTGCAACTATCTCTATAACTCTCTGTGGCACTGTAGTGCTTTGTACTACATTGTTCTACTCTATACTATTCTATTTCTCCTTGGAAAGATTGAACTTTACCATTTTGGTAGAGAGAATATTCTCTTTTGGAAGTATGGGTTCTCTTTTTGTAGCACATGTTATTGCGGTAACCTCCAATTCCATCAAATTGGAGGCAAGTTCTTGGGTCTTCTATTGAGTATCAGGGGTATCTTTCACAAAATCTGGATTGGGATAGTCTTTTGGAGTGTGGCCTTATCATTTGCATTGACTACATAAGGTTTTGTAATCCATAGACCTTCTAGGATATGGATAGTTTCCTTTTCTCCACATCTATAACACTCCACTTTTGATCTCTGGCCACCGCTAGACTATGGTCCTCTATAACTTTGAGAGGGAAATCTCCTTGGGCTGAAATTAGGGCTGAACTCTCTAGGCTTTGGTTGGATATCCTAGGTTGTCATCTTGGATTGCAGTAAATTGAATCTTACTTCTTCATCTTCTTCCTTTTTTCATGTATCTCCTTCAGAGATCAAATATCCTCCGTATGGTTCTTCCTTAAACAATATGAACTGAAAGCTCCAAGGATAGTTGGTTTTTGAGTACATTCAATGGCTAAATGACCTGCTTGATGGCACTTTCTACACCATGTATTAGATTGTATTACATCTATTCCACCTCCTATTACTGTACTCAAAAACCATCTTTTTAGCCATCTCTTCCACCTCCGATTACTGTACTCAATTCACCTTCAACATTTATAGTTATTATGTAATCACATCCATCAACTCTTTCTTGATGCTTATGATTGAATTGGACATGTAGTCCTTCAAATTTTCTCCTCTTGGAGTACTTGTAGTAGGGTTTTGGAAAGCCTTTGTATTTATACATAGAATGGTTTGGTTGATCCAGAGGGTTCTTTGTTCTGATTTTGACTTAGAGCTCCTATTGAGACTGGGGGTTATTGGTTCCAATTGGTATGGTTCCACTATTGTTATTGAGTTTCCATTGGGGGAACTGTTTGAGGCCACTATTGTGGTGGTTGAACCATCATTTGAGGTACTACCATCTTCTCGGCCATTGTGAATTGAGTGCACTATACTACAGCACTGTTTGCATCTGAGGGTAGGGGTAGGGAACTATCCATGGGACTACATTTGGTGGGTATACAATTCTTGGCATGGGAGGAGGCAAGACTCCTCTTCTTGAGGTCATTGACAGTCTTGCTTCAACTTCATCATATAGTCTTGAACATTCCATTGCAGCTTGTAGGTTGAGTGGTCTTCTCAATTCCACAAACTTATGAATTTCTGGTAGTAGGCCTAGACTAAGAAAAAATCCCTTTTGGATGCCTTCATCCAAGTGATAGTTAGTCCATCTCTTCAGTATGGATTCCATTCTAGAGATATATGCTTCTACCCTTTCACCAGAGGACTGACTTAGGTTCATAAACTTCTCTCCATATGTTCTTCAAAACCTTCATGTTTGAATTTAGTGAGGAATGCCAACTTTAGGTCATTCCATGTGCCAACAACTCTTGCTACTTGTCTCTCATACCACTAAAATGCCACATCTTTGAAAATGGCGGGGAATATCACCAACCAATGCTCGGGGGTTGTGGCATTGTTGGCTACACATGCTACCATGAACTCAGCTATGTGAAGATCAGGGTCTTCATTGTACTCTCCCTTAAAGATGGGAACTAAGACTACATTCATTGGCTTGTCATCAAAATTTCCAAGATAGATCTGATTAGGAAAAGGGAACTTGAGTCTCCATGGGGACTTCAATATAGAGTGCCACAAGGGCGTCAAAGGAGGCTTCTGCTACTAGCTTGTCCTCGACTCTTATTTTTTCCTTCCCTCTTCTCATGTACCTTTGGACTCATTTTAGTGCTTGTCTCTTGATCGTGTCATTCATTAGGGAGTTAGCTCCACCCAGTTTGTCTGTACTCAACAAAATAAAATCAAAAGGTGCTTTAATCTTTAGAGGACTCTCTTGCCAACATTTCTTCTACTTCCTTCTTTTCAATGTCTCTAAATTTAGCCTCCATTCTGCTATAGAGGGAAAGATATTCATTTCTAAATATATCAAAACTCATTCTTTCGAGAATCTTTGTGGTGTCGTCATCATAGTAATGCCAGCTTCTGATGGTTTCAATGGTATTTGTTGTGAAGAACACTCTATTTACCAACTTTCATTGGGTTTCTAATTGGACAAACAGAAGGTTGTTAGTGCACCAAGCATCCCATATATCTTGTTCTTGTGCATCCATGAGCAGATTCCAACTCTTTTCCTTCTTATCCTTGTGAACTTCAAGTGACCACCACTCCTAAAGCTTCTTCACAATCTTCCACTTTTGATGATGTCTAGAAATTATTCAATGAAGGCAAAATATTCCATGGATGGTCATTCTCTCTATTTTCTACTCTTCAATTTGCTCCCAAACAATTTTCCACCAAGGTGCACATCTCTATTGGTTCAACATGGAAAGGAAATAGTCCACCACATACAAATGACATCAAGATGGTAATATATTTTCACCATTGTGGGATAAATTTCTTGTAGAAGGTGGCTTTGGCAATGAGAATTTTCAATTCTTCAATGGCAGAAGGAAATTTGCAAGCATCCATTGAATTCTTCTCCTCTTAGCAATGCCATTTCCTTCGTTTTCATCCCTTTCTTCTGTGCATATTGATGGTAGTATTCCCTGGTGGCTATACACCAAAAACATGGTTTCCTAAGAGAAACACCAAGAAAATGGGGAATCTACTACAAGAAAATCTATCTTGTATCATTAGAAATTCATTTCATATTTTATGTGACCACAACAAAGAAAAAAACACCAATCTTCTCAAATCTTCACTCATCTTTATAGAAAAAATTCTCCCATGGCTTCAACTTGAAAAAGATCGATTATGCTCTTTGTATTATTTATAGAATTCATCAAGAGACCACAAAAACATAAGATAATACACCATTTTGAATGGAAATCATCATATAGCATTCTTCTTCAATAGTTTCATAGTCTTGTCTCACAATCTCACTCATAGGTACATTGTTTTTCATAGAATTGGCTATCTCTCACATGATCTCCCTCAATAGTACAATGGAATAATCAATAATAATCATCCATAACCCTTATTTGGTCATGGATACCCCTCCCAAGAGGTATGTCTACTATGAAAGGTCACCAGAGCCACTAACAATGTCCCTTCATAGCTCAACAGTATCACTGTCACTTCAGTCTTTACTTGAGACTTCAACAGCTACTTCTTCCACTTCTTCAAGCTATTTGAACTTGCTTTCATATCTTCTCAAGGTTATAAACTTCCCCAAGCTACAAATTCATCCCACATAACAATTACAGAGGCATACAGAACAAAAACAGAACAGAAACATAGGCTCTACAGAAGCTCAACAAAGGGTTAATAGAAAGTCACCAAAAAGCATTTAGCTCAACTAGAACTATTGAAAACTATCAAGAATCATTCGATAAGCTTCCAAACACTCTCAAACAACATTGATCATCATTCCATCCTTTCATACAAAAAAAAAACTGAGCAAAACAGAAGCTCAATAGAACCAATCATAACCAATCAAACACTAAACATGACATCAACAAAACATCATATCTCCACTGAAAAACATCATGAGCTTCTCAAACCTATTCAACCTTATTGAAAAGACTCTCAAACACTTCCAAACCAACTAGTCATCATACAAAATCCATTAAAAATCAATCATTCAATCCACAAAAATAACAAAAATCAGCCAAAAAATCAAGTCATTTCAGCCCTCGATAGTATGTGGTAAGGATTCAATGGCATTGATCTTCCATTTTTCAAAGATATCATAAGCAATAATTTTCTTTCTCAATTTTTTTTTCAATACCCTTGTACTCATTCAATGACAGTCATGGCAAGATTGAGACCAATGATTGATACTCTTTTGTAAAGTAGGCCACATATATATCTCAATTGGAATTTTTTGAAATGTCACCTTATAGGCATAATGTCCTCACAAGCCCCTTCATGGCTACTTGTTGAGAGTGGAAAAAGACTGAATTTTTGACTGATTTTTATTGTTTTTGAGGACTGAATGATTGATTTTTGATGGATTTAAAGTGATGTATGGTTGTTAATGTAAGTATTTGAGAGTGTTTTGGATGATATTGATTATGTTTTGGAAGTTCATGATGATTCTTAGTGGAGATATGAAGCTATGTGATCTTCTGATAGGTTCTGTTGAGCTTCTGATTGGTTTTGTTTAGCTTCTATTTTGTTCTGATTGTCTTCTGTATGAAGCATGGATTGATGATTGATGAAGATTGAGATCTTTTGAAAGTTTATTGAATAGTTTTTTATAGTTTGAAATGGTTTGAGTATGAGTTATGAGGTTCTGATGACCTTCTGTAGACCCTCTGTAGAGCCTCTTTCTCTCCTCTATCTCTGTACTGTAACTGTACTATAGCTGCTCTGGTACTGTACTGTAACTGTTCTATAGACCTTCTGTAAGTGTTCTGTAGAATTTATGTGTGACTTTGGGAAAGTTTTCTAACCTTTGGAAAGGTTGAATCTAAGTTCAAAAGAGCTAAAACAAGTGGAAGAAGCAGCTGTTGAAGATTGAAGAGAAGACTAAGTGACAGTGACAGTAGTGAGCTGTGAAAAGACACTGTAGTGGCTCTGGTGACTCTTCATATCAGACATACCTCTTGGGAGGTGCATCCATGACCTAAGAAGGATTATTGAGGGTTATTATGAGAGTATTGTAGTGAGGAGATGATGTACTATTGATAGAGAGAGAGAGAGAAAGAGCCAGAGATAGGCAATTCTATCAAAACGGTGTAATTGTATATGAGAGATTGAGAGAGAGAACTATGAAGACATTGAAGAAGGATAATATGTGATTGATTTCCATTAAAAGATGGTGTATTTTTCTATATTCCTTGTTCTATTGAAGAATTTTATGAAGATGTTGAAGATTATGGTTGATTCTATCAAATTCGTGGGAGATCTCTACTATGATGCTAAAAAGAATGAAATAAAAGCTTTTTGATGTTACAAGATATATTTTCTTACAAGAGAATTCCCTTTTCCTTGGTGTTCCTTCTTGGGGCTCTATGTTTTTGGTATGCAACCGGGGAAGCTTGCCATCAACAAGTACCAGAAGAGGCTAAAAATGAAGGAAATGGCATTGTCAAGAAGAGGAGAATTCAATGGATGTTTGTAAAGTTCCTTCTTCCACTGAAGAGTTGGAATTTCTCATTATCAAAGCCACTTTCCATAAGAAGTTCATCCCACAATGGTGGAAACATATCACCATCATGATGCATGCTCTATGTGGTGGATTGTTTCCTCTTCCTATTGTAGCAGAAACTTGCATCTTGGTGGTAAACTATTTGGGAACAAACTGAAGAGCAGAAATAGAGAGAATGGCCATCCATGGAAGATTTGGCATTCATTGAGAAGTTTCTAGACATCATCAAGTGGGAGATTGTGAAGAAGCTTCAGGATTCTTGGTCTGTGGAGGTTCACGAAGACGACAAGAAGGAAAAGAGTTGGAATTTGTTCGTGGATGCTCAACAGCAAGATATGTGGGATGCTTGGTGCACTGACAGTTGTCCAACTAGCAACCCATTGGAAGTTGATAGACAGAGTGTTTTTCACAACATACACTGTTGAAACCCTCAGAAGCTGGCATAATTATAATGACGCAACAACGATCCTAAGAAGAAAGAGTTTTGATACTTTCAGAACAAAATATCTTCCCCTCTGTAGTGGTTTGAAAGCTGAGTTCAGAGATGTTGAAAAGAAGGAAGTAGAGGAGATGTTGGCCAGAGAATCCATCAAAGAGACTGAAGCCCTCTTTGATACTATCCTGTTGAGTCTAGACCAACTGGTTGAAGCCAACCCCCTGATGAATGACGCAATAAAGAGGCAAGCATTAGAATCAGTCCAGAGATACGTGAGAAGAGAGAAGGCAAAAATCAAAGCTGAGAACGAGCTCGCAGTAGAAGCCTACTTTAACGCCCTAAAAGCACTCTTGAAAGAAGTCCCCATGGCGACTCAAGGTCCCCTTCCTAGTTAGATTCGTCCTAGAAATATTGATGACAAGCCAGCAAATGTAGTCCCATTGCCAGTTTTTAAGGGAGAGTACAATGAAGACCCTGATCTTCATGTAGCAGCATTCATGGTAGCATATGTGGCTAACAATGCCAGAACCCCTGAACATTGGTTAGCAATATTCCCCGCCACTTTTAAGGGCGCGGCGTTTTAGTGGTATGAGAGACAAGTAGCAGAAACTTTTGGCACTTGGGACAATTTGAAGTTGGCCTTCCTCACTAAATTCAGGCGTGAAGGTTTTGAAGAGCGGATGCGAGAGGAGTTCATGAACCTAAGTCAATCCTCTGGAGAAAGAGTAGAAGCTTATGTCTCGCAAATGGAATCCATCTTGAAGAGATGGACTAACCATCATTTGGACAAAGGAATCCAAAAAGGAGTGTTTCTTAGAGGCCTACAACCAAAAGTTCACAAGTTTGTGAAATTGAGAAGACCAGTCAATCTGCAAGCTACAGTGGAAGATACAAGATTGTATAACGAAGTTGAAGCAAGGTTGTCAATGACTCCAGGAAGAGGAGTCTTACCTCCTCCCATGCCAGGAATGGTATACCCACCAAATGTAGTTCCAAGGACAGTTTCCTACCCCTATCCCTAGATGCAAACAATGCCACAGTATAATGCACCTAATCCAGTGTGGTCATCGCAGACAACAGTACCTCAAATGATGGTTCAACCACAACAACAGTGGCCTCAAACAGTTCCTCCAATGGCAACTCAACAACAGTGGAATCCTACCAACTGGAATCAACAACCCCAAGTCTCAATAGGAGCTCTGAATCAGATTCAGAATAGAGGACCTTCTGGATCCACCCAACCAGTTTATGCAGTAATTACAGATGCTTCCCAAAACCCTACTACAAGTACTTTAGGAGGTGAAAATCTGAAGGACTACTTATCCAACTCAGTTGCAAGTATCAAGAAGGAGCTTCTGGATGTGATTACAAAGCAGTCACAGACGCTGAAGGTGAATACTGTCAATATATCCACTCCTGCGAGAGCCGGAAGAGATGTGATGCGCTCTAATACATGGTGCGAAAAGTTTCATTAAGTGGGACATTTAGCCACTGAATGTACCCGAAAACCAACCATTCCTGGAGCCTTCTATTCCTACTGTTTGCAGAAGAACCATACAGAGGATATTTGCTCTTTGAAAGAGATGCATGAATGAAGACAGAAGGATGAAAATGCAAGATTCAACTTGCTAGAATCCAAAATGACAACATAGGATATTAGACCAAAGCCTAGGGAATTTGGTCTTAATTTTGGTCCAAGAGGTTTCCCTCTCAAAGTTACAGAGGACGACAGTCTAGCGGTGGTCAAAGATCAGAGGTGGAATGTTATAGGTGTGGAGAAAAGGGACATATCTCCCCGAATTGTCCAAAACCTAGATCTGTGGATTACAAGCCCTTATGCATCTGATGCAAAGGAGAATCCCACACTGCAAATGACTGTCCCAGTCCAGCCCCCGTAAAGGCCAATGCCACTAATAGTCAACAAAAGGTAAAAGAGCCTGCCTCCAATTTGGTAGAGTTGAAAGTTGCTGCTGTGAGGCGCACCAAGAAGAAGGAACTAGTGGTTCAGAATAAAAATAATTCTCCTACTAAGACTGTGAAGTTCAACCTACCTATAGAGGGACAAAGCAGTACAGAACAGAAAAGTGCAATACAGAGCACTACAGTGCCACAGAGAGTTGCAGAGACAGTCCCAGAGACAGGGCCAGAGGCCTAAGAGATAGAAGAGCCAAAAGCACTTCTAGAAAAAGAAGAAGCGCCGATGTTGCAATTATTAGAAGAAAAAGGAAAGATGAAAATTGGTGTAGCCCCATTCCCTAGCTGGTTGGAGAAGCTTGTGGATCCTATCAAAGATTATGACTTCGTAAAAGAGCTAGACACTTTTAAACCAAACTTAACATTTTGGAAATTGTTGATGCTGTCTCCCACCGAAATAAATTCAAAAGAATCTTGACAAGAAGACGTGGACAAAGGATCGCTCCTTCGACAACGACCAAGACCAATAAGGACCTGGAGCCTGTAAAGGAAGTCGATGTGGCTAATGCCTTCCTAGATCTTGGAACCCTAGAGATTAGTGTATGGATAGAAGGATGCTTTATTTCATATGCATTGATTCATGGAGGCTCATCAGTAAACATAATGGCGGATGTCACAATGAGGGATTTAGGATTGCAAGGAATTCAACCTACACAGTGGCTTATCAGATTGGCAGACCAAAGCAGAGTCAAACCGTTGGGCATCCTCCCATATGTAAAAACAACCCTTGCAAGAAAATACTATTGGCTGACATACCTGGTGGTCAAACCGAATTCTTATGGAACCTCATACCCTCTGCTACTAGGAAGACCTTGGCTTTTGAAGCAAGAGCCAGGATGGACTAGTTCAAAGGAACCCTAACCCTAGGCAAAGGACCCAACAAAGAGGTGTTAAAGTTGTATGGACCGCAAAAAGGTAATGGATCCACATCCATTGAAGTCATAACTGACTCCTCTAACAAGGTAACAGATGGTACATCAAGAGATGAAGAAGCTGTTAAGCAAATCTTTCCTAAGAAAACAGAGGCATAGTCCCTAGCAGTGGGCACTATAAGCCAATTGCCACGGGATGTAAAATCCTTGTCCATGGGAGAATACCTCCTGCCTCAACTAGAATTAACTTCGAAAATCACCTCTAACAGTGAAATAGAAGCATGGATGTACTATTCTCCCTGTTACATGATAGTCGCAGAGATAGAGCAGAGACAGTACAAAGACAGTACAGAGGCAGAGCAGATATAGAGTGGCTATAGAATAGAGACAGAGTGAATACAAAGACAGTTACAGAGACAATAACAGATACAGAGCCAGAGCCAGAGCTAGAGCCAGAAGCAGAGTTAGAAGCTCTGATAGGAGTCAAAGTAGATGTTGAGGCAGAAGATTTGTTCTTCTCCTACAAAGCCACTACAGAAGCAGAGACAGAGCCTCTAGAGAAAGAGGATAAAAATGATGAGGAAGAAAATGAAGCAGGTTATGAAAGTGCAGATGAAGAATTCCCTCTGATAGAGGATGATCTTTTTGATGTCCCTACAGAGATTTCAGGGGCTGAATATCTCCGGGTGCTAGATGGAATGACTATGGTTTCATTTGGGTTGATCAATGGACCACAAAGTATGCAGAATCTGTATAATCAATGGATTAAAAGCATAAAAATTAAGCTTACCAGTGGCTCCTGTCGCCCTAACCATTCAGTCCAAAGAAAAGATGATGATGATGCTCCTTGCTAACAGAAGCTAGAGCCGTCAAAGCCCTGGCCTCTAGCAGGTCCGTGCTATGTGATATTTCTAGACGCATCCTCTGAAGATGAATCCCTAAGTCCAGAAGAAATTACCACTCACACCGAAGCAAAAAAAGCTCTGATACCATTCTAGCAACCTAAATATACAAAGGAGTCATCTATTCAAAAGGAGGACACTGGTTCTAGTGGAACATCAGACAAGGATACTACTCTCTTGAAAGATTCAGACCTCTATCCAAAAGCAATTCGTGGGACATTTATTCATGAAGTGGAAGGTGAAAGACAAGTAACGTTCTTGGATACTGAAGGTATCGAACATCACCTGAAAGTGGGTCTCAATCTTCCAGAAGAAGAATTAGTGGTCCTTCGAGACCTCCTCAAAGAGAACTTAGATGTTTTTGCTTGGTCCTACCACAGTATGTAAATATCACATTGATCTGGAGCCTAATTCCAAACCTATAAGGCAAAGACAAAGACGGATGAATTCTAATTATTTTGCTCTGGTGAAGGCCGAATTATTTAAACTTCTTGAAGTAGAGTTCATTTATCCCGTGGCTAACAATGAACGGGTTTCACCCATTGTGGTAGTACCTAAGAAGAACAGGAAACTTCGAATATGTGTTGACTTCTGAAAGCTCAATTCGAAGACAAAGAAGGATCATTTCCCTATCCCTTTTATAGACCAACTATTGGACACGGTGGCAGACCATGAGCTGTATTCCCTCTTGGATGGATTCAGTGGATATAACCAAGTCCAAATCGTAAAAGAGGACCAATCTAAAACAACCTTCACCACAGGATGGGGGACCTATGCCTACAGAGTGATGCCATTTGGGCTCTGTAATGCTCCTTCCACCTTCCAACGAGTAATGATGGCTGCCTTCCAGAATCATCTACATGATTTCATAGAGGTGTATCTTGATGACTTTTGTGTCTATAGTTTGATCCTGAGCACTGGGGACACCTAGAGCAATGTTTTGACAGATGCCGCGAGTTTGGGATTTCTCTCAACCCCAACAAATGTGTCTTTGGCGTCTCCTCAGGAGTTCTGTTGGGCCATATTGTCTCTGCACAAGGGATTGCAATAGACCTGGCAAAGATTGAAAATATTGCCGCCTTAACAGCACCAACAAACCTCAAGCAATTAAGAGGATTTCTTGGCCATGTGGGCTACTACAAGAGATTTATTGCACATTTTGCAACCAAAGCAGCCCCTCTGCACAAGCTCTTAAGGAAAGAAGTTGATTTCCTTTGGACTGATGACTGTGAAGAGGCCTTTAATACCCTAAAACAGTGCATGATCCAAGCACCTATTTTATAGCCTCCTGATTGGACGAGAAGGAGTTCCATATGCACACTGATGCATTAGTTGAAGGGCTAGTTACTGTCCTATGTCAAAAGGAATCCTCTAAATTAGATCAACCGATATGTTATGCAAGCCAAAAGGTCACTGATAGGGAACATAACTACACAGTGACAAAGCTTGAGTGCTTGGCAATGGTGTTTGCACTGGAGAAGTTTCGACACTATTTATTGTCAACACATTTCAAGTTCTATGTGGATCATGAAGCCCTGTCCTTCTTGATGAATAAAGCAGATGTTAAAGGATGACTGATGAGATGGTTGTTCCTATTCCAGGATTTTGATTTTGAAGTAGTCACTAAGCCTGACTGTTTCCATGTCTTAGCCGATCATCTGTCACGAATTCCTCAAACAGAAGAAGAGGAACAGGATGATCCAGACCTTCCTGATGCTTCTTTGTTTCTAGTTGAAACAGTTACTCTCTGGTATGCAGACATAGCCATTCTCCTAGCAACTCAACAATATCCTCCTGGCATCTCAAGCCGTGAGAAGAAGAAGATTCTGTTAGAATCAGCCCCCTACACTTTGCTAGGCGGTGCATTGTACAAGAGAGGTAAAGATGAAGTGTTACAAAGATGTATTGCAGGAAATGAAATCGGCATAGCATTGAAAGCATGCCATGATGAACCATGTGGTGGACACTTTGCAGGAGAAGCGATAGCCAGGAAGGCTCTGTTAGTAGGATACTGGTGGCCAACCATCCACAAGGATGCATATGATTACTGTAAGAGATGTGATGCTTGTCAGTGAATGGGAAAACCCACCAAAACAAGTGCCATGTCACTTCAACCCATTCTTCCCCTAAAGCCGTTCGAGAAGTGGGGGATTGATTTTGTGGGTCCCATTGATCCACCCACCAAAAGGAAGCAGAACAGATACATCCTAGTATGTACGGATTATGTCACAAAGTGGTGTGAAGCTAAAGCTATGAAGCGGGACGATGGTAACAGTGTAGCCCTATTCATGTATGAGAATATTTCACCCATTTTGGCAGTCCCCTTGAGTTGGTAAGTGATAGAGGTGCTCATTTCCTTAACAAAATCATGGAGGAGTTGACAGAGCTGTATAAGATCTGCCACCATCGTAAGTCCACTCCCTATTACCCCAGAGCCAACTGCCAAGTTGAAGTCACCAATTGCATCTTTTGCTCGATTCTGACAAGAACAATTGCTGCACATCATCGCGACTGGGATGATCAACTTACAGAGGCCCTCTGGGCCCACAGAACCTCCCATAAGGCAACTATAGGACAGACTCCTTTCCAGCTAGTGTATGGTACAGAAGTTGTCTTCCCTATTGAACTCGAATTGCTCTCTTTGCGAGTGGCAGTTAAAGAACGCTTGGGAGATAATGAGCCACTGCAACACCATCTCTTGCACTTGGAATGCTTGGATGAGATATGGCAGATGGCCCTATAGTGCATGGAAACCACTCAAGCATGACGTCAGGCCTATCATGACAGTTTCATCAAGCACAAGGAGTTCAAAGAAGGTGATCTTGTTCTAGCCTATGATTAGAGATTTGGCAAGATTCCTGGCAAGCTTTAACAACGGTGGATGGGTCTGTACAAGGTACTGGCCATCAATCCTAATGGCTTTGTTCAGGTACAGACCGTTGATGCCTCTGATGATCCTTTCCTGATCAATGGCTATCGTTTGAAGAAGTACTTTTCTCCCTGGGGATCTTGACAATCATAGTCAACCTACCCTCTTCCTTTTGGACATTGCATTGTCCTTCTTGTCGTGCTTCTAATAGCCATTATGATTCTCCTCATGAGGCGGTCTCGTTCTAGTATCCCCTCGCAGAAACATCTCAACCCGACATTGTTCTCTTCTCGTAAGATCCAACAACGGTGGCGAGGTTGGTCCTAACATATGGTATTTCTACCATTCTCTTTCTTAATTTAAAAAAAAGGAAAAAAAAGGAAAATAAAATAAAAGAAAAGAAAAGAAGGAAAAAAAAACAACAAAAACAAACAAAACTGTTATGGGAGAAAATGAAGAAATTCCCTATCATAACAGGCCTCGTTCCAAGAAAAGGTGGAAACACCCTTGGGCGAGAAGCTGACTGTGGAAAAGGTGGTAACACCTCGCAGTTCAGAAGAGCTGACTCACCAACAGAACCTCTTTAGCAAGTAATTTGAAGCCACCTCCCTTAGTGCGTTGTTTCTGCAATATCAGTCTATCTGCCCTTCTTAACAAACGACTCTTCTTACAAGTCATTGAAGTACGAGACTTGTTGGCTGCCTCCCTAGGTACGCCTCCTCCTCAAGATCCTCATGACAATAATAGCTAACATGATCTTCATCACCAACTCCATGAGCGATGTGAGCTTTCATCCTAACAGGATCGGGATGTGAGTAAGGGCTGCCCTCTGTATCTATTAGAGAGTGAGACAGAGGGTGGGGTGAGTGACCAGTCTTTCCCTTCAAATCAAATGAGGTGAGATGTGTGAACGGAGTGTTGCATGCACGAGATGGGCCTCTCAATGCACAATGCACGATCTGTTTCTGTGCACTACACTATAAGGCTCCGTGGCCTTCCTTCTTGCACTGTATGCCAGCATAGGGTGGGATGCACAGTTGCACCATCAAATGCGCACAAGGCATACAACCTTTGCACAAGTGACGGTGAGGATTACATCAATGGGTTTCAGAAAGGACTGCCCTCTGTATCTTTCAACAGAGCATGAGACAGAGGATGGGCTGAGTGTGACTGGAGTTTCTTCAATCATTTACTGAGAGGTGAGGATTGAGGGACATTACGACCTTTGAAGTCAGGTACGTTCCCGTTTTCCTATGCACCCACGAGTTGGGTTTCTGCCATCAACATAGGACACATCACTCTGCTCCATACACTGCATTGCAAGGCTCCCTGGCCTTTCTCCTTGCACCTATGCCAGATGGGTTGGACGCACTGATGCACCATCAATTGTGCACCCTGGCATACTCTCTTTGCATCATTCCCTTGTCGATTCCTAAACTGGGTGTGAGCTCTAGGATTTCATCCTTATTTCCTCGAGTGATATTAGTAATGGAGTGAGTGACTGCTCTTTCAATCCATTTGAGTGATCATGAGTTGAGTGTAATATCCCTCGCTATTGATAAATTTTCTATGATTCCTTAAGCCAGCTACCTCCCTGGGTACTGCCGCTTGGTCCCTGCCACGAAGGACGAAGGACGTGTGCTGTGAAGACACCTTGTTACTCCTACAGCCAACGATGCCTCCAGAGGCAATCTTGATAGTCAACATTCCTTCTCGGCAATATGGGCCAAGTTTTTCTAACCCTACATCTTCTGTTTCTCAGTGATGGTCATGTTTTAAGTGTGGGGACATCATGGTTGGTCTGATGTGATGTACTAAGTCCTTGATATTTGGCTTAACCTTCCTGTTAAGGTTTTAAGTGTGGGACGCATCCCTGCACGTCCATGATGCATACCCCCATGCATATACCCTGTTTTAATCATGCATCTCTGTCGTGACTTTATTTTACCCTGATGGGGTCCCTTCCCTACCCTTACGTTCTATTTCACCCTGTCCTAGGCCCTTATTCTTAGTTTTGCGCTTCTTTCATACAAATGGACCTTACGTTCACCGAAAGCTCAATCCAACCTTATAGCCCTGTTCATCCCTTCAAACTACCTATTTTTTCTTTTTATCAACCCCTGTTTTGACAAACGGGTCTCAAGTTATTAAATTTTGAAGTAATTCCGGTAAATTGGACAGTTTTTCATGTGAACGCATCTTTATTGCTTTGGAACCCTGATCTGATGAGTCAACCCTGTCCTACCCCTTCCCCCTGACATTTTTTCTTTTTACTCTGTGTCCTTTCGATGCACGATTGATCCGTTATTAATTTTTGCAAGTTTTTAGATCTTTTTCGTGCCTATTTTTTACATTTTTCCATGTGAACCTGCCCTATTTTCACCGAAATTCCAGTTTGATTTGATAGTTTTGTCTTGCCAGCCTTTCCTCCACTTTTTCCTTTTTCCTCCCCCCTCTTCTGACTGCCATATTTTTAGTTATTAATTTTTTCGAGCGTTTTTTAATGCATTTTTCGTGTTTTTTCCATGTAAACCCTTCCTCATTTTCCCCACACTGAGCTTTGATGCACCAGTCTTGTGATTTCATTTTTTCCAAACATTTTTTCTTTTTACTGACCTCTATTCCGACGCATGGTTCTTCCCGTATTAATTTCCGAGTCTATTTTCGAGCTCATTTTTGGGGTTTTTTCATGTGAACACATCCTACCTCTCTCGAAACCGTATTTTCTCATGATAGGGTTGTCGGACACATTGTTCTGTATACTTTTCCTTCTTTCCGCACTTCGTTTCGATGCGCAGATTTTTCGACATTAATGCCCGTATGTGTTTTCAGGTTTGTTTTTTGCGTTTTTTCCATGTGAACAACCTGATTTTGCCTCAGAATCCATGTTGCCTGTTTTCAACATTTTTCCCTCATCTCCTGGCCCATTCTTCCTTTTTAGGGATTTTTGATCCAACAAACGGTTTGGATTTTATTAAATTTTCTTCATTTTTCCTACTGACCACTTTTCTCGCCTCGCGCGTTTGACGCGCCTGTTTTTGGTTTTACACACCTCGGGACGCCCCGTGGCGTCCATGGCTCGCGCGTCCCCGTCCCTGCCCATTTGACCCCATCATTGTAAATTTTTTTACCCCTGCCCGTGCATGCGCACGGGCCAGGGAACACATTTTATTTTATTATTTCTTTTATTTAACTTTTTTTCATTATTAAAAAAATACACACACAATTTCAAAAAAAAAAAACCAAAAGAACAAAAAAAAACCAAAAGAACAAAAAAAAAACCAAGCATTTTAAAAAAAACTAAGAAAAAGAAGAAGAAAAAGAAGAGAAAACACACCAAAATCACAAAAGAGAACACAAAAGAAAAGAAAAAGAAGAAAAGAAAAGAAAAAGAAGAAAAGAAAGGAAAAGAAAAAAAAAACCACCTACCTGCCTATCGGCCGACGCGTCCCTTCCTCTCCTTCTCCTTCCTCTTCTTTCCTCTCCTCCTCCTTTTTCTTCCCCTTCCTCCCCCCTTCTTCCTTCCGCTCCTGCTTGTTCTTCTCCTCCCCCTCCTCCTTCCACTTCTTCTTCCCCTCCTTCTTCTTCTCCTCCACCTCTTCTCCCTCCCTCGGCCTCCTCCTGTCGCAGCACCTCCTAGTCCTCCTCCCACTGCAGCGCCTCCTCCTCGGGCAGCCTTCTTCAACACGTCGTAGCGCCTCCTGGTCCTCTTCCCACCGCAGCGCCTCCTCCTCGGGCGGCCTTCTTCAACACGCCGCCGCGCCTCCTGGTCCTCCTCCCACCGCAACGCCTCCTCCTCACGCGGCCTTCTCCACACGCCGCCGCGCCTCCTATGACTTCCCATCGCAGCGCCTCCTCGAGCGGCCTCTTCAACCCCCTGCCCGCCACCACCACCTCTTCCACACACCGCCGTCCGCCACCAACTCCCCCTCCTTCTCCTCCTCCCACCATCTAACCACAGCCAGGTTAGAAACTAACCTATGTTTATTAGCAACTAGCCTCTGTTTAGTTAAAACTAACCTATGTTAGGTTAACAACTAACCTAACTTAAGTTAACCTCTAACCTAACTTAAGTTAAAAACTAACCTAAGTTAAGTTACTAAACCCCCTTTTAGTTACCCTAACCCCACTAGAGTTCAACTAACCTAACTAGAGTTAGGGTCCTACTAACTTAACTAGAGTTAGGGTTCCAACTAACCTAACTACGGTTAGGTCACAACTAACCTAACTAGGGCTAGGTCACAACTAACCTAACTAGGGTTAGGATCCCACTCACCTACCTAGGGTTAGGTTTCCACTAACCTAACTGTAGTTAGTCTCACTAACCTTACTCAGGTTAGTTCCACCCCCACTAACCAACCCTAGGTTAGTTAGTCTAACCCTGGTTAGATAGAACTAACCCTAGACTAACTTAATTGACCTAACTAACCCTAGACTAACTTCACTTGATCTAACTGACCCTAGACTAACTTAATTGACTTAACTAACCCTAGACTAACTTCACTTGACCTAATTGACCCTAGACTAACTTAATTGACCTAACTGACCCTAGACTAACCTAATTGACCTAACTAACCCTAGACTAACTCAGACTAACCTAATCAACCCTGACTAACCTAACTAACCCAGACTTGACTTACCCTGACTTACTTGCCTTATCTACACTAACTTGACTTAGTTGACTTGACTTGACTTTACTTACCCAACTAACTTGATTTACATCATTTAATTGATTCAGTTAATTTAAAAAATTCATTTAAATTTAAAAAAATTACAAGAAAATTTCTAAAAATTTCCCAATATTTTTTTCATTTTTGGACTATTTATCATATGGAAATTTAAACCAAAAAATTGCAAATTCATTCAAAATGACCTGAAAATGCATAAAATTCATTTAAAATTAGTAAAAATACAGAAAAGAATTAAAAAAATCTCAAAAAAATTCCACTCGTCTCTGACCTTTTTCCACTAATTTATCACTTCAAAATATTTTCATACAAGGCACAAATATTCTTTGTAAAAAGAAACAAAAATAAATAAAAACCTTATTTTCATAACATAAATTGTGGACGTTTCCTCCATGAGTGAAATATTATTATTTTTCCTTCATCACATTTCCATGTGCTATATATCTTGATTTCATCATCATTATTATTATTATTTTAAAAAAAACCAAACAAAAAAACAAACCATAAATAATAACAAATTATTAAAAAAACAAATAAAACAAATACACCAAACCACACTAGAAAACCATAACAAATACACCTAAAATATAACCCAAACACAATACAAACTAAACAATTTAAAATACATTAAAAATTAACAAACCCACTAAGGTGTTTTCTTTTTTGTTCAATCAGTGGTCTTTGATTTTGTTTGATTGGATTCATTGCTTTTGGGGGACTCCTCCGTGCACCTTCAGGCCATTGTATACAAACCCCTACCAAGTATTTATTTTGTGAGCTTTATTTATTTTCATTCTCCCTTAATCACAATTAATTGCTAAAATGAACTATCTATTCACCCACATTTTCCACGTGCATTCGCGCTAAACACACAATTTAATAATTTAAAAATCAACCAGCCATTACGAAAAAGCACGCATTGGCAAAAAAACGCTCCACATCACTATTACTTTTTAATTAAGGAATTTGCATTTAGAGACCCCGTCTGGGAATCATAGTCCGAGTTACGATAACACACCGTTTCACCATAATAATTTATAATTAACATTTTAAGAAGGAACCGTCGTTTTCTTATTAAGGTTTATAACCTAATAAAATATCACCCATTATTAATAATTTCTTAAAATAAACCCTTCATTAAAATAATTCTCCCTCACTGCACTTTTTTTCCCTTTTTAATAAACACGCTTTGTGGGATGGGCGCGTAAAAGTCTTTTAGTTGACGCTGATGGTCAAGTCTTGATTTACATTTTTATGGTATTTTGATTTGTCTATATGTTACGATTACGTGTACGGTGTATAGTTCTTTCTTTCTTGCCTTATACGGGGATTTAGGTGCCTGTTTGTTACATCGCATGAAGTTTTTGGTTGCATATGTGTAGAGGTCATGCCGAATTTTTTCTAGGATGTGTATTGTTTGGGGTGGTAAATGGGTTAGTTACGTCTATGTAAGTATGAGTGTCCTTCTTTTTTATTGCTTTCTTTTTTATAGCCCTTTCGTTGTTTTGCAGGCATTCTTTGTGACTGTCTGTGTTGTGGTGTGTATGTTTTCCATCTGAATGGCGCCTCACGCTCCTCCCTCTATCCAATATATCCCGCTATTTAGTAGGGATTACTCTTCCCTACTCACTTTTGAGCCTATAGCAAAGGCAGGACTCGCGACTTTTGTGGCTGCTTCCTTCCCCTTGATTCCAGAAGATCCATCCATGTGTGATGAGTTCCTTGCCTCATACGGCAAGAAGTCGGGACCGGTCCATGATACTTCCACGACATTGACACCCCGAGGGTTAGGGAAGGCTCTGTCTCTTCCCTACAAATGAGAGCCCTTTAATACAACTAGACAGTTATTCTCCAACGATGAGATTTTGAAAAGCTGTTATAGAAGCAGACCAAGAAACTTCTGGATGTCAAGAAAGTGATCAACACTTCAGGAGTTTCCTTTTCCATGATCACTGATCCTGTGTGGAAGTTGGTCTACCAGTTCCTCCAAGACAGGTTTATGCCTGCCAAAACACCCTCCCATTACTTGTCCAAAGAGCTCTTTACAGCTTCTAGGATGGTGTTAAAAGGAGTAGCTATTGATTGAATCACTTACCTACTCACAAAGATGGATCAACATTTGGTCAAAGTAACCAGGGGCAATGTCACAAACGTCACCTATGGATCCTACCTATTTGCTTTCTTGACATACTCATGCTTAAAGAAGGGTGTGCCTCTACCTCCTCCATCTGATCCAATACCTCCCCCTCCACCTTTCAAAGAGTCAGAACCTATTGATATAGAGGATCTGGATTCTCCTCGTCCCCTGGTCATTCAACGAAAACGCTTGAAGCGGGTGGCAGATAAGGCTCCTTCAGTTCTTCCTTCAGTTACAATTCCTGTTACATCAGGCAATGACCTCCCTGCTTATCTCACATGTAACAACCTATTCAAAGCACATAGAGAGGGTTCCTTGGACATATTAGTCCCTTCATTGAATAGTTTAGTGTCGGGAGATGCCATTCCATTCCTATGTAAAGACATCCAAAGTTTGATTGAACTTTTAGTGACAGCCTATGTTCAACAGTTGTATGCTTCCTTTTATGAAGAACAGATGCAATCTAAAGACCAGTTGCATAAGGCAACATCAGAGTTAGCCTCTCCTAACGACACACTAGCAGATCTCTTTAAGCAAATGGAGCAACAAACCCAAATGTTTGAGACCCAAAGAGAAGAGACATCTTCTTTGAAGATTCAATTAATAGAGGCTCAATCAAAGGTCACTAAAATCTCCGCGGAGAAGGAGAGGATGTCTAAAGAAGCGCAAGAGTTTCAGAATCTTTTCGATGCAAAACTCTCAGCCTTACAGACTGCTAATGATATAGTGGAATCACAAGCTTCCCAAATCAAGCAGTTGCAAGACCAACTGACACAGTCAAGGTCTGTTCCTCCAAGCCCTAATGTTCATATAATCCCTTCTCTCTCAAAGCAGGACTTGGCAGTTCTCCAGAGAGAGGCTACCTTGTGTCCTTTATTCCAAGATAAAGTGGAACGATTGCAGTCCATGATGGATCTGCTATGGTCTACATTTGAGCATTTCCAGGAATATGTTCCTCCGGACCATTCTTTATTTGTCCACTATCAATTGCAGAAGTTGGCCTTTTACATGAAGCTTTCAACGATGGATCTTCCTCTTCCAGAGGATGGTTGGAGTGGGGCTTAGTCTCCTAAGTTACTGACAGAAGTGGTCCATATGGTGTTTGAAGATTCTATCATGATGGATACCATGTTGATGTCATATATGTATCTACGAGGTGATCTGTTGATTCCAGATGAAGTAGATATGGCCTAGTATGTGGGAGATGTGATTTTACAAGCTGTTTTGTATGTCAACTATTTGGAGTTGCGAATAGATGACATGTTCCAGAGTTACTCCTCAAAAGTGGCTACTTGCCCTGATAAATCCTAGCACTCAATGATTGATTCTGTGGTCCTGAATAAACGACAAAACATAGCTTCTACCTATGTACAGAGCACTAATCAACTGAGGGTGGATCTCTTAGCTCACCTTTCCAAGGATAATCCATTTGATTCAACCTTTTTTGATGCCTATCAGAGAAGATCTATCTTAGGTCCCCCTGTTCCTAGCCTACTGTATTACCAACAAATGGCTCACCGTTATGATACCTATCTTTCCCTTTATCAAACCAATTTAACAGCAATCTTACCCCTTCTTTTCCAACCTCAATCATTTCCTCAAATTCCAATATTTACATATTGCTCTTTTATCGAAGATAGAGTTTTTTCCCCTTCTCCACCATGTCCTTCTCCATCTGTCCATGTATCTTCTACCTTTCCTATTTATCAATTAATACCCTTCCTAACTGATTCCCTAAAATTTTCAGCCACTCCTTCTTTAACTTATTCCTTCTTTTATGATTTTTCCTACCCATCTCTTCATCCACTTTTACTTATTCCACTTCCATCTCCTGCCACTTCTATCTCTCAACCCCCTTAGTTGGTTAGTGAATATGAAGGGTTTGATCAGCAGATTACAAGAAGCCGAGGATGGAGCTCGACTAATTCTCTTACAGGACCACAGATAAACTGGCCAATAATTCTAGGAGATTGGACAACTATCAGTCAAGCATACCAGAACTACCTTCATTTTGCTCACCAATATTCACTATCTCTAGATTCTTCGGTGAGATTGATAGCTCATTTTGCTTGGTATCTAGCATACATGAATAGACATTCCCATAATGATCAAAAGGCCATTCCAAAACTTTGTATGAATGTCAATGTGAACATTGATTCCCACCAGTTGGATGTCCTACATTTTCATGCCCTATGTCTACCTAGCAGATACCTTGTTTTGCTAGAAAGGATGTGCTGCTTGCAGTTCTTTCAAAATCCTCCAAAGACATTTGTAGATGAATCCTTCTCCATGGATCGTTTTCGAAACCACCAAGCCTTCAAAAGGGATCATCTTCATTGATGCCTTTTCCATGTATCTTGGATGACTCTTAATTATATATATCTCTTTTTGGAGGTGTCATTCAGATAGTTGTGTTAGTGTTTGTGTGTATTGTAATAATTGTATGTGTTGATTGAGAATAACTTGTTCGAGAGCTCTTTTCAACCGATTGATGGATGGAAAGACTATGGTGGAAAGCTGAAGAGAACCTTTTATATCCTTTACAAATTTGCTATGGTTTTTAAATGACTAATCAGATGAGTTAATGAATAATGGAAAGTTCCTTTAGTAGTGTTTTTCTATTAGATACAGGTGATAAGTTGGGGTCGTGGTTTGGCGAGATTTTTGAAGATCCTATGGAAGATAAAATTGAGCTCTTTAGTGAACTTATATTCTTCTTTTCCTTAGGTTGCGAGGACGCTTCCTTTCTAAGTGTGGGGATATGTTGAGAGTGGAAAAATATTGAAATTTTAACTGATTTTTGTTGTTTTTGAGGACTGAATGATTGATTTTTGATGGATTTAGAGTGATGTATGGTTGTTAATGGAAGTATTTGAGAGTGATTTGGATGATATTGATTATGTTTTGGAAGTTCTTGATGATTCTTAGTGGATATATGAAGCTCTGTGATGTTGTGATAGGTTCTGTTGAGCTTCTGATTGGTTCTGTATACCTTCTATATAGCTTCTGTTTTGTTCTGATTGTCTTCTGTATAAAGCATGGATTGATGATTGATGAAGATTGAGATCTTTTAAAAGTTTATTGAATATTTTTTTATAGTTTGAAATGGTTTGAGTATGAGTTATGAGGTTCTGATGACCTTTTGTAGACCCTCTGTAGAGTCTCTTTCTCTCCTCTGTCTTTGTACTGTAACTGTACTGCTGTAACTGTTATGTAGACCTTCTGTAAGTGTTCTATAGAATGTATGTGTGACTTTGGGAAAGTTTTATAACCTTTGGAAAGGATGAATCTAATTTCAAAAGAGCTAAAACAAGTGGAAGAAGCAGCTGCTAAAGACTGAAGAGAAGACTAAGTGACCGTGACAGTAGTGAGCTATGAAAAGACACAGTAGTGGCTCTGGTGACTCTTCATATCAAACATATCTCTTGGGAGGTGCATCCATGACCTAAGAAGGATTATTGAGGGTTATTATGAGAGTATTTAGTGAGGAGATGATGTACTATTGATAGAGAGAGAGATAGAGAGAGCCAGAGATAGTCAATTCTATCAAAACAGTGTAACTGTATATGAGAGATTGAGAGAGAGAACTATGAAGACATTGAAGAAGGATAATATGTGATTGATTTCCATTAAAAGATGGTGTATTTTTCTATATTTGTTGTTCTATTGAAGAATTTTATGAAGATGTTGAAGATTATGATTGATTCTATCAAATTCGTGGGAGATCTCTACTATGATGCTGCGTGAAGAATTGTTGTTTTCTTTGTTTTGATGATCAAAAGAATGAAATTAAAGCTTGTTGATGTTACAAGATAGATTTTCTTGCAAGAGAAATCCATTTTCCTTGGTGTTCCTCTTGGGGCTCCACTACTTCCTTCCAATCTACTTTATTAAGTATTAAATATGTTTACTTTATAAAAATTATGTCATTCATAAGCTAATATTTTCCAACTTGTCTCGAAAAAATCAATGCTTCATCTCCTTAGAACCCTAGAAGGTACTCTACATGTCATGTAACGTGTCCACCTGTAATCTTCAAGACAAGTCTTAGCAGTCCATCGGAAAGGATTTCTAGAAAGCTCCACCTGGCACTCCCATGAAATGTCACGGGGTTTGCAATCTAGGCCTTTCTGCGTCTATCTCGTAGCGGAAGTATTCTGGCCATTCCCACATAGGACCGACCTAAATCAAGGTTTTTCCCTAATTGTCATTTCTTAAATGGCAACTAGCATTAAACTCCAAGACAAGTACTTTATGCAGAAACTCCAGGTTCGAAGCGGATTCACGCTGCACTTGGTTCAAGGAGAATGGGAAACGAGAGGGATGCAAGGATCGACCTCTCTGCCACATAAGGCATAGTCCCATTCTGTTCCCCTAAAACAGTGTAAATCGGGATTATTATAACTTAGATTCTAGGTCAGCGCCCTTGCTGTTCGTGTCCTTTGAATGATCTTCTTACTGTCCATCATGATTGAGAAAAGTTCCCGGCCAACCGGGACCACCCATTCGTAGGACGGACCTATGGCCACATCCTCTGCACTTTCCTCAAGTTGTTTTAGTTATTTAATTACCTAACACATTTAGTTGGACATGTATCAATTAGCTTCCTTAATTAGCCCGTTAGGCACTGGTTCCTTCACGTTATCATAGCACTTGACATAGAAAAGCAATGTCAAACAAGTTCCTTTTCAATAGGTTATCATATTTATCTTTGAAATACATATAGTCCAGCCCGTAGGCTTATCCATAATCCGCCCGAAGGCTATCCAGCAATCAACAGGGATTACTAATCCAAGATTCTGCCTGTAGACTAGTATGCGGGTCTCAAGATCCAATCCCGAGTCACATTGGCCTCTTGTGCAGGGCCCAAAAGGCGAGGGATCTACGGCGGCCAGAGCCCCCTCTAGCACCCAAGCGCCCTCCTGCTCCAAGTAGCACTCAACGGAGAGACCTCTCGTGGCGGGTTCGGACAACCTTCCTGGTGCGGTAAACAACCCCCTTGGTTAGGGTCAGGCAGGCAGTCGGGGGTAACTGGAGCTGCCTCACCCTTCAGGCCTTCAAGCTGAAGCATTAGATATCTTTTCATCCTTTAATTCTTTGAGCAAACAAAGAAAAATAGTGCTCTTAAAACTGTTACAAGCACAATCATTTCCATTGGTCATTAATTTTTGGCCAACTGCTAAGGAGTGAATCCTTTTTTCTGAATGCATCCAACACTCGATCCAGGATCAGTTGCGACTTGGCAAGATCCCCAAGGTTTGTCTGTTAACCCTTATCCCTGGGTTAGGACCATACCCTATTAATCCAACTTAGCCAATAACTTAAGTTCTATTAGCAATAAATATGTTATTCCAATTTACTGATTGGTCCTTTGCTTCCAAGCAAATATCTAATCCCCGTATCTTGGTTACTTTACCTAAGAAAGGTACTATATCAGGACA
Source organism: Lygodium microphyllum (assembly GCF_053477565.2). NCBI lineage: Eukaryota > Viridiplantae > Streptophyta > Polypodiopsida > Schizaeales > Lygodiaceae > Lygodium > Lygodium microphyllum. The sequence goes on along the minus strand of NC_141144.1, from coordinate 64,552,640 downwards.
ATTATTCATCCTCTTGCAAGATAAACTTGCATAAGAATCTGCCAATCTCATTCCGAGGAATTGGCCATTCCCTTGTGATCAAATCACAAGATCATGCGACTCTAGAATTTTTTGCACAAGTGTCGCATCAAACTATGGGACTATTTATCCATCAAGTGGAGTCTTACAATCACGAAATCATGATTAGATATAACAATCTGTTCCTAATTGCATTAGGCCAACATTGTCGGTCCTAGGGTTCCAAGTTCAAAGGGAGTTTCATCTTTTTTAGCGAGAGATCCTTAGGGTAGAAGCCCTAGATCGTCTCTCGCAAGTTCGTCTTATTGTCCCTACATTCCGTGAATGTGGCCAAGTCTTTAGGTTTAAGAGTTTCAGCTTTAGCAATAAGAGCGATTAGGTAATGTTCTCAATGTGCTAACCTTAGTCAGCTCTTTGGGATATGTTGCATTGAATTAACCCTTCCTAAATGAGGACCTCGCAGTTTTAGGTGTTTAGGTTTAAACTAATTTAACTTGTCTATTCTTGAAGATAATTACGTTACCATTTCCGTAACCATATGATTCATTGTCTACGTATAATTCCAATTGATAATTCTATAACATGCAAACAATATTCATGCTAGTAGGTTAAGATCAAAGTATAGGTTAAGTTATAGCATAATTCCAATTGATCATCCTATAGCATGCAAACAAGATTTATGCTACTAAGCTTTAGGATTTTATGTTTAAACATGCAGCCTTTTTCTACTTTCTTTTCCGAATGAATTTGTCGTATGCTGAACTTACACACCCTTTTGTTGATTTAAGTTTTTAGGCCACTTGCCTAGAGTTAAATCTTCTTCATGCAACCCTAGCAATTTCCTACAGTTGCTAGTAACTTTCTTTAAGAATCATTTCGAAAAAATATGTTCAATAATGCAATATGTGGTTTATTCCTTCCATGCTTAATCGAAGTGTAATATCATAATTCCGTTTTGTAAAAATGGACATTAATTAATCTAATTTCATTACTTTGCAATGCATAAAAACGACTTGCTAGAAATGCATAGAAATCTTATGCCCACTTTATTTTGTTCGTTTTATTGAAAAATACTAATGATCGAATCCCTCAATTGTGATCTATTAGCCAAAGTATTTTTCAATGGAAAAAACATGCATCCTTATTCCTCAAATGATCCATGCATAATTGAAATATTACGACGTTAATCAAATTTAGGAAGAAGAACGTGGACTTGTGGTGAAATGTCCACATGGATGTTAGGAGACGATCCTCTTGCGGTTGCGCCTTGTGCTTTCTTAGGAGCCATCGCGAATGCGGCCTTTTCATCTTGGATGTGCAGATTTATGACCTTGGCATTCTCCTTCGCACATGAAACTACCTTTGTGATTCGGTCTCCTTGATTAATTTCTCCGTCTTTTGGAACCGGCTTCAGAAGGCTTTATAGGTTTCCTCCTTAAACTGGGACTAGTGGAACCTTGTGGGGAATCCAAAGGGGGGGAAGAAGGCCTTAACTCCCGGGTTAAGTGAGCTTTTAAAGGGCCTTGGGTGAAATGGAAAAGGGGGGAAAGAGGGTGTCTTGTGAAGGCCAATAGAAAGTGGCTTCTAAGGTACCCTGAGGTTTAAAATGAACCTTTGAGTAAAGACGCGAGGGGGGAAAAAAGAAAGGCTTACTAGACTTTTTAAAAACTTGAAGGGGATCCATGGGAAAGGGGGTTTTTGGATCTCGGGGGATAGAGTTATTAAACGCGCATGAAAATGGGTTATGAGGAAGCCCACAGGAAGGGATTTGTGGGGGTGCAATATGAAAGGGGGCTTAAAGGATCCCCCCCCCTTAGAAGCTTCAAGAAGCTTCTGAAAGGTATGTGCTACACCCATGTGGAGGACGAAGACGGCGTGTGGATGGCTAGATGGTGACATATTGGTGGGTTCCTATTGGCAGCGAGTTGGTGGCGTCCCACGGCAGCTTTGCGAGCTCCTCTCCTCCATGGTAGCATGATGATGATTCCGCCTCCTCCTCTCTGCCAATCTCCGTCAGTGTTTTTTGCTGCCCCCTCCAGCTCCTTTGGGCATGGTTTTTATAGGGAGAGGGAAGGGGATCCTCCCTCCCCTATGCGGCTCAATGCATGGGGTTCACCCCCCTCTGGCGTGCAGCAAGGATGCTCATTCGACCACCTTTGCTCATCCATGACTTCCTTCGCAAGGCTTACATGCCCATGCTTTACTCTCCCACCTCCAGCACAGCCTTTGGCTGGGAAGGATAAAAAAATTTAAAAGAAAGATTTCTCCATAAATCTTCTCAATTTCCTCTTGACCTCCTCCCAAGAGGAGGTTCACACAAAAATATGCGGTTTCATTATCCATAGTTTCGGTTCTACCAATGATACATCGTGTTTTAAATTCGCACCGTCCGTGACCCAATGCCGGCATTGTCTTTTGCCTGAGAATTCACACGGCTTCGTAATAGCTGAAATATTACATTCTCTCCCCCTTGGAGGAATCGAGATGTCCTCATCTCGAGATAAACTAGGGATATTGATAGTTGAGATTGCATTCATCTATCCAAGTGGCATCCTCCTCAGGATAATCTTCCCACTGGACGAGGCATTCTTGCAAGGTTCTAGATCTCAGTTGTCTCTCCCTAACATCTAAGATCCTGTCAGGCCATAGTTCAAGGACTCCTTGACTAGGCATTACAACTTGTTGGTCATCAAGTACATGGTTAGGATTAGGTACATACTTCTTCAATAGGCTGATATGGAATACATTATGAAGCTTTAGGTTCTCAGGGAGTTGTAGTCTATAAGCATTAGGTCCTAGGCACTTGAGGATCTTGTATGGTCCACAATACCTTGGACTTAGCTTCTTGCAATCTCCTAAGGATAGGGAACTCTTCTTTGGGTGTACGTGAATGAAGACCATGTCTCCTTCCTCGAAGATTCTATCTTTATGCTTCAAATCCACGTATGCCTTCTATCTATCCTTGGTGGCTTGGATGTCCTGTCTTATTGACTTTATTTAGTCATCCATCTCTTCCAACATCTGCCTTGAAGCTTCAACCCTCAAGGTTGGATTTGAGAAGTTTAGGGGGGCTTTGACAGTCATGACCATATAATGCTTGAAAAGGGGTCATCTGAATGCTTTGTTGATAAGAAACATTGTAGGAAAATTCAACCAAAGGCAAGTATTGAATCCACCTTTTTGGCTCACGACAGCAGTGTGCCCTAAGCATATCCTCAATAACTTGATTGACTGGCTCCATTTGACCATCAGTTTGGGGATGGTAAGCTATGCTAAAACATAGTTGAGTCCCCATAGCTTCAAAGATAGGTCTCTAGAAGTGTGATGTGAAGAGAGAATCACGATCGCTAATGATTCTTCTAGGTAACCCATGTAGCTTGAATATCTCCTTGATAAACAACCTTGCAATGTCACAGGCTTTATAGTTTGTCTTTACTAGAATAAGGTGTGCAACCTTAGTAAGCATGTCAACCACAACCATGATGGAGTTGTATCCCCCCTGAACTTGGGGTAGGCCCACAACAAAGTCCATACTAATGAATTCCCATTTCATTTGGGGAATGTCAAGTGGTTGCAACTTCCCTGGCATTTTGACATGTTTGGCTTTGATAAGTTGACAAGACAAACATTCAGTGACATATTTAAGAACGTCACCTTTAAGCCTCTCCGAATAGTGGCTCTTCCTAAATGCATTGAGAGTCTTGGCATAGCTAGGATGTCCTGAGAGAGGGGAATCATGAGCTTCCCACAATATCTTGTGCTTAAGTGACTGGCTTGCCGGTATACATAGCCTCGTTCTATAGTAGACAAGTCCACTATTGATAGAGAATTCATGATACTTAGCCTGCAACTTTTGGTCCTGATCCTTGATAGAGATCTCCCATAGCATCTTTTGATAGGCTGGATCATGGCATGCTTCCTCTCTAGCTAACTCAAGTATTGGGTTGTTTGGCATGGATACCTTTGTGGCTAGAGATCCAGCTGTTGATGGATTTTGCAAGATTAGAGAATTAAGGAATGCCTTGCGATTGAGTGAGAGTGGAGTTTTGAGCTCGGGATGTGCCTAAAATTTGCCAAAAAATCTGGAATTTAGGAAAAAAATATTTAACATCGAAGGTGGCGGCTCCAGCTAGGACAATGTTAAGCACTAAGTGAAATACGACTCTTAAAAGGCGCCCAAGCGACACTTGTTGATTTTTGATAATTTTTCAAACTATCATGTGGGTTGTTAGGAGTTACCAGTCAATGTGGGATGTCAAGCTGGATGCACAGAAATTTACAGCACTCGAATCGGAGCCAGGACGGGGAAATGGCCACAAAAGGGGCAAGATATGAAAAGGTGGACATTTGAGAGGGCCAAAAGGGGTGCCCTTTGGGGGAATTTTAACCCCCCTTCAATTTTTGAGTTTAGGGGCCATCAAAAAACGTGGAGAGAGAATGGAGGAAGAAGGCGCCATCTTCATGCGAAAAAATGCGCCATGTGGAGATGGAGATCATGATTGCAGCCTGCAAATAACCCACCTAATCGATCATACCCCCGATCTTCTCCCTCTTTGCCAGTCTTATCGCTTGTCTTCGCCCGTCCAATGGTGGCCTGAATGAAGAGAGCCAATTCTAGTCTTTCTCTCTCCTCCCTCTCTCTCCCCTAAGGGGATGTTCTTGTGTGCAAGAGGAAAATGAAGAATGGTGGAGGAAAGCTTGTCCGGATGAGACCGGATTGCTTCCGGATCAATGAAGACATGAAGATTGCTAATTTTGAAGATTTTGGACATTGAATGAGGGCTGATCCGCAGTCTCGCACCAAAACCGAGATCCTGAGACACAAAGCCTAAGCGGTAATTCAATTTTTATGAAGGAAAAATGAGTTTTTATGCTATTTGATTGATGAAATATTGTTCCCATGGGCTAAATATGCATTATGTTGTTTTTTTCTATGATTTTTATCAGTTTATGCTATGAAAATCAGAAAATCATAAGTGATATGGCTAAAATTAATGGTATAAAACCCGTAAAACACGCGTTTAAGGGGTAAAATGGGGGTTTTTTGCAAAATAAAGGGGAAATATGAGATATAGCATCAACAAAACCTGAAATTTTACTGTCAAAGAACCTAAGGGCCACAGTCCACAATCAATCTTGATTTCTAGTCATTTTTTATTGTAGAAAATAGAGGAAAAATATTGAAAAATGTGAAAAATGGATTTTAAATGGGAGAAAATTAGGAAACAATAAAAAGAAAATTCTAGAAAATTACATAAGTGTTTGTGCAATGTATAATGAAGGTAGAGCACGAGGTTGGCCTCAGTTTACCCTCGTTTCTATGTTTCTGTCCATGTTTATCGCTTTCTCTATAAAGAAATACACATAAAACGACTCTTTCACCTATCAACGATTGCAAAACATTAAATGGTAGGGTGAGAGGGGAGTTTGAGCGTCAAAGTATAATCTTAAATCTGATTTATGTGTTGCATTATGCCTATAGGCCGTTGTTTTAAAATAAAGGAAAAGGCAACATGAGCGCAAGGCTCGGTGTCTCTCCTCGTTTCATTACATAAACGTTAGCATGCAAATCATAGAAAGATTGGTTTCGCACGATGCACAATGCTGATTTTCTTTTGTTTGTGCACTAAACCATTCACATTATGCACTATGCATGGTTCATGGTATCAAAGGAAAAGCTCCTAGATTGCATAGCAATTGTTTTCTTAGGACTTTGACCCACGATTGAGAGTGTGAGGTTATCCCTTGCCGTAGGGTAGAGGGTTGGTTTCCTAAGGGACTTCTAAGTAAGGACACATGGTATATTTCCTGGAAATACGAGAAATATAAAAGAGAGGAGTTTGTGCTTGTTTGTGTTATATGTTTAGCAGTGCATCAAAGGGCCAATCCCTGCGATGTAGGAGAGCTGCAGTGGGGCCATGGTGTTTCTACCGAGAGGTTGCCTCCATATGTGTGTGATCGTGGCATTGCCAACGTGTATGGGTTCTCCCTTTGAGGAGTTTAAGGGAAACGTTGGACTATAAACTATAAATGCATAAATTAAGCTTTAGGGCAGTTTGTCCTTTAGCATTAGATTGACGCTCCTGGTCCGTGAGGCCGTAGGGGTGTTTGTGTGTCACGAGCATGAGGTCCAGCTAGTACTATAGCCAGTGCCGGCCCATTTCAGGTCCCATTAGTGGTGCGTCTGTCAGGAGTTGCCTATAAGTGGCAGTTTTCGATTCTAGGGTTTCAAGGGGTCCTAAATTATCCATAAAATGGGGTTTGTTCAAGGATGGAAAAACTTGGCTTTCCCCATACAAAACTTACTAATGGACTTAGTTAGTTATGTAGAGCATGAGTCCTCTGCAGAAGATAATTTATGTGATGAAAAGAATAGCCCATTAGTGGTTACCCCATGCTCTAATATGATGGTATGGGCCGAGGTTTGCCTTGGTGTGGTCCCTACCCAAAAGAAATCATGTTTAGCCATCCATCAACCTAGAGGGCATGAAACAAGCATGTTGGAAACTAGGGTAGTTATGGCATCAACAAGTTATTATGCTAAAGCCATGATGCCATGGAAAAGTGCTGATATACGATGGAATATGCTTGTGGTTGAAAAATCCCATGTAATGGGCCACCATGACGACATAGTAGGCATCACAAGGATGTTAGAAGCCCTAGTTGTCAAGGGAAAACCATTGCTTAAAAGGCACGGTTCCCAAGTTTTAAGAAGTGGTAATGATAAATCTGCTTTAGATAAGGACCAAAAGCTCTTATATAAACCCGTTATGGACTTTCCTTTTAAAGGGAAAGGTATGGAAGACCCTCTAAGAGGGGATTAAAAGGACATGTTGAAATTTATAGGACTCCCTAGACCACTTAGTGAGTTGGCAGAAAGGGATGTCAATGAGGATATTAACCTCCCCACACCAAAAAGGGTGGGGATGGAAGAGCTTAAAGATCCTAAGAGGCTAGACCCAGATCATGATGAATATGAAGATTTTAATGACCCAGTGTTGATCCCAAAAGGGAGGACTAAATGTCCTCCTCTTTATAGGGATCTCCCAGTGTTTTATGGGTTGCCAAATGAGGATCTGATGATTCATTTAAGAGAATATGACCTAATTTGCATTGCAAGTGGGTTCGACGATATACATCGGATGCTCGTATTCCCAAGTACCCTAAAGGGAGAGGCAAGGAAATGGTACTGGAGCCTCCCAAGAGGGTCGATCAAATTATTTGAGGAGTCTTGTGATAGATTTCTAGATGAGTATGAAAAGAAGCTCCCTATGATTCAGGTCTTAGGGCGGCTTATGTAGTTTAGACAGGAGTCTTATCTTTCTGTTAAAGAGTATACTAGAGCCTTTGATAGTACTTTTAAGCTTTGGCCAAGAAGAGCCAGTGCACTACCGGATGCTGTGCTACGTGAGCTCTTTCTGAATGGCCTAGAGATTAATATGCAAATCCAAGTGGGATTGCAGAAGAAAAAATGCATGCCATTGATTATGAGGGTCATATTTAGAGATGTTGGGAAAACTTTTGGAGTTTTTCGCGCTCAGTACAAGTGCATCCTAGCTTCCAACCATTTCTGCAAGAAGACAGCTCACTTGGTGATACCAAGGCAGCCTATGAGGGGAACCTTGGTGGCCAAAATCTCAAAGTAGAAAATGGCCATCCTATGTATAGTAATGGCATGCCTATCAGTGAAAAGGTTCCAAGCCATGTAAGTCCCATTAGGGCTTGCAACACTTCCACGAAAGGTAGTTGTGATGGCAATATGGATTGCACCAATGGGCCTATGAGTGTTGATAAGCATTCTGTGTGTGGTTCTAATTTTGTTGCTAGTAAGGCTCTTGAGAGATCTTTGGTGTCAGAATCATGCTTCCGGGTGGATGTTGTTCCCCTCAGTGAAAGCATGGTTCTTATGGGGAAAAATTTGTAGTATGGACGTAAACAAGTAAATACATCTTTTTTAAAGAGGATGCAAAATGCTAAAAGTCCACCTGTGCTTCACAAAGGTCATAAGGATGTGAGGCCATTTGGCCATAGGGATAAGTTTTCATTGAGTTCGTTAGACCAGTGCAGCAAATCGAGGGAATGCAAGAATATTAAGGGAAATGTGAGATGGGTTTGGAGACCCAAAATCTCCAAAAGTATGGCAGGAGTGTCGGATGCAAGGCCAAGGATCCCATTTGGATATACTTTGTCGAACCCCCAAGAGGATAAGACTGGATATACATCTGACAATATACACTGCCTTGGGATACACCCATGTGATGTGCCTTGGCTTGAAGCTCTGCCTAGTTTGGGTCGCAACACTGATTTATGTGAAAACCCAAATAGGGGAGGTTTGAATGAGTATAAAGCTATGATTATTTCTGCCAAAGGAGCCACTCAGCCGCTTGAACGACCAATTTATTCGGATTACAATAAATGTAGGACATGCGAGCCCACTGAGGCTGTTCATTCAGCTCATAGTGCCCAAGAAGGGATCGGCCTTATTGATGAGTTATTTGTGGAAAGGCTTGGACTTGTAGCTCTAAAAAAAAAACCTATGATAAAAAAATACAAGATCAAGCTTTTAGCTAACTTGCATGAGTAGCATGGGGCTAGTCGACCTATGATATGCTATCCTCCGCACTTGGGGTAGTCTGATAGGGTGTGATGTATATGCCAAGGACATTAGCATTAAGTGGACTAAAATGGCCTATCTAGTTTTAAGCTAGGAAGGCTAGATGCTTTGGATATTACGTCCAGATTTCGTTAGACCAAGAGGGCCAGTTGTCTGTTTAGTACAGGTGCAGTTAATGGTTTCTTGTTTTAGTTCTGTGCTAGACAGGTTCGGAAGAAGAGCTTGGAAGAGCCTTTTGTTGAGTGGATGCTTCTTGTGGCCCTATCTAGATGTTATCTCTCCTTTATGAGTAACGTGTTTTCATGTTGTATGTGTTTGTCTACTTATTGGGGGATTTTTCTTTCTTGTTGGGGATCGACGTCCAAGGCATGAAGTCCCAGGTTTAGGTTGGGTATGTCTGAGGGAGGCTTGAGTAGTCGTTGCCTCGTGTAAAGACATTGCCAGGCATCAAAAGACATGTTTTAGAAGGTAGTCCTATTGACTTGTTCTGGTAGCCTACTAGGCAGCCATTCTAGGAGTTCTTTTTAGTTGTGAGGCAGTTAGAGAAGCTTGCCAAAAGGGAAAAATGATGATGATAGAGATGAAAAGAAACCCTGAATATCTTAAAGAAAATAAATACTTACAAAGGTGTGTAAAAAAGGGTTCTAACCCCCTATAGAACTAGAAAAGAAAAGAAATGATAATTTATAAGCAATTGATCATCGCCTTGCGAAGGCCTGGTAGGTTCCTGGGGACGAGTCGAACATGGGGCCGATGCCTTGTCTTCCTAGGGGTGGCGTCTTGTTGGAAAAGAAGAAAATAAGGAAGGTTGGAGCAAAAATAAAAGTGAGCATTAGAAACGGATTAAGTGTTGCCTTGCGAGGGCTTGGTAGGTTCTTGGGTACCGAGATAGGATCTGAGGCCGATGCCCTGTTCTCCTTGGGTCACTACGCTCAGCTCCCCTCTTTTTACATGCCGGAGTATGGAAGAATAAAAACCCTAAAAGAAGAAATGTGCTGAAAGAAAATACTTCCTGATCAGGCTATAGGAATCCTCGCCTAGTAGGAGCTCCTGGTTGTGTTTTCCTTAGTTAGGTAGGTAGTTCAGACCACCACTTAGGGCGACCTATTTGATAGTTCTTTTTTGTTTGGCCGTATTGGAGCAGTCAGTTAGTGACTAGCTTCGGACCTTCTATCAAATTAATGCTAGGCCTACTCGTTGTGGATGTCATGCCTTGGTTTTGTTAGGGGGTAGGGTGAGTACTGTGTTGTGTTTTTAGTATATGAACACCATATTGGGGAATATGGGAATTTCCCATAAGTTTGGGACACGTGCTCAAATCTTTGGATTTGTCACAACTTGAACACTATAACTCCAAATCAAGCGCTCTGTAGCTCAATAGATTCCATTTTTCAAGAACATTTCAATGATAGGTCACATCATATGGTTCTGAGAAACTTATAGATATGTTATCCGGGTGCCACCTTTTTAGTATTCAAAAAATGGAAATTGGGAGATTCCCAAACTCACTAATATTGTGTTTATGTATTTATTTTGTATCTGCTTGATGCTTCCTTTGGTTGTTTTGTGCATATCTACTGTGGGATTCGACGGGCTGAGTTGCCCTATCCCGTGGTCGCCAATGAGAGCGGAGTTTTGAGCTCGGGATGTGCCTAAAATTTTCCCAAAAATCTGGAATTTAGGAGAAAAATGTTTAACATCGAAGGCGGCGGCTCCAACTAGGACGATTTTAAGCACCAAGTGAAATACGACTCTTAAAAGGCGCCCGAGTGACACTTGTTGATTTTTTATTAAAATTCTTGTGCGTAATCAAATTGGTGTCTTCTTGAAGGCTACCCAGTCAACATCCTACAAGTATAATTCAGTAATCTGTGCTTTCAGTTCATGAATAGTAACACATACAAAATATCGGCTTCATGCAGGTTGAGCCACCCCAAAGAATTCCATCTTCTGAGCATAGGTATGTACATATGCAGATACATTCCTGCCATTAAATAACTTCACCTCACACTTAATTGCTTGCAAAACATTCATCACAACACTTTGTGTTTGAGCAGAAGCTTGCATCACCTGTTGTTATTGTGGTACATGCATAAGCATATTCATATTTTGCACCAACTGTTGAAAAACATCACTGGAGATTGTATTTAAAGATTCTCCCATCTTATCTTTTCTTCTTTTGATGACATTTCACGTTAGGTTCACCGATGTCAAAGGAATTTTTGTAAAAAGGTCGAATCCACTGGGAATCAGAGGTAGAAGGAAGTAGATATAGGAGATGCAAGAGAAGAAAGAGAATAGATAAGACGTAAACATGACAAAGATAAAGCATAATGAATTGAATCAATATGTATTAAAAGAATTTGGAATCCTTGCACTACTCAGAAGCAATCTCTAGGCATTAGATCTCCTGGAGCTTCTTCGTAGAACAAAACGTGCATCAAATTTACAGCTCCTACTCGGAACCCAAATCTGATGGCTCCGTTGGCTTTGAAAGGGGGGTAAAACCCTAGGACATGGACACCTAGTCACGGATCTCCCAGATCACTCCTTCTTCTTCTTTCAATTCAAAGTGTAGTTTTCAGCCTATTTACAACGATCGCGATGCATAGATTTTGTTAATCTTTCTTTTTTTTATGAAAAACCCATAACTGGTTGAAAAACAACTTGCTTTTTGCATGCCATCCTAATCTAGAAGCTTTTTTAAACTTTTTTGAGTTTTTTACAATAAATAATATAAAAATTAAGTTAAAATTATCCAAAAATCTAGTATTTTTGGATAATCCATGCAACTCACACTAATACTAATGACTCTGATCACATTGACTCTCTTGATTAATAAGTTGGATCATGATGCATTCCATGCTTTTTCACATTGTGTTCGCATAGCATCACAACACCTGGTGCGTAGCCGTGAAGAAAAAGTCGAACTATACGATGCCTACCAAGTGAAGTAAGATCCAATTGAGCATGAATCCTGCTTCAACCAATGGAGCTACGGGTCAAGGAGCTGTGGCAATTGGTAACTAGGTGCATTCCATAAATCTTAAATGTGATAGGAATGTTTGAAAAATGTAGATCGACTACATTAGGAGGAGTTTTTCATGCGAAAATCTACGATAGCTAACCATCAACTAGGCTATATTATAAAAATCATGTTCAGCATTGTGTTTTATTGCACTCTAGCATGTTTTAGAATGAACAACTTGCACAAAAGTTTACATGTTGGTGCACTCTGAAATCAAGGACTTTATTGATTGTGTTCGTAGTGTATTGGATTTATGCACTAGCATTGGTATGCTTGAGAGGTAAAAGAAACTGAAAAATGGGTTGTCGGGACGATAAAGTGTAGTCATCATTAAGAAAAAAATCATACTTTTTGCATTGCAAAATTTGCGAAATTGGAAAGGTAGGTTTAAAGGCTTGAATCAAGTCTATGAGGATCATGAGTTGCAACAATAACGGTTAAGTATGTTTAGGTCGTTGCAATACTAAGCCGAGTATTAGGCTCCTATAAACCTGTAGAGAGAAGTAGCTCGCATTTGCATTAGGCATGATGACTTCATGTTCCTCACACAAAAGAAAAATACAAGTCTCTATTTATGATTTGCATAAGTGCATTGAAATGAATTCCCAAGAATAGAACTCTGCGTTGCATCGTCGTCTTAAGAAAGACTCGCATCTAGATTGCATGGTATCATGGACAGTTTCAGTTGCATTGCTAGGGATTCATCTTAAAGATAGTTATAAGAGGTGCATATGAGGTGCTAAACTTAATTGCTCAAGGAAGTTCAATAAGGTGAATCCTATATATGTAAGGATAGGGCTTAACTTGACTTATTTAGGGTTTAAAAGTAAATGAGCCAAACTATTGTTACATTCATAGGAGGACCTTGAGGCAAGTAAACCACTAATTACTCTCTATTCTACATCTGGCCTCGATAAAGCCAAAACAACCTTGAAGATATCACATTTAATCATGACAAAACTTGATGTTGATACAAGAAAACTCGAGTGTCATTTTTTCCAAGACAAGAACCCTGGACTAAAGGCCATCAAGCTAGGATAGCTATCGTCTGACAACTATTAGATATCACTTCAATTGCATAATTGCTCACTCCTATCACATAGGAGTGGGGTCAGAAAAAGGTTATTCTCTATCCCTCAGAGGATATTGGAAATTGATGCCAAGGCAAGAAGGACAAATGCTAAGCATCAAAGATAGGGACTCCACCTTAGCAAATGTCCCGAGCACTCGCCTTCACCATTGTTTGTGCTTGTAAATCTAGGAACATCACTTGTAAAAGGATTGTATGACCCCAAATTCATAAAAGAAATGGGAATACTGAATCAGGTTGAACTCTTGAAGGTGCACCAAACCACCCCCAGCTGGCTGCCAACCTTAGCCAAGGGGGTTCTAAATAGCCATGACGGGAACGTGGACCGAACCTGCCACTAGAGGTCTCTTCACGGGTTCGTTTGAATGTAGGAGGATGCTTAGAGGCTGGGGGGGCTCTGGCTGTAAATTCCCTGCCTCCGGGTCCTACTCAAACAATCTGCATGACTCCAAATAGATTCTCGATGCCCTTGTTACTAGTGCAAGGGTGGAATCTTGGAGGAAATAAGATGCATCTTCAGAGATTGCAAAAATCATCCCTTTTTGAACAAGACTTATATCTCAGCTAAAATGCTAATATTAAGTTTACTTCCAAGGAACCTGTCTCAAATTATTCTTAGGTCAGTACCATAAGATTACGTGAACGAACCCTATTCCCCAAAAGGCTTGATTAAGGAAGCAGATTTTAAATGTCACACATAGATGTCATAGGGGCTAATTAGATAACTAAAGTATACCTATGGAGGGAAGTAGGTGAGCGAAACCTTGACGGGTCCGTTCTACGACGGCAGGGGGGTCCCAAAGAACTAGGAGGCTTCTCACAAGGTTTTACTATCGTTCGACCTTTAGGCAATGACAGACTAGAATCTGATTCATGCCATTTAAGGGGACTGGAATGAGACTATGCCCTACATGCAAAGAGGTTGAACGGCACATCCCTCTTGATTCTCATTCTCCTTGAACCAAGTGCGGTATGGATTTGCTTCAGATTGGGTAGCTTTGCATAAAGTAGAATATCAAGGACCCGATGTTAGAATGTTGTCAGGAGACCTTGACCACTAGGGACCCAAGTTTCAGGTCGATCTTAGTGGGTTCACCCCATTGCAAGGTAGACTCAGGAAATCCTACGCGACAAACCCCATGACATTGCATAAGAGTAGTGGGCGCGGTTGTTAACCCCAAGTCGATATGGCGGATAAAGATGGTGGATAAATGAAGGAAAAAGTGGAAAAAATAAGGAAAAAGAGTAATAACATGTAGCAGCCTCTAAAGCTAAGCTGGGGCAAAAAGCACAATTTTAAATGAAAGGCATCTCAAAAAGCTCTAAAACTCTTGTAAAAGAGAGCCACGCTCCCTTCTGTGCCATTTGTAAAAGAATAGACGGGTATAGGTTGAGGCCATGAATCAAGAAGAGAGAATTAGAAAAAGGAACCTTGCCACAATGGCCGATTATGTAAAAAGGGATGGGCGCCCATGGAATTTAGGGTTTTGTATATAAAGTTCAAAAAGTGAATGGATGCTCATTATTTTGGTGTGTGGCTAACAAGAGTTCTCTTCTTCTTCTCTTCTTCTCTTCCCCTTGCTTGTGTGTGCTCTTAAGAGAGGGAGTATGAGAGTGTGAGGGAGTGAGTGTATGTGAGTGAGGGATCAAGAGGGTAAAGCTCTTCACCATCTCCTCTTCTTTTCTTCTCTTCTCTTCTCTTCTCTTCTCTTTTCTCGCGCGTGCGGCTATGGTGGATGGAGCTTGGAGATGGAGGAGGTTTGAGGATGATTGAGCTAGCATCTAGGATTGTGGAGCTACCGGCGTGTGCAAGAGAGGAGGCAACTCATTTTGGCATCAAGGTAAGCTCACTACACTCGTAGGATTGATGGTGCATCGGCTAAGTAAGATATAGCCATTAGAGCTCGATTGAAACGCTTGAATAATAAGCGGTCCGTGTGTTGAGATATCGAGCTCCACTCATGATACGCCAGGGTGACCGTTGTGTATTTATGTCACCGACGTGTTAGTTGCAGACGCGGTTGGTACACCGCCCATGAATAATAGCTACATGATAGCTATCCTTATCTACTCTAGTTCGTGGCTCAGTTAGTATGCCACCTTAGTTAGTTGAGTTTGGTTTGAAACCCATATATAGGGTTCTTCTATTTCTTTGTACTAGAGTTCTTTTGGCTTACACAAACTAAGAAGAGAAAAACTGTTTTTTCAGCCTCCACCCTTGTGTGTCTTCCCCCATTGTGCAAGCAAGAAAGCTTCAAGCGAGACTCCTTCCTTCTCTCCCACAATCTTGACATGGTATCAGAGCCTTGTTCGTGGTAAGGAGCTCAAGAAAGCAAGCCAAGCTCGCGGTGTTCTGGTAAGAGGAGCAGTGTTGCTTTCATTTTCTGTTTTGGGAGCCGATCTCTGCAGGTAGCACAGCCGGAAAGTGCAGGAGTGCATTGTCTCAGGTTGAGACGCCCTTCGCGGTGAAGCAAGAGGGCAGTATATGCTGCGGGCAAGAGCTTTAGCTCTTGGCGACCCTGTTTTTTTGATTTGAGGCCATTTCGGGGCCTGTTTTGGAGGCGGAAGTTTTCTGCACGCACTCAGGAAACGTCCCAGTTTTATGCTGTGCAGCCACTGTTCTACAGGTCGGTGAATAGTTACTGTAAAAATTGCATTGTATGCTTGTGCACAGAGACATTGGGAGTTACAGAATCATCCCTGTTGCCTGTTGATGCAAAATCGTCACTAGGAAGTGACTGTGTGGTCAAATACCACTTTCGCCAGTTTTGCAGATTTTCCCTTGTGAGGGTGAAGCTGTGGTTTTTGCAGTGACAGAATTTTTTGCAGTCTTCTGTAATGGCATCTGATTCTCTTTCACAGATTGTCACTGAAAAGCTTGACAAGAACAACTTCCAAGCATGGAAGTTTAGAATGACAAATTTCCTTATGGGAAAAGGATATTGGAAATTTGTTGCAGGAAATGAAGAAGAACCAGTTCTTCCTGATGTTCCCAATCAACAGCAAATGCAGGCATTTAAAGCATGGCATGAGAGAGCCAGGAAAGTTATGTATTGGCTGTCTATCAGCATTTCAGACTCTATGATTGTGCATATTCAGGATGCAAGTACGCTAAAGGAGGCATGGGATACTCTGTCAAAGATGTATAGCACAAATACACAAGCCAGGAAAATGCAGCTCAAGCAAGAGTTGCACAATGTGCAAAGAGAAAATATGAGCATCAATGACTACCACATGAAGGTGAAGAAGATTGCAGATGCACTTGCTTCCATTGGGTCGCCAGTGGAAGATGATGATTTAGTTTCTGTGACCTTGAATGGTCTAGGAAAGGATTATGCACAGTTCCGAACATCCATTTCCATCCGTGAAAGATTTCCTGATTTTGAGGAGTTGATTGCTCTTCTAATTTCTGAGGAGCAGAGAAATGGTGGTGCATCTTCTTCAGGAGGAACTTCAAAAGAAGCTGTCTTCTACTCAAATGCTGGAAGAGGTAGAGGCAGAGGTAGAGGAGGCCGATTTGGAGGCCGTGGTAGAAATCAGAATATGCAGCAATCTCAAGAAAACCAGTCCTATGGAGGAGGACGTGGTAACTCTAGAGGCAGGGGGAGCCAAAGAGGTCGTGGTGGATGGCAGAGAGGCCAAAATGCAAACAGTAATGTTGAATGCTACTACTGTGGTAAAATGGGTCATATGGCTAAAGACTACTATAAAAAGCAGAATGACATCATGAATGGAAAACTGCAACAAGGGAATTATGCATCTTCTAGTAGACAGGGTGATGACAGAAATGAGCATTTGTTCATGGTGCAGCACATGAACAATTCTGTGACAAGTGGAGAAGAAAGCAACGATGTATGGTATGTTGATTCAGGTGCATCAAACCACATGACAGGTCATGCAGAATGGATGGAGGATGCAAGGAAAATGGAAAAACCAGGATTTGTGGAGACTGGTGATGATACTGCATATCCTATTGTGCAGATTGGAAAAATTCCCTTGTCTATGCAGGATGGGAAAAAGAAATACATGTCCGATGTATTTCATGTCCCGAATATCACCAAGAATTTGGTTTCTGTTGGTCAAATGGTTGAGTAGGGCTTGCAGGTCAGATTTAATCCTCATGGATGCTTTGTTGAGGATATGAAAAATAAAGGTCGCTTGATAGCAAAAGGAAAGAAGAAGGGCAGAATGTTTACGTTGGATGCAGACATGTCTGAATTGAGTGCAGCAATGTTTGCACATGGGACCGGTGTAGTTGCAGATATTGATATCTGGCATAAACGCATTGGTCATGTTAATGTACAGCGACTTAAATCAATGCAGGCCCAAAATATTGTTGCAGGATTGCCAAAATTCAAGGTTGCAGAAATGCATAAGGTATGTGAAGCCTGTCAGTTTGGAAAACAGGCAAGGAAACCATTTCCTAGACATGTTCAAGAGAGTGAGAAGCCATTGGAATTAATCCACTCTGATGTGTGGACTACTAAAGCTGCATCTCTTGGAGGCTGTCATTATTTTGTCACTTTTATTGATGACTATAGCAGAAAAGTTTGGGTGTATTTTATGAAAAAGAAAAGTGAAGTTTTTGGGCATTTCAAAACCCTTAAAGCTATGGCTGAAAAAGAAACAGGTCTGCAAATAAAATGCCTAAGGTCAGATGGAGGGGGAGAGTACCTCTCAAATGAGTTTGCAAGGTTCTTGCAGGAGCATGGCATAAAGCAGCAATATTCATGCAGTTATACCCCACAGCAAAATGGAATTGCAGAAAGAAAAAACAGACATATTGGAGAGGTGTCTCGTGCCATGCTCAATGAAAAAGACCTGCCAGATTTTTATTGGGCTGAAGCAGTTGCTACAGCAGTCTACATAATGAACAGGACTCCCACTGCAGCAATACATGGAATGACTCCAGAGGAGAGGTATACTGGTAGGAAACCAGATATTTCTCATTTGAAAATTTTTGGTTGCATTGCCTATGTACATGTGCCAGATGAGTTGAGATCCAAGTTGGATCCAAAAGCTGAGAAGTGCATCTTTATTGGTTACTCTCTACAGCAAAAAGGGTATAGATGCTATAACCCTTCTACTCGTAAGTTTACAGTGAGCAGAGATGTTGTTTTTGATGAGATGAGTAGCTGGTATAAACCAGTAAATGTGATTGATGATGTAGATGCACAAAATGATAATGCTGCACAGAATTCACAGCAGCAGTCACAAAATATTAGTGGACTTGGAGCGTCCTCTACCAGTGGTTCACATTCTTCGCCATGGACAGGCAGATTGAGATCAGGAGAATCTTCTCAAAGTAATGCAGATAGTGGTATGCAGGTATCACGAAAAGGAAAAGAGAAGGTTGATCAGCCCATGTTTGATGTGAATGCAGGTCACTCTTATGTGGATGGTGAATCCAGTGGCTCAGAACAGAGCATTGATGATGAGTTGGGTATTCCTTCTATTGTTACACCTGGAGTAAGGAAGACTAGTGATGTTTTGAGAGCACCTGGGAGTGAACCCACTTTGCGCAGGTCTACCAGAGTTAGGTATCCTGTGGATAGGCTGAAATATGATGGATTTACAGCCATTCACTATGCATATATGGTCAAGGTGATACAGGAACCAGAACCCACTTCTTTTGAGCAAGCCATGGGAAAAGAAAAATGGGAGAAAGCCATGGATGAAGAAATGGATGCCTTGGAAGCAAATGGTACATGGGAATTGGTACCTTTGCCTAAAGGTAAAAATGCAATTGGTTGTAAGTGGGTTTATAAGGTGAAGCACAATGCAGATGGTTCTGTGAACAGATACAAGGCAAGATTAGTAGTCAAGGGGTATGCACAAACATATGGCATTGACTATGAAGAAACATTTAGTCCGGTTGCAAGGATGGCAACCGTAAGAGCAGTCATTGCTATGGTTGCATCAAAGGGATGGTCTTTACATCAGATGGATGTAAAGAATGCCTTCTTGCATGGTGATTTGCAAGAAGAGGTCTATATGGAGCAGCCACCAGGTTATGTGTATGTTGTTCATCCTGAGTTTGTTTGCAGGTTGAAGAAAGCATTGTATGGCTTGAAGCAAGCACCTAGAGCATGGTCTGACAAGATAGGATAGTATCTTGTCACTATTGGCTTTCAGATTTCCAAGGCAGATTTCTCACTTTATGTGAGAAAAACAGAGAAAGGTATTATGCTACTTGTCATTTATGTTGATGATTTGATTATGACAGGTGACAGTGATGAAGATATCCTTCATGTGAAAATGCTATTGAAGCAGAAGTTTGAGATGAAGGATTTGGGAGAGCTGCGTTATTTCTTGGGCATTGAGGTGATTAGATCACCAAGTGGGATACAGCTCTTGCAGAGGCAGTATGGATTGGACATGCTGTCCAAATATGGGATGACAGGCTGTAAGCCTATTTCAGTTCCTTTGGAGCAGAATGTGAAGCTGAGCACAGCTGCAGGTGAGCCTCTAGAAGACCCTACTATGTACAGACGCATAGTAGAAAGTTTGATTTATATGACTATTACCAGGCCAGATTTTAGCTATGCTGTTGGATTGGTAAGTCAGTTTATGCAGGCTCCAAGGAAACCGCATTTGGATGCGGCTAGACGCATACTCAGGTATGTGAAGTCCACATTGCAGTATGGACTATTTTATGAGACTGGGGTTCAGATACAGTTGCATGGATACACTCATGCTGATTGGGCTGGTCGCATTTCTGATAGACGATCTACCAGTGGATATGTGTTCTCTTTTGGGAGTGCTGCAATCACTTGGAGCAGCAAGAAACAGCCTACAGTTGCCTTGTCGAGCACAGAGGCGGAGTACAGGGGTGCAGCAATGGCTGCATGTGAGGTAGCTTGGTTGCATAAGCTACTTTATGATATGCATGAGCCTACAGATGGGCCAGTTGTCATTTATTGTGACAACATGAGTAGTATACACTTGGCAAATAACCCAGTCTATCATGCTAGAACAAAGCACATTGAGGTGCATTATCACTATGTGCGAGAGAGGGTTTTACTAGGTCTTATTGATCTAGTTTATGTCAGCACAGAGGATCAAGTAGCTGACATATTCACGAAGGCATTGGGCGCAGAGAAGCTGCGCAAGTTCAGAGACCTGCTTGGTGTGCAGGAATTGGGATTGAGCTCGAGGGGGAGTGTTGAGATATCGAGCTCCACTCATGATACGCCAGGGTGACCGTTGTGTATTTATGTCACCGACGTGTCAGTTGCAAACGCGGTTGGTACACCGCCCATGAATAATAGCTACATGATAGCTATCCTTATCTACTCTAGTTCGTGGCTCAGTTAGTATGCCACCTTAGTTAGTTGAGTTTGGTTTGAAACCCATATATAGGGTTCTTCTATTTCTTTGTACTAGAGTTCTTTTGGCTTACACAAACTAAGAAGAGAAAAACTGTTTTTTCAGCCTCCACCCTTGTGTGTCTTCCCCCATTGTGCAAGCAAGAAAGCTTCAAGCGAGACTCCTTTCTTCTCTCCCACAATCTTGACACCGTGGGTCTTGGCGATTGAGTGTGAGCTCCCTCTACATTTTGGTTCCATTGGCAGGACCAATGGATTCAAGCTTCAGAACTTGTGCACCTCATATCAAGCATTGAAGTAAGGGATTCATCCCCGAACTGGAGCTTGAGATAGGTAGCAAGTTGGGTTTTTTAATCTTCAAAGCAAGCAAGTATTTTGGGTTATTTTGTTTGTTTGATGATTGGAAAACATGGAGAAATCATTTCAGTTTTTTTGCTTTCGATTCTTATTGCATTTAGCATAGGTTAGGATTAGGAAATCGAATCGAAAAAGGGTAGGATTTAGCGTTGCAAAATAGGGCAAAACAAGGCACAAATCATGTAAAAAATGGCAAAAAGATTTCTTGGGATGCTTAATGTCAACAAATGAGTGATTGGGAGCGTCCAAACCTTACCCGAGAAGGGGTTTAAGAGCCAAGAGGCCAAGGGAGAGCTCAGTTGTAAACCTTGCAATGAGAGAGAGAGAGAGAGAGAGAGAGAGCTCATAGAGAATCGATTCGATCTTGTCATCGGAGAGCCTACCAATCACTTCAGGTATATCAATCACTTCCTCTTGCACCCTAGTTGTGATCTAGAAGGTTGTGTGTGAAATGATTAGCTAAATCGTCAATTTCAATCAAAATCATCTAGGTGCTGTCTCATCGTGCACAACTCGGCCCGTCTGAGCGATCGATTTCTCAGTCAAGTCCCAGAATCGGCCCTCGACCCTTTGTCTTTCGACCGACTCGGTCCAAAACCCTACTCGGCCCCTCTGAGTGACATCACTCAGCCCCACTTACAAACTCGATCCTCGGCCCTTGCAAAACTCGGCCCTCAGATAAACCTGATTCGACCCTCGGCCATGTGCTTTAGCCTGTTTGAGTAGACTCCCTTGGCCCTTTGTCTTTCGGCTGACTGGGCCCAAAACCCTACTTGACTCGTCCGAGTGACCCCGTCCGAGTGGACCTTTTCGGTCCGTCTGAGTTAGCACCTCAACTCGTCCAAGTCCACCCTGTTCGAGTTGTCCATTCAGCCCTTGACCCGTGTGCCTCAGCCCATCCCAGTCCACCCTATCCGAGTTGTCCATTCGGCCCTCAGCCTATGCACCTCAGCCCGTCTAAGTCACCCACTAGGCCCCTGCAATTCGGACAAGTTGGATCGAGTGTGGAATTTTTCAAAATTTTCAAATTGCTCAACTGCACAACTTTTCGCGAGTCCTCCTAACGCTCAGAACTCGATTCTGGCACAAGGAATAGGTAAAATTGTAAGGCATAGCCACTTAGCAGCTTGTTTAGGCTGTCGCGATGTTGAGATGATAAGCTCAACACATGCGGACATTGATGATGGACCACTTGGTTAGATGGGTCCACACATCTATACTTAGCATGTCACTGGTCATTATGACTCTCACATGGCCACTGACTCATTACTTATTATATTCAAGTTGTTACACCTATTTACAGCTGTCATAGTTATAGCGCCAGTCGACTAGTGTAGTCGGTTATGCATTGTTTGACTTAGTAGGCCACTTTCCTTTATGTTCTATCTTATATATACTTTGTGTACATTGTAAAGAGTGTGGAAGAAGAAGAAGAAACCAGTAAGAAAACGTTTTGGCCTCCATCTCTCTTCTTGTCTCTTGAGTGAGCTTCTCCTTGTACATTCTCTGTGTGTTCGGCGCAACATCTTGAGCAAGTCCCCCCACCACGCGATTCTTGACATGGTATTAGAGCCACGCCATTGAGAGAGGCTGATTTAGAAGGCTGAAGTGAAGGAGAAGAAGCAAGGTTTGAGCAAGCAAGCCACGGGTAAGAAGCTCTCCTATCCTTTCACTCTTTCTCTTGGATAGTGCCTGTGGAGGCACCGAAAGCAGGGCAGAGTAAAAATCTCAGATCGCAGTGAGATTTGGTGTGTGCGAAGAGCGTAGTGTATTCTGTAGATTAGCCCTTTACGGCTTCCCCATATTTATTTTGGGCATCTGAGGCCATTTCAGGCCCCGTTTTAGAGCCGCAAGGTTGCGGACAATAGTTTCAGGGTACACTGTGATTTTGGCTGTTTTGACCAAAAGTGGGTGCGCAGGTTACAGATTGTGAATCTATAATTCTTGAGGTGTTTGCAGGAAGCAAACATAAGATTTATCTGCAAACAGGTTGCAAATTGCATGTATTGTTGAGTAGACAGTGAAAAAGGATGTCTGGTGTATTGCTGTGCACTACAGGTCGAGGGTTGCAGAAGATTTACTTGCTGTTTGGTATTAGTTTTGCGATAATGGCAGAGAACAATGGAAGCCCCATCATTGAGAAGCTCGACAAGAATAACTACCTTTCATGGAAGTTCCGTGTCACGAACTTCTTTATTGGAAAAGGCCTTTATGAGTTTGTTTCAGGTGAAGTAAAGGAGCCGGAGGTGAGTGATCCTCCAACTGCAGAAGAGACAAAGGCACGGAAGGAATGTAATGCAAAAGACAAGAAGGTCATGTATTGGTTCTCTGCAGTAATTGACAATAATATGTTGGGACATATTAGAAATGCAGAGAATTCATATGCAGCTTGGACCATACTTGAAATTATGTTTTCCATAAATACAAAGGCATGGAAGATTCAACTCAAGCAAGAGTTGAATAGATTGAAGAAAGGGAAGATGTCTATCAATGAGTATGCATTGAAGGTAAGGAGCATTGCAGATGCATTGGCAGCGATTGATGTAATGCCCGATGATGATGATTTGGTGTCGTCTACCTTAGGTGGACTTAACAATGAAAAGGCTTGGAAGTCTTTTGTAACTTCCGTATATGTCAGAAAGCCATTTCCAGATTTCGATGAGTTGGTCTCCCTTATGATCACTGAAGAGATCAACATGTAGAGTGAGACATCTAAAAGAAGTGGTGAACAGGTCCAAGCTTTCTACTCCAATTCAGGAAGGGGACGTGGCAGGTTCTCTTCAAGAGGCCATGGTACAGGACGTGGTAGTGGCAACCAGTAAAATAGATTGAATCAGCAATTTGGCGATATGCAGGTTTCAGGAGGTCGTGGTAACTTTAGAGGCAGGGGGAGCTTTAGAGGAAGAGGTGGATGGCAGAATAGAGGTTCTAACAACTCTAGTATTGTGTGTCACTACTGTGGCAAAACAGGTCATATTGCAGCCCAATGTTATGCTAAGAAAGATGATATTCGCAGTGGTAAGTTGCAGCAAGGAAACTATGGATCGTCTTCACGACAGAATGAAGACAAAAATAAATGTCTGTTTGTTATGCAACATATGCTGAATGCTGTTACAAGAAAGGGAACACATGATGATGTTTGGTATGTTGATTCAAGTGCATCCAATCATATGACCAGCCATGCAGAATGATTTGGAGAGATGCAGGATTTGCAAAATGCAGGTTATGTGCAGACGGGTGATGATTCATGCCATCCAATTTCACATATTGGAAAATTTTCCTTGTCCTTGCATGATGGTAAGACAAAGAGTCTTTCAGATGTATTACATGTGCCATCTATTACAAAGAACTTGGTGTTAGTCGGTCAAAGAGCAAGGGCTACAAGTCAGATTTAATGCAAAGGGCTACTTTGTAGAAGACTTCAATGACAAGTGCAGGTCGGTAGGAAAGGGAAGTAGAGTTGGATGTATGTTTACTCTGGATGCTGGAATTCCTATGAGTGCTTCTATGTATGCTAAAGGAAAAGGTGTTGTTGCAGATATTGAATTTTGGCACAAACGCATTGGACATGCAAATGTACAAAGGATGAAATTAATGCAGTCCAAAGGGTTGCATTTAGAGTTGCAGAATTTCATAAGGTATGCAAAGCATGTCAGTTTGGTAAGCAGGCAAGACAACCCTTTCCACATGACAGAGATGCAAGAAAAAATATCCTTGATGTTGTGCATATAGACATTTGGGGGCCTACACAAAATGTATCTCTTGGAGGCAGTTCATACTTTGTCACATTCATTGATGATTGTTCTAGAAAGCTGTGGGTATATTTTATGAAGGAAAAGAGTGAAGCATTTGAGCACTTAAAAACTTTTAAGGCTGTAGTTGAAAGAGAAACAGGCTTGAAAGTAAAGTGCTTGAGGTCAGATGGAGGGGGAGAGTACCTCTCGAATGAGTCCAGTGATTTTCTGAGGTCTCATGGGATAAAGAGACAGTTCACATGCATATATATCCCACAGCAAAATGGGT
Source organism: Lygodium microphyllum (assembly GCF_053477565.2). Taxonomy (NCBI): domain Eukaryota; kingdom Viridiplantae; phylum Streptophyta; class Polypodiopsida; order Schizaeales; family Lygodiaceae; genus Lygodium; species Lygodium microphyllum. The sequence goes on along the minus strand of NC_141144.1, from coordinate 64,528,182 downwards.
TGCAGAAAGAAGAAGCATGCATATTGCAAAAGTTTCACGTGCCTTGATGGATGAAAAGAAAATGCCTAAGCATTTTTGGTCCGAGGTTGTTCATACTACTGTTTATATTATGAACAGAACTCCCACAGCTGCAGCTCATGGAATGACTCCTGAAGAATGCTTTACTGGCAAGAAGCTTGATGTATCGCACTTGAAGGTATTTGGCTGTGTTGCATACATTCATGTGCCAGATGAGCTACGGAAGAAGCTTGATCCAAAGGCATAAAAATGTATTTTTATTGGATACTCTTTAGAGCAGAAAGGGTATCACTGTTATAACCCTGCCACATGTAAGTTCAAAGTGAGCAACGATGTCATCTTTGATGAAATGAGTAGTTGGTATGCATCTAGTGGTGATGCAATGGATGATGATGATGATCATGACACTCATGTGCAGGCTGAAAAGCAAGAATCGCGGACTCTTAGTGGACCAGAGATATCATCCGGTAGTCCTTGGTCTGGGAGACTAAGGAGTACCTCTACATCTTCAGGTGCATCTAGTAGCACTACAGGTAAAGAAAAAGGAAAGAATAAAGTGTCAGATGGCATTGATGTAGTTCTTGATGGAGACTCCAGTGGCTCAGAGAGCTTGGATGATGAGCTTGGTATTCCTTTTATCAGGACACCAGGTGTACAGAGAGCTCATAGTAATGTAAAGGCTCCATTGAGTGATCCAGTGGTACGCTGATCTAGCATGGTCAGATACCCTGTTAAAAGATTTGGTTTTGAAGGTTATGCAGCTCACCATTATGCTTATATGGTGAAACTAGTTGAGGATGTTGAGCCCACATGTTTTGAGGAGGCTATTGGTCATGCTCATTGGGATGCAGCAATGGATGAGGAGATGGCTGCATTAGAGGCCAATAAGACTTGGGATCTAGTATCATTGCCAAAGGGCAAGAAAGATATTGGATATAAGTGGGTTTATAAGATTAAGCACAATGCATATGGTTCTATTAGTAGGTACAAAGCTAGACTGGTTGCAAAAGGCTATGCCCAGATATATGGCATAGATTATGAAGAAACCTTCAGTCTAGTTGCTAGGATGGAAACTGTCAGATGCGTGATTTCTTTTGCAGTAGCCAAAGGTTGGAGGTTGCAACAAATGGATGTGAAGAATTCCTTCTTGCATGGTGATTTACAGGAAGAAGTGTATATGGATCAACTAGCAGGTTATGAAGATTTAGAGCATCCCACGTATATGTGCAGGTTGAAGAAGGCGCTCTATGGGCTCAAGCAAGCACCTAGAGCATGGTCTGACAAGATCAAAGAATATCTTGTCAATATTGGCTTTTATGTTTCTGATGTTGATCACTCACTTTATGTGAGAAAGGGAGATGCAGGTTTGGTCATCATAGTCATCTATGTGGATGACTTGATTATTACAGGTGATAGTGATAGTGGGATTGCTGAAGTCAAGGATTTTTTGAAGAAGAAGTTTGAGATGAAGGATTTAGGTGAGCCAAGGTACTTCCTTGGCATTGAGGTGATCAAATGTGATGATGGTATATGGCTGTCCCAAAGACAATATGGCTTGGATATGTTGTCCAAGTATGGTATGAGAGCATGCAAACCACTTTTAGTCCCGTTGGAGCAGAATGTAAAGTTGAGTGTTGATGTTGGGGATGAGATAGAAGACCCTAGTATGTTCAGGAAGATAGTGGGGAGTTTGATCTACATGACCATTACAAGGCCAAACTTGAGCTACACTGTTGGCCTTGTGAGTCAGTTTATGTAAGTACCTAGAAAGCTACATTTGGATGCAGTCAGATACATATTGAGATATGTGAAGTCCACATTACATTATGGAGTTTTCTATGAGGTAGGTACAGATGTACAGGTGTTTGGATACACAGATGTAGATTGGACTGGTAGTATGTCTGATAGAAGATCTACCAGCGGATACATGTTCTCTCCTGGTAGTGCAGCAGTTGGTTGGAGCAGCAAAAAGCAATCTATAGTTGCTTTGTCAAGTACAGAGGCTGAGTATAGAGGTGCTGCTATTGCAGCATGTGAGGTAGTATGGCTACAAAAGTTAATGGCTGATTTGGATGTGCAGGTGGAAGGTCCAGTTGTCATTTATTGTGACAACATGAGTGGTATACAGTTGGCTAGGAACCTTGTGTTCGATGCCAGGACAAAACATATTGAGATACACTACCACTTTGTGAGAGAGAAGGTACTAGCAAGTGAGATTGACTTGGTGTATGTCAGCACATAGGATTAGATAGCTGACATCTTCACAAAGGCATTGGGTATAGAGAAGATTCAAAAGTTTCGAAGCTTACTTGAAGTTGTAGAGATGCAGTTGAGCTTGAGGGGGAGTATTGAGATGACAAGCTCAACACATGCGGACATCGATGATGGACCACCTGGTTAGATGGGCCCACACGTCTACACTTAGCACGTCAGTGGTCATTATGACTCTCACATGGCCACTGACTCATTACTTATTATATTCAAGTTGTTATACGTATTTACATTTGGCATAGTTATAACGCCAGTCGAATAGTGTAGTCAGTTATGCATTGTTTAACTTAGTAGGCCACTTTCCTTTATGTTGTATCTTATCTATACTTTGTGTACATTGTAAAGAGTGTGGAAGAAGAAGAAGAAACTAGCAAGAAAACATTTTGGCCTCCATCTCTCTTCTTGTCTCTTGAGTGAGCTTCTCCTTGTGCACTCTGTGTGTGTTCGGCGCAACATCTTGAGCAAGTCCCCCCACCACGCGATTCTTGACACACGAGACCTAGAGTCCTAGAGACAACCCGCTGAGCCATAAACCCTGACCGAACCAAGAATAAGCGAGGCAATGTTGTAGGAAAACCCAAAAGCCTGTCAAGATGGCCAGAGAATTGATTGACAAGCCTATCAAGTCCAAAACGAAGAAAGAGTACATAAGACTCTTAGATATTATTTGCCGCACTCACCTTGAATTTCCGCACTTGAAGTGCACTTAAGGAAAACTGAAAGCTTGATTGAGCACAAGTGCACGGGAAGGAACATACACACTGAGAGGAGATAAATTGAGAATTGTATTTAACAAGTCAAGGAACTCACTCAGATGAACAACTCAAGGAACCCACCAATAGAAGAAGACCCAAAGACATAGATAGATTATCGACACTCGAAGTAGGACGAAGCAAGTGGTGCCAAAGAGGTGGATTTGACAAACTTACTCAACCTTATCTATAGCTTGGTGGAGCACGAGAACGCGACGATGGTAGAAGAAAACCTAGACCACAGGCAGAATGAGGAACTCGACTTAGGAGTCTTCCTAGAGGCGATTCAGCAACAACTGGTTAGTAGCTATGATGCACACACTCAGTATGAGCACCACAGTAGGACAGTGTAACGTGTCCACAAGAATCTTCTAGGACACGTCTTGGCAGTCCATCGGAAAGGCTGTCTAGAGAACTCCGCCCGGCACTCCCATGGAATGTTACGGGTTTTGCAATCTAGGTCTTTCCGAGTCTGCCACGTAGCGGAAGTGTCCTGGCCGTTTCCCACTTAGGATCGACCGGAATTAAGGTTTTCCTGTTTGGTCATTAGCTAGCAGCATCTAGCGTTAGACCCGAGCGAACTACTTTACGCAGAAACGCCAGGTCCGAAGCGGATTCACGCTGCACTTGGTTCAAGGAGAATGGGAAACGAGAGGGATGCCATGCTCAACCTCTCTGCCATAAGGCATAGTCCCATTCCGTTCCCCTAAAAGAACGTGAATCGGGTAACAGGTAAATCTAAGTCATCCTTCTCGTTATTTGCTCGGCGATGATGATCATCCCTCTGTTCGTTGAAGATTTTTGAGAAAAGTTCCCGGCTGACCGGGACCACCCATCCATAGGACGGACCCATGGTCCATCCTCCGCACTTTCCTCAGTTTGTTTTAGTTATGTAATTACCTACCACATTAATTTGACATATAACAAACAGCTTCTTTGGTTAACCCTGTTAAGCACTGGTTCCTTCACGTAATCTTATCACAGGACATAAAGAAAACAATGTCAAACAACTTTTTTATTATCATTTTATCCTTTTATCTTTGAAATACAAGGAGTTCCGCCCGTAGGCTTGATCATAATCCGCCCGAAGGCTATCCAGTAATCCACCAGGGATCACTATTCCAAGCTTCTGCCCGTAGACTAGTATGCGGGCCTCGAGATCCAATCCCGAGTCACGTTAGCCTCTTGTGTAGGGCCCAGAAGGCGAGGGATTTACGGCCAGAGCCCCCCCTGGCACCCAAGCGTCCTCCTGCTCCAAGTAGAACTCAACGGAGAGACCTCTCACGGCGGGTTCGGTCCACGTTCCCGGCGCGGTCAACAACCCCCTTGGTTAGGGTCAGGCAGGCAGTCGGGGGTAACTGAAGCTGCCTCTCCCTTATGCTTGTCTCGCGACAAGGATGAATCCTTCCTAGAGATAATGAAGTAGATCTAAAGGAGGAAAAATAGTTGCAACTACCGCAATACATGTAAACATGTGATTCATTGCTTCTACGCATCACATGGTTCACAATAACTCTATCTTTCCTTGGTATAGTAAAAATGCATGATAATCTGAGTACTAACTTTCCTAGGACCTACTAGGACTTACATCAAATAACCATGCCTACAACCCTGTTGTCTACACTTTAGAATCTCATGCTTTGATAAACCATGCGACCTTTCCTAAATACGGCTCCTGATGAATGAAATTTCTGCATGATGACTATGTAACACACAACTTTCCCCTAGCTACAATGTAGTTAATGAAGTTCATACCAAACTAAAGCTAGTGTTAACTTATTCCCTGTTACATGCTACTTGCAAGTCCCTAAGATCATTTTCGTACTCTTCTATTTCTTTTCGGATAATATCTTATGGGTGTTAACTTTTCCTCATGAATCATTACAAGGAAGATGTTGCCTAAAATGCGGCACACGCATATTCCTACCATGTCTAGTAACCAAATGCACTTATCAATTTCACTTCTTTGCCCTATATGTTTAGACTCATTACTTTGATAATGTTCCAAAATAGCAACATGTAGCTAGTCTTCTAAGGCGGACAACTCTGGAAATGCAGCCGTTTCAATTTCATGACATGCATCAACCTTGTCTAATGTTTAAAGAGATAATTTATCAAATGTATTTTTAACTCTGCCACATGCATTAAAAATAAGCGTAAAATGCATTCTCCCTTATGGAATTAAGCGTGCCTAAACATCTCTTTATGTGAGAATAAACTCGAAGAAAAAAAACCTGGACTTGTGGGCTCGGGGAGATATCCACTTGTATACTTGGAGATGAACCTCCAGTAGTCCCGCCTGGCAACTTCTTGGGAGCCATTGTAGTCGTGGTTACGGACTCCTTTACTCTCGCTTTTCGAGACGGCTAGGGAATCGATATCTTCTCCTTGTTTGGGAATAGGGATTTCCCTAACCGGATTTAAAACCGAGAAGTCGCGTAGGATCAAGGCCTATGGCCTTAATCCTTAGAAGCTTCTTGAGAAGCTTCTAAGAAGCTTCTGGGCCTGCACCACGTCGAGAGGGGTATCCAATGATTGGGAAGGGGTCGCCGTGAAGAGGGCGGAATGGCGGCGGACTATAGCGGGCTGGCGGACTGTGGCGGCAGCACGGCGGCTTCCTGCACGACGGCGATGGCATGGTCTTCCTCCTTTCCCCAACGGCGGGGGCGACAGTGTCCTCTCCTCCTTCTCACAGCACCCTCCCTTTCCCCCTCTTCTCTCCCTAACGGGAGTTCATATAGGCAAGGGGGGGGAAAGGGAAGCTCCACCACGTGGAGGACTCATGCCCTTCCCTCCTCATGCATTCCCTACTCATTCTTCCTTAGGCCATACCTCCCCACACTCCCTCTCCTCCAACCATGCATCGGCTGGGGGAAGGGATAATTAAAAAAAATTTGCCTAAAATTTATCCAATTGCCCCTTCAAAAAGGGTGTTCCCTCGTGACTTTTACGGTCCTCAACCCCAGCCTCTAATTTACAATGTGGAGGCCTCATTTTTGAGCGTGAATGGTATGGATTAAGCTACTAATAATATGATGTAGGGGATACCCTTGCACACGATTTACACGGCGTGCGGGAAGTCAATATTTACGGTATGCAGTGTGCGGGAATATTACATTCTCTTCCCCTTAGAAGAATCGAGATGTCCTCATCTCGAGATAAACTGGGGATATTGAAGATTGAGAGAGCTTTCATCCATCCAGGTAGCATCCTCTTCAGGATAATCTTTCCACTGGACGAGGCATTCTTTCAAGGTTCTAGATCTTAACTGTCTCTCCCTGACATCTAAAATCTTTTCCGGTCTTAGTTCAAGGACTCCTTGACTAGGCATTACAACTTGTTGGTCATCAAGTACATGGTTTGGGTTGGGTACATATTTTTTTAAGAGACTAATATGGAATACATTGTGAACTTTTAGGTTATCCAGAAGTTGCAATTTATAAGCATTGGGTCCCAGGCATTTGAGGATTTTATACGGTCCACAATACCTTGGACTTAGCTTCTTGCATTCACCTAGAGATAAAGAGCTCCTCTTGGGGCGTACACGAATGAAAACCATGTCTCCTTCTCCGAAGACCCTCTCTTGGCGTTTCAAATCCGCATATGCCTTTTGTCTATCTTTGGCTGCTTGTATGTCTTGTCTTATTGACTTTATTTGGTCATCCATGTCCTCCAACATTTGTCTTGAAGCTTCCACCCTTAGGGTAGGATCAGAAAAATTTAGGGGACTTCGACAATCATGACCATACAATGCCTGAAAAGGGGTCATTTGAATGCTCTGCTGGTAAGAAGCATTGTAGGCAAATTCTACTAACGGCAAGTACTGAATCCACCTCTTCGGCTCCCGACAGCAGTAAGCCCTAAGCATATCCTCAATGATTTGATTTACTCGCTCTGTTTGTCCATCCGTTTGGGGATGGTAGGCAGTGCTAAAACAGAGTTGAGTTCCAATAGCTTCAAAGATAGCTCTCCAAAAGTGTGAAGTGAAAAGAGAATCTCGATCGCTAATGATCCTTCTAGGTAGCCCATGTAGCTTGAATATCTCTTTGATAAACACTCTTGCGATGTCGGAGGCTTTATAGTTTGTCTTTACTCGAATCAGGTGTGCAACCTTGGTAAGCATGTCAACTACAACCATAATGGAGTTGTATCCTCCTTGGACTTGGGGTAAGCCCACCACAAAATCCATACTGATGAATTCCCATTTCATTTGGGGAATGTCAAGTGGTTGCAATTTTCCTGGCATCAAGACATGTTCAGCCTTGATACGTTGGCAAGACAAACATTTAGTGACATATTTGAGGACGTCACCTTTGAGCCTCTCCCAATGATAGCTCTTCCTAACTGCATTAAGAGTTTTTGCATAGCCAGGATGTCCTGCGAAAGGGGAATCATGAGCTTCCCATAATATCTTCTGCTTAAGTGCCTGGCTTGTTGGTATACATAGCCTTGTTCTGTAATAGGCAAGTCCATTATCAGTGGAAAATTCCCGATACTTAGCTTGTGACTTCAGATTCTGCTCTTTGGTAGCTATTTCTTTTATCATGGTTTGGTAGGCCAAATCATGGCATGCCTCCTCTCTAGCTAGTTTGAGTATAGGGTTGCTTGGCATAGATACCTTTGTAGCCAGAGATCTGGCCGTTGATGGATTCTGCAAGATTAGGGAGTTTAGGAATGCCTTGCGACTGAGTGCATCGGCAACTACATTCTCTTTCCCCGGTCGATACTTGATTTCAAAATCATACTCCTCCAATACTTCAGTCCATCGACGTTGCCTCATGTTGAGCTCGTTCTGGGTAAAAATCCATTTGAGACTCTTATGATCGGTTACTAGAGTAAACTTGTTACCCAATAGGTAGTGTCTCCAAAGCTTTAGAGCATGGATGACAGCTAATAACTCCAGATCATGCGTGGCATAATTCTTTTCATGACTCTTCAATTTCCTTGAAGAATATGCTACGGGATGACCTTCCTGCATGAGTACACACCCCAAGGCAAGAATGCTGGCATCAGTTACTACCTCGAACTCCTTATTGAGGTCGGGAAGTTTCAGAATAGGTGCTGATACCAAACATTGCTTCAATTGGTCGAAGCTATTTTGCTCGGGAGTTGACCATGTAATAGAAGTCTGCTTCTTTAGTAAGTCGGTAAGAGGTGCTGCAATCAAAGCATAGTTTTTGATAAAGACCCTATACCATCCTGTCAAGCCAAGAAAACTGCGTATTTCTTTGACGGATACTGGTATTGGCCATTCAAGCACATCTCTGACTTTGGCTGGGTCTACTGATATTCCTTCTGATGATACTATGAATCCTAGATATTCAATCTGACGTTTGAAGAATGCACACTTCTTCATTTTTGCATATAGCTTATGAGACCTCATTGTCTCAAGGACAATCCGAAGTTGAGATTCATGATGTTCTTCCTGTTTAGAATAGACTAAAGTATCATCGAAGAAGACAAGCACGAAATCATCAAGATATGGTCTAAAAATATCCTGCATTAATCTATTGAAGGTGGTAGGTGCATTTGTAAGCCCGAATGACATAACCAAGAATTCAAAGTGCCCATATCTTGTATTGAAGGCCGTTTTTGGAATATCTTCATCCTTGATCCTGATTTGATAGTAACCTGACCTGAGATCAATTTTGGAGAAGATCTTTGCACCTTGAAGGCAGTCAAGAAGCTCATCTATTCTAGGAATAGGATACTTGTTCTTGACTGTTGATTGATTCAACCCACGGTAATCAATACATAGTCGAAGTGTCCCATCTTTCTTTTTCTGGAATAGGACTGGAGCTCCCCATGGTGAATTGCTAGGCCGGATGTAGCCTTGGTTTAACAGTTGCTTGAGTTGTTCCTTCAACTCAATAGCCTCCGGAATGGACATTCTATAAGTTCTTTTTGCAATTGGCGCAGCTCCAGGTATTAACCTTATTTCATGATCAACTTCCCTTGGAGGTGGAAGTTCAGTTAATTCCTCAGGGAATACGTCAGCGTATTCTTTTAGCCAAGAGGGTCCCTCATGAGACTCTTGCTTTTGATCTAACCTGTTGAGTTTGATCAAGTAAACAGGTAATCCTTTCCTAACCCCTTTTATGATCCGCGATACTTTGGCTAACTGGATCCTTGGCACTCCTGCCTCACCTTGAGTTGTAACAAACTCTCTTTCAGAGTTTCGAAAGGAAACTTGACCCTTTTCACAGTGGATGTGAGCGTCATTAGGCTTAAGCCAATCCATCCCGAGTAGGCACTCATGGACACCTAAGTTCATGACTCTGAATTTGACTGAGGTTTTCTTTCCTCCCAGATAGAACTCCTCCTTAGCAGTTTGCCTGGTACAAGTTACCTCACGACCGTTTGCCAATTCCACAAGTAGGGTAGGTGCTTCTACTGTGGCTATTCCTAATCTCTTAGCACACGCTGGTGAGATAAAGGAATGTGTACTGCCACAATCAATCAAGGTTTTGAAACCTTTACCTTGATAGTCCGATGGTGTTTGAATCACCGAGAACTGGCGATTCGGCCCCTTCTTGTGTAAAGCGGCATGGACCGTCGCTCTTTCGAATTCCGCTTCTATAGTCGGGTCTTCCTCTTCCTCTGCTTCAGATCTTTGCCTATTGATAATGCAGGCAGCTCTTCCTCTACCACGGGTGGCGGCTCCCTGACCGCGGCCAGCACCTTGACGGTGCCCCTCGCTGAGCTTGGGGCATTGCTTTTTGAAGTGACCGAGTTCATTGCAGTGGAAGCATCGGAGGTTTCGGCCATTACCGTGAGTAGGAACAAAGTTGTTGATGTTATTTGTCCTTGCTTTCTTCCTTTGTCCTTGATTGTGGCCTTGAACTCTCTTAACCTGGGGTCTGAATGCCCCTCTGCTTGGGTCGCTATAAGACCAATTCTTAATACCCCTTGGTTTAGCTTGCACTTCCTGAATTATAGGTGCTGCTCGAATGAGTGCATCCTGAAGATCTGATGGACGCATAGATTCGAGACGGGTATTTACAGGTGGATTTAAGCCTGCGCAAAATTTGGACACCTGCTGTGTCGTGTCCATTTGTGGCGCATACTTTAACAGTGAGACAAACTTAGAGTAGTATGCGTCAAGGGTGAGTCCTAACTGTTTTAGCTCATAGAACTCATTCATTTTCTGTGTACGATATGCAGGTGGCAAATATCTGCCTTGCACGGCTTGCTTTAACTTCTCCCAGGTAACGGACCCCTCTGAAATCCCTTGATCCCTGCACCATTGTTTCCACCAAAGTCTGGCTTCACCGGTGAGTTTTAATTTGGTGAGCATGGCCTGATTGGTAGGTGCAGTACCAGCTGCTTCGAAGTAGTCCTCCATAGATTCAATCCAAATCTCAGCATCTGACTGGACGAATCTGCCTCTCCCGTCAAACTCGGGTGGCTTTATCTGTTTGAGGAGGAACTTCTTCTCCTGGATCACAGTAGTACTTGATGTAGGGGGTGAATTTGGACCCTGTTCCTAGGGTTGTGCCTGGATAAAATTTTTCTTAACATTATTGTACGTTAATTGACATTAGCTTATCTTTAGTTCAGCTATCTCGTAAATCATGAAGCTACTTAACTTTTTGCAACAACCCTGATGCACAATCGGATAGTGATAAAAAGGAAGTCCTTATTTATATTTATATGGCGTAGCCTTATACAACATCTCGTGTGATGATAATCCAATCATTACATTTAGTTTGGGGAGAACAACATTGTATTGGATTTGTCTACAGGAACTGTGTAATAGTAGGGTTTTGGGTCATGAATCTTTAGGAATCGATAATTCATCGGAAGCTCAGGATATCCTTTCCGCTGGAATCCATACTTCCCATGGCGGCCCAATACCTTAATCCTATCAGCTGGAATTACACGGGTTACTTCCTCATATACATATGAGTTCAATTCAACCCTCCGACCTCAAATATGCAAAGTCGAATTTACGTGAGCTTCCACAAAAATGAACAGCTTCACGATTTTCAAATCTTCCAACCACTTGATCCTCTTTAGGTTGGTTTGTAAATAAGCGAACCGGTGAGCAGCTATGTAGTAGATTCCTGAAGACCCAGTCCATCTTCGTTCTATATATAAAGGTGATGGATTATAAATCTGCTCCAGGATGTTCATAATTTCAATTCTCTGCCTATAATGCGGAGAATGCATTGCAGTCATAAACATGATCCGGAACACCAAAAACTTGTTCCACGCTTCATAGTTCTGCAAGACAGTATTGAAGATAAGGAAATGTTTGGACAGGAACAATTTCTTTACTTCATTTTTAATGAAATCTTATGAAAACAATTCCATTGTTGGTCGGCTCTGATACCAACTGTAACGTGTCCGCAAGAATCTTCTAGGACACGTCTTGGCAGTCCATCGGAAAGGCTGTCTAGAGAACTCCGCCCGGCACTCCCATGGAATGTTACGGGTTTTGCAATCTAGGTCTTTCCGCGTCTGCCACGTAGCGGAAGTGTCGTGGCCGTTTCCCACTTAGGATCGACCGGAATTAAGGTTTTCCTGTTTGGTCATTAGCTAGCAACATCTAGCGTCAGACCCGAGCGAACTACTTTACGCAGAAACGCCAGGTCCGAAGCGGATTCACGCTCCACTTGGTTCAAGGAGAATGGGAAACGAGAGGGATGCCATGCTCAACCTCTCTGCCATAAGGCATAGTCCCATTCCGTTCCCCTAAAACAGCGTGAATCGGGTAACAGGTAAATCTAAGTCATCCTTCTCGTTATTTGCTCGGCGATGATGATCATCCCTCTGTTCGTTGAAGATTTTTGAGAAAAGTTCCCGGCTGACCGGGACCACCCATCCATAGGACGGACCCATGGTCCATCCTCCGCACTTTCCTCGGTTTGTTTTAGTTATGTAATTACCTACCATATTAATTTGACATATAACAAACAACTTCTTTGGTTAACCCTGTTAAGCACTGGTTCCTTCACGTAATCTTATCACAGGACATAAAGAAAACAATGTCAAACAACTTCTTTATTATCATTTTATCCTTTTATCTTTGAAATACAAGGAGTTCCGCCCGTAGGCTTGATCATAATCCGCCCGAAGGCTATCCAGTAATCCACCAGGGATCACTATTCCAAGCTTCTGCCCGTAGACTAGTATGCGGGCCTCGAGATCCAATCCCGAGTCACGTTAGCCTCTTGTGCAGGGCCCGGAAGGCGAGGGATTTACAGCCAGAGCCCCCCCTAGCACCCAAGCGTCCTCCTGCTCCAAGTAGAACTCAACGGAGAGACCTCTCACGGCGGGTTCGGTCCACGTTCCCGGCGCGGTCAACAACCCCCTTGGTTAGGGTCAGGCAGGCAGTCGGGGGTAACTGAAGCTGCCTCTCCCTTCAGGCCTTCAACCTGAAGTATTTAGATATCTTTTCATCCTTTAGTTCTTTGAGCAAACAATGCAAACAGTGCTTCTAAACTTTTACAAGCACAATCAATTCCAGTGGACGTCTAGCTGGCAAACTGTTAAGGAGTGATTCCTTCTCTCCGAATGCAACCTGCATTCGATTCCGGAATCAATTGCAACTTGGCAAGATTCCTATCGTCCTTGGGTTAGGGTCATACCCTGTCAATACTTTAGGTTTTGTTTATGGTAGATTCCGGTGACCATGTCGCTTTAGTTTATTGACTAATCATTTGCGTCCAAGCAAATACCTAGCTTCCCTTAACTTGACAAATTTTCTCTAATGAGGATAGAGTAAGAGGATGACTACCCTTTCCCCTTGCAAGTTAAACTTGCGCAAGAACCTGCCAACCTTAATCCACGGAATGGCAAAACTTCTTACGATCAACCCGCAAGGCTGAGTGACGTTGCAGTTTATTGCACAAGTGTCGCCTCCATTCCTAGAGATCATTTCACCTAATGAATGGCGTATTCAGGTCACGGAATTAACTTCAGACGAGAAGGAGGGTTTAGGATGTCTTTTTACCCACCCCATCCTTAATTTCACTAAATCGACAACGTTTAGTCCTAGGGATCCAACTCAATTCGAGTTTCATCATTTTGAACGCTTGGTCCTTAAGGTAGGAATCCTAGATTGTTGTTTACATGAGCATCCAATTAGCTCAACATTTTGGGAATGTGGCTAGGACTATTGGCTTGAAGGTTTCGACTTAGCGACAATGGGAAAACTTGGCCGAATCCTTAACCTAGTTAGTGTTTGGGGTGTCTATCGTACCATATGATTCCTTTGTGGCTAGGTGATTTGGGTAATTCATTATGCTTGTCTCGCGACAAGGATGAATCCTTCCTAGAGATAATGAAGTAGATCTAAAGGAGGAAAAATAGTTGCAACTACCGCAATACATGTAAACATGTGATTCATTGCTTCTACGCATCACATGGTTCACAATAACTCTATCTTTCCTTGGTATAGTAAAAATGCAAGATAATCTGAGTACTAACTTTCCTAGGACCTACTAGGACTTACATCAAATAACCATGCCTACAACCCTGTTGTCTACACTTTAGAATCTCATGCTTTGATAAACCATGCGACCTTTCCTAAATACGGCTCCTGATGAATGAAATTTCTGCATGATGACTATGTAACACGCAACTTTCCCCTAGCTACAATGTAGTTAATGAAGTTCATACCAAACTAAAGCTAGTGTTAACTTATTCCCTGTTACATGCTACTTGCAAGTCCCTAAGATCATTTTCGTACTCTTCTATTTCTTTTCGGATAATATCTTATGGGTGTTAACTTTTCCTCATGAATCATTACAAGGAAGATGTTGCCTAAAATGCGGCACACGCATATTCCTACCATGTCTAGTAACCAAATGCACTTATCAATTTCACTTCTTTGCCCTATATGTTTAGACTCATTACTTTGATAATGTTCCAAAATAGCAACATGTAGCTAGTCTTCTAAGGCGGACAACTCTGGAAATGCAGCCGTTTCAATTTCATGACATGCATCAACCTTGTCTAATGTTTAAAGAGATAATTTATCAAATGTATTTTTAACTCTGCCACATGCATTAAAAATAAGCGTAAAATGCATTCTCCCTTATGGAATTAAGCGTGCCTAAACATCTCTTTATGTGAGAATAAACTCGAAGAAAAAAAACCTGGACTTGTGGGCTCGGGGAGATATCCACTTGTATACTTGGAGATGAACCTCCAGTAGTCCCGCCTGGCAACTTCTTGGGAGCCATTGTAGTCGTGGTTACGGACTCCTTTACTCTCGCTTTTCGAGACGGCTAGGGAATCGATATCTTCTCCTTGTTTGGGAATAGGGATTTCCCTAACCGGATTTAAAACCGAGAAGTCGCGTAGGATCAAGGCCTATGGCCTTAATCCTTAGAAGCTTCTTGAGAAGCTTCTAAGAAGCTTCTGGGCCTACAACACGTCGAGAGGGGTATCCAATGATTGGGAAGGGGTCGCCGTGAAGAGGGCGGAATGGCGGCGGACTATAGCGGGCTGGCGGACTGTGGCGGCAGCGCGGCAGTTTCCTGCACGACGGCGATGGCCTGGTCTTCCTCCTTTCCCCAACGGCGGGGGCGACAGCGTCCTCTCCTCCTTCTCACAGCACCGTCCCTTTCCCCCTCTTCTCTCCCTAACGGGAGTTCATATAGGCAAGGGGGGGGAAAGGGAAGCTCCACCACGTGGAGGACTCATGCCCTTCCCTCCTCATGCATTCCCTACTCACTTTTCCTTAGGCCATACCTCCCCACACTCCCTCTCCTCGAGCCATGCATCGGCTGGGGGAAGGGATAATTAAAAAAAAATTTGCCTAAAATTTATCCAATTGCCCCTTCAAAAAGGGTGTTCCCTCGCGACTTTTACGGTCCTCAACCCCAGCCTCTAATTTACAATGTGGAGGCCTCATTTTTTGAGCGTGAATGGTATGGATTAAGCTACTAATAATATGATGTAGGGGATACCCTTGCACAGGATTTACACGGCGTGCGGGAAGTCAATATTTACGATACGCAGTGTGCGGGAATATTACAGACAGCAGATGCCATCATCACAAACTTAGAAGAGGAGAGAAAGCTAGCCCACAAGGCACTGGAAAGCATAATAGAGTACAACATAGATAAGTAGGCTAGGAGCCAAAGGCAAAGCACAGAATTATACGAGGTATAGCGGGTGCTGAACCTAGCCGGTAGAAACCAAAATGATCACAAGAGAGCCTTGGAAGGAGACTTAACACTGAGCGAGCTTCTCATGAAGTGACTTCTAGACAACGCAATAGCATAGCAAAGTGCCGCAACACTAGCGACATCACTACTAGCAGGATTAGGAGCAAACCAAGGCTTCAAGAGCCAATCCAAAATCCCAATCATTGCAAAGCAGCTTGACAAGTACCAGCCCCACGACGATCCATACAGTTTCTAGAGCAATTCGAGCAAGTTTGCAAAGCCAACATCCTCGCCGACCTGACCTAGTGCTCTCAAGAATTCGGGCTCTGCTTAGGTGACAAGGATAGGACTTGGTATACAAGTTTAGATGCCGCAGAGCGAACCAACTTCAATGGCCTCAAGAATCTCTTCATCAAGAGAATTTTCGAGCCTAGATACTCTGACAATCTGCTAGTGCAACTGATGAATGTCAAGTAGAAGGAGGAGGACATTCGCGATTACGTGACCACGTGAGGAGTCTCTTCAAGAGAATCCCTATGGGCAAATGACCAACTGAAAGAGCAGTGTCAACTATATTCATCAGCAGAATTGAAAATGAGAAGCTGTATAAGGTGTTTGCAGGCAACTCAAGCTTGTAGTGAGACGCACTAGCTAGGGTTTTTGAGGAAGCCATCAGAGTTGATGACCAACTGAAAGAGAGAAGCTCCAAGAGCTTAAACTCAAAAGAAACCAACTCGCAGAGCTCAGAGAGAGCTTCAACCTCTAGTGAATGATCAGGTGCAACCACCCAAGATAAGGGGAAAGCCACCGAGACAAACCAGGACTTGGCTGATGTAAAGATGGAGATAGCTAAGCTACAAGACATGTTGAGACGACCAATGCGACTACACATCCAATGCATGTACTATGGTGAAAACCACTTGTCAGCCGAGTGTCAAGACCCTAGGTCAAGATCTTGCGCTAACTATGGTAGGTTTGGTCATGACGTCGCGCATTGTAGATTACCAAGAAGACTTCTGCACTTGCAACCATATGGCTAGCCCTACCTAGGGAATAGGTCGCAGCCATTCTTTGGAAGGGGAGCCCCATTGGCCCTTCCTGCGCCTAATGACATTAAGTAGGCTTTTCCTAGGATGGACATAAACCCTATAGGCATACCTAGACCGCCTCGTCCCTACGTGACCCATCCACCAAAGTGACGCTCCAGTCCACTATGTGGAAGAGCCGAATGAGGAAGAGACTTATGTATACCCTTACATCTCGCTTGACAATGAGGGCAACATAGTCCTTATGGACTATTGACCAGTACCGATGATGGCATTAGGAAGAGGATGAGGTAGAGGCCTAGGAGGGCAGATGTAGGATCCAATCATCTATTGGACTTGTGGTCACCCAGGCCATGTCTCATCACGCTGCCCTGAGAGAGAGCAGCAAAACAGAGACAAAGCTAACCTAAGGTGTGTTGAGTGTGGGATCACTCATCTCTTCGCCGAGACTGTTCAAAGCAAAAATCATCTTGGAGTTCAACCAACGTGCCATATGTCCCATTGGGGCTATTTGGCATCGAGAACCTCGATGGGGAGGCCGCACCTATCCCATTGTGGGTCATGACTTGTGCCCAGAAAAAGCATGCCGGCATATCACTGCCAGGGCCTAGTAACCTTGATGCAGCATCAATAGGGAAGAAGAGCCATAGGCAGAGAAAGAAGAGGCCTGAAGCTAAGGTTGCACTGAAAACTGAGAGTGCTACTACCTTGCCTGCTAGAAAGAAGGTCACTAATGCAGAGGCAGAAACTTTAGCCCCTAAGATAGTTGAAAAGGGAAGTGCTAAGGTAGGGGAATACCCGCATCCGAAGCAGTAACTAGAGGACATAGAGAAAGTGAAGGAATGGGTGAAAGAGGCCCAAGAACACCTAAAGGATGCTGAGCCCATCCTAGAGGATGAGATTGATGATCTCTCCAGCATAAGCATGTGAGTCTCACCCCCTCGACCAAAGTCGGGGGACGCGACTGCACCACAAGCAGCTTAGGCCAAGTCTTGATGCTGTAGGCCCGCAAATCAGTCACGGCCATTGGCCATGACAATCTAGATTAGGAGAGAGATGAGCAGCCAACGACCTCCTTACCATGTTGGTGACAACCCTTGTGACGCTAAGTCTGGGAGACCTTCTTAAGCAGCATCCCGCCCTATGGCAAGACGACCTAAAACAGTGGGTTGAAGGATCACAAGAGCAAGATGCTAATCTACACAACCATGATGCAAAGATACAAATACTGACTCTAACGCTGCATTCTGTGCCAAAGTCCTTGCATGTTAATGCCTTCTGGGAGGGCACCGAGATGCATGCAATCTTACCGGTCCTAGCTCTAGGCGACATAACAAGAAAGGGGATCGTAGACACGGGAGTTGGCGTTAGTGTGCTTAGCCACGCATCTCTTTAGACTTGGGGAAACCCACTTCTTGAGATTGCTAAGTTCAATGTCACACTAGCAAATGGTATGAGAGTGAAACCATTCGGGGTGCTAAAAAACTAGCTAGTGAAAATCACAGGTATCGAGTTCTCGGTTGACTTTATAGTCATGGCCGACCATGGATGCACAATATTAGAGTCATGGAAGATTGGGGTAACGGTTTAATCTTCCTTGGCAATAGAATAGATGCCATGAGGCTAGAGATGGACACCTAGAAGACCTCACTAGTCGACTTGGTTGCCATCTCCACGATGCTTAAAGGGAATGCTCAAGTCAAGACATCCTATGGACCCTTGACCAAGTATATCCCATGCTGAGAGGACGAGTGAGATTGGATGCATGTCCTTGCTACAATCGACTTGCCATTCTCAGATCATGAGGCATAGGAGCAAGCCATCAAGACAATCGGTAAGTCTAAAGACGCACCCTCCGTACCAATTTGCATGATGGCAAGAACCCTTTAGGGGACACCTAAACCTGTCACCTTCGAAGTGCCAAATAACAAGAGGAAACTCTAGGAGATTCTGGAATATTTAAAGGGAAAGCTAGCTTGCAATCCAGCAGCAAACTTCCACTCCAAGATCTCTTGGATGAATCCAAGTGGCAATGGACCAAGGTGCATGACTTGAACCTCATGTATAACTGGGCCCTGATCCTCGATTAAAGTCAAGAGATATACCAAGACCTAGGAGACGACGAGCAGTCTGACAAAGAGGACTCCAACGACAAATACGAGCACTATCGATCTTTCAGTGAACGATAGTGAGGGTGAGATGTATACCATAGAATACGACACTGAGCTAAGGGAACTAGAACAAATACAGGCAAACTACAAGCCGTAGAAAAAGAGTGTCTTCAGGATAGAGCAAGGGGTTATGCGCATCGATTGTGATCATGCCTGGTTGGAACACTAGGAGCCATAGATTTTGATCAAGCAGGCCTAGCCCAATCTGGTACAACACTAGTGCTTAGGATAGAGTCACCATCTGAGTTGCGACCACCAGGGGAGACCAAAAACGGGGAGTTCGAATTTGAGTCAGAGGTAAGTTTAGATAGCGACCCAGAGATACCTAGGCCAGACAAGACCAAACACACCAAGGGGGACCTACCCATCCACTTGAGGCACAGACGGTTGAAAGAGGAAAGGATAAAACAACCCAGGGACACACGAATGAAAGAACAGAGAAAACTGCAGGACCTCCCTAAAAGATTTATGAAATTCAAGAAAGGGGATAGGGTAGTGATCCTGTTGGGTGCCAAACGTCAAGGGCAAACGAGTAAATTGATCGAGGGACCAGCCAAGGTCAAGGAGGTGAACCTAGCCTAGAAAGGGGAGACACACCGACCAGTCTTCATTACCGATGACTTGACAGAGGAAGAGGAAATGATCCGTGTCGCTCTCTTGCGAGAGTATGTAGACGTATTCGCTTAGTCCTTAGAAGAGCTTAAGGGGGTAGATCTGAGTGTAGTGACTCATAACATACCCGTGATGCCAAATGCTACACCGGTCAAGTAGCGACTGTACCCTATGAATCTAAAACATGCTCACGTGGTCAAGGAAGAGATTGATAAGCTAATGAGAGTAGGATTAATTTACAAAATTGAGCACATGGACTGGGTACCGCCCATAGTCATTGTCATAAAGAAGAACGAAAAAATTAGAGTGTGCATCAATTACAAGAAGGTGAACACTGATACTAAGAGGGACAAATATCCATTGCCGTACACTGAGCACATGCTTGAAAGAGGGGCTGGCAAGAAAGCCTATAGTTTTTTGGACAGCTTCTTGGGATACAATCAGGTGCAAGTGCATCCTGCCGACAGGCATAAGACTGCCTTCGTCACTGAGTGGGGCATCTTTGCTTACATAGTCATGCCCTTTTGGTTGACTAATGCCCCCGCCACCTTCCAATGCCTCATGTGCGCCATATTTAAAGACATGCTTCGCAAAGAGTTGGAAGTCTTCATAGATGACTTGTGTGTTCACTTGACCTAGAGAGAACACTTAGACAAACCCCAGGCAGTCTTTGAGTGGTGTCGCCTATATTGTCTCTCCCTATATCCCTTAAAGTGCTAGTTTTGGGTGAAGCATGGATGCATCCCAGGGCCCGTGGTGTCAAAGAATGGTATTGCCACTGACTTCTCGAAAGTCAGGGTTATTGTTGACCTTCCCTCCCAATCGACTATAAGGGAGTTCAATACTTCTTAGGCCATACGGGATACTATCGACAGTTTGTGTTGAATTACATGTTGATTGCCAGACCTTTATACAAGTTGTTGATTGCCTTTGAATGGACTAAAGCATGCCAACGAGCATATGAAGAATTGAAGAAGGCTCTAACCACAACATCGATTCTACGATCCCCATATTGGACCATTACCTTCCACGTGCATATTGATGCCTCGAAATTTGTTGTGGGGGCAGTGTTGTGCCAAGCTGGCGAACACAACCTGAACTACCCAGTGAGCTTTGCTAGCAGACAACTCACTGAGACGGAAATGAATTACTTGAAGGTAGAGAGAGAGGGTTGGGCCATGGTATTTACTGTGAAGAAATTCCAGCATTATCTATTGGCTACACCCTTTACCTTCTTTGTGGACCATCAAACCTTGCTATATCTAGTGAATAAATCTTGTGCTACAGGACGCATAGATCGGTGGCTCCTTCTGCTTTTGGAGTTCGACTTCTCCATGATTGTACAGAAAGGAAAACAACACTACATGGCTGACCATATGTCACGCATCCCCATGAGAGAGGCCACTGGAAAAGGCATTACCGATGAATTGCTAGACGCCCATCTCTTTAACTTTTCCAGCGAGAGATTTATTTAACACTGATCTAATACCATATTGGGTAGATGACATAGTCCAAGTGCTTGAGCATGGACTGCCTGAGTGATTGATAGAAAAGGCAAGACTTAGGTGACTCATCCTCAAGATCCAACCTACCAGTTGATAGGAGGCCAGCTATATCGACTAGGGCAAGATGGACTGCTGTGTAGATGTGTGTACGAGCATGAGATGCATGATGTGCTCTCAGAGGTGCATAGTGGAATCACTGATGGGAACTTTAGTGGAGACACGATAGCCCGCAAGTTGCTGCAGTCTCAACTATGGTGGCCAATGTTGTTTCATAATGTAGCACGATTCGTTAAGCATTGTGACGAGTGTCAACAGACAAAGGTCCCAATTCGCAAGGATCAAATGGAGTTGACCCCAATCATTGCACGACAACCCTTCGAAAAATGGAAAATTGACTCATAGGATCCATCAGCCCAGTTGCACAGTATTCACAGGCCAAATACATCATTGTGGCCACAGACTACCTAACAAAATGGACAGAAGCAAGAGCAACACAAAAGAACGATGCTAGAATGATTGCCAAGTTCTTGTGGGAGCAGGTGATTTCACGATTCGGCTGCCCCATCGAACTAGTCAGTGACCAGGGCACACACTTCATCAATGAAGTGATAGCGCATCTTCTATCCACCTTTCTAATTATCCATTGAAAATCCTCTTCATACTACCCTCAAGAAAATGGCCAAGCGGAATCCACGAATAAGATTATTGTAAACGTCCTAACCAAAGTAGTCTTTGTTTCACACGCAACGATTGGGATAACAAGATAATTGCAGCCTTGTGGGCTTATCGTACAGCTTATAAAACTGTTGTCGGCCAAACTCCCTTTAGGTTGACCTACGGAACTGAAGCAATTATCCCTCTAGAATTCCTCGTTCCTAGCCTAAGAATAGCACTTCAGGAGAACAATGGAAAGGAAAGGAGGCATGGACGCAATGCCTTGTTGAGCTCGAATACCTCTCAGAAACTCATCTTCTAGCCACTCATGCACTCATATGTGAGAAGAAATGATGCAAGAGATGGTTTGAAAAGCACATCAAGCAACATAATTTTGAATAGGGAGACTTAGTACTCCTGTACTCAGTTAAGGCATAAGCAAAAAATGAAGTTTAGAGGTCTTGGACCTTTCAAAGTTCATGCAATTAGCCAAAGTGGCACAACATTGAGCTCGAGACTCTAGACAGCGAGGGCATAGGCTTCTTCAATGGCAATCGTGTCAAGAAGTACTACACTCCCATGCCTCTGCATGAGCCACCAATGTTAGAACCCCATGTCAAAGTACGAGTAGCCACGATCACTGAAATGGATGATGAGGATGAGGAAGCCGTAGAACCTGCATATCTACACATCACGGTCACTGCAAAGTGAACATGCACTTTCAATGCCTTGATCGACGAGGGAGCAGACTTCAATGTCTTAACTAACGATCATTGGACCCAAGTGGGAAAACCACCACTACAGCTCACCAATGCCAAATTAAGCCCATATGGGGGTCACTCATACACACTTCTCGACAAGTGCAGGGCTGCCATTTCTATCGATTCTGAGACTGTACTAATGATCTTCTACGTGTTTCCAAATGCTGAAGTTTCAGGAAATGGAATTGTTGCTAGGGCAAACCTTCAAGAAGCAAACTCACTGCAATGTTGATTATGAATCGTAGCATATCCACCTCACCATAGGCAACATTTGCATTATTACAGCCTTCAGCAAGGGCTGCATGACCTTGTCAAAGTCTGCAAGACCACTGGTAGAAATGTTAGTAGCCAAGTCTAAGGAGGGGGATAGTGCTCGGCCACCATTGAATCTCTAGAATCATCGCTCACAGCAGCAAAGGCTAAGGTCAAACAACCTGGGCTTCAATGGAGGCCCAAGCAACTGCAACCGCTGCATAGGAGTCGATGCTCACCTCCTCATAACACCTGAAACTCTAAACCTAGGAGGGCAAGGCACAGTTACAGAAATCGACGCATGATCAAGCCAAGATGGGTCCCTAAAGCCCTCTTACATGTGCAAGGTTACTATGAGAAAAATGCCTGGATATGGATCCCTAAGGCCCACATGGCCAGAGGCACTAGTCGCATGCAACCCTCAAGTTTGATCACACCAAGCCCCATAAAATCTCAAAGCCAAAAGCCGCAGCACTTTCAAGGCCCATATCCATCAAGCTCATCTGCACATACGCCCAAGATAGTCGAACAAGCCTATCGGCCCAAACGACAAATACTGTCACATGAATCAATACTCGATAGAGGTGCTCAGACTTCCCTGATCCATACCGAAGGCAGCAGTCCTTTAGACGTCACTGCTACTACCCCAGCCCTAATTTAAGAGGTCCAACTGCAATCTCAAGAACACCTGCAACCACAACTATTTGTTGTCAACAAAGGCTCTAGTTTTATCAAACCCCAACCGCCAATAGGCCTTCGAGCCCCTTATGAGCGAAAATCATTCTTAACACTGTTCGCCGATTTGACTGAGGACAAAGAGGACAATGTGGTTGATTGCATTAGATGACTCGATGCCACTTTCATGTTGTTAAGCTCTGAGCTATGATCACTTGGATTTATACCTTCTACAAGGACCTTTTGCAAATGAAGTTCGAATGATGCCTTGTTCTTAGGAGACGTTTGAATTTGCATTCGCAAAAGCCTCTAACTCCGCTATTGAATTACTAACCAGCGAAATATCCAAAGAGTAGGCCATCAAACAATGCCTCATCACGTCCTACGATAAACACACCACTTGTGCCATTACTTACCAAGAAATTGCAGAATTATCAAAACTTGCTGATACTAAATCCCCATTCTTAGAGCACTAGTACACTCTTCGATTGCAATGGGAAGTTGAAGGATGTTAAATAATGACCAACACTGAGCAGTGTCGCGCAATCAAAACAGCAGAGTATGACCCCACTTATGTTGCACCAACCTCATATAGAGTGTTAACGACTCTTCGTGGCCAACCCATGGAAGAGCACATCAAAGGACACCCCTACCTCGATCACCTTGCTAGCCGTGTGGATTCTGATGACTTCCTAACAGATGTTATCACATACATCACATACATAGGCATTCAACCCTTTGATCTAGACCATGCATCTCACTTAGAGTACAATCCAAATTTTTATACTTGGCTCCTACACAGGTAAATCCTAAACCACTTTGCAGAATGCCCTTGACCTCCTAACTTTCAATCCTAGGAAGGATTCTTCTCAAGCTGGAAGGGGAGGGGGGTAAGGTGAATCAAACCAAGACCAAGGAAAATCAAGCAAATGCATGAATACATAAAAAATGAGTGAGGTAGGGAAAATGGCATGAGAACTTTGAAATAAAGGAAAAAAAAGTTGGATCTGAAGAAAAGAATCTACATTGGATTTTAATGCTTTCATTCAATAAACACATAGAGTCTTTCTTTTCCAGAAAATTATTATTTTGAAAGCAGTAATGAAAACTTTGTTTATGAGAGGAACGAAATATGTCGCAGCAAGACCGTGCCCATCGACTCCCATTCTTC